>NC_092720.1:205433779-206033779 GCF_047496885.1 Scyliorhinus torazame
CTGTGCTGCTGGCATTGTTCTGCATTGCAAGCCAGCTATTTAGCTCACTGTGCTAAACCAGCCCCTAAACAAGTGACAAGCATGTCCAGAATGCAAACACAGACGATCCACCCACAAACAGGACGTGCCCGCCAGGCTCTAGAGTGGCAGTTTATCCTCTCGAGGCAAGCACACCGCGCAGAAACGCATGGCACATTGGAGACGGACACTCGGCCCATCATGCTGGCGCCAGCTCTTTCAAAGGCGCATCCTAATTCAGTCCCCCTCCCCAATAGACTGCATGCAACTCTCTTGTAGGGGGGTCAGGGTCGAGGGCACTGACAACAGCACCGCTCCAGTTTGCCTCAGGGAAATCCTCGGATAGCCTGATGCTGGTGGCCACGCTGAAGATATGGAGGCAATTTTGACAGCACGGGGCGGGTCAAAGCGGGTGCCGATCTGAGAGAATCACGTGTCTGAGCCGGCGAGACTGGAGGCTAGATTTCTGGGTGGGAGGGTGATGGAAATGAAGGACTCATTATAGGAAGGGCGGCTTGCGAGTTTGGAAGAGCTGACAGAGGTTTGGGATTCCACGGGGATGGGGGGCCTTTAAGTATATGCAGGTGCGGAACTTTGCAAAAAATGTTTCCCCAATGTTTCTGGTGACACCGCCCTCCCCGTTGTCGGAGGAAATATTGTCGATGGGGTTGGAGGGGGGTCATCTCGGCGATTTATGGGACAATTTGGAGGAGGGTATATCATCATTGCAGGGGGTCAAGGCCATGTGGGAGGAGGAGCTGGGGGTCACGCTGGAGGAGGGGTTATGGTGTGAGCTGTTGCGGTGGGCGAATGTCTCAGCCGCATGTGCGACGCTGAGGTTAATAGTTAACGGTGGTGCACAGGGTGCACCTGACGAGGTCAAAGATGAGCCGATTGTTTGAGGGGGTGGAGGACACTTGGAACATCGCGGGAGATGTTCTGATCCTGTCTGAAGTTGGGGAAATTTTGGGAGGTCGTTTCTCAGCACCTGGTCAGCGATCCTGCCCGTGGATTTGGAGCCCAGTCCCCTGGGGACCATATTTGAGGTGTCGGACTTGCTGGAGCTGCAGACAGGAGCGGAGATGTTTTAGACTTTGCCTCGCTGAGTGCTCGCAGACCTGTTGGGGTGGAGGCCAGCTTCTCCACCTCAGTATGGCTTGGAGGACTGTTTATTCTGCACTTTAAAGAGCTGGTTACCATCGCTGCGAAGGGGAGGGGGTGGGTGGATATTTTTCTTGAGTTATTAGCGTGTTGGTGGGTGGAGTGGGGGTGCAGTCTCTGCTGTTCTTTGATGTTTTGCATTGTTGTGTTTTAAGTATAAAATGTTAAAAACAAATAAAAATATTTTCCAAAAAAAAAAAAGCTCGAAACCATCCAGGACAAAGCAACCGCTTCGATTGGAACCCATTCCACAAACATTCAATCCCTTCACCACCGACACAAGTGTACCATCTACAAGATGCACTGCAGGAATTCACCAAAGGTCCTTCAACAGAAACTTCCAAACCCACGATCGCTACCATCCAGAAGGACAAGAGCAGCAGATGCCTGGGAGCACCACCACTCTCAACTTTCCCTCCAAGACAGACACACCCTCCTGACTTGGAAATACTGTCACTGGGTCAAAAATCCTGGGAACTCCCTCCCTAACAGCACAGTGGGTGTACCTACACCTCCGGGACTGCAGCGGGTTCAAGAAGGCAGCTCACCACCACCTTCTCCAGGGCAATCAGGGAAGGGGAAACAAATGCTGGGCCGAGCCCATTTTTAAATGCAGACCATCACCAATTTACAACACAGCATAAAAGGTTTTGCCAACTGCGATTAGGTTTATCCCCAGAGATATCACAGCTTGCCCCATGCTCCATCCATCCTCGTGACGCACAGCCTTCCCAAGCCAATTGGAAAGCAAAAACAAACAAAAAAAAAAAAGACTCCATACCCAACTGGATGCCGTTTAATGTAAACCTTTACCCCAACAACCACTGTCCTTCCCCACATCCAGCACCTTCAATATTTTTATGCCTGCTCGAGAGAACAATATCAGCTGCAGTTAGATCCACGTCTCTCTTGTACCCTTGGGACGGGATTCCAAAGCTGTGGCCCCCTGTCTCAAAAGAGGCCACACTGAGCCAGCAGCTTTCAAGAGGAGTGGAGGAACTGGGAAAGGGAGCAACACTTTTACAGAAAAAGTCAGAATTGAGTCTTTTTTTGTAAACAGAAGGAGATCCACAAAACCAGGCATGGAGTTAAGACCATGGATTGGACATCGGAGTACAGTTTTGGAAGGGGGCAAACAGCCCTGGTGCTGGAATCACTCGGTGCCCCCGCCCCCCCCCCCCCCCCCCCCCCCCCCCCCCCCCAGCACCCTGATACTACTACAACAACAAATATTCATATAGCACGCCCAATGTAAGAAAACAACCAAGGCTCATCACAGGATGCAATTCTAAAGCACAACGTGACACACGAGACGTCGTCGCGGTCAGTAACCAAAGATATGGTGGAAGTGGTAGATTGTGGGAGGAGGAGCAGGGTGGGAACGCCAGAAAGGCTGAGGTGGCTCCAGAAGGTCAATGGCCTCTCTCTCGCAAGTTGTCTAGCCTTGCGATTGTTATCATAGATCATAGAAGTTACAGTATAGGAGGACATTCGGCCCATCGAGTCTGCACCGGCTCTTGGAAAGAACCCTATCCAAGCCCACACCTCCACCCAATCCCCATAACCCAGTAACCCCACCCAACACTAAGGGCAATTTTGGACACTAAGGGCAATTTAGCATGGCCAATCCACCTAACCTGCACATCTTTGGACTGTGGGAGGAAACCGGAACACCCGGAGGAAACCCACGCACACGGGGGTAAAACGGGCAGACGCCGCACAAACAAGCAAGCCGGGAATCGAAGCCTGGACCCGTGAAACAATTGTGCTAACAACTATGCTACCGTGCTGCCCTCTGGCCCTCAGCTCAGTTGGTAGCACTCGTGTCTCTGCATCACGAGATTGCACTTTCAGCCTCCTCTTCAAGGACATGACCACAATAACCCAAGGCTGAACACTCTACGGAGAGAGTGCTGCACTGCCAGTTTGGGGGCTGGGGGAGGAGAGGGGGGGGGGGGGTTGCTGTTTTCAAGATGAGAGGTTAAAGCGAGCCCCTATGGGTCTGCTTGGGTGTATGTGAAAAAAAGATTCCCTGGTACAAACAGGGGAGTTAACCAACCCCCTCCCCGCCTGTGTCCTGCCCAATACTTATCCCTCAATTCATAGAATCCCTCCAGCGCAAAAAGAGGCCATTCAGCCCATCAAGTCTGCACCGATCCCCCGAAAGAGCACCCCAGCCAAGCTCACTCCCCCACCCCATCCCCGTAACACCACCGAACCATCTTTGGACACCAAGGTGCAATTTGGCATGGCCAATCCACCTACCTGCACGCCTTTGGACTGTGGGAGGAAACCTACGCAGACGCCGGGAGAGCGTGCAAACTGCACACAGTCACCCAAGGCCAGAATTGAACCCAGCCCCAAGCGCTGTGAGGCAGCCGTGCTAACCACTGTGCCACAACACCACAAACATTAGTCATTGTGACATTGTTGTTAACGGGGCGGGTGTCTTGTACATATTAACTGCTGTACTTCCCACTGTTTCAAATACCGCCACTAGTACTGCACTGGGGCTAAAGTGCTTTGTGGGGTCCAGGAGTTGTGCAAGACTGGTTTAATTCCCCCTCTTCTGAAAATTAGCAAGAAAATCAGATTGTGGTTCATGCTTTTAAGCACAAGAGGCCATTCAGCCTATAGGGTACATGCCAGCTGTAGAGAAATCCAGTCAGCCCATTCCCTCAAATGCCCATCCAATTGGTGTTTGAAATCATCGGATGTTTGACTTCTCGGGCAACCCTAGCTCGAAGGGAGTTCCAGGTCTTCACCACTCGCTGTGTTTCTTATAACAACAACAAAAAAAGTGTTCTACATAACAACCCCCCGCCCCCCCCCCCCCCCCCCACCACACCCCTTACCCAAAAGCCTTAAATCTGTCCCTGGAAAGGGTAGAGTTTTAAATTGGAGGTGGGGGGGGGGGGGGGGGGTCTCTTCCCCCACCTTTGTAGCAGAGTTGAGGGGAAGATTTGGAAGCAAATTTGACAGGAACCTTCTGAGGGGGAGTTGGACAAATATTTGACAAAGGAAGAACAAATCGCCGAGGAAATGAGGGAGAAACAGGAGGAAGAGGCACCTTGATCGAATCCTGAGGGTATCGGCGGGGTGGATGTGGAGGGGATCCGGGGGGGGGGGGGGGGGGGGGGGGGAAGAAAAGGCCGGTGGGGGGGGGGGCCAAAGGCGAGGGGGGGGGGGGTGGGGGGGGCCAAAGGCGAGGGGGGGGGTGGGGGGGGGCCAAAGGCAAGGGGGGGGGGCCAAAGGCGAGGGGGGGGTGGGGGGGGGGGCCAAAGGCGAGTGAGGGGGGGGGGCCAAAGGCGAGGGGGGGGGCCAAAGGCGAGGGGGGGGTGGGGGGGGGGCCAAAGGCGAGGGGGGGGGCCAAAGGCGAGGGGGGGGGGGTGGGGGGGGGCCAAAGGCGAGGGGGGGGGGGAAAAAGGCAGGGGGGGTGGGGGAAAAAGGCAGGGGGGGTGGGGGGAAAAAGGCAGGGGGGGTGGGGGGAAAAAGGCAGGGGGGGGTGGGGGGAAAAAGGCAGGGGGGGTGGGGGGAAAAAGGCAGGGGGGGTGGGGGGAAAAAGGCAGGGGGGGTGGGGGGAAAAAGGCAGGGGGGGTGGGGGGAAAAAGGCAGGGGGGTGGGGGGAAAAAGGCAGGGGGGGTGGGGGGAAAAAGGCAGGGGGGGTGGGGGGAAAAAGGCAGGGGGGGTGGGGGGAAAAAGGCAGGGGGGGTGGGGGGAAAAAGGCAGGGGGGGTGGGGGGAAAAAGGCAGGGGGGGTGGGGGGAAAAAGGCAGGGGGGGTGGGGGAAAAAGGCGGGGGGGGGTGGGGGGAAAAAGGCGGGGGGGTGGGGGGAAAAAGGCAGGGGGGTGGGGGGAAAAAGGCAGGGGGGGGTGGGGGGAAAAGGCAGGGGGGGTGGGGGGAAAAGGCAGGGGGGGTGGGGGGAAAAGGCAGGGGGGGTGGGGGGAAAAAGGCAGGGGGGGTGGGGGGAAAAAGGCAGGGGGGGTGGGGGGAAAAAGGCAGGGGGGGTGGGGGGAAAAAGGCAGGGGGGTGGGGGGAAAAAGGCAGGGGGGGTGGGGGGAAAAAGGCAGGGGGGGTGGGGGGAAAAAGGCAGGGGGGGTGGGGGGAAAAAGGCAGGGGGGGTGGGGGGAAAAAGGCAGGGGGGGTGGGGGGAAAAAGGCAGGGGGGGTGGGGGGAAAAGGCAGGGGGGGTGGGGGAAAAAGGCAGGGGGGGTGGGGGGAAAAAGGCAGGGGGGGTGGGGGGAAAAAGGCAGGGGGGTGGGGGGAAAAAGGCAGGGGGGGTGGGGGGAAAAAGGCAGGGGGGGTGGGGGGAAAAGGCAGGGGGGGTGGGGGGAAAAAGGCAGGGGGGGTGGGGGGAAAAAGGCAGGGGGGGTGGGGGGAAAAAGGCAGGGGGGGTGGGGGGAAAAAGGCAGGGGGGGTGGGGGAAAAAGGCAGGGGGGGTGGGGGGAAAAAGGCAGGGGGGGTGGGGGAAAAGGCAGGGGGGGTGGGGGGAAAAGGCAGGGGGGGTGGGGGGAAAAAGGCAGGGGGGGTGGGGGGAAAAAGGCAGGGGGGGTGGGGGGAAAAAGGCAGGGGGGGTGGGGGAAAAAGGCAGGGGGGTGGGGGGAAAAAGGCAGGGGGGGTGGGGGGAAAAAGGCAGGGGGGGTGGGGGGAAAAAGGCAGGGGGGGTGGGGGGAAAAAGGCAGGGGGGGTGGGGGGAAAAAGGCAGGGGGGGTGGGGGGAAAAAGGCAGGGGGGGTGGGGGGAAAAAGGCAGGGGGGTGGGGGGAAAAAGGCAGGGGGGGTGGGGGGAAAAAGGCAGGGGGGGTGGGGGGAAAAAGGCAGGGGGGGTGGGGGAAAAAGGCAGGGGGGGGTGGGGGGAAAAAGGCAGGGGGGGTGGGGGGAAAAGGCAGGGGGGGTGGGGGGAAAAAGGCAGGGGGGGTGGGGGGAAAAAGGCAGGGGGGGTGGGGGGAAAAAGGCAGGGGGGGTGGGGGAAAAAGGCAGGGGGGGTGGGGGGAAAAAGGCAGGGGGGGTGGGGGGAAAAAGGCAGGGGGGGTGGGGGGAAAAAGGCAGGGGGGGTGGGGGGAAAAAGGCAGGGGGGGTGGGGGGAAAAGGCAGGGGGGGGTGGGGGAAAAAGGCAGGGGGGGTGGGGGGAAAAAGGCAGGGGGGGTGGGGGGAAAAAGGCAGGGGGGGTGGGGGGAAAAAGGCAGGGGGGGTGGGGGGAAAAAGGCAGGGGGGGTGGGGGGAAAAGGCAGGGGGGGTGGGGGGAAAAAGGCAGGGGGGGTGGGGGAAAAAGGCAGGGGGGTGGGGGGGAAAAAGCAGGGGGGTGGGGGAAAAAGGCGGGGGGGTGGGGGGAAAAAGGCAGGGGGGTGGGGGAAAAAGGCAGGGGGGGTGGGGGAAAAAGGCAGGGGGGGTGGGGGGAAAAGGCAGGGGGGGTGGGGGGAAAAAGGCAGGGGGGGTGGGGGGAAAAAGGCAGGGGGGGTGGGGGGAAAAAGGCAGGGGGGGTGGGGGGAAAAAGGCAGGGGGGTGGGGGGAAAAAGGCAGGGGGGGTGGGGGGAAAAAGGCAGGGGGGGTGGGGGGAAAAAGGCAGGGGGGGTGGGGGGAAAAAGGCAGGGGGGGTGGGGGGAAAAAGGCAGGGGGGGTGGGGGGAAAAAGGCAGGGGGGGTGGGGGGAAAAAGGCAGGGGGGGTGGGGGGAAAAAGGCAGGGGGGGTGGGGGAAAAGGCAGGGGGGGTGGGGGGAAAAAGGCAGGGGGGGTGGGGGGAAAAAGGCAGGGGGGTGGGGGGAAAAAGGCAGGGGGGGTGGGGGGAAAAAGGCAGGGGGGTGGGGGGAAAAAGGCAGGGGGGGTGGGGGAAAAAGGCAGGGGGGGTGGGGGGAAAAAGGCAGGGGGGGTGGGGGGAAAAGGCAGGGGGGGTGGGGGGGAAAAGGCAGGGGGGGTGGGGGGAAAAGGCAGGGGGGTGGGGGAAAAGGCAGGGGGGTGGGGGGAAAAAGGCAGGGGGGGTGGGGGGGAAAAAGGCAGGGGGGGTGGGGGGGAAAAAGGCAGGGGGGGTGGGGGGGAAAAAGGCAGGGGGGGTGGGGGGGAAAAAGGCAGGGGGGGTGGGGGGGAAAAAGGCAGGGGGGGTGGGGGGGAAAAAGGCAGGGGGGGGTGGGGGGGGGGAAAAGGCAAGGGGGGTGGGGGGGAAAAGGCAGGGGGGGTGGGGGGGAAAGGCAGGGGGGTGGGGGGGAAAAGGCAGGGGGGTGGGGGGGAAAAGGCAGGGGGGTGGGGGGGAAAAGGCAGGGGGGGTGGGGGGGAAAAGGCAGGGGGGTGGGGGGGAAAAGGCAGGGGGGGGTGGGGGGGAAAAAGGCAGGGGGGGGTGGGGGGAAAAAGGCAGGGGGGGGTGGGGGGAAAAAGGCAGGGGGGGGTGGGGGGAAAAAGGCAGGGGGGGGTGGGGGGGGCAAAAGGCAGAGGGGGGGGGAAGGGGTGAAGAGAGAATGGACAGGTTGTCAAAGCCAATATTAGGAAGGGTGGGGGTGTTGGGATACAGGAGGGGGTGTTGGGGATACAGGAGGGGGTGTTGGGGATACAGGAGGGGGTGTTGGGGATACAGGAGGGGGTGTTGGGGATACAGAGGGGCTGATGGAACTCACCGGCTGGACAGGTCAGTGAAGGATCCCCCATGGAGAAGACGCATCTTGCAGAAGAGGATCCCATTGACGAAGGGCACGGCTGAGAGATCCACCACCTTCAGAGTGACCAGGAACTTAAACTTTTTCTTCTTCACTAAGAAAGCCATCGAGAAACCAATCTGAACAAGGCAATTGCACATAAACCCCATTAGAAAAGAAACAGAGCCGGAATGGAAAATTAGCATCAGAAAGAGATTGGCAGCCGCGCGTTAATAATAGGAAGACATTTACTTTTTTCCATTGATTACCAATAAAATCTCATTTTTGCTGTCTTAAAATAAACACACACGGATATATTATTACCTGGCGCAGGGGAGAACTGTTGTGAGAAATATAATAATTTGAATTGGACTTTCCGGAGAAGTTGAGACGAAGTTTGCTCCGAAGTTTCTCTCTCTCTCTCCAGTTAACTTCTGAGGGAAGTCAAAAATTTCACAATCAGGAAAAGGACTGACACTCGCGACTGCTGAGTCAAAGTGGTGAAAGGAACCTTGCCTTCAAACTGCCAGCTCGCTTTGAAAGAGGAGAGACTGTTTAAAGAGCCAGCCACCCAGTCTGTGGGCTGCCCCTCCCTCACTCACTGCTCACTTTCCCCAGGTGTCAGTCATGGGAGCACTTTAGCTGCCCAGCTTTAAAGGGGCTGGTTGCTCAATGTGGGGTTGTCCCTTCTTTTAAAGGGGTCTTCATCAGCTAAATCTGGGGGAGAAGGATGGGCTGGGATGGGGGAGAGAAGGATGGGGTGGGAGGGAGGAAGGATGGGATGGGATGGGAGGGGGTGAAGGATGGATGGGATGGGAGGGGGTGAAGGATGGGATGGGATGGGACGGGTGAAGGATGGGATGGGAGGGGGTGAAGGATGGGATGGGATGGGATGGGGGAAAGAATGGGATGGGGGAAAGGATGGAATGGGGGCAGAAGGATGGGATGGTAGAAGGATGGGATGGGGGAAAGGATGGGATGGGGCAGAAGGATGGGATGGGGGGATGGGATGGGATGGGATGGGATGGGGGGATGGGGGGATGGGATGGGATTGGGGGCGATGGGATTTGAGGGACAGGATGTATTTGCCTGGGGGAACCCCAGGACCATCTCTGGGCTAATTATGTGAGAGCGTGCAAACCCCATCCAATAGCGAGCTTGCACAGCGCCCTAGGGAGCAGTGTCTTGGGCAGTGTGGATCCTGGAGCCAGAGAGACTAGGCCCATCCTAATGTGTTTTGTGTCCATATAATTACCAGCCTTTCTCCAATCAACCCCCTTTGTTACTACTGGAGTCCCCTGCGTGTTTCCTGAGACACCACAGGATATGATTTGGGGGTGGGTGCGGAATGGGATTGGAGGATAGGATGGATTGAAGACGATGGGATTGTGGGATAGGATTGGGGAATGGGATTGGGGAACAGGATTGGGGCATGGAGTTGGGTGAATGGCATTGGCGGATAGGATTGGGACACTGAGATTGGGGGGTTGGGATGATTTGGGTGGATGGGATTGGAGATACGGGTTTGGGGGGTGGGATTGGGGGAATGGGATTGCGGGGTCGGATTGGGGAGATGGGATTGGGGGATGGGATTGGAGGGATATTAAGGGATGATGGATGGGAATGAGGGATGAATTTTGCAGTATCTCTTCAACCCCCCCTCACCCCATCAACCTTTGCTTCTGGTCTTCCTGCCTCGACATGGCTGCAGATGGGGGTGCAGGTGGGGAAAAGTGTTTAGCATTGAGCATCCAACAATTTAAAAGGGGGACTTGCATTTCGATAGCACTTTTCACAGTCTCAAAGCACTTTACAGCCCACAAAGTACTTCCCGAAGCATCCTCAATACCACAGGGAAGCACAGCAGCCAATCTGTGCACAGCAAGCTCCCACGGACAGCAAGGTGTCGATGACCAGATGTTCTCATTTTAGAGCTATCGATTGTGGGATAAATATTGGCCAGGACGTCAGGGAGAACTGCCCCGCTCTTCTTCGAAATAGTACTGGGGGACCTTCCACAAACACGGCAGATGGGGCCTTCATTTAACATCTGGTCTGAAAGGCAGCACTGCTGACAGTGCAGCACTCCCTCAGTACTGCACTGGACTGTCAGTCTAGATTGTGAACACTCAAACCCTGGAGCAGGGCTTGAACCCACAACCCTGCGATTCAATGGTGCCACCTATTCAACCATGGGGAACACCACAATGGGTGTGGGGCAGCTCTCTGTGACCAAGCTGGATATTTCCCATGCGCGATCATTCCTTTTTAACTATGGAGAGGACTATCCTACCCGTAAAGGGAGCTGATGGTGCAGTGGGAATGTCACTGAGCTAGTAACCCAGAGGCCCAGGCCTATGGGGACATAGGTTCAAATCCCACCACAGATTTGGGATTTAAATTCAAACTCCCAAATAGAATGGGTTGAAGGGTTATGGAGAGCGGGCTGGACGGTGGAGTTAAGGCTACGATGATATCAGCCATGATCGTATTGAATGGTGGAGCAGGTTCGAGAGGCTAAATTGCCGACTCCTGCTACTAGTTCATGTGTTCTAGGGAAAAAAACTACTCTGGCTGACTTCACCGTCCAGCTCTCGGTCTGTAGCACTATAGGTAACAGCACCTCAGGCACAAATATGGTGTTTGTGATCGATAAGGGAATTTCTTGATTAATATGAAAATCAGGGGTTATGGGGAGAAGGCAGGAGAATGGGGATGAGGAACATACCAGCCATGATCGAATTCTGGAGCAGACTTGATGGGCCGAATGGCCAAATGCTGCTCCTATATCTTATCTTAAAGTCTGGAATTGCAAAACTCAGTGACTAGGTCTGGAAAATTCTGGGATTTTTCCAGTGCCGCCAATGTGAACAGAGATTCCAATTGGCTACAGGAGAACTGGGACAGACTGGAAAATCTGGCTGAGGAAGATCCAGACGGGGCCTGGAATATTTTGGCCTTCAAAACTATCATCAATTGTCATAAAAACACATTTGGTTCACCCATATCCTTTGGGGGAAGGAAACGTCTGCTCGACATGTGACTCCAGAACCACAGCAAGTTGACGCTGAATTACCCTCTGGCTCTGGCAAGGCACGCAGTGTGAGGGCCAATGAGCGATGGGTAACAAATGCTGGCCTGGCTATCAACACCCTCATCCAATGAAAGAATAAAGAGGAAAAGTAAATAGAGCTTTAGTCTTGCCCAATCTCCAAGGGCAACGATTGGAAAATGAAAGAGCCTCTAAACCTCCAGTTGTTGATGCTAATCTGTTCCGGGCCCTGTTCATGTCTCAGTATCGGTCAAAGCTCGTGGCTGGTGAGGCACATGTTCAAATAGTTCCCCTTCCTATTTCAAAATTCCAAGTTATGCAACATATGGGCTTTCTTCAACTGAACACAACAGAAACAGGGTGGCACAGTGGTTAGCCCTGCTGTCTCACAGCAGCAGGGACGATGGTCAATTTCTGCCTTGGGTGACTGGCTGTGTGGAGTTTGCACACTCTTCCTGTGTTGCAGCAACCTGGTCTAGAGTGCGGTCAATTACAAACCCCGGAGTCCCAACACAAGTAAATTAACCAATAAGATGTATAAAGTTTGCAGAATCTTTGGCCCCTTGACTGCTCAATACGTTATAGCCACCAGGTTTGAAAAGTGAACACAGTAAATGTTTACTTATAACAGGAACAAAGCTATATGTCATAATTATAATAGAATAAAGGCCAGCTAATCTACTACTGCCTCCTTTCACTGTACCACTCTCTACCCAAACACACACAAGAAGACACACGCAGAGGGAGGGAGAGGTTTAAAAATAATAAGGATTAAAATATGAAATGAAAGATGAGTGTCCCTGCTTCCGATGTTGCGGTTGTTGCAGCAGGCTGTCATCCCAGTGTGCTTAGGGATCGAAGCCACTGGTGGACTACCAGAGGAGATCCTCTGGCAGGATCTTTCAGTCAGAATTCCCAGGCTATAGGATTTCTTCTGGGGAGTCACTTTAACTTTTATTAACCTGGATCTTCACTTAGGGGATCCGCCTCAGGCCTGTTTAATTCTTACTTGTTTCCACCAGAATAACGAACGGCCTTACTAGGATAAGAACAGAGATCCCCACGTGAGATTTAAAAAGGGGTTTTAAACAACTGGCCCAGCCTTCAGCTAGTGGCTGGATTGGCTGTTGAGAGAGAAAGGCCTTTACTTTGGATCTTCAGAAATAATCCATTAGATGAGAGAGAAATGATAGCTGTGACCCTTCAGCTTCTGACCAAGAAAAAGTCAAATCTGGTCTCCCGAAGGAACATTCCAGAGACAGCATAAACTATCACTGCCTCGTCCTCGAGGAGAACCCGGCTCGAGGGAATAGCTCTTTGGCCACCAGCTAATGTCTAGGTCATCACTGATGTCAGACCAAACAGCACATCCTGTTTGCTGTTTTTAAATTAAAGGCAACTTCTTGGTCTTAAAGGCATAGGTCCCATTAATTGTCCAGGTACAGAAATTGAAATAGCAGACTAACAGAAATGAAAAGGAAGAAAAAAAACCAAGGGACAGATGGGGATTAACAGGAGGATCCTTACACCTGTTTCCGCGTGGGTTTCCTCCGGGTGCTCCGGTTTCCTCCCACTGTCCAAAGATGTACAGGCTTCCTCCTGTCCCGGTAACACTATCAAATGCCTTTCCTGTGTCATGCATAACACTTCAGTTCAATCACCTCGTAACCTTCAAAATGCCAGGCATTACAAATCAAGTTTATGCAAAGTTTACCCCAGATACTCAACCCTTTTGGGCCAATAATAACTTTCAAAAAGGAATTGGATAGACACTCGAGAGGGAGAGATACATTTTTACAGGGCAGCTTGGGGAATAGCGAGGGGAGTGGGGATTAATTGGAAAATTCTTCCTGAAGAGCTGGCAATGGCGTGCATAGCCTCGCCCTGTGCTCTATCATTTTATCGGGAGCGAGGAAAGAGGAGAAGGCCATTTGGCCAATCAACCCTGCTCTGCCATTCAACCGGATCAAGGCTGATCGCCCACCTCAGTGCCATTTTGTCCACGTTATCCCTTTTCACCCAGAGGAAACCCATGCAGAAACAGGTGTAAGGATCCTCTTGTTAATCCCCGTCTGTCCCTTGTCTTTTTTTTCCCCTTTTCATTTCTTTTGATATCTTTAATAATCAAAGGACCCATCAACCTCTGCTTTGGCCATGCTCAATGACTGAGCCTCCACATCCCTCTGGGATAGAGAATTCCAAACATATCCCACTCTTCCTCAGAGTGAAGAAGGTTCCTCTTCCTCTCGGTCCCAAATGGCCTTCCTCTTATTCTGAGACTGTATCCCTAGGTTCTAGACACCCCCCCTCCCCCCCCACTACTCTCTCCATCCAGGGGAAACACTCTGTCCTCACTTACCCTTGTCGAGCCCTGTAAAAATGTTACACAAGCCAATGTCTTTCGTTCTACGAAACTCTGGAGAATACGGGCCCGGTCTCCTCAATCTCCCCTCGCTGGACGATCCCAACATCCCAGAGATCAGTCTGGTGACCTCACCCTCTACCCCCTCACCTTCAATAGGTCAATGGCATACAATGCATCCACAGCGTGATTCACAATATTGCCCATTCCATCCCAGCATGATTCTTCGCTGTCCCTCTGATCGAAGTGAGCGTTCTTACAGAGGGGAACCGAGGGTGGGCACATTTGGCGGCGCCGTGGCTTAGCTGGTTAAAGTGGCTGTCTAGTAAACAGGAGATCCTGAGTTCCAATCCCAGCCATGCCTTTCGGGCGGCAGGGTAGCACAGTGGTTAGCACAGTTGCTTCACAGCGCCAGGGTCCCGGGTTCGATTCCTGGCTTGGGTCACTGTCTGTGTGGAGTCTGCACGTTCTCCCCGTGGGTTTCCTCCGGGTGCTCCGCTTTCCTCCCACATGTTGCGAAAGACGTGCTGTTAGGTGAATTGGACATTCTGAATTCTCCCTCTGTGTACCCGAACAGGCGCCGGAGTGTGGCGACGAGGGGATTTTCAGAGTAACTTCATTGCAGTGTTAATGTGAGCCTAATTGTGACACTAATAATGATTCTAATTAACCCCAGCCACTTCCCACCGGCTTGCCAGATCTTCAGCCCAGAAATACCACGGTAAACCGCAGCGCCTCGACGAGCCCCGTGTGCTTGGGGTCGGTGCAGTCGGGACTTGGGAGTTTTGAATCTGGCCGGGAGTTGTTGCACAAGACGTTCTGTTGCTAAGAGGAGGAATGAATCCATTTACATACACAGAACTTCATCAAATAGTTTCCAAATTCCATCCCTTTTTCATGCTGGGTCTGTTTATTCACAGGAGGAGGCCCTGTGTAAGTTATGGTTAACCTACGCTTCAATAGCTGATTGCTCGGTAAGACTCTGCTGGAAGCTACTCAAGGGGGTGGGGTTGAGGGCTCAATGAAACATAAATGCTTCCCAGTGCTGAGTCAATGCCAAGGCCAGTGAGGGGACAAAAAAGGACTTGCATTTGTTTACAAAACAAAACAAAGAAAAGTACAGCACAGGAACAGGCCCTTCGGCCCTCCAAGCCTGCGCCGACCATGCTGCCCGTCTAAACTAAAATATTCTACACTTCCGGGGTCCGTATCCCTCTATTCCCATCCTATTCATGTATTTGTCAAGACGCCCCTTAAATGTCACCATCGTCCCTGCTTCCACCACCTCCTCCGGCAGCGAGTTCCAGGCACCCACTACCCTCTGTGTAAAAAAACTTGCCTCGTACATCTACTCTAAACCTTGCCCCTCTCACCATTAACCTATGCCCCCTAGTAATTGACCCCTCTACCCTGGGGAAAAGCCTCTGACTATCCACTCTGTCTATGCCCCTCATAATTTTGTAGACCTCTATCAGGTCACCCCTCAACCTCTTTCGTTCCAGTGAGAACAAACCGAGTTTATTCAACCGCTCCTCATAGCTAATGCCTTCCATACCAGGCAACATTCTGGTAAATCTCTTCTGCACCCTCTCTAAAGCCTCCACATCCCTCTGGTAGTGTGGCGACCAGAATTGAACACTATGCTCCAAGTATGGCCTAACTAAGGTTCTGAGCAGCTGCAACATGACTTGCCAATTCTTATACTCAATACCCTGGCCAATGAAGGCAAGCATGCTGTATGCCTTCTTTAGCACCTTTCCACAACCTCGGGGTGTCCCAGAGGACTTTACAGACAACTAAACACTTCGGAAGAGTAGAATCATTGCTGCCATGTAGGAAAAGTGGCAGACAATGTGTACACAGCAAGATCCCACGAAACAGCAATGTGATAAATCACCATCTGGCTTAGTGTGGCTGAGGGGTAAATAACCCCCCCCCCCCCCCGGAAACCTCCCCCGCCCCCCCCCCCCCGCTCTTCTTTGAAACATTGCCATGGGATCCGTTAAGTCCTTCTCAGGGATTTAACGAGGGTGCTACTACGTCTCTCGGGCAGGGCTGACGCATGGGCCAAGAAATTCCTTCGTCACATCCCCACTGAGTCACTCTTGCTGAAGGAGCCACACACAGGGAGGTCAGGCAAGGACAGGATCGGAATTAGCTGTGATTCCACAGTCGGATAGCTGACTGTGCAGGGAAGTCCCCACATAATGAGCGACTTCTTGATGAAGGGAATGGAGGGCAGCTTAATGCCTGGGAGACCAGCTGGAGAGCCACAAACAGAAAACCAGAGGCCTGTACAGCACATCAATGTAGCTCATTTTGGAGAATTCAGTCTGTGTTTTTTTTGGCTGCACTCTGTTTAACACTTGTGCACATTATCTCCGTCAGTCTTTATAAAAACAAGGCGTCATAGATATATCTTGTCCGCATCTAACTTTAACACTACATTTTTCATGTCTCTGTCACACGGTTGTGCATCTGAACAGGGTTTAGATTAACCCCCTCACCCACCTCTCACCAAACCTCCCCGAGAGGCTGGTTTAGCACAGGGCTAAATAGCTGGCTTTTAAAGCAGACCAAGGCAGGCCAGCAGCACGGTTCAATTCCCGTACCAGCCTCCCCGAACAGGCGCCGGAATGTGGCGACTAGGGGCTTTTCACAGTAACTTCATTTGAAGCAATTTTCATTTTCATTCACCGTGACCCCAGCAGTCCGTACACAAGGTGGGGATTAACCTTTCACCCACCTCTCCCCAGTAAATGTGACCCCATGTAGCCTTTACAGAGGGTGTGATTAATCACCTCCACCATCTCCTCATTCACAACGAGATCTCGTCTGCTGTAAATTGCTTTGTAATGGTGGTTTACAAAGTTGTCACAGTTTCATCTTTTCCCTGGCTTACTGTACATCAGCCTTCTTCATCAGCCCCTTGCTTCCAGTTGAGCTTCTCCACCCTGTCCTGCCCCCATCTCCCTTGGAGATCCTCCACTATCTGCTGACACTTACCCCCGGGCCTGGGAACGTCACTGTGGATGTTATGGGCCAGGGTTTAGAGAACCCCAAAATGTATCATGGAGTTCCCCTGACCCACAACTTTTAAGAGATTGTGGTATGGGGAGCACACGGCCCACTCTACAGGTGTGATACAGCAAAAATGGAAAAGTATTTTTTAAAGCAAAACAATGTTTATTCTATGAACTCAAGTTAACCTTTTTAAAACATACAGTGAACATCTTAGCAACCATCAATTAAATACAATCCCCAAAGAATACAACACTAAGTAATCCTTAAGCTGTCCTTTTAACATCCATAAGACTTAAAAAAGAACTTTTAACAGAAGCACATCAGGTTAAAGTCACTACTGAGAGCAGTTATTAGTGTTAAATCACCAAAGGATCGATTTACAGTTTTTAGATTACAGAGAGAGAGACTAATACACCTTCTGGCTGTGACTGCAGCTATCCAGCTCTGAAAACAAAACTAAAACACACCCTGCAGCAAACAGCCTAAAACAAAAGTAAAAAGCTGACAGACAGCCCATCTCCACCCACAGCACGGTAGCACAAGTGGATAGCACTGAAGCTTCACAGCGCCAGGGTCCCAGGTTCAATTCCCCGCTGGGTCACTGTCTGTGCGGAGTCTGCACGTTCTCCCCGTGTCTGCGTGGGCTTCCTCCGGGTGCTCCGCTTTCCTCCCACAGTCCAAAGATGTGCAGGTTAGGTGAATCGGCCATTCTAAATTGCCCCTTCGTGTCCAGGTTGGGTGGGGTTGCGCAGTTGGGGTGGGGTGCTCTTTCAGAGGTGCAGACTCAAAAGGCCGAATGGCCTCCACCTGCACTGTAGGAATTGTATGGTAATGTTCTCTCAGGAAAGAAATCTGCCATCCTTACCCGATCTGGCCTACATGACAATGGCCCAGCAAACCACTAGTTCAAGAGGCAATTAAGGATGGTTATGAAATGATGGCCCAGCCAGCGATCTTATTGAAACGTATAAAGTTATGAAGGGAATAGATAGGATAGATGCGGGCAGGTTGTTTCCACTGGTCGGGGAAAGCAGAACTAGGGGGCATAGCCTCAAAAAATAAGGGGAAGTAGATTGAGGACGGAGTGTAGGAGGAACTTCTTCACCCAAAGGGTTGTGAATCTCTGGAATTCCTTGCCCAGTGAAGCAGTTGAGGCTCCTTCTTCAAACGTATTTAAGTAAAAGATAGATGCCTTTCTAAAGAA
The DNA here is from genome assembly GCF_047496885.1 of Scyliorhinus torazame. Classification (NCBI taxonomy): domain Eukaryota; kingdom Metazoa; phylum Chordata; class Chondrichthyes; order Carcharhiniformes; family Scyliorhinidae; genus Scyliorhinus; species Scyliorhinus torazame. The sequence goes on from NC_092720.1 coordinate 205,451,216, forward strand.
TAAAGGGATTGGGGGATATGGTGTACGGGCTGGAGAGTGGAGCTGAGTCCACAAAGATCAGCCATGATCTCATTAAATGGCGGAGCAGGCTCGAGGGGCCAGATGGCCAACGCCTGTTCCTAGTTCTTATGTTCTTAGGTTCTTATGATACAATCATCCCCTGAATGAATAATTTTCAAAAAATGAGCTAAATCACAGTTTTAAGGTGGAGGAGGGAAAACATTCAGCAAACTAGTTCCAGGGAGTGAGAGCTAAGAAGCCTAACCACACGTTATGTCTTCACCAACAAAAACTGGATCCAGCACCCAGTGAAGAGATCAAGGCATGACAGTTCCCATGGTGCCGAAGGAGAGTTGGGGAAAAACAGCTCCCTGCAAGAGCAATTCAGCCCACCCCACCCCACTGACCCCTTCTCCCCAGGGTCCTGCAAATACTTTCCCTTCAGGTTCGTATCCAATTTAGGTTTAGAATTTACAGGGCAGAAGGAGGCCATTCGGCCCATCGAGTCTGCACCGGCTCTTGGAAAGAGCACCCTACCCAAGCCCACACCTCCACCCTATCCCCATAACCCAGTAACCCCCACCTAACACTAAGGGCAATTTTGGACACTAAGGGCAATTTTGCACGGCCAATCCACCAAACCATCTTTGGACTGTGGGAGGAAACCGGGGCACCCAGAGGAAACCCACGCACACACGGGGAGGATGTGCAGACTCCGCACAGACAGTGACCCAAGCCGGGAATCGAACCTGGGACCCTGGAGCTGTGAAGCAATTGTGCTAACCACAATGCTACCGTGCTGCCCAGTTGCCTCTTTCAAAGCCACCATTTACCCTGCCTCCACCGCACTCTCTCAGGCGACGCGTTCCAGCTCCGAACTCCATTGACCCTGCCTCCACCGCACTCTCTCAGGCGACGCGTTCCAGCTCCGAACTCCATTGACCCTGCCTCCACCGCACTCTCTCAGGCGACGCGTTCCAGCTCCGAACTACTCCCTGCTTGAAAAATACCTTTCCTCGGGTCACCTTTTGGTCCTTTCATCAATCGCTTTAAATCGGTGATCCTCTGGTCCTGGATCCTTCCACCAATGGAGATGGGTTCTCTCTATCTACTCTGCTCACCCCCCCCACCACCCCCCCTCACGGATTTGGACACTTTGAGGCCACAAAGGGATTTAAACACCAGGATGAGCATTTTAAGATTGGGGAATGGGGAGACATTGATTGGGGGGGGGGGGGGGGGGAGGATGCAGGCAGCAGAATTGGATTGAGGGCAAGTGTACGGGTGGGTGGTGGGGGGAGATGTGTATTGGCACAATGCAGTCCAGGGACATGGATGAGGTTTTTTCAGCAGCACATTGACTGTGGCAAGAGTTGGAGGCAGATGATGTTACGCTGAGTGGGTGGTCCCCAAGGACACGAGGGGGGGGGTCATAAGCTCAACTCGGACTTCAGACCATGGACGGTCTGGCTGAACCCGTGTCGAGATCCACGGAGGGACTGGAGTCAGCAGAGGTTCAAAAGCAATTTTGGTCTGCTCAACGAGGGAATAAAGGGGCTCTCCCGAGAAGGAATGCCAGGCAAACTGTCCTATCGCAGAGACATTGGAGAGGGGGTCGATTGAAGTGGCAGATAGATAAAGTTGGACTGTTGCTGTCAGGAAGCTGAATGCTGACCAACATGTTCTAGGGTGAGTTCACCAGAGTTCAGCGGATAGGTGAGGAAGTGGAAGGGACAAAGGATAGATATTTGCTGGTGGTTGGGGGGTGGGGGGGGGGGGGGTAGCATTTTCTTTATAACACTTAACACCCTTCAAAAGATTGTTTGATTGGCTGCACAGTGCTGGCTGTCTTGAGTTGGTGAGAGGTTCTGGATGGACGCAAGATTAATGCGACCATCTAGAAGGACAAGAGCAGCAGATACCTGGGAACACCACCGCCTAGAGGTTCCCCTCCAAGTCACTCACCATCCTGACTTAGAAATATGTTAGCCGTCCCTTCACTGTCGCTGGGGCAACATCCTGGAACTCCCTCCCTGACAGCGCTGTGGGTGTACCTACACCTCAGCACCTCAGGGACTGCAGCGGTTCAAGGAGGCAGCTCACCACCACCTTCTCAGGGGTCCTAGCCGGTAAAGCCCACATCCCGTAAACGAATACGCGGAAAAGGGTCGTCCTTCTCCCATATTATAAACATGGGATCTGCAGCTCCAGGCTATACAAGCTTCATTCATTGCATTCTGACAGTCCTCATGAAATTGAGCGAGGAGTGTGCGGAACTGTGCATAAGATCCATGGTTGACCCCCAGTCTCCCGCCCCCCCTCCCCCCGCCCGCAACACCCCCCCCCCACCCCACTCCACCCACCCCGCCCCAGCCATCCCAACCCCACCCACTAAGCAAGGTTGATAACACACGGAATCCTGCATTTCACAGCAGCACACAGCTGGATAACTCAACTGTGGCTAAGTGGAGTTCAATGCTCGAATTCCGTTCTCAGAAAGCTACTCAGGGAACTACCACCGCACCCCCCTTGACAGCGAGTGGAAAGTAGTATCAGCCTCGATCAGAGCCGGGGGTGGCATTCATTCCCATCCACCAAATGGAGCAGCCAGACAGGTCAAGCCACACTGTTTACAAGAGGAAATGGTGCAATAAGCCTGGATTTCAACACTGGCGGAGGTACAGACAGAGGGGAAGGAAGGAGGATGTGCAACATGAACCTGTACGCCTGGTTAGGCGACAGGGAATTGCATCTTTTAAAAGGTGGTAAAATCTGGGTGGCACTGTAGCTCAGTGGTTGGCGCTGTTGCTTCACGGCTCCAGGGTCCCAAGTTCGATTCCCCGCTGGGTCACTGTCTGTGTGGAGTCTGCACCTTCTCCCCGTGTCTGTGTGGGTGTCCTCCGGGTGCTCCAGTTTCCTCCCACAAGTTCCGAAAGACATGCTGTTGGGTGAATTAATTGGACATTCTGGACTCTCCCTCCGTGTATCTGAACAGGTGCCGGGATGTGGCCACTAGGGGCTTGTCACAGTAACTTCATTGCAGTGCTAATGGAAGCCTACTTGTGACAATAAAGATTCTTATTATTAAATGTCAAACCTCCCTACCCCATCCCCCTTCCCCACCAGTGAACAGGGATGGTAACAACTCCCCCCAGCCACCCCACCAATACTGTCCCCAAGTGTGGGCTGCTCATGAACTCGGTTCAATTGATTTTGGCAGTCCTGAGGTCAATTGGCATTGCAGTGAGAGTGCAGGGGCGACATCCTGCACCAGACAGAGAAAGGTGGGGATCAGGCAGGCGAAGAAGAGGACACAGCAAGTTCTTTGGCAGCAATGTGCCTCCACCCACCTGTCTTTCAATCTCATTGATCCATCAGTGTTCCCACATCGGCAGCCAGTCACAACACGCTCGTCTGTGAGGAGGGATTTCAGCTCTCAGTCCAACACCGAATGCAAGGTCCCTCAGAACATAGAATTCCGACAGTACAGAATGAGGCCATTCGGGCCCTTTAAGTCCACACTGGCCCTCCAAAAGAGCAGCCGACCCAGCCCCCCAACCCCCCCCTCATCCCTATAACCCCACCTAACCTACACATCCTTGGACACTTAAGGGGCAACTTATCATGGCCAATCCACCTAACCTGAACATCTTTGGACTGTGGGAGGAAACTGGAGCACCCAGCGGAAACCCACGCAGACACGGGGTGAATGTGCAGACTCCGCAAAGACAGGAATTGAACCCGGCCCCCTGGCGCAGTGAACCCGGCACCCTGGCGCTGTGAACCCGGCCCCCTGGCGCTGTGAACCCGGCCCCCTGGCGCTGTGAACCCGGCCCCCTGGCACTGTGAACCCGGCCCCCTGGCGCTGTGAACCCGGCCCCCCTGGGACTGTGAACCCGGCCCCCTGGCGCTGTGAACCCGGCCCCCCTGGCACTGTGAACCCGGCCCCCCTGGCACTGTGAACCCGGCCCCCCTGGCACTGTGAACCCGGCCCCCCTGGCACTGTGAACCCGGCCCCCTGGCGCTGTGAACCCGGCCCCCTGGCACTGTGAACCTGGCCCCCTGGCGCTGAGAACCCGGCCCCCTGGCGCTGAGAACCCGGCCCCCTGGCGCTGTGAACCCGGCCCCCCTGGCACTGTGAACCCGGCCCCCCTGGCACTGTGAACCCGGCCCCCCTGGCACTGTGAACCCGGCCCCCCTGGCACTGTGAACCCGGCCCCCTGGCGCTGTGAACCCGGCCTCCTGGCACTGTGAACCTGGCCCCCTGGCGCTGAGAACCCGGCCCCCTGGCGCTGAGAACCCGGCCCCCTGGCGCTGTGAACCTGGCCCCCCCTGGCGCTGTGAACCCGGCCTCCTGGCGCTGTGAACCCGGCCCCCTGGCGCTGTGAACCCGGCCCCCTGGCGCTGTGAACCCGGCCCCCTGGCACTGTGAACCCGGCCCCCTGGCGCTGTGAACCCGGCCCCCTGGCGCTGTGAACCCGGCCCCCCTGGCGCTGTGAACCGGCCCCCTGGCAATGTGAACCGGCCCCCTGGCGCTGTGAACCCGGCCCCCCTGGCGCTGTGAACCCGGCCCCCCTGGCGCTGTGAACCGGCTCCCTGGCGCTGTGAACCCGGCCCCCTGGCGCTGTGAACCCGGCCCTCTGGCGCTGTGAACCCGGCCCCCCTGGCGCTGTGAACCGGCTCCCTGGTGCTGTGAACCCGGCCCCCTGGCACTGTGAACCGGGCCCCCCTGGCGCTGTGAACCCGGCCCCCCTGGCGCTGTGAACCCGGCCCCCTGGCACTGTGAACCGGCCCCCTGGCGCTGTGAACCCGGCCCCCCTGGCGCTGTGAACCCGGCCCCCCTGGCGCTGTGAACCGGCTCCCTGGTGCTGTGAACCCGGCCCCCTGGCACTGTGAACCGGGCCCCCCTGGCGCTGTGAACCCGGCCCCCTGGCGCTGTGAACCCGGCCCCCTGGCGCTGTGAACCCGGCCCTCTGGCGCTGTGAACCCGGCCCCCTGGCGCTGTGAACCCGGCCCCCTGGCGCTGTGAACCCGGCCCCCTGGCGCTGTGAACCCGGCCCCCTGGCGCTGTGAACCCGGCCCCCTGGTGCTGTGAACCCGGCCCCCTGGCGCTGTGAACCCGGCCCCCTGGCGCTGTGAACTGGCCCCCTGGCGCTGTGAACCCGGCCCCCTGGCGCTGTGAACCCGGCCCCCTGGAACTGTGAACCCGGCCCCCTGGCGCTGTGAACCCGGCCCCCTGGCGCTGTGAACCGGCCCCCTGGCGCTGTGAACTGGCCCCCTGGCGCTGTGAACTGGCCCCCTGGCGCTGTGAACCCGGCCCCCTGGAACTGTGAACCCGGCCCCCTGGCGCTGTGAACCGGCCCCCCTGGCACTGTGAACTGGCCCCCTGGCGCTGTGAACCCGGCCCCCTGGCGCTGTGAACCCGGCCCCCTGGAACTGTGAACCCGGCCCCCTGGCGCTGTGAACCCGGCCCCCTGGCGCTGTGAACCCGGCCCCCTGGCGCTGTGAACCCGGCCCCCTGGCACTGTGAACCCGGCCCCCTGGCGCTGTGAACCCGGCTCCCTGGCGCTGTGAACCCGGCCCTCTGGCGCTGTGAACCCGGCCCCCTGGCGCTGTGAACCCGGCCCCCTGGCGCTGTGAACCCGGCCCCCTGGCTCTGTGAACCCGGCCCCCCTGGCACTGTGAACTCGGCACCCTGGCACTGTCCCGGCCCCCCTGGCGCTGTGAACCCAGCCCCCTGGCACTGTGAACCCGGCCCCCTGGCGCTGTCCCGGCCCCCTGGCACTGTGAACCCGGCCCCCTGGCGCTGTGAACCCGGCCCCCCTGGCGCTGTGAACCGGCCCCCTGGCGCTGTGAACCGGCCCCCTGGCGCTGTGAACCCGGCCCCCTGGCACTGTGAACCCGGCCCCCTGGCACTGTGAACCCGGCCCCCTGGCGCTGTGAACCAGCCCCCCTGGCGCTGTGAACCCGGCCCCCTGGCTCTGTGAACCCGGCCCCCCTGGCACTGTGAACCCAGCCCCCTGGCGTTGTGAACCCGGCCCCCCTGGCACTGTGAACCCGGTCCCCTGGCGCTGTGAACCCGGCCCCCCTGGCACTGTGAACCCAGCCCCCTGGCGCTGTGAACCCGGCCCCCTGGCGCTGTGAACTCGGCACCCTGGCACTGTCCCGGCCCCCTGGCGCTGTGAACCCGGCCCCCTGGCGATGTGAACCCGGCCCCCTGGCGCTGTGAACCTTGCCCCCTGGCGCTGTGAACCCGGCCCCCTGGCACTGTGAACCCGGCCCCCTGGCGATGTGAACCCGGCCCCCTGGCGCTGTGAACCTTGCCCCCTGGCGCTGTGAACCCGGCCCACCTGGCGCTGTGAACCCGGACCCCTGGCGCTGTGAACCCGGCCCCCCTGGCACTGTGAACCCGGCCCCCTGGCGCTGTGAACCCAGCCCCCTGGCGCTGTGAACTCGGCACCCTGGCATTGTGAACCCGGCCCCGTGGCACTGTGAACCCGGCCCCCTGGCGCTGTGAACCCGGCCCCCTGGCGCTGTGAACCCAGCCCCTGGCGCTGTGAACCCGGCCCCCTGGCTCTGTGAGGGGGGAGACCCACGCAGACACGGGGCGAATGTGCAAAGTCCACACGGACAGTGACCCGGGGCCGGGATTGAACCCGTGAAGCAGCAAAGCTAACCACTGCGCCACCATGCCACCGGATAAGATGCTTTTCAATGCGAGTAATTAATGTCTCCCTGACTTCCTCTTCTTGGCTTCTCTGACCCACAGAGCCCAGAGCTCCACCAGAGGTAGGCCAAGGGGACCTGCTGCTGAACCCACCTCAGCTCGAATGTGGATGGAGCCTCATGCCATTGGCACCAATCTGATCCACACCAGCCAACTGAGTCAACAGGAGCTGAGGTTACTGTGGCAGGTTACAGCCTTGAGCCTACAGCTAGTGATTGTAGAGGCTCCAGTTTCTTTCCCTCACCAGGAAGCTCGCCCGGTCTTCCCGCCTGCCATTGTCGGATGTTGGACGGGGTTTACAGCTTGATCCTCAACCTTCCTTTATGTGCTGGAGTGGGACTCGAACCGAGATTTTCTGGTTCAGAGACGGCTGTCACCCACCGAGACACAAAACCACCTTCCTCAGTTGGTAGGGGTCTCACTGCTAAAACTCTCAGTTGTGGGATCAAAACTCCAGCGCACAATCCAGTCTGGCACATCAATGGAGGAAGGAGCAATGTATGGGCAGCTGCTGTCTTGTGACGGGATATTAAACTAATACTCCTGTATCAACTCAGGTAGATGTAAAAGAGGCAACATCTAACACCCAACATTCACCCCCTTGATCAGCAGCACAGGGATACATTGACTGTCATTCACTTTGGCTGCTCCGTCGTGTTATTGCATCAGATCTGGGGACCTGGATTCTAATGTCACCATGGCACATGGTGAAATTCTTGATGAATGATCAATCATCTTCCATGAAGCCATTGTCTATTTTATCTGGTTCATTAATGGCCTTTAGGGAAGGAAATCTGCCCACTCTGGCCTATATTTTGACTCCGGATCCACAGCAATGTGGTGAACTCTTCAATGCCCTCTGAGATGGCCGTTCAAGCAATAACCTCTCAAAGGCCCTGTCTAAATACAAGGGGCTGAACTCTCCGCTTCCTCAGCCGTGTGTTTCTCGCTGCCCTGCCCTTCGCTGGCGATGGGATTCTATCTTTCCGTGCTTGTCAATGGGATTTACCATTTAAGCCGCCCCACGCTGCTGGGAGCAGGGGTGCATTGCCGGTGGGAAAGGTGAATGGCAACAGCTGGAAAATTCCGGCCAAGATCTTTCTCTCATGCGAATGGAGTTGCTATTTACCCAATAGGTTTGTGGATCGATAAGTGGCTCACAGATAAAGTGGGGGTAAAACGGGCGATAGCACATCGGCAGCCAGTTTTGCACTGTGAAATAAGCTGCCGAGTCCCTCATCAGGTGCTCCACATCATTGTCCCAGGCTTGGAGCTTACTGAGCATCGTGGACCTAACGCAGCCTTGAACCTTATTCAAAGACCCAGCCTCCACTCCTGGCTGGTCTTGAAAATGCCAAAGGCCACGGGCGGCATGGTAGCACCGTGGTTAACACTGTTGCTTCACAGCACCAGGGCCCCAGGTTCGATTCCTGGCTTGGGTCACTGTCTGTGCGGAGTCTGCACGTTCTCCCCGTGTGTGCGTGGGTTTCCTCCACGCCCCCCTATTTCCTCCCACAGTCCAAAGATGTGCTGTTAGGTGGATTGGCCATGCTAAATTGCCCTCAGTGTCCAAAAAAGGTTATGTGGGATTACTGGGTTACGGGGATAGGGTGGGAGTATGGGCTTAGGTAGGGTGCTCTTTTTCTCAAGCCAGTGCAGGCTCGATGGGCCGAATGGCCTCCTTCTGTACTGTAAATTCTATGATTCTATGATTCAATCTCTGACAGAAACAAATTCCTCATCCCCGTCTTCAATGTGAGACCCCCTCATTTTCGTCAGTGTTTTAGATTCTCTCACCAGGGGAAACATCCTCCCAGAATCTACCCAGTCAAGCCCCCCCCCCCCCCCCAATCTTGTCAGACATTTGTGATCCCTCTAATAACACTGGCTCAGTCCTCCTGCCCAACTGATAGAACTAGTCACTAAACACACATTTGCTGTTAGAACAGTAGGAAAATTAAAAACATAAATCTCTCACTCTAATTCGGTTTGATGGATGGATGTACCCCAAGGGTTGGCAGGAACAGCAAGAACAGAATAAATTCTTGGCAAGAACCTGATTTCAAGTTTACCATTAGTTCAATTGGGGGAGGGGAGGTGGTGGCTGGAGGACACAATGCAGGAATTTGGGATACAAATAAAGAGTTGGTTGCAGCACGTACGTTTCCCTCAGTTGCAGGGTAAGGAGTGGGTATACGCACGGTTCAGGTGCTACATTGTTTTACGACACCCAGGACCAAGTGCACAGTTAATTCCAGCCCAACATGCCCCGCAGTCACAAAGCTGTGTCCAATTCTGGTCACCACACTACCAGAAGGACATGGAGGCTTTGGAGAGAGTACAGAAAAGGTTTACCAGGATGTTGCCTGGTATGGAGGGTATTAGCTATGAGGGGAGACTGAATAAACTGGGATTGTTCTCCCTCGAAAGACGGAGGCTGAGGGGCGACCTGATAGAAGTGAAATTATGAGGGGTATAGATAGGGTGAACAGTTGGTGACTTTTTCCCAGGGAGGAAATGACAATTATAAGGGGGCACAAATTCAAGGTAAGGGGGATAGGTTCAGTGGAGATGTGCGGGGGAAGTTTTTTTACACAGTGGGTGATGGTGGCCTGGAATGCATTGCCAAGTGAGGTGGTTGAGGCAGATACGTTAGCGACCTTTAAGACTTATCTGGACAGACACATGAACACGCGGGGTAAAGAATGATACAGGCGGTTGCTCCAGATAGGACACGTGATCGGTGTAGGCTTGGAGGGCTGAAGGGCCTGCTCCTGTTCTGTACTGTTCTTTGTTCTTTGTAAAGTGAATTAACCAATAATTCTTACAAAAGTACCTGAAATCTTTGGCCCTTGGCTGTCCAATAATTACAGTCACCAGGTTTGTAAGTTTAAACATAATTACTGTTTATTTATATCAAGAACAAATATGAAACATATAATAAATACAGCTGCTTAACAAGCTAGTACCTTACTCGTCCTTTAACTGCCCCACCCTCTACCCCACACACAAGACATACAAACACAGAGGGGTGGAAAGGGATAAAAATAATAAGGATTAAGGTCAAAAGGTAAGAGTCCTTGCTTCAGATGATGGGTTCTTTAGTGCACTCTCTTCACAGTATGAGAGTAGATTAAAGTCTCTGATTTACAGCCCATAATGATCTTCCTTGCAGTTAGCAGTATCTTAATCACAGCTTCTCCAGGAGAGGGCCTTGGCTTCACATCAGCCTGTACTGCAGAGAGAGTTGGTCCCCACCGTGACCTTTTGGTGAGAATTAGCTGTGTTTCACTGGAGAAAACAGGGTGGGGGAAAAGAAAGGTCTTCTCTCTTAGCTGTCAGGGCAAAACTGAAAAGCTCTTTAGATCTGTGAACCATTTCAGTGGAACAGATCCAATCACCACCTGTTACCGTGCAGAGCACCACTTTTTAGGCCAATTCATCAGGTGACCTGATGAAGGGGCTGCACTCCGAAAGCTAGTGATTCCAAACAAACCTGTTGGACTTTAACTTGGTGTTGTAAGACTACTGTAACATGGACAAAGGAAAAGGAATTTATAAGCGCAAAGGCGGACATTAAAATGTGGCAAAAGTCTGCAGAGACGATATTTCCTGGAACCCAACTTGAGCTACTCACGAAATTTCTCACATAAACATCTATTTCAAACAATCTTGCACCTCTAGGCGAATCATGCTTCCTCTTTTGGTTGCACTGTCCTGCCTCTACCCTCCCCACACTAAATTTGGGAATACCAGGATTAGCCTGGTCCTAAAACGTCAACCCATCACTAGTTCTGCTGGAGATCGGATGTAGGGGGGTCCTGCAAGAGGAACCTAGCTAAATTTTGGGCCCACTCAGTGATTGGGAAGACACTCAGTGATTTGGCCTCCACCGCCTTCTGCGGCAAAGAATTTCACACATTCCCCACCCTCTGGCTGAAGAAATTCATCCTCATCTCCGTTTTAAAGGATCGTCCCTTCAGTCTGAGATCGTGCCCTCTGGTTCTAGTTTTTCCTACTAGTGGAAACATCCTCTCCACATCCATTCTCTCCAGGCCTCGCAGTATCCTATAAGTTTCAAGAAGATGCTCCCTCATCCTTCTAAACTTTAACGAGTACAGACCCAAAGTCCTCATGTGACAATCTCTTCATTCCAGGAATCATTCTCGTGAACCTCCTCTGGACCCTTTCCAAGGCCAGCACGTGCCAGTGCTTCACTGATCTCTCAATATCGGCATTAATGCCCGGCCACCAAACCTAGCATCTGGCAAGCATTTTCATTTTTGTCATGCCTGGATGGGCACTATGCAACTCAACAAGGAGGAATCTCTTCCTTGCACAGTGATGATTACTCCCGCACCCCCCCCCCCCCCCCCCCCCCCCCCGTGGGATGATGCCCTCCTCACAGCTTCATTCACCTTAACAAGTTGTCCTCAGAGGCCGATCTCACAGCTTAATTTTGCTTCACTCCTTTGGAAATCATGTCGGCCAAACTAGTAATATTTTGGTCTTCCCCGGTTCAAAACCAAACAGAAACATTAAAAATGCTTCTCATTTTGTGTCTTACCTTTGATAAGAGCAGGTCGCTGCTGGTCCAAAATTTTATTTCCTGTGCTGACACCGACACAAAGTGTTTGTAAAATTCATTATCGTCAGGATTTAATGCCGCACTGAGGAAGGTGACAGCAGAAGGCCACTAAGGACATCAGAGTTGGCTATTTTTGTCCAGGTCGGTGTTCGATTGTGCATTTGTCGGCTGACAAGATCAATGCCCAGCACTGAATCCCGGCCTTTCTCCAATAAAGCAGAGGGTACGGGTCTAGCTCTGAAAAAATCTTTGGTGGCTTCTGCGTCTACGTTTTACCGAGCTCATTTTGAAAATTGTTCTGATACTTCCAGATTAATTCATGCGGATCTCCTTCCTTAACTCTAAAGATTTCAACCAGTTGAGTTAAATTTCTTGGAGCTAGTGACAGCCCATCAGACCTGGTCCTTGGGCAGACGCCACGACTAATGGAAGTTGAGCAGATTGGTCATCATAGTCACAGGAGTTTCAGTCATTCCCCCTGCCCCCCCTCCTCCCCGTGTAGTTAGCCAATCTAGTTAACGTGTTCCACAAACTTAGAGGCTGAACCCCTTCTCTAACAGGTATACCCCCTCTCTAACAGGTATACCGCTTTGGATGCTGTTGGGGGGGATAGCCTATCAGGGAAAAAGAACAGCAGCCAGAACAGTGGCACCGTAACTGGCTCTGTTGCTCAGCAGGGGAAGGCAAAGTGCAGAAGAGCGATAGTTATAGGGGACTCTGTAGTAAGGGGCACAGATAGGCGCTTCTGTGGACGTGAAAGCGACTCCAGGGTGGTATGTTGCCTCCCTGGTGCCAGGGTCAAGGATGTCTCTGAACGAACACAGGGCATCCTGAAGGGGGAAAGTGAACAGCCAGAGGTCGTAGGTACTAACGACATAGGCAGGAAGAATGATGAGGTCCTGCAGAAGGAGTTCAGGGAGTTAGGCAGTAAGCTAAAAAGCAGGACCTCTAGGGTTTTAATCTCAGGATTGCTCCCTGTGCCATGTGCCAGTGAGGCTAGAAATAGGAGGATAGTGCAGCTAAACACGTGGCTAAACTGGTGGTGTAGGAGGGAGGGTTTCAGATTTTTGAACCATTGGGATCTCTTCCGGGGCAGGTGGGACCTGTACAAGAAGGACAGGTTGCATCTAAACTGGAGGGGCACAAATATCCTGGCAGAGAGGTTTGCTAAATTCACTCAGGAGGCTTTAAACTATGGCAGGGGGGTGGGAACCAGAATGTGAGCTTAGAAGGTGTAATAACTGAAGGGGAAATAGAAATCAAAAATTAGCGATCTCATAGAGACTTATAAAATTCTAACAGGACTAGACAGGGTCGATGCAGGGAAGATGTTACCAATGATGGACGTGTCCAGAACCAGGGGTCACAGTCTGAGGATTCAGGGTAAACCATTTTGGACAGAGATAAGGAGACATTTCTTCACACAAAGAATGGTGAGCCTGTGGAATTCATTATCGCAGCAAGTACATAGAACAAACATAGAAGTTGATGCTAAAGCTTTGAATATATTCAAAGGCTATGGGGAAAAAGCAGGATTAGGCTATTGAGTTGGATGATCAGCCATGATCGTGATGAATGGCGGAGCGGGCTCGAAGGGTCAAAAGGCCTCCTCCTGCTCCTATCTTCTATGTATCTGTGTAACATCACCCTCAGGCAGAGCAAAAAAGGTGACAAGTGTGAAAAGGGAGGTGGTCAATGCTGGATTGAGGGTATTGTACCTAAATGCGTGCAGTATACGGAACAAGGTAAATGAGCTTGTTGCGCACATTGAAATTGGCCGGTACGATGTTGTGGGCATCACAGAGATGTGGCTGCAAGGGGATTAGGGCTGGGATCTATATATCCTAGGGTATGTGTCCTATCGAAAGGACAGGCAGATGGACAAAGGGGGCGGGGTTGCATTGTTAGTAAGGAATTAAGTTAAATTGATAGCAAGGAGCGATATAAATCAGAAGGCATAGAATCTCTGGGTAGAGTTGAGGAATCGCAAAAGTAAAAAGACCCTGATGGGAGTTATGTACAGGCTCCCTAGCAATAGTCAGGAGGTGGGGCAGAAAATAAATCAGGAGATAGAAAAGGCATGTAAAGAATATTACAATAATCATGGGGGACTTCAATATGCAGGAGGACTGGGAAAATCAGGTTGGTAGTGGATCCCAAGAAAAGGAATTTGTGGAATGTCTAAGAGATGTTTTTTTTGGAGCAGCTTGTGACAGAGCCCAGTCGGGAACAGGCAATTCTGGATTTGGTGATGTGTAATGAGGCAGACTTGATCAGGGCACTTAAGGTGAAGGAACCCTTAGGAAGCAGTGACCACAATATGATAGAATGTACCCTGCAGTTTGAGAGGGAGAAGCTGCAATCAGATGTAATGGTATTACAGTTAAATAAGGGTAACTACAAAGACATGAGGGAGGAGCTGGCCAGCCAGGGTTGATTGGAAAAGGAGCCTAGCAGGGAAGACAGTGGAACAACAATGGCAGGAGTTTTGGGGGGTTATTCGGGAGGCACAACAGAAATTCATCCCAAGGAGGAGGAAGCATGCTAAGGGGAGGTCAAGGTATCCATGGCTGACGAGGGAAGTCAAGGACATCATAAAAGCTAAAGTAAAAGCATACAAAGTGGCAAGAATTAGTGGGAAGCCAGAGGATTGGGAAGCCTTTAAAAGCGAGCAAAGGATAACTAAAAAAGCAATAAGGGTGGAGAAGATGAAGTACGAGTGCAAACCATGTTAAAGAGGTGTGAATTGTCTCAAGCCAGGACAGTTGGTAGGATTTCGCAAATTGGCGAACACTTCAGTAGTCGAAGGCATTCAGCCTCTGAATCTTCGGGTAAGCGTTCTCCAAGGCGGCCTTCAGGATGTGCGACAACGCAGAACAGGAACTTATAGCCAAGTTTCGTACACCAGTACGGCCTCAACCGGGGCCTTGGATTCATGTCGCATTACATTCACCCCCCCCACCATCTGGCCTGGGCGTGTGAAATCCTGCCAACTGTCCCGGCTTGAGACAATTCACCCCTCTTTAACCTGGGGTTACCCCAATCGCTGGCTCTGTAAAGACTTAATTACCTGCAAATGCTTGCATTCAAAGTATTGTCTTGCATCTTTGACTTTGTCTATATAAACGTTTCTGGAACCTACCTCTCCATTCACCTGAGGATGGAGCAGTGCTCCGAAAGCTAGTGATTTGAAACAAACCTGTTGGACTTTAACCTGGTGTTGTGAGACTTCTTACTGTGCTCACCCCAGTCCAACGCTGGCACCTCCACATCCATTCTTAATGGTCTGCTCATGATCAATAACACCACTGGAATGGGGGCTGCCGTGTCCACTTCCACATTCTTCATCTGGAGAAGGTTCTGATCCCTTGCAGACAAATCTTCAATACAATGCACTGATGCCAAACTGTCCACTCTATTGTTACTCGGCAGGCTCTGCTTACGCTTGCACCTGTGCCACAAATGGCCCTTCTGGCGGTTTACAAAGCATTCCACTTCCTTAGATCTGCAAATCTCTGGAGGGTGATTTCCCCCACGTCGGTAACACCCTGTACCAATCCTTGGCTGTTGATTCAGTCTCCTGAATCTTCTAACTCTACCAGCTTCTGTATTTGTTTCTCAGTGTAGATTGGTGTCTTTGGTTTTGATACCAATGCTGTCTGCAGCTTCGCACCCTAACTGGTGGACTGAACCATTCTGCACAGAAATAAGATGACATTTTATAGTTATATAAAGGGAAAGCAGGTGGCCAAGAACAATGGAAGCCCACTAAAAGCTGCAAATGGAGATATTGCCATTGACAATGGGGAAATGGCAGACACGTTGAATAATTACTTTGCCTCAGTATTAACAGTCGAAAAGGAGGATAGCTGGCCGGGGGTCCCGAAAAATAGTTAACAGAAGACAGGGACTTTATACAATTAATGTAAATACAGCATCAGTAACTAGGAAAATAATGGGACGAATGACAAATCCCCAGGACCTGACCGTTTCCATCTGAAGGTGTAAAAGGAAGTCGGAGGGCACATTGTAGATGTTCTTGAATCCACGTTCTAGGAGCGATGTGATAGCACTGGAAAGGCTGCACAGGAGATTTACCAGGATGTTGCCCGGGCTGAAGAGTTTTAGTTATGAAGAGAGATTGGATAGACTTAGATTGATTTCATTGGAGCAGAAGAGACTGAGGGGGGACATGATTGAGATTATAGCATTATGAGGGGCATAGATAAGAGTAGTCAGGAAGGAACTTTTCCCCTTGGTGGGTGGGGGGGGGGGGGGGGGGGTGAATGACCAGGGGGTTTAAGATGAGGGGCAGGAGGTTTTGAGGGGCTGTGAGGAAAAGCTTTTTTACCCAGAGGGTGGTGGGAGTATGGAAATGCTGCCTGTATGGGTGGTGGAGGCAGAGAGTCCCAATAACATTTAAGAAGTACTTAGATGTGCACTTGCGATCCCAACGCATACAAGGCCAATTGCTGGAAAATGGGATTAGAATAGTCAATTGGTTGTTTTCGAACAGCACAGGCGTAATGTTCCAAATGGCCTTATCTGTGCTATATGATTATCTGACTCCAGATGCCCTAACTATAATCTTTCAGAGTTCCCTAGATTCAGTAGTCCCTCTGGATTGCAAAATTGCACGTCACTCCCCCTTTTAAGAAGCGGGTAAGGGGGAAACCAGAGAATTACTGACCAGTTAGCATAACAACTGTGGGGAAATTGCTGGAGCCTATAATCAGGAATGGGGTAACTGAATACCTTGAAAGATTTTGGTCGATCAGGGAGAACCAGCATGTATTTGTGAAGGGAAGGCCATGCCTGACTAATCTTATTGAATTTTTTCAAGAGGTGACTAAGGTAGTGGACAGGGGAATATCTATGGATGTTGTTTATATGGACTTCCAGAAGGCATTTGATAAAGTCCCACATAATGTGGAAGCACACGGAGTTGTGGGAAAATTATCGACAGTTAGGAAATTGGTTGAGTGGCAGGTGACAGAGAGTAGGAATAATGGGTAGTTACTCTAATTGGCAGGAAGTGGCTACTGGTGTACCACAAGGATCTGTGTTGAGGCCTCAATTATTAACAGTATTTATTAATGACTTGGATGATGGCACAGAAAGTCATATATCCAAATTTGCGGATGATACAAAGGTAGGTGGCATTGTAGACAGCATAAAATTGCCAGGAGATACTGACATATTGACATGTCCACAGATCTCTGAAGGTTGCCACTCAAGTGGATAGAGCCATGAAGAAGGCCTATAGTGTGTTAGTGTTTATCAACAGGGGGCTTGAGTTTAAGAGCCACGGGGTTATGCTACAACTGTACATGACCCTGGTGAGACCACATTTGGAGTATTGTGTGCAGTTGTGGTCACCTCACTACAGGAAGGATGTGGAAGCATTAGAAAGGGTGCAAAGGAGATTTACCAGGATAGGTCTCATGAGGAAAGGTTGAGGGCTTTTCTCTTTGGAGTGGAGGTGGCGAGACGACTTAATAGAGGTTTATAAGATGAGGAGGGGGATAGATAGAGTGGACGTTCAGAGACTATTTCCTCGGGTGGATGCAGCTGTTATAAGAGGACAGAACTATAAGGTTCAGGGTGGGAGATATAGGAGGGATGTCCGAGGTAGGTTCTTTACTCAGAGAGTGGTTAGGGTGTGGAATGGACTGCCTGCTGTGATAGTGGAGTCGGACACTTTAGGAACTTTCAATCTGTTATTAGATAGGCACACGGAGCACACCAGAATGACAGGGGGTGGGATAGCTTGATCTTGGTTTCGGACAATGCTCGGCACAACATCGAGGGCTGAAGGGCCTGTTCTGTGCTGTACTGTTCTATGACAGATTAGGTAAATGGGCAAAATTGTGGCATGTGGAATTCAATGCAAGTGTCAGGTTATCCATATTGGACTAAAAAAAGATAGAGCAGAATAGTTTCTAAATGGGAAGAAGTTAGGGTACAGTGGATGTCCAGAGATTTGGGGGTTCAGGTGCACAGATTCTTAAAGTGCCACGAACAAGTACAGAAAGTAATCAAAAAGGTTAATGGAATGCTAGCTTTTATGTCTAGCAGATTGGAGTATAGACACAGGTTATGCTGTAGCTATACATAACCCTGGTTAGACCCCACGGAGTACTGAGAGCAGTTCTGGACACCACACTTTAGGAAGAATATTTTGGCCTTGGAGGGACCGTAGGTTTACAAAAATGATTCCTGGACTGGCAGGGTTAGATTGAGGAGAGATTACACAAAATAGGTGTGTTTTCGCTGGAATTTAGATGATCTGATTGAAGTTTTCAAGGTGTTAACAGGGAAAGACGGGGTACATACAGATAAACTATTTCCATTGGTTAGAGATTCCAAATCTAGAGGGGCATAGTCTAAAAATAGGGGTAGACCATTCAGGAAGATGTTAGGAAGAACCTCTTCACTCAAAGGGTGGTAGAGGTTTGGAACTCTCTCCCACAAACAGCAGTTGAAGCTCGAACAGTTGTTAATTTTGAATCTGATAGGTTTCTGTTCAGCAAAGATATTAAGGGCAATGAACCAAAGGCAGGTATGTGGAGTTAGGCAACAGATCAGCCGTGATCTCCTAAAATGGCAGGACAAGCTCGAGGGATTGAATGGTCTACTCCTGTTCCTATGCATATTCTGAAGCTCTTGGGTACCATTCTCAGCGCTCTCCATCGCAAATGCTATTTCCAGTGCCTTTTTAAAAGGTGTGTGTTTTTGCCAGCAACTTTCTCTAGATGGCTTCATCGCTGACTCCACAAACTAAGCAACCATATAGCATATCATTGAGTGTTATCCCAAAGACACAGTGGTCCACAATTTTCCTACACCTTGGTTGCAAACTGGGGCTGTCCCCATGGAATTGAATTTAAATTGCTTCAAAATCACAGAGGGCTTTGAGTGGTAGTGCCCTTTTACCAAATCCACAATCTCGATGAAGAAGCTTGCATCAGGCACGTTTGGAGGCGCAAGGCTACAGATTATAGGTTTCGGTGCCACACACAATTAATATTGCATTTTTTTCCCTCAACCTCAACTGTTTGCTTTGAAGAAAAATTATATAATTGCTTAACAGACCGTACCCAATCTTCAGCAGAGGCGTTGAAGAGATCAACTCTACTAAAATATAGGCATCGTTGCAACTCTCTTCTGCTTCGCAAGCCTGACTTCGACTGGAGCAGCTTCTCAGCTGATGAACTTGCAAGCGCACTTGCTTTTTTTAAACCTCATCACCAAATGTAGTAACTTGGCTTCACCAGTTATGAACAGACTATAAACATTTATTAACATACAACCATTTACAGGGTGATGCAGATTCAGTGCTTCCAGTCATGCCTCTTGAACCTAAATGAGCAAAAGCCCCATGCTCTGCTCAGGTAATCCCACGCGTGAGTTACCAATGGGACCAGGGGGCCACATGGCTCATTAGAAGATCACCTCTCAAGGGGACTAGCAACTACACCGTTTCCCTCATATTGAGACAGTGGATTTCACACAATCACATTTGGTTTGATGTCTTGCTGCAATGGTAAAGCCAGTTTTGGTCTCCTTATCTGAGGAAGGATGTTCTAGAGGGGATTGCAGCCAAGATTTACCAGACTGATTCCTGCGGTGGCAGGACGGACGCATGAGGAGCGATTGAGTCGGTTAGGTTGCAGTCGCTGGAGTTCAGAAGAACGAGAGGGGGGGATCCACAAAGAAACCTGTAAAATTCTAACAGGACTAGACAGGGTAGATGCAGCAACGATGTTCCCAATGGTGGGAATGTTCAGAACCAGAGGTCACAGTCGGAGGATACGTGTAGACCATTTAGGAGAGATGAGGAGACGTTTCTTCACCGAGAGTGGCGAGTGTGTGGAATTCGTCACCACAGGAAGTAATTGAGAGCAAAGCATTGTAAGGAGCACTTCAGGTGAAGGGATCAAAGGATATTAGGGGGGTGGGGGGGAAAGTGGGATTCGGCTACTGAGTTGGACGATCAGCCATGATCATAATGAATGGCGGAGCAGGATAGAAGGACCGAATGGCTTCCTCCTGCGCCTATTTTCTATGTTTCAGATCAGGACAGTGCCCCTTTAAGGAGTGGGGCCTTTTAATTTGTCCCTCAGTTTGTTGATTTAGTTTAATTATTTTGAACTCAAAGTAGTTCACACAATCACATGAAAGGGAGATCAGAAAATGCTGGAACTGCACAGATCAACCTGCAATAGGGAGAACCGTTTGGTATCGAGTGTGTAATTCCTCACACAGGATGTGTCTCGGACCAGGAATCGAACCACGAGCAGCAGCTTCCCTCTCACATGCTGACAGGTAGATTCTCAGCTGCTTTTATTTCCCATTGCCATCATTCGAGCTTTGTAATGAAGGACTTATTACGGGAAGGGTCAGCACTTTACCCCCTCCCCATGTTTTTTTCTTTTAACCCATCCAGCCCTCCCATCAACTCTGACCTTGTGCACAAATCGTAGGTAATAAGCAGACCTTGAGGGGTGGGGGATGAATCAAGTTAGGGCAAGAATCCAACAACTTTTATATCGCTCATCAACTCAATGCGTTCTTTCAAATCAATTTGCCTATTTGAGGGTCAGACCGGCACAGGGGGAGGCACACACACACTGGCGGCCGTGTTAAATGAACTGCAACTCAAAATACTCCCAAACTTGGTGAGGAAGTTACTTTCCCAGCATCGTTTAAGCTCAGTACCAGCTCATTACTATTCAGATTACAACGTGTGTGTGTGAGAAAACCTTTTGATGGCTGACACAAGAGAAAAAGATTGCATTTATCCAACGGGATTTATTCCGGAAAGGTGTTTCAGAGCAAGTTTGGATTGGAGGTTGTAGCACATCCCCTGCTGAATCCCAGAGGCCACACCGGCGCCTCGCAGAGGCTCCAAGGATGAATTTATTAACAGAATCATGAGTTAACATTTTTTTAAATCAATCAGCGTTCCCAGTCGATGACCAGCTGTACACTTCCAGAGCTGCAGTGGGTCACATCCCATATTCCTTCTGAGACCTTGGGATAATCTTGACACAAACACTGACCCCTCATTTACCAGTTTCTGGGCAGAGCCAATCACCACTGTCACGTCAAAGAAGAAAATTAAATGTTTGCGCCTCTGTAAAAATGGGGGAAAGATGGCCAACTGGAGGTTTTATCTTACCCAGATTTAGCTTGCTTAAGGAGGTGGTGGTGAAAAACCCTGATGAAACTCTACTGTACAGCAGTGCTCAGTGACTAATAGGCTGAAATTAAATAGTGTGAATGTGGTGCAACTGCTTTTCATTTTAAAGCAAATTACAGTTTCGGGGATGACAGGAAAGGTGATGGCGGTGCGGATAGGAGGGGCGTACAGGCCTCCTCTTGTACAAGAACCATTCTACGATGCTGCAATGCTTCATTAGTTGCCCTTTTGTTCCTGATTCCGTGTGGCGCAGGAGTTGAGCCATTTGCCTGCACAAAGCTGGACAATGAGCATCAGTGGATATGGGAGGGAACAGCACAGACAAGATCACATTGCATGGAACAACTGCAGGCCCACATCCCACTGGGGGGACGGGGGGGGGGGGGGCACCAAAACTGTTGTGACAAACATGCATGGGAAGACATGTAGGATGGGGATGAGGTAAGGGGCTGAAGGATGGTATAGGAATACACGGACTGGAGGTCTCCCACGGACTCCTGAACGTTTCCTGTATCCGTTAACTAATTTGTGTCATGCAGGTGCTTTGGGAGATAGCTCTGTTGCTTTGGGAGGTGGCTCTGTTGCTTTGGGAGGTGGCTCTGTTGCTTTGGGAGATGGTGCTGTTGCTTTGGGAGATGGTGCTGTTGCTTTGGGAGGTGGCTCTGTTGCTTTGGGAGATAGCTCTGTTGCTTTGGGAGGTGGCTCTGTTGCTTTGGGAGGTGGCTCTGTTGCTTTGGGAGGTGGCTCTGTTGCTTTGGGAGATGGTGCTGTTGCTTTGGGAGATGGTGCTGTTGCTTTGGGAGGTAGCTCTGTTGCTTTGGGAGGTAGCTCTGTTGCTTTGGGAGGTGGCTCTGTTGCTTTGGGAGGTGGCTCTGTTGCTTTGGGAGGTGGCTCTGTTGCTTTGGGAGATGGTGCTGTTGCTTTGGGAGATGGTGCTGTTGCTTTGGGAGATGGTGCTGTTGCTTTGGGAGATGGTGCTGTTGCTTTGGGAGGTAGCTCTGTTCCTTTGGGAGATGGTGCTGTTCCTTTGGGAGATGGTGCTGTTGCTTTGGGAGATGGCTCTGTTCCTTTGGGAGATGGTGCTGTTCCTTTGGGAGATGGCTCTGTTGCTTTGGGAGATGGCTCTGTTGCTTTGGGAGGTGGCTCTGTTGCTTTGGGAGATGGTGCTGTTGCTTTGGGAGGTAGCTCTGTTGCTTTGGGAGATGGTGCTGTTGCTTTGGGAGATGGTGCTGTTGCTTTGGGAGATGGTGCTGTTGCTTTGGGAGATGGCGCTGTTGCTTTGGGAGGTGGCTCTGTTGCTTTGGGAGGTGGCTCTGTTGCTTTGGGAGGTAGCTCTGTTGCTTTGGGAGGTGGCTCTGTTGCTTTGGGAGATGGCTGTTGCTTTGGGAGGTGGCCCTGTTGCTTTGGGAGATGGTGCTGTTGCTTTGGGAGATGGTGCTGTTGCTTTGGGAGGTGGTGCTGTTGCTTTGGGAGATGGTGCTGTTGCTTTGGGAGATAGCTCTGTTGCTTTGGGAGGTAGCTCTGTTGCTTTGGGAGATGGCGCTGTTGCTTTGGGAGGTAGCTCTGTTGCTTTGGGAGGTAGCTCTGTTGCTTTGGGAGATGGCGCTGTTGCTTTGGGAGGTGGCTCTGTTGCTTTGGGAGGTAGCTCTGTTGCTTTGGGAGGTGGCTCTGTTGCTTTGGGAGGTGGCTCTGTTGCTTTGGGAGATGGTGCTGTTGCTTTGGGAGATGGTGCTGTTGCTTTGGGAGGTGGCGCTGTTGTTTTGGGAGGTGGCTCTGTTATTTTGGAGATCGTTCTGTTGCTTTGGGAGGTGGCTCTGTTGTTTTGGGAAGTGGCTCTGTTGCTTTGGGAGATGGTGCTGTTGCTTTGGGAGATGGTGCTGTTGCTTTGGGAGGTGGCGCTGTTGTTTTGGGAGGTGGCTCTGTTGTTTTGGGAGGTGGCTCTGTTGTTTTGGGAAGTGGCTCTGTTGCTTTGGGAGATGGTGCTGTTGCTTTGGGAGATGGTGCTGTTGCTTTGGGAGATGGTGCTGTTGCTTTGGAGATCGTTCTGTTGCTTTGGGAGATGGCTCTGTTGTTTTGGGAAGTGGCTCTGTTGCTTTGGGAGGTGGCTCTGTTGCTTTGGGAGGTGGCTCTGTTGCTTTGGGAGGTGGCTCTGTTGTTTTGGGAAGTGGCTCTGTTGCTTTGGGAGATAGCTCTGTTGCTTTGGGAGATAGCTCTGTTGTTTTGGGAAGTGGCTCTGTTGCTTTGGGAGATGGTGCTGTTGCTTTGGGAGATGGTGCTGTTGCTTTGGGAGATGGTGCTGTTGCTTTGGGAGATGGTGCTGTTGCTTTGGGAGGTAGCTCTGTTGCTTTGGGAGGTGGCTCTGTTGCTTTGGGAGGTAGCTCTGTTGCTTTGGGAGATGGTGCTGTTGCTTTGGAGATCGTTCTGTTGCTTTGGGAGATGGCTCTGTTGTTTTGGGAAGTGGCTCTGTTGCTTTGGGAGATGGTGCTGTTGCTTTGGGAGATGGTGCTGTTGCTTTGGGAGGTGGCGCTGTTGTTTTGGGAGGTGGCTCTGTTGTTTTGGGAAGTGGCTCTGTTGCTTTGGGAGATGGCGCTGTTGCTTTGGGAGATGGCGCTGTTGCTTTGGGAGATGGCTCTGTTGCTTTCGGAGATGGCGCTGTTGTTTTGGGAGATGGTGCTGTTGCTTTGGGAGATGGCGCTGTTGCTTTGGGAGATGGCTCTGTTGCTTTGGGAGATGGTGCTGTTGCTTTGGGAGATGGTGCTGTTGCTTTGGGAGGTGGCTCTGTTGCTTTGGGAGGTGGCTCTGTTGCTTTGGGAGGTGGCTCTGTTGCTTTGGGAGGTGGCTCTGTTGCTTTGGGAGATGGTGCTGTTGCTTTGGGAGATGGTGCTGTTGCTTTGGGAGGTGGCTCTGTTGCTTTGGGAGGTAGCTCTGTTGCTTTGGGAGATGGTGCTGTTGCTTTGGGAGATGGTGCTGTTGCTTTGGGAGATGGCGCTGTTGCTTTGGGAGATAGCTCTGTTGCTTTGGGAGGTAGCTCTGTTGCTTTGGGAGGTGGCTCTGTTGCTTTGGGAGATGGCTCTGTTGCTTTGGGAGGTGGCTCTGTTGCTTTGGGAGATGGCGCTGTTGCTTTGGGAGATGGCTCTGTTGCTTTGGGAGGTAGCTCTGTTGCTTTGGGAGATGGTGCTGTTGCTTTGGGAGATGGTGCTGTTGCTTTGGGAGGTGGCTCTGTTGCTTTCGGAGATGGCGCTGTTGCTTTGGGAGGTGGCTCTGTTGCTTTGGGAGGTAGCTCTGTTGCTTTGGGAGGTAGCTCTGTTGCTTTGGGAGGTGGCTCTGTTGCTTTGGGAGGTGGCGCTGTTGTTTTGGGAGGTGGCTCTGTTGCTTTGGGAGATGGTGCTGTTGCCTTGGGAGATGGCGCTGTTGCTTTGGGAGATAGCTCTGTTGCTTTCGGAGATGGCGCTGTTGCTTTGGGAGATGGCTCTGTTGCTTTCGGAGATGGCTCTGTTGCTTTGGAGATCGTTCTGTTGCTTTGGGAGATGGTGCTGTTGCTTTGGGAGATGGCTCTGTTGCTTTGGGAGATGGCTCTGTTGCTTTGGAGATCGTTCTGTTGCTTTGGGAGATGGCTCTGTTGCTTTGGAGATCGTTCAGTTGCTTCGGGAGATCGTTCTGTTGCTTTGGGAGATGGCTCTGTTGCTTTGGGAGATGGCTCTGTTGCTTTGGGAGATGGCTCTGTTGCTTTGGGAGATGGCTATGTTGCTTTGGGAGATCGTTCTGTGCTGTCTTTTCCACCATTTGGCTGGACAGCGAACAAGAGTGAGTGCGAGGAAGCAAGAGCAAGAACAAGTGAGAGAAAAGAAGAGAGAGTGAGAAAGAGTGAGAACAAGAGAAAGGAAGAGAGAACAAGAGAAAGGGAGAGAGAACAAGAGAAAGGGAGAGAGAGAGGGAAAAAGAGCGAGCGTGAGCGAGTGAGCAAGAGAGAAAGCAAGCCAGAGTGTTACAAAGAGTATAAAAAAAAAGCTCACCTTCCTTCTGCAAAAAACAGAGAAAAAGCTTGCCAAGATTATCAGGTTTCACAGCTGCAGAGCCGTGATACTTTATTCAAGAGTGAGAACAAACAACAAAAAAAAAGTGCAACACCCGGAGCCCAGTGACGGGAGTAGAATAATTAAACAGTGTGGACAATGACTGGCTGCTCGACGGGGCCTGCACAACATCTGAACCTTCTGTTTGTTCCCTGGTTAGAATTCAGACAAGTAGCTCAAAAGTCCAGGCGGTGGGTGGGAGGGAGGGAAGGGAGAGGGGGTTTGCCGAGGCACTAGGAGTGCTCATCAAAGGCCGTGTGTGTGTTTGGAAACCGCTGCGCGCTATATTCCGGGTCTTCCCTTATCCTCTTCTGGATGTCGGATTGGATCTGAAGGAAAGAGGGAAAAATGACTTTCAGAATGACTCCAAGGTTTCACGCCGCCTCTCACCCAACACTCCCAGAATCAGAACAGTATAGCACAGGAGGTGTCCATTCAGCCCATCAAGTCTGCACCCATTATTTTAAAAATCAATTCAATTTGTCCTTCTTGACCTGTCCCCCAGCTCTTTGTCCATAACATTAAATGTGTAAAACTGCCACCTCTACTTCTTTACTCTTGTCGAAACATCCGCCTATCGGTACCTCTGCTCGGTGATGATCTTTTATGCATGATGAGGTTATTCCACATAGTATCACAGTTTAGTCCAAATCACATTTGCCAGCAAATCACATTAAAGTGAAAAATCAAATGAAAATCGCTTATTGTCACAAGTAGGCTTCAATGAAGTTACTGTGAAAAGCCCCTAGTCGCCACATTCCGGCACCTGTTCGGAGAGGCTGGTACGGGAATCGAACCGTGCTGCTGGCCTGCCTGGGTCTGCTTTAAAAGCCAGCGATTTAGCCCAGTGTGCTAAACCAGCCCCTAAGTAATTAGCAGCAAGCCGTCTAACTGTGCCCCTTCTCCTGCGCGGGGGGGGGGGGGGGGGGGGGGGGATGATTCCAACACTTTTAGGGCCTGGACAGCTGAAGGTTAATGACAAAGCACTTAAAATCAGGTTTGGGTAAGAGGCTAAACTCCCAATATCCAGGCAGACTGCCTCGATAGGACGTCACTTATACGCAGGAGAGAAGTCAAGAGAAAAGTCATTAGCAGAAGATGAAAGACCTCTCATTTCTAGCCTTCAAATCCACTGCTCTATTGACACATCCCGACCAGCACGACCACCATAAAAAGCAAAATTGGTTGCCGTCTCCTAGTCTAACTCATCCTTTTGTTCGAAACCATAGAACCCGCCTTACCCCCACCTTCCCTACAAACTACGCTTTCTCAAGTAACCCACTCTCGTGTTCGGTTCAGCCTCGTCACTGGAAGCTCTCGGCTGAGCTATGCATCCGCAGCACGTCTTACCTGTTGCCTGTAGGCTTCTTGCGCCTCTGTTTTCTCCAGATCTCGAGTCAGACTCTCCGCGCTGGTGACCGGTTTGACGCCTGCAGCCTTCGCAGCTTTGCCCACTGCGTCTGCGAGCGAGAGTTGTGGGCCTTCGCCCTGCATCGTCTGCAAGAGATGGAAGGATATTTCAGCGCCGAGGGTGACACCCATTTTGATTCGAGGCAGCGACCGCCAGGAGCGCTCGCCGTTGCTGCCACTCGCACATCGCGAGTAACCTTTCCTGAAGAACCTTAATACAACTCACTGTCTGACAGGGCGGTGGAGGCAGAGACCCTCATAACATTTAACAAGTATTTAGATGTGCACTCGCGATGCCAAGCAATACAAGGCTATGGGCCAAGTGCTGGAAAATGGGATTAGAATAGTTAGGTGGTTGTTTCTGACTGGCACAGGATTGATGGGCCGAATGGCCTTTCTTGTGCTGTAAACAATGATGGAAGGTAATGAAGGGTCTGCCCAAAGAGATGGTTTGTTCCAATTAGGGAGGAGCAGGGAATCAAGTTGTATAAAGTCGTGATTCTAGGTTAAGTGTCAGGAGGTGGTTCTTTTCCTGACTGGCTGGCTGGCAGCTCCTGCGGTGGACGATTGCTTAATTTGCTTCAAGGAAGCGCAGGATATCCTTCTGGTGGGGGCAGAAATCACCTTGTACAATGGCTCGCCAGTACATAACACTGATCAGCCTGGTCTCCTGGAGTAGTTTTAATCGTTTAATGGGGCCTGGAGAGGGATTTCCTCGCTTGCTTTCTTTTAAAACCTCTGCCTCTCTCTCAGGAGGGCCAGGTGGCTTCCCAGAGTGCAGTGTGGTGGCTGCCCACAATGAGGGGGCCGAGGCTGCGGGGTACAAGGTAACACCCATGGTGGGAGACTGGCTGGATTGTCTAGAGGGCCCATTTCTGGTCCAGCATTATTCACCCGACTGGAATCATGTTTTAACATGAATGAACTGAGGGCCGCTCTGTCAGCACCCCCCCGCTGGAGATTGCACTGGCTATCTGATGTTGATGAGCGGCAAACTGCACTGGGGCGTAACCTGACGCTGAGGGCCAAACCAAAATCCTCAAAAACATAACCAAGTACCAGCATTGCATCAATAGTGGAGCACCAAGAGAGCGTGACGAGGAGAAAAAAACGTTAGCAGCCATCGTCAGCACTGTCAAATCAAGGATTCAATCGGGTAGACTGAGAGAAGCAAATTCCTCTGGAGTGGACACTAGCGGCAACAAAATTACAGCTAGGGCTTTCGGGGCAATGTCGAGAAACATTGAACACAGGGTGGGTGAAAATCTGGAACTCGCCTGTCAGGAACCGAGAGGCTGGGACTGGGGGAAGAAAAGAAAAACTTTCAGAACTGATGATAGAGTCATCTTTGTTGGTAAAAGGTGCGAAGGATGATGAAACCAAGGCAGATTAGATGGAGTTCAGATACAAATCAGCCGAGATCTGACTGAAGGGAGAAACACCGAATGCCTATTCCTGATCTGTATCACTTTCTTGTGAACCTGATTTATCGGCTGTAAATTCCAAGCAGCAGGCACAAAGTGTTTTGTTTTTAAAGAACTACTGCCGAACTGTTCAAGGTCAAGTGGAGGATTCTTTTTTTAAAACATAGACATACGGGGGTTAGCACTGTCTCACAGCGCCAGGGACCCGGGTTCAATAGCAGCCTTGGGTGACTGTGTGGAGTTTGTACTTTCCGTGTCTGCCTGGGTTTCCTCCGGGTGCTCTGGTTTTCTCCACAGTCCAAAGGTGCGCCGGTTAGGTGGGGTCACAGAATCTCTGCAGTGCCGAAGGAGGCCATTTGGCCCATCGAGTCTGCACTGACCCTTCAAAAGAGAACTGTAACTGGGCCCACTCCCCACCTTGTCCCTGCAACCCCGCCTAACCGTTGGACACTAAGGGACAATTTAGCATGGCCAATCCACATAACCTGCACATCTTTGGACTGTGGGAAGAAACTGGAGTATCTGGAGGAAACCCATAAAGACATGGTAATGGGGTTAGGGCAGGGCAGTGGGCCTCGGTACAGTGCTCTTTCAGAAATTTGGTGCAGACTCGATGGGCCGAATGACCTTCTGCACTGCAGGAACTCTATGGTTCTATAGATGACAGCAGTTAGCAAAGCGACTTCAGAAATATATTACATTGCTGCCCTGCAGTAACATCACAGGAAAACCGTTCAAATGCAAATTCACAACCTAAATATTGACTTAGGCAATTCCAATGGTAAATGTTGATGCAAAAGTGAGGGTTTGCACGTACACGATTAACAAGAGAGCAGACCAATGAGGGACACTGTGCTGCTTTAAGCACCAATGCTGCACGGCTTCACGTGCAATGTCCCGGAAACGAGGTGCTCCAGAACAGCAGAAACCTTCACTGCCTCAGAGCACAATCCACCAGTGTAAGTCTGCCCATAGCACCATACAGCACAGGAGCTCATTCTGCCCATCATTTCGGTGCCAGCTCTTTCAGACAGTAACACAATCAGCCCGCCCTACTCCTTGCTCGTGCCCTGCACTTTATCTTTTGTACCATATGTACAATCCCCTGAGAATTACTATGGCTTCTGCCAGTCTTTCAGGAAGTGCATTTCAGATCATAACTTGCAACCCACAAATATTTCTTCACGCCTTCCTTCTGAGAAAATCCTCTTCAATCCATTGCCTTGTGGTTACGGGCCCCCCTGCCAGTTGTAACAATCTCTTCCTCTTGACTGGATCAAAACACAATTAACTTGCGCCTTAACCTTCGTTCTGTTCTGATGAGAATATTCCCAGCTTCTCCACAATCTCTCATAGCCGATTGATAAAGCTCCTCTGCATTCTCCCATTGCATTGCCATTTCACCTGCAGCATATTGCTCAGGTTTGACACAATGCCCAGGATGAGGCCTACCCAGTGACAGGTAAAAGACCCAGCACAATTTCCTGGCTTTGGGCTCCCTATCTCTGTTTGAAAGTGTTATCAATTTGACCCTAACCGCTCTGTTACATTTATCAAATTACTTAAGAAATATCTCGAATTCTGCTCAACTTGCTCCTGAAAGTATTGATTAAAGCTAGTGGCACATGGATACGATCAGAGATAAAATTTGGTACCTTTCGACGTTTAGCTGGCATGCCGCTGAGGTAGGCATCACTGAGCGGCGGCTGTGGTTTCATTTTCCTCTGGGTCTGGATGTCCTGTCGGATAACGGGTACCCACTCCTGAACAAAAAGCAAACGAGTATTTCACACACAAGAATATTCAGCCCACTGCCCCACTCAGTCCCAGAGGGGGAAAGGACAATGTCTGCCTCACTCAGTCCCAGAGGGGGAAAGGACAATGTCTGCCCCACTCAGTCCCAGAGGGGGAAAGGACAATGTCTGCCCCACTCAGTCCCAGAGGGGGAAAGGACAATGTCTGCCCCACTCAGTCCCAGAGGGGGAAAGGACAATGTCAGTGTGACTCACTGTCCCACCCAGACCCTGACCTGCTGTCCAACCCAGTTCCGGGCAGAGGGGTTTGGGGGGTGAAGAGAGTGGACAGTGGGATCCACTGACCACCCTGTCCCAGATTCTGTGTCCCGCCCAGACCCTGACCCACTGTCCCAAGTTCGGGGGGGCCGGGGACAGAACAGTCAGACGCACTGTCCCACCCAGTCCCAGAGGGAGTAAAGGCCAGTGCTACTGTCCCATCCAGTCTCAAACAGGTGGGGCAACTAATGCCTGTTGAACTGCACAACCTGTAAGTTAATAGTGTTCGGGGGAAGAGTTTTTTCTGAACAAGCTGGGGCTCTTCGCTAGAAAGCAGAAGGATGACTCCACCGAGGTTTCTAAAATTATGAAGCAGTTGATCGGGGAGACAGAGAAATGTGGGGGGCGGTTTAAAACTATACCACCCAGAGTGTGGTGATAGTGTGGAATTTGCTTCCACAAAGCGTAATTAAGGTGAACTTCATAGGTACATTTCAGGGGCTACCAGGTAAATACGAGGGAGAAAAGAGATAGAAGGGTCGATTTAGATGAGGTTGTGGTGAGGGTAGGGCCATAACAACCAGTGAAGCCGAGTGGCACGTTTCTGCATTTAGTTCCACGCAACTTACCGGTGGCATGGCAGCCACCCAAGGCTCTGCTTCCGACCCTTCTCTCTGCGCAGCGTCGGCGCCGATCGACACCGTCGGCTCGGTCGACATCACCTCCTCCGCGGTGGTGGCAGGAGCAGGAGAAGCAGTCGAGTCTTTCCTCTGTCAGCCAAAAGAGAATGCCCCAAATCACCACATCAAGTTAAAGAGATAACCGGCAACTACATCAACTCATAATTAAAATGAGGGCACAGACATGACAACAGATGCGGGGAAAGAAAATTATAGGCCCTCTTGGAGACCACAGTCTCTGGGGCAAGTCTCTCTGAGCACGGGTTACCTGGTGAGGAATGTGGCTGCAACTGCAGCAGAATTTTTGGATGAATAATATTGAATCCCAACTTGATGTACTGAAGGCAGACGGCCATAACGTTAGTTAGCATCAGGGTGCTATTGCTGTTGCTTCACATGTCAGAGCCATTTACAGCATAGGAGACAGTCTTTAGGGCCATCGACTCCATGTCGACTTGCCGAGGATCAATCCAGCCAGTAGCAACCCCACTTCCCCCAGCCTGGTTCCTGGAGCCCCTGAAAGCCCATTTTCTTTGAGTGCCCGCCCAGTTTCCTTTCGAAATCATCATTATTTCCGCTTCCACCACCCGGGTATACAATGTGTCCCGGGTCATTATCACTCACCGTATAAAAAAGGTTCTAATAAACCTGGGGGTCACCACTGCAGAATTTCAACCCTCCATAGTCTCCCCAGTGTGATCGTGCTGGGGCCAGGTTTCAGCACTCCACAGCCACCAGTTATGAAGCGCGAATTGTAACCTTCGAAGCCCATTAATTCCACAGATCAGTAGGTCCTAATCTTCCTGGGCCTTTTGTCAAAAACCTACTTCTGGTTTAAGACAGCCAGAGTGTGCCTGCGTCTGTGGGTCACCCATCTTTCTCTGCCTGCATTCACACATTCTGAGAACGGTTATACCAGCTAACCTCGTCCCAGTGGCCTGCAACCAGGACCTCCAAATAGAGCGGGCATGAGGGGCTCACCACTTTACTTCAGGCTAACAAGTTGGGTCTGTGGTGGGTGTAACTTTCACTGCTCAGCCAGGCAAGAATGACTGGCATTTGGAATCATGCTGAAAGTGAAAGTGGTGAGCCCTGACCATTGCTTGCAAAAGGACGGGGAGCCCCAATAAGATTTCCCATTACCTGTGGTACTTCCTGCATAGCTTCCTCATATTCGGCTGGATGCTCCTCCATGCGTTCCTCAGGCACGTCCTGTATTGAAAAGGGCTCCGTCAGTGCAGTGCGTCAACAGCAATGCGCATTTATACAACGCCTTTAACATAGCGAAGCTTCATAGCAGAGTTAGCAACCAAAATCTGCTGCCAGGCCACATATGGAGATGTTAGGGCAGTGACCAAAAAAGTAATTTTACAAGTCTTCGCGGAGGAGAGAGAGGGACGGAACTCCAGTCAGTCGGATTCAAGCTGCTGAAGGCACAGACAAAAACGGTGGGGCAATGGAAATCAGAGATGCGCAAGTGGCCAGAATTGGAGGAGCGCAGATGTCTCAAGGAGGGTTACGGGGCTGGCAGAGGTTACAGAGATACGGTAGGGAGGTGGCTACGGAGAATTCAGAAAAATGGGCCCCGACTCACAAATACGAACAAAAAAGGGTAAGGAGACCAGCGCTTAAAGGGTCAATTTGTTAGCTGCCTTTGGATCTGCATTTAGTAAAAGTAATGGTTTATGGCAGAGTCAAAGTCATCAGAAAGACTGCCTCAGTTCATCCGTAGTACTGGAAGTAGGGCAGCAGCCAGTTACTGGAGGTCAACAGGGTTGCAGACTAGTGCATGGGTTTTGCCTCCAATTATGCTACACACAGATTTTCCCATGCAACGGGGAAGGTGGGCCATTGGCGAAAGGAAACCTATGTTTGATCCAGATGTAACATTTCACTACCCATGTGCAATTCAATATCCTGGCCCCCTCCACTTTGAAACGGACGGCCAATGCTCAGTGGGGCCCCTGCACGCCCCCTGCGGACAAAGGCGGCATTCTCACTCGAAAGGGCCGAGGTCACTCGAATGCCAACTGGGTTTCAGTTGGTGGTGCGCTCTGCCACAAGTGGAAACATTCTCCCAGCATCCGCCCCGTCAAGTCCCCATTCAGCATCTTACATGTCTGATTCTCCTAAACTCAATGGGTGTAAGACCCAACCTTCCCGCCTAATATAACGTCTCTACACTAGGAACCAGTCGAGTGAACCTTCTATGACCTGCTTCCTGTGCAATTTTATCCTTTAAGTAAGGAGACCAAATCAGTACACAGTACTCCAGATGTGGTCTCACTAAAGATATGGACCAATGTAACACCCTTTCCTACCTTTATACACAATCGCCTAGCAATAAATACCAACATTCCGTTTCTCTTCCGAATCACTTACTGCATCAGCACACTAACCTTCTTGTGATTCTTGCATCAGGACACCCAGATCCCTCTGTAACACAGCGTTGTTGCTTGTGGGACCTAGGCTGCTGCCTTTTCTGCTTTGCAACAATGCCTGCACTTCAAAAATAAGCTATTGACTATAAACACAATGTGGGAAGCCCCGGGGAGCAATACAAATGAAAGTTCATTCTTCAATGCCTTGGGTAACAGCGCAATAAAATGCACCCCAGGGAGCCTATTGCTGGGATGTAGTCACGTCTTGCCTCTCGCCTGACTTGTTAACCGTTTACCTGCTGTGCCTCTGGCTCCTGACGCTGAGGCTCCCTCCTCCTGACGTATTGCAGAATCTGCTCCTCAGTCACGGGCATGTGCTCCATGATCACCTGCAGCCTCATCGCCATCATGGTGGTCAGCCAGTTCACCAGCGAGGGATTAACATCCACCGACATACGCCGCTGAGGTACAGGGCCAGGCGGTTTAATAAAAGCAAGAGAGAATGAAATATTAGAGCATTGTGCTAACCTTCCGCCAGCGCGGAGCAGCCTCTGAGGATTACGAGTGAATTGGAAACAGGAGCACCATCAATCTAATGCGTGGTTGTACACGAGGGGGTTGAGAATACACGTGGTATTGGGATTGAGCAGGGTCAGAGAGATAAATAGGAGATGGGGGGGGGGAAACAGGGCAGGGATGGCAAGCTCTTATGATAATCGGCAGCTTTCAGTCATTTCGTGGTGCGAGAGCAAGTGTTGTACGGCTTTTACAGCTCTGGATTATACTGCAGGAGGCGCTACAGTTGTGCACAAATCATTGGAGCTACGCACTCAGTCACCCTCAACTCACCAACCTGGCAAACAAAGAGTTACTAAAACCAGAGATTTAAACAAAATGAAGCAATCACTGAACCCATTAATTAGTAAGCGTTTCAAAGATCACTTCAAGAGGCAGATTTGCTGGCGTGTATTTATCGTGTGTTCTATGATTTTTCATGTATGGAACGATCTGTCTGGATTGCATGCAGAATATTACTTTTCACTGTACCTCAAATCAAATCCAATTAATAACCCCTTGTCCCCTTGGGTCAATTAAATTTGGAATTAAAGTACCTACAGGCCAGAAGCAGGTTCCAAAAGCTCTATCTCTCCCCCCCCCCACCACCACAGAAACAGGTCCAACAGCTCTACGCCAGTGTTTGCGCCCCACACAAATGCCTCTTCCCACCCCTCTCCATTCCCATCCTATCTTAATAACTTCAAGTCGTTTCACACTTGTGAGGTTATCTACTTTGCTCTTAAAGGCATCTTTGTTACTCGCCTCAACCTCTTGCGCTAGTCAATTCTTTACTCTAACCACACTCCGGGTAAAGAGGCTTCTCTCGAAATCCCTGCTGGATTTGTTAGTGACTATCTTGTATTGGTGACCCCTGGTTTTCTGACTCCTTACTCCTACAAATTCCTGGTCAATATTCCACTCTCACCAACTGAACTCCAAAATTAAAATCAAACCGATGCAGAAGCAATAGAATCGCAGAATCCCTGCAGTGCAGAAGGAGGCCATTCAGCCCATCGAGTCTGCACCGACCCGCCGAAAGAGCACCCTAGCAAGGCCCAATCCCTCACCCTATCCCCGTAACCACACCTAACCATTGGACTCTAACGAGCAAATTAAAGCATGGCCGACCCCATCTAACCTGCACGTCTTTGGATTGTGGGAGGAAACGGGAGGACCCGGCGGAAACCCACGCAGACACGGGGAGAACGTGCAAACTTCTCACACAGTCACCCAAGACTGGAATTGAACCTGGGTTCCTGGCACGCTCTAAGGCAGCAGTGTTAACCACTGTGCCACCCAGGACAGTTCCTACGTGCTCCAAAGTAGCTCGGGGAACAACAGCTCCTCTTTCAATTCAGTTTCGAAGGCCTTCCAGACTCAACATTGAGCTCAACAATTTCCAACCGTTACCCTGCTCCCGTTTTTTTTTTTTTTTTTTTGCAGAGTGAGAGTTGCTAATGATTCTGCCGTTGCCACTTACAGCTCCTTTCCATGTTCCTCGTCATTTAAACTTTCTTGTCCCCCCCCCTCACCTTCTCCGTCTCTAACACCCTTTTCCCTTCTCTGCCTCTGAACTTGTTTAAAATCGGTTAAATCTTGTAACTTTTCCCAGTCCTGAAGAAACATCATCAATCGCCCTGAAAGATTAGTTCTCCTTCTCTCTCCACAGACGCTGTCTGCCCTGCTGACTATCTCCAGCGTTTTTTGTTTTTAGATCACTCTAATGTTAATTGGCACAGAAAGGATTCTTGAATGCTAAGTAATCCTGGACAAAAGATAATTCCTGAATTTGCTGTGCATAGAATTTACAGTGCAGGAGGAGGCCATTCGGCCCATCAAGTCTGCTGCAGCCCTCGGAAAGAGCCCATGCCTCCACCCTATCCCCGTAACCGCACCCAACCTTTTTGGACACTGAGGGCAATTGATCATGGCCAATCCACCTGACCCCTGCACACCTTTGGACTGTGGGAGGAAACCGGAGCACCCGGAGGAAACCCACGCACACACGGGGAGAACGTGCAGACCCCGCACGGAAAGTGGCCCAAGCCGGGAATCTAACCTGGGACCCTGGCGCTGTGAAGCTGCAGTGCTAACCACTGTGCTGCCCACCATTCCATGCCCTCACCCCATTATCTCAGAGGTGGCTGCAGGCCAGTTTCTTTGCCAATCCTGGCCCTCAATACCAAGTAAGGTGCCAGACTGACTGAAAGATTCACTGACAGAGAATTATTCTATGGCTGCTCAATCGAATACCATGCATGGACAGGGCTGATGCGGCACCAAAGGCGTATAATATAAAGGGAGCATGACATTGCGCAAGGAGGTCTTGTGGCGCAGTGGCTAGCTTCCCTGCCTCTGAGACGGAAGCTCTGGGTTCGAGTCCCACCCCAGGACTTGATGGTCAAGGAAGATGGGTTCATAACATGGCCAAAAAGGTTGAGTGTCAACCATCAAAATCCTTCCAACACGCCAATGTCTGGCCGTAACAAAAGACTCCTGGTCAGCCATGGTTGACGTGATGCGAAGTGGCGCCCCTCAAGCCTCTGCCGATAAACTAGTGACCTGCTCCAGGAAAAAACCGTGCTGTGGGAACAGGTGAATGTCTGCCTTGTGCACCAGTAG
Source organism: Scyliorhinus torazame (assembly GCF_047496885.1). Lineage (NCBI taxonomy): Eukaryota > Metazoa > Chordata > Chondrichthyes > Carcharhiniformes > Scyliorhinidae > Scyliorhinus > Scyliorhinus torazame. The sequence goes on from NC_092720.1 coordinate 205,486,896, forward strand.
GTGCGGAGAAGAGAAACGACAAACAAAGGTTTTGCAGGGTCTTTCTGAGGTAGAAATCATGGGATATCACATCGGCTGATGCATTGCAATCAGATTACTGTCACATGCACAATGGGGCGGCAGATTCAATTTTTAAAAGGGCTCTTTTGAGGCACAGACACTGTCGACCTGGCACCATCCTTGCCTGAATCTGGTGCCTGTGTGTTCTGGTCTCTCTCCAGGATCTGCATGGAGGCAAGTTCTTACTCACTGGATAAACTACTTAGCTCATCAAGAATCCTCTTCCAGGTTACATCAACCCAGAGCTTTAAATAGTCACCCTGAAACAAAGTGGTTTCTCGATAACCTCAAAAGGAAAATTATCAACTTTTTCATAATTTTTAAAAATCTTCTTCTTGGGATGTGGGCGTCGCTGCTTAGACCTTGTGTCCATCCCCAATTGCCCTGAACTGACTGATATATCAGGCCATTTCAGAGGGCAGTGATGAGACAAACACATTGACATGGGTCTGGAGTCAAGGCCGGGTAAGCTCTTTCCCGGAAGGACATTAGAGAACCTGCTCAAGTCATTGGACATCAGTCTGTGTGGAGTTTGCACATTCTCTGTGTCTGAATGGGTTTCCTCCGGGTGCTCTGGTTTTCTCCCACAGGTTAGGTGGATTGGCCATGCTAAATTGCCCCTTGGTGTCCAGGGATGTGCAGGTTAGGTGGGGTTACAGGGTTAGAGTGGAGGAGTAGGATAGGCCCAGGTGGGGTGCACTTTCAGAGGGTCATTGCAGACATGGGCCAAATGGCCCCCTTGTGTACTGTAGGACATCTATCGTTCTATGGAATCAGATGGGTTTTTTTACACAATGATCGACAAGAGCCCCATGGGGGCTTGTCCCGAGACTAGATTTATATTTCAGATTTCGGCTGCCCGGACGGGCTGTGAACCCTTGTCCCCAGAACTCTGGGCCTCCGGATTACTGGTCCAGTGACATTACCACTCTGCCACCGCAGGGCGGCACGGTGGCAGTGGTTAGCATTACTATCTCACAGCGTCAGGGATCTGGGTTCAATTCTGGCCTTGGGTCACTGTCTATGCGGAGTTTGCAATTTCTCCTCGTGTCTGCTTGGGTTACCTCCGAGCACTCCGGCTTCCTCCCAAAGTCCAAAGGTGCGCAGGTTAGGTAGGGTTACGGGGATAGGACAGGGGAGTCGGCCTAGGTACGGTGCTCATTCAGAGGGTCAGTGGGCTGAATGGCCTCCTTCTGCACTGTAGGAATTTGATGGTTCACGGTCTCCCCATGCTGCAGTATGCAGAGGTTCAGTGCCCTCCCCTGGCTGAAAAGTCTACTTACAATTCGATCATTGATAACCGTGGTTAGCGCACTCTGCTCTCCTCGCAGACTGTACAGGTTCAATGCCAAGCACTCAAACAGAGCCTGATTACACAACTCCAGCAGCCGGTGACCAAAACTGGCATCTGTAGGAAGAGAGAGAGAGAGCGATCAGAGAGTGGGGCAAGGATACGTGTGAGAAAGAGGGCAACCCAACAAAAGAACGAGGCAGCGGATGAAAGAGTGAGCCACGTGAGGGGCTCCACTGCTATGCACTGAAAATGAAAAAAAAACGAAAATCGTTTATTGTCACAAGTAGGCTTCAAATGAAGTTACTGTGAAAAGCCCCTAGTCGCCACATTGCGGCGCCTGTTCGGGGAGGCTGGTACGGGAATTGAACCGTGCTGCTGGCCTTCAAAGCCAGTGATTTAGCTCTGTGCTAAACCAGCCCCATGGCTGTGTGTGTGTGTGTGTGTGTGTGTGTGTGTGTGCGTGCGTGTGTGTGTGAGAGAGAGAGAGAGAGTGAGAGTGCTCTGTACAGATTCAAGATGCAACCCCTTGCGTGTGCTGCATTCACCGATCTCAGCCAAGGCATTTTTTGGCCTCTGCAGCTTGTGGGTGGGAGGGAAGGCGCCAGGATTGACACTCCTGATCGTCATCCAGACGCTCCAGCGAAGCCAGCATGCGTCACTCTTTGTGAGAGCAGGGGGAGATTTACTGTTCATGTGGAATAACCAACTCTTCATAATAATCCAGAGATACTTAAGCACTCGCCTGGTCTGGAGGCCAGCAGAAACTCAGCGTGAGGAAGAGAGGGTGGGAGAGGAAAAACAGATCAGCAAAGGGAAGCAAATAAACGACAGCGACAGCAAGGCAAAAAATCCAATGAGGAAGGTACCAGTGCATTGTAGAATGTGTGCAGCGATTCTGTTGAACTGCTCCCGTAAGAAGTCCAGATTTGTGGCTGTGATGTCCACTTCATCGCGCACTCCAACAGATGCCTAGAGAGTAAACGGATAAAATGAGCCGGCAGCATGGTTGCGCAAGCCGGCCTACTCCAGCCAAACTGAGCTCTGCACTGGACCCCAAGGCATCCAATTCCTCACCCAAAAACATCTGCAAGGGCCCCAGGCCAGCGGCATCTCACCCGCCCCGCGCACACCCTCCACACTGTCCGCTGAGCCCGGGCATGCAGCCCGGCCGAATGCCGACTGGCCCCATGTCCATAACTCAACAACAACTCAAAAGCCTCGAGAGCACTGGAGAGGTTGAAGACCTGGGACACCGGTCCGCCAGCACCAGTTTTAAATGGACATCTTTTCCTGCTGAGTGCAAGGTTGCGATCTGCAATATGTCCCCCCTGAATCCCTCCACGCATCAAACTTGGCAATGGACATAATACCCCTCACTCCATGCAAAACAGTTTATCGCATACTTACAAAACTTTCCTGAATATATTCCTCCAAGCCATTTATCAAGACATCTGTTGACACCTGGAATTAAAGAAAGGTGCATTCATAGAACTCCTGGTCTAAAATTACTTCCAACACAGATCCAGAGTGTCTATCTGCATGTCACCCAAGGCAATCACCTCATCCTGCAGCTCTCCACGTCAATGCAATACTCAAAACAACAGAAATCCAAAGCACACCACATGCATCAAATTAGCACAACAACAGTTAGCAGGCTCAATCCCGAGGAGGTCGAGAGCCAGAGGGAGGGAGGGAGCGAGAGCCAGAGGGCGGGAAGGAGAGAGAGCCAGAGGGCGGGAGGGAGCGAGAGCCAGAGGGCGGGAAGGAGAGAGAGAGCCAGTGGGCGGGAGTGAGCGAGAGCCAGAGGGCGGGAGGGAGCGAGAGCCAGAGGGAGGGAGGGAACGAGAGCCAGAGGGCGGGAGGGAGAGAGAGCCAGAGGGCGGGAGGGAGAGAGAGCCAGAGGGCGGGAGGGAGAGAGAGCCAGAGGGCGGGAGGGAGCGAGAGCCAGAGGGCGGGAGGGAGCGAGAGCCAGAGGGCGGGAGGGAGCGAGAGCCAGAGGGCGGGAGGGAGCGAGAGCCAGGGGGAGGGAGGGAACGAGAGCCAGAGGGCGGGAGGGAGCGAGAGCCAGAGGGCGGGAGGGAGCGAGAGCCAGAGGGAGGGAGGGAACGAGAGCCAGAGGGAGGGAGGGAACGAGAGCCAGAGGGCAGGAGGGAGAGAGAGCCAGAGGGCAGGAGGGAGCGAGAGCCATAGGGCGGGAGGGAGCGAGAGCCAGAGGGCGGGAGGGAACGAGAGCCAGAGGGCGGGAGGGAGCGAGAGCCAGAGGGCGGGAGGGAGCGAGAGCCAGAGGGCGGGAGGGAGCGAGAGCCAGATGGCGGGAGGGAGCGAGAGCCAGAGGGCGGGAGGGAACGAGAGCCAGAGGGCGGGAGGGAGCGAGAGCCAGAGGGCGGGAGGGAGAGAGAGCCAGAGGGCGGGAGGGAGAGAGAGCCAGAGGGCGGGAGGGAGAGAGAGCCAGAGGGCGGGAGGGAGCGAGAGCCAGAGGGCGGGAGGGAGCGAGAGCCAGAGGGCGGGAGGGAGCGAGAGCCAGAGGGAGGGAAGGAGAGCCAGAGGGCGGGAGGGAGCGAGAGCCAGAGGGAGGGAGGGAAGGAGAGCCAGAGGGCGGGAGGGAGCGAGAGCCAGAGGGAGGGAGGGAGAGAGAGCCAGAGGGCGGGAGGGAGCGAAAGCCAGAGGGCGGGAGGGAGCGAAAGCCAGAGGGCGGGAGGGAGAGAGAGCCGGAGGGCGGGAGGGAGAGAGAGCCGGAGGGCGGGAGGGAGCGAGACACAGAGGGCGGGAAGGAGCGAGACACAGAGGGCGGGAAGGAGCGAGACACAGAGGGCGGGAAGGAGCGAGAGCCAGAGGGCGGGAGGGAGCGAGAGCCAGAGGGAGGGAGGGAGAGAGAGCCAGAGGGCGGGAGGGAGCGAAAGCCAGAGGGCGGGAGGGAGCGAAAGCCAGAGGGCGGGAGGGAGAGAGAGCCGGAGGGCGGGAGGGAGAGAGAGCCGGAGGGCGGGAGGGAGCGAGACACAGAGGGCGGGAAGGAGCGAGACACAGAGGGCGGGAAGGAGCGAGACACAGAGGGCGGGAAGGAGCGAGAGCCAGAGGGCGGGAGGGAGCGAGAGCCAGAGGGCGGGAGGGAGCGAGAGCCAGAGGGCGGGAGGGAGCGAGAGCCAGAGGGCGGGAGGGAGCGAGAGCCAGAGGGCGGGAGGGAGCGAGAGCCAGAGGGTGGGAGGGAGCGAGAGCCAGAGGGCGGGAGGGAGCGAGAGCCAGAGGGCGGGAGGGAGCGAGAGCCAGAGGGCGGGAGGGAGCGAGAGCCAGAGGGCGGGAGGGAGCGAGAGCCAGAGGGCGGGAGGGAGCGAGAGCCAGAGGGCGGGAGGGAGCGAGAGCCAGAGGGCGGGAGGGAGCGAGAGCCAGAGGGCGGGAGGGAGCGAGAGCCAGAGGGCGGGAGGGAGCGAGAGCCAGAGGGCGGGAGGGAGCGAGAGCCAGAGGGCGGGAGGGAGCGAGAGCCAGAGGGCGGGAGGGAGCGAGAGCCAGAGGGCGGGAGGGAGCGAGAGCCAGAGGGCGGGAGGGAGCGAGAGCCAGAGGGCGGGAGGGAGCGAGAGCCAGAGGGAGGGAGGGAACGAGAGCCAGAGGGCGGGAGGGAACGAGAGCCAGAGGGCGGGAGGGAGAGAGAGCCAGAGGGCGGGAGGGAGCGAGAGCCAGAGGGCGGGAGGGAGCGAGAGCCAGAGGGCGGGAGGGAACGAGAGCCAGAGGGCGGGAGGGAACGAGAGCCAGAGGGCGGGAGGGAGCGAGAGCCAGAGGGCGGGAGGGAGCGAGAGCCAGAGGGCGGGAGCGAGCGAGAACCAGAGGGCGGGAGGGAGAGAGAGCCAGAGGGCGGGAGGGAGAGAGAGCCAGAGGGCGGGAGGGAGAGAGAGCCAGAGGGCGGGAGGGAGCGAGAGCCAGAGGGCGGGAGGGAGCGAGAGCCAGAGGGCGGGAGGGAGCGAGAGCCAGAGGGAGGGAAGGAGAGCCAGAGGGAGGGAAGGAGAGCCAGAGGGCGGGAGGGAGCGAGAGCCAGAGGGAGGGAGGGAAGGAGAGCCAGAGGGCGGAAGGGAGCGAAAGCCAGAGGGCGGGAGGGAGAGAGAGCCAGAGGGCGGGAGGGAGCGAGAGCCAGAGGGCGGGAGGGAGCGAGAGCCAGAGGGCGAGTGGGAGCGAGAGCCAGAGGGCGGGAGGGAGCGAGAGCCAGAGGGCGGGAGGGAGCGAGGGCCAGAGGGAGGGAGGGAACGAGAGCCAGAGGGCGGGTGGGAGCGAGAGCCAGAGGGAGGGAGGGAAGGAGAGCCAGAGGGCAGGATGGAGCGAGAGCCAGAGGGAGGGAGGGAGCGAGAGCCAGAGGGCGGGAGGGAGCAAGAATTAACAGTGATGATGGTGCAGAGATGGAGTGAGGGGAGGGGGGAAGGTGGAAAGGGAAGCGAGAGAGAGAGAGAGAGAGAGAGAGTGCCCTGCTTACCCGGATATTCTCCTCTGTCGGCTCCTGGTTGTTGAGGTACTGCTCGCGGAAGAAGCAGTTGAGCTGCGGTTGGATGCGTTGCAGTGGCTGGAACTGGCCGTGCAGCAGCATGATCATGTCCACCATAGAGAAATTCTGGCATATGAGGGACAGCAGATCGCCGAAGAATCCTGCCAAGGAGCGGAGTAACTTAAGAAAATCTGATCCAAGGTAATTGAGACAGAAACACATCGGGCGGCAGGCGAGGTGAAGAGTATAAAATGAGATCAAAAGATAACACGGTACTTTTCCAGAGACCAACAGCGTCAAAGGAGAAATGTACAAACTTAGATGGATAAAGACACTTCAAAGCTCAAAAAGGTGAGTTCATAACCGTCCGGATAACGGAGTGAAATCCCCATACACTGATTAAATTGAACACGGGTGGTCAGTACAGTAAGCGGTAAACATACCTAAAGCTCCGTCTACTCCTGGCTCGAAGATGTTGCTGGTACCGCTGAGCCGCTGGATAAAATCGGCGATGCTCTCTGTGCTGCCCTGCTGTGCGTTCAGTGAGCCCATCATGGAGGACAGCACACCCTGCACCACGCTGGTGAAGAACTCCGGTGTCAGGGTGTCGGCCCCCGCCTGCTGCCTGTTGACCCGCTCCTGGCTTGGCTGCGACTGGGGCGGAGGGGCAGCCTGAGCCGTCGGCTGGGGGGCAGCTTGAGGAGTTGGCTGGGGCATCGCCGCAGCTCCCTGGGCCGCCTTAAGGGCAGAGAACACAAGATGAGGAGAAATGAGTTGCGGGCATGAAAACAAGCAGATAAATGAACCGGTCACATTGGAGCACCTCTGCGCCGTCCTTTGACATCGAACTCTTGCTCAGAAATAAGTGGACACTCTGGCCGAGAGGTCGGACATGGTGTTTCCATCCACATGCCTGAGAATCGGTTCTGTCGAAGCCAACAAAACCGAATAGAGATCCAGGCGTATAATGAGCACGTATTTCAACAGCGTCTGCTTTTGCTACACCTCCACTTGCTGAAGAGGTATTTCAATGTACGCAATTCACAGGGGAAGTTGAGACGAGATTTACTCTGGTCTGGTTTCCCACTTGAACCACAAGGTGAAGAATAACTGGACTAGTTCCTGCTTGTGAGGCAGGAACCGCAAGTGCATACATGCTCAAACCACTGACAGTGGGCTCCACGCTTTGTCCCTTGCCTGGGTAACAGCATCGCAGCAACACTTGGAATGAGACAGCACAGCAGGCCGTTTGGGCTCCCGTGCCTGTGCTGGTCTTTGTCAGCGTTATCCAGGCAGTCCCACTCCCACACCGTCAACAGCCCTTTACCCGCACAGTCCAACCAAGGGCCACCCCCGCTTCCTCGTGCGTGATCACCCACCTGCAGAAACTCTGACATCCCTTGCACAAAGGCCGGCATCCCCGGCAGAGTCACAGTGATGGTCGGCGAGCCCATGCTGGCCACGCCGCCAGGGCCGGCTGCTCCCAGGAGGTTCCCCAGGAGCTGCGAGAACTGGGCGTCGGGCGGGGGCTGGCCGTTACTGTCAGCCGTGGCCGAGGAGGTAGTTCCGGTGGAGTTGGTGGTCGAGGTGGGGTTTTGGCCCGCCGTGGCAGAGGTCGTCGTGGCCGAGGCAGCTGTCGTACTGGTGCCGGTGGCCGCTGAGGAGCCGGTGTCGGTAGCGGTGGGCTGGGCTGCAGGAAATTAAGGTAAGAGAGAGAGAGAGATGTAAAAAAAACGTTGGATAAACTTTACCGTATAAAAATCTTCAGGAATTTATTGGATATTATAGAAACCTAATGAAGAACGTTTCCACAGCAGCAGGCCTTTGTCCCCACCAAGGGTGTCTCTCTAGCACTGACAATCCTGGTAAGGTTGCCGATAGAGAAACGGTTAAAAACAGGCTAGAGTGTGAAAAGAAACACTTCAGACTGGTAAGAGTTTCTCAACCTGATCCACTTTGGCTGCAGTCTTTGTCAGACAGGAGATGGCCAGGCAGGAACTCTCAAGCACTTTATTTAATGAGAAGAGGTTGCTGCCATCAGCCTCAGACACTCTGCGTCACTCAACCATTCACCTTTGGGACAGCTCAACTCCTCTCACTTGTCACGGCTCATGCAGTTTTTTTGTTTCTACTTCGCTCGTGCACATATTTAAACCCTGGCTTCTTAATCACCTACTTTAAAATCACTTATAATCTTGACACCTTTTTGGTGTCATTTGTGAACACTGGTGAATACTGGTTTTAGAAGCCTGGGTTAGAGTGTGTACATCTGCTGCAGTAATATTTCTTAAAACACTGGTTTAAAAGAAAGACAGACACTGTGGCTGCAGCAAGCACAATTTAGTTGCTGTAAAAGTGAGATTATCATTGTTACAAACCATGCTTATGTTCACCGGCCTGCTCAAAGCTGGAGGGATATTGGAGGGAGGTTTTCAGGGTAATGTCGAAGGTGGTACATGCGAGGCTTGAGGCGGGTCCTCTGGAGGCCATATTCGGGGTATCGGATCGGCCGGGGTTGGACGCGGGTGCGGAGGCAGATGTTTTAGCCTTCGCCTCGCTGATTGGCCGACGGCGGATCCTGTTGGGGAGGAGGCCAGTTTCTCCACCCTGTGCCCTGGCGTGGCGAGGGAATCTGTTGTGAGTTTTTAAACACTTGAGAAGGTGAAATTAGAGTTGAGGGGAAGGATTCTACAATTCATGGGTTTTGTAATTATGCACTTTCAAGGAATGGATGACATCGAACATTAAGAGGGGGGGTTGTGGATGTTAGTGACTATGTATGGGTGGATGGTGGATGCCCGAATCATTTTCTTTGATGTTTGTATTTAAAATGTTGAGGGTTGTTTGGGGGTTAGTGAGAGGGAGAAATTGTTGGCCAGGGGGTTGACATTGTATTTGTTACCGTTGATTGTTTGTCGGTGGGTGTAAATTTGGATGAAAATGTGAACAAGGAGAATAAAAATATATTTTTGTAAATGTTCACCGACCCGCTGAAAGAGCATTCCACCCAAGTCCACTCCCCTCCCTATCCCACAAACCCTTTAACCTAATCTACACACCTTTGAACACAAAGGGGCAATTTAAAACGGCCAATCCACCTAGCCTGCAAATCTTTGGACTGTGGGAGGAAACCGGAGCACCCGGAGGAAACCCACGCAGACACGGGGAGAACGTGTAAACTCCAGACTGTTGCCCAAGGCCGGAAATTAACCTGGGTCCCTGGCGCTGTAAGGTAACAGTGTTAACCACTGTGCTGCCGTGTCTCACCTTCCATTATATTAACCCCATCTTTTCCTCAATGGCCCGCCACCACTCCCTTCATGACTGCTTTCCCATAGCAGCCCCTGCCCCATCGCCCAAAAGAACCTTTTCACAGCAGCGCCCCCAAGTACTCTTCTTCCCTCATAGCTAACTTCCACCTGAATGCAAAGTGGTGGAAACAACTTCGCAGTGCTGTACAGAGACTTCACCTGGAGGTCAGCCTCTTCGGCGACGCCTTTTCCCCTCACCAGCGCAGAGTGCCAGGCTGGACTGCCCCTAGAACGGGGCTCAACCAGGCAACTCTCGTGCTAGTGATTTCACCAAGCTGATGCCAAGATAATAAATCAACTAGACAGCACAGAGCGAGGGGCTGCCGCATCCTGTGACAATCAAGTACTTACTAAAGACAACAGGCTGCATCAGAAGTTGTCCAACCAGTCCAGTGATCATCTGAGCCAGAGAGGCAGGGCCAGGGCTGGCACCAGGATCAGGAGCAGGGCCAGGAGGAACCTGGAGTAGAAGAGAAGGTGCAGAAAGTGGGCTACATATCTACTGTGAAGGAAACACTCAAGAGACAAGACAACCTCAATAGGTCCATAGCTTGTGCCCTTAATAAATTCCTCCTGGGCGCAATTCCAAGTTACACGTTGTAGGATTTCTGCTCGCTGATGGTTCTTTTATGATCTGCCAGCTACTGTTATACTTGTTCCACCTGAGGATTGAGAGAGATGGCTGCAAAGTGCAAGAGGGTGAAAGGAGGAGTGTGAGAGCGCAAAGATGTTACACGATCTTGGACGCGATTCTCCGAAATGGAGACAGAGTGTTCGTGCCGTCCTGAACGCCGTCGTGAAAACGGGCGCGGGCACTACCGATTCTGACCCCACAGGGGGCCAGCACGGCGCTGGAGCGGTTCACGTCGTTCCAGCCTCCCTTCCCGGCGCCAATTGGGCGCCGCGCCAATCCGCGAATGCGCGGGGGACTTCCTCAGAGCGGCAGCCCTGACACAACATTGCGTGGGGGTTCAGGGGCCGGCTGCGTAATAAAATAGGGCCGGGGCTGGAGAGGCCGGCCCGCAGATCGGTGGGCCCCGATCGCGGGCCAGACCCCATCGGAGGCCCCCCACCCGGCGAAGGAGCGCTTTTCCCCGCACCACAGGCACCCCCCCCCCCCCCCCCCCCCCCGAGTTCCCGCCGGCTGCGAGCAGGTGTGAACGGCGCCGGTGGGACTCTGCCGTTTCCACGAGGCCGCTCGGCCCATCAAGGCCGGAGAATCGGCGGCCCCGCCGCGGACAGCGGCCTGCAACCAGCGCCGCGCCAAACGCGCCGGAGCAAATGGCGTTGATTCTCTGCTCCTCGCAGAATAGCCTGCCGGCGTCGGACCGGTGCCGTGGGAAAAAATGGGGTGATCGGCGATTCTCCCATACGGTGCGGCATTGGAGAATCCCGCCCATTATCTGGATTCTGAGACTGGTTCTGTTTCATTGCCCCCGTTAAAACAATCCGGATGGATAACACTGCTTGCCGTGCAGAAACTTTCATGTTGGAAATGGACATGTGACTTTACTGTGCCTCTCGTGCTGTTTGTATTTCTGTTTTTAACGTTACCTGCGTGCCGGGTTGTGGTTCTGATGCCGGCTGGGTCTGTCGTGGGGGAGGTGGCGGCGGTCTGGTAATCACCACTCGGGCCGGTGAGGGTTGAAACCCAGGAACCTGTTGCCCTGTTGGGGGGAAGGGCAAAAAAATGAATGAGTGAGACAGCATGGGGAAAATCCAAGGCTGGAACTATTCATGCCAGCGGGATATTCCGGCCCACCCAACAGCGCACCTCCACCGCGTGTACGCGCTGTATTCAACAGGAAACCCCGCTGACACCGGCGGGGTCAGAAGGTTCAACCACTGGCCAATGGTGGGCCTCTTCCGCCGGCAGAGAAACAAGTGACAGGTTGGGCGGTAAATCCTGCCCCATATGTCCGGGCTGAAGTGCAACACGAGCTGTTCCGTGCATAATATAACAGCCTCTCTTTATTCAACGCCACCAGCTCTATTTGCCACTGACCAGATTAGCACAGCAGCCTCGCATCCACTGGGAGGAGCTCCAAATCAGATAACACACCAAGATAATGATCAGGAAATAATGAGTTGGTCTTACATGGAATTGTGAAAACACCTCAAAAATAGTCACAGTTTATATGCGATGATGACTAACACTCAACTTCCTTTCACTTAACAGAGTTGTCTGAGGTGCGTTAGTTCTCGCTGACCCCGAAGAATAGAAAAATAGAAAATTAGGGCAGCACGCTGGCACAGTGGTTAGCACAGTTGCATCACAGCTCCAGGTTTGACTCCCAGCTTGGGTCACTGTCTGTGCGGAGTCTGCACGTTCTCCCCGTGTGTGCGTGGGTTTCCTCCGGGTGCTCCGGTTTCCTCCCACAGTCCAAAGATGTGCAGGTTAGGTGGATTGGCCATGCTAAATTGCCCTTAGTGTTCAAAAAGGTTGGGTGGGGTTAATGGGTTACGGGGGTAGGGTGGAGGTGTGGGCTTGGGTAGGGTGCTCTTTCTAAGGGCCGGTGCAGACTCGATGGCCTTCTGCACTGTAAATTCTATGACAGAAAAGGGCTGAGAATACTCAGCAGGCCAGGCAGCTTCTGTGGACAGAGAAACAGTGGTCATGTGTCAGGTCTTTGTCTGTGACCTTTCATGCATTTATTTGTGGATATGATGGAAGGTCACAGACCTGAACAGTTAAGTCCGCTTCTCTCTCCACTGACGCTGCCCGACCTGCAGAGTATTTTCTGTTCTTATTTCAGATTTCCAGTAACTGCAGTAGTTTTCTTTTACTGATCCCGATCTTTGTGGATCTCCACCTCTGCCCCCTCCCACCCACCGATAGCAGGAGGGGCGAGAAGTTGTTGTTTTGTTCAGTTGTTCTACTGTTGCTGAGCCTGCTCCTCAGTAATAGTCGGGTGGTTTCGGAACTGGTTATTTTAATCGATTTGATGTGCCCATTTTCGTTTGAAACGGCACTACCACCAGAAACATCAAATGTCAGCTTAGCATAGATGGCAACGTCCAGGTCAGGGTAGGGAGCAGCATTGCAACATTATGCGGGGCCATTCTTTGAAGGACACTGCCTGCTCTTAAAGTTCTGGCAAACGCTAAAAATCTGGAAGTGCTTTTCGCAGACACATAGCGAGTTCTTCTAGTGCCCTGTCAAATAATAATAATAACTTGTCACAACTAGGCTTCAATGACGTTACTGTGAAAAGGCCCTAGTCGAATGCTAACAGATTGACTGTTCAATCACCCACCTGCAGTCTGCGGGCACTTGCTGTGCTCCCAAGCATGTGGATTACTGAATGACTGGCGAACACAGTACTTGGTAAACAGAGTGCTGCAGTGAGGGGTCGGGGTGCAAGTTGGGTATTTGTTGCAGAGGGAGGATGAACCAACTTTTCATTGTTAGTATCTGATGAATGTTTGGCTTTTGTCTGCAAGCTTGGAGGCTAACTTTCTATTGCTTTATTCAATTAGCAACTAGTTAACAAATTAAATACTGCTTGGCAAAACTTGGTTCCAACTCCATCTACAAGTTTGCTGACGATACGACCATAGTGGGCCGGATCGCGAATAACGCAAATCCGAATACAGGAGGGAGATAGAGAATCTAGTGGAGTGGCGTAGCGACAACAATCTCTCCCTCAATGCCAGCAAAACTAAAGAGCTGGTAATTGACTTCAGGAAGCAAAGTACTGTACACACCCCTGTCAGCATCAACGGGGCCGAGGTGGAGATGGTTAGCAGTTTCAAATTCCTAGGGGTGCACATCTCCAAAAATCTGTCCTGGTCCACCCACGTCGACGCTACCACCAAGAAAGCACAACAGCGCCTATACTTCCTCAGGAAACTAAGGAAATTCGGCATGTCCACATTAACCCTTACCAACTTTTACAGATGCACCATAGAAAGCATCCTATCGGGCTGCATCACAGATTGGTATGGCAACTGCTCGGCCCAGGACCGCAAGAAACTTCAGAGTCGTGAACACCGCCCAGTCCATCACACGAACCTGCCTCCCATCCATTGACTCCATCTACACCTCCCGCTGCCTGGGGAAAGCGGGCAGCATAATCAAAGATCCCTCCCACCCGGCTTACTCACTCTTCCAACTTCTTCCATCAGGCAGGAGATACAGAAGTCTGAGAACACGCACGAACAGACTCGAAAACAGCTTCTTCCCCACTGTCACCAGACTCCTAAATGACCCTCTTATGGACTGACTTCATTAACACTACACCCTGTATGCTTCATCCGATGCCAGTGCTTATGTAGTTACATTGTATATGTTGTGTTGCCCTATTATGTATTTTCTTTTATTCCCTTTTCTTCTCATGTACTTAATGATCTGTTGAGCTGCTCACAGAAAAATACTTTTCACTGTACCTCAGTACACGTGACAATAAACAAATCCAACCCAATAAATAAGGTTCGACAGACATGGCAAGGGCCTCGCATTCCCTGACAACCATATCAGTGGTAAGTATCTGCAGCAACTTCAGCTCAGAATTGTTGAGCTGGAGCCCTAACTGCAGACACTAGATACCAGGGAGTGGGAGGGATACCTGAACAATTTGTTAAGGCAGTCACATCCCTTAGGTTAAGAAAGAGCTTTAGAGTTAGTCAATGATCAAGGACAGGAGCGTGTGACTATAAATCAGGCAGTTACAGGAGTCGTGGGTATAGTGATGGAGGAGCCTGGACCCTCGACTTTGACTGAAGTACGATGCACTTGATATTTGCGTGGATGAGGACAAGGGTGTAGTGTAGATCTGCAAACTGACTACAGAACCATAGGTGCTTGAGGCTATTCAAGGAGGAGGGTGGAAAGGAACGTGGTAGGGATAGCCGACAATACAGTAAGGGCGATACTGTTTTTTCTGCATCTGTAACCGGGAGCAGCAAAGGTTGTGCTGCACTCCCATTGCAGGAATAATGGACATCTCCGTGTAGGCTGGAGATAAATGTGTAGTGGGAGAGGGAGATTCCAGTTATTGTGGTCCATGTGGGAAGCAATGACAGACGGAATACGTTCTGTGGAGAGAACTGGAGGGGGTAGAGTCCAAATTAAAATGCAGAGCCTCCAAGGTTTGGATTATTACTTGAATCACGGACCAATTGGCACAGCGTCAAGTAGATTGGACAATTAAATACCTGTCTCAAAGTGTGGTGTGAGAATATGGGGTTTTGATTGATGGGGGACTGGTACCAACACTGGAAAAGCGGGAAGTGGGGGGGCTCTTCTGTTGACGGATGGGATCAATGTCCTGGCAAATTGTTTCACTAGGGCTGCGGACAAGGCTTTAAACTAATGTGGGGGCGGTTGGACAAGATGGAGGAAGATTTAGAAATATAAAGAGAAAAATGGTGGTGGTGGCATTGTGGTGTTGTCACTGAACCAGTAATCCAGAGATCCAGGGTAATGCTCTCAAGGCCGTGGTTCGAAACTCACCGTGGCGGATGGTGCAATTTGAATTCAGTGAAAATCAGGGGCGGCATTCTCCAAACCTCCGCGCCTAAATTGCGCTTAGCGCGGGGTGTCAGGCCCGCAATCGGGTCAGACGGCTTCCCGTGATTCTCCGCAGACCGGCGATCTGCCGCCAGTCGCACGCAGGCGGTCGAAGCGGTGCCGGTGAGGGACCATTGAAAGAGGCCCCCACGGCGATTCTCAGTCGGCAGCTGGCCGCGTTCCCACCTGCGTGGTTCCCTCGTGGGCACTCGAAGTGACGGATGCGGACACAGTCCGCGGCTGCCTTGGTGGGGGGTGTGGGGGGAACCGTAACCAGGGGAGGGAGGGAGGGGGGTCTCCAGTGCGGCCAGGGTCCCAATCTGGGTCACCAATTGGCGGGTGCACGCGATCGGGGCGGGGAGCGGGGCTATATTGTTGGAGCCGGTTTGCTGTGTGGGTCCACCATGTTGCGCGGGGCCACCGCCCGCATGCACGGACCCGTGGTCCGGAAGTGCAGGGCCCCGTATTGGCAGCCGGAGCTGCGTGGAGTACTCCGGGGCCCTGCAAGCGCCCTTCAAAACGGAGAATCACTCTGGGCTTTCTCCAGGAAAGTCCAGAGTTATTCAAGCCAGTTTTCCCGTGGGCGTGGGGACATCTCCCCATTATCAAGAGAATTCCGCCCCTGGAATTTAAAAGTCTAATAATAACCATGAAACCATTGCCCCCTCCCCCCCCACCTTGCCTGCATGCGACTCCAGGCCCACAGCAATGCAGCTGACTGTTCAATGCCCAGTCAGCAATTACGTGCCCACATCCCATGAACAATTTTTTAAAACCAAAAAACGCAGCAATTTAGCCAAAGACAAACAGAACGGGACAGAATTTAATTATGATAGTCTGTCAATAAATCACACAAAGAAATAAAATGAATGATAAGATAACTTAACTTGTGGCACCGAGGTAAATGGTTGCAAGGTGACCAAAGTTGAGAAATAAATTCTCCAAGGCATACACAACATTTCAATAACTCAAGCAGAATGAAAAAGGAATACTCCTGATCGTGAAGGTGATATAAGTGCAGCAGTAAGAATTAGCATGTCTGGAAGTTACGAATTAGTATGTTTGGAGATTAAGAATTACAAGGAGCAGAGAACACTGGCGGGAGTATTTTATAGGTCTCCTAACTATAGTTACATTAAGCAAGAAATAATTGAGGATTGAACAAAAGCAAATTAACAATCACGGGGGACCTTAACCTCCACATAGACTGGGCAAATCAAATTGGCAAAGGTAATCTGGTGGCGGGATTTGTAGCATCCTTTCGTGACAATTCCCTGGAATAATGCATTATGAAATCAACTAAGGATAAAAGCTCATTTAGATCCAATAATATGCAATAAGGCAGGTTTAATTAATAATCCCACAGCATGGGGTGCTGGGGCAGCAAGGTGGCCAGCACTGCAGCCTTACAATGCCAGGGACCTGAGTTCAAATCCAGCCATCAGTCACTGTCTGTGCAGTTTGCACTTTGTCCCCATGTCTGTGTGGGTTTCCTCTTCTGGGGAATCTAGAACAGTCTGAGAATAAGTGATCAGTCTCTTGGGACTGATATGAGGAGAAATTCCTTCACCCAATGTAACTGTCTACCCCCAGAGGGCTGTGGATGAACTATACTGAGTATATTTAAGGCTGCAACAGAGTGACTATTGGATTCTGAAGGAACTACAGGATATGGGAAGGAGGTGGGAAAGTGGAGTTGAAATTGAAGATCAGCCACGTTCATACCTAATGGCAGAGCAGGCTCGACCGCGTGGTCTACCCCTGCTCCTTACGGTTTTACAAGTGGGTCTTACGTTGGCCTGCATGCCAAGCGATTGTTGCAACATCCCTGTGACACCTAATTGGGGCTAAAGGTAATGCCAAACATTCAAGATGTTTTTCGACCTGCTTATTGCACTGTGAACTGCAAAGTAAAACGCTCCACACCCAAACTCTTAAAATGTCCTTTAGGAAACTAAAAATTATAATTTCACAATGATAACAGAAGTTCCATAATTACTCAATTACTTCCTATTCCATTAGATTGTACAATAGATGCTGACTCAGAAATTATTTTCCCATGTGCTCTCACTGTACATCCTGCGAGCTATTTGCTTCAACCCTTCACAGTGCAGTTGAATGCATTTGCTGTGAATTTCTGAGTGTCTTATAGTGACGACAGCAATCCTTCAACCAATTATGCCTGTGCTGCCCAATTTAACTCTAGTTTTTTTCTGCATAACACAGCAAGTCCTCTTCAAGTACATATCCAAATGACTTTTGAAAGTTACTGCAGAATACAATTCCATCGCAGGAAGTGTTCCAGATCTTTACGACCCTGTGTGAAGGAATTTCCCCTCTAATTCTATTCCAATTATTTTAAACCTATGACCTTGGGTTACCGATTTGCTTGCCAGATTAAAAACTGTTTTGACCGATTGAGTTTTGAATACCACTTCTAGTTCTGCCCCCAATCTTCTTGGGTCCAAAGAGGACAATCCTAACTCCTCCAATCTTTTCACGCAACTCAATTCTCCCAGCCATGGCATCATCCAGGTTTGATGAATGAAGGAGTTGGTGTTGCATTTTATTGTTAAGCATTGTTTAACCAGTAATTGTAAGCTATTCGCTTTTATGAGGTTAAACATTAGTTCAATACTTTGTTAATAATAATAAAGTGTGTTTAAATACACTATATCCTATTTGTGCATGGAATCACTCCTGGGGCGAAGTGTCCTTTCCTCACAGACTTACAAATTAAATTAAATATTGGGCTTTCTATCCGGTAACCTAGCAACTGCTGTGGTCTCGTCCCGGATTGTAATACCAGTAACCGTCCACCGCACTGGGCCTCGGCATCTTTCCCAAAATTGGACCCATTCACCAGTTGAGAGCTAGCCAGAGATTCGTCATGGTTTAGCCCAATGCCACCACTTTGGTCGTCGACCCCCCCCCCCCCCCCCCCCCCCACCGATTGCAAAGTCAAGTATCATGTTTCGTTTCAGGCGAATGCTCCGCCACTGTACCTGGGTTTGCACCGGCTGCTGCCATAGCCTGCTGGGTAATCTGTTGCATGATGGTCTGCATGAATTCGGGTGTTATCCCTGGGATCTGAATGTGGGGCACGGCACCTGAACAAGAGAAGACGACACTGACGTTAGACGTCATTCTCAGGGTGTAACATTTGCACATTAACAAACAATACATCCTGACAGTGTAAAGCTTTCATTGTAGACGTTTAGCAGCAAGTTGTACTTCTATTGTGCCTTTTAACATGTAAAACAATGGCGATCGTCATACAGGATTTCAAACAGAAGGAGATATTAGAACACGTGACCAAAGCGTGGTCGAAGAGGTAAGTGTAAAGCTGCATTGTAATGAGGAAAAGAGTGAGGTAGCGGGGTGGCAAGGCTTAGGTAGGGAATCCAGGGCTTACACCCTAGACAGCAGAAGGCAAGGCACCAATGATGGGGTTACTGCAGTAATTAAAATCTAGGATGAACTGGAGGGGATGTAGGGCGGAGCCCGTGAAGGATTGTTTGGCTGGAGAATGCTACAGAAATAGGGTGGGGTGAAGCCATGTGCCTTTGAAAGCCAGGGGATAACCTCAAGCCAAATAAACAAGACAAATTCAACACGGAGGGGAAAAACCTCTCGGGTTATGGAAGTTCGTCATCCCGGTTTTGAGGTGAGGGATGGGTGGGTGGAAATGCGCTGACTTTACCAGAGCTCAATCCTTCCCTCCAGAGAGTCGTTTTATTTTTATTCATTCAGGGTGACTGAGGAAGGTTTAAAATTAATCAGTATTACAGTCTTGGCATCAAAGCCTTCTCTATTAAAAAAAAACAGCCTTTCCTCGCATGTTTATTTCTAATATTAGTGAAGAAATCTATGAAATGTTAATACTTGGCACCCGTCATTTGTGTGAGATTTTTAAAAATTGTTTTTTCATGCGACCCGGGTGTCGCTGGCAAGGCCTGCATTTATTGCCCAGCGCTAATTGTCCTTGAGGAGGTGGTGCTGAGCCGTCTTCTCGTGCTGCTTCAGTCCATCTGGTGCAGAAACACTCAACGGTGCTGTTAGGGAGGGAGTTTCAGGACCACGATCCAGCAACAGTGAAGAAACGGTGATATATCTCCACCTCACGATGGTGTATGGTTTAGAGGTGAACTTGCAGGGGCTGGTATTCTCAGGCTCCCGTTGCCTTTGCCCTGACAGCTGGTAGTGAGCTGTCGAAGGAGCCTTGGCAAGTTGCATACAATACACGCTGCTGCCACTGGAGGGAGTGAATGTTTAAGGTGACGGGTGAGGTGCCAATCAAGTGGGCTGGACATGTCACGCTTCTTGAACGTCATCGGAGCTGCACTCATCCAGATCAGTGGACAGTATTCCTTCACACCCTCGACTTATGCCTTCTAGATAGACAGGCTTTGGGCAGTCAGGAAATTACTCACCGCAAACCTCCCAGCCTCTGGCCTGCTTACATAGCCACAGTATTTAAATGGCTGGTCCAGTTCAGTGTCTAGACAAGGGTAACACCCCAAGATGTTGATCGTGCAGGATTCAACATTGGCTATCAAGGGGTGATGATTAGATTCTATCTTGTTGGAGATGGTCGTTGCCTGGCACTTGTGCAACCAGAAAGCTACTTGCCATTCCATTTCTGGCCTCATGTTGGAGGAAAGATCATGGAATCATAGAACCATAGAATCCCTACAGGGCAGGAGGCCATTCAGCCCATCGAGTCTGCATCAACCCTCTGAAAGAGCACCCTACCTACGTCCATTCCCCCGCAACCCCACCCAACCTGCACGTCCTTGGACACTATAGGGGCAATTTTAGCATGGCCAATCTACCTAACCTGCACATCTTTGGACTGTGGTAGAAAACCAAAGCGCCTGGAGGAATCCCACACATACACAGGGAGAACGTGCAGACTCCATACAAACAGTCTCCCCAGGCTGGAATTGAACCCGGGTCCCTGGCACTGTGAGGCAGCAGTGCGTACCACTGTGCCACACTTGATGAAGAAGCTGATGATGGCTGGGCCGAAGACACTAAAGAACCCTTGAAGCAATGTCCTGGGACTGAGATGATTGACCACCAATCATCCTTCTTTGTACTAGTTAGACTCCAACCAATGGAGATTCAAACGATCTTCAGTTTTGCTGGGACTCCTAGATATCATGCTACGTGAAGGGCAATTGATGCCAAGGGCAGCTCTGACCTACCCCTCTTGCATTCAGCTCGTTGTCCATGTTTTCACGAAGGCTGTAAAGAAGTCTGGAGCCGAACGAACTTGGTGGAACCCAAGCTGTACATTGGTGAGCATGTTTCACTAGTGCCGCTTGACAACATAGCCAGTGACATTTTCCATCACTTTTCTAATTATCAGGAACTGGCTGAGGGCAGCAATTGACCAGATTTATATTTGCTCTGTTTTTGATGGACAGGACATAGCTGGGCTCTATTTTCCACACTATCAGCAAGATGCCTATGTTGTATCTGCACTGGAACAGTACAATGATTATTGGAAAGAAAGCAATGAAAAAGAATTCTGATTGAGTAGATAGCCTGGAGTTTCTGTCTGCTTCATTTCAGTTACCAAATCCAATGTGGGAAAGAACCAGACTAACAATTCACAAAGGTGCTGACAGGAAGGAATTAATAAACACCATTGCATGACAAGCTGGATTATCTGCGCAGATAATAACAGAAGGTGTTGACTGAGAGGAATGGGTGCCTGACACCAGCACTGAATTGCATTTTCAGTGCAGTTGCAATCAGTAACTATTGGGTACTGGCCAGCAGTGTGTTTTTTGTACTCATTCACGGGCTTTGGACGTCACTGGCCAGCATTCATTGCCCATCCCTAATTGCCTTCAAGAAGGTGGTGGGTGAGCTGCTTTCTCGAACAGCTGCAGTACACCCACAGTGCTGTTAGGGAGGGAGGGTTTTGACCCAGTGACATGTTAGGGAGGGAGTTGCAGAGTTTTGACCCAGTGACAATGAAGGAATACAAGTGAAGATGGTGAGTGGCTTGGAGGGGAACCTCCAGGTGCTAGTGTTCCCAGGTATTTGTCACCCTTGTCCTTCTCGATGTTAAGACGTCGTGAGTTTGGAAGGTGCTGCCTAAGGAGCCTTGCTGAGTTCCTGCAGTGTATCTTGCAGCTTGTACACACTGCTGCTACTGTGTGCCAGTAGTCGAGGGAGCGGATGTAGAATAGTTTGAAGGAGATAGATATATTTCTGATAGAAAAACGGGTTAAAGGAATATGGGGAACAGGTGGGGAGGTGGATTTGAGACCAGGAAGAGATCAGCAATGATCTTTGAATGGCGGAGCAGGCTTGAAGGGTCGAATTGCATACTTCTGCTCCTAATTCTGATGTTCCTAGGAGGTGTTGGATGGTGTCCCAATCAATATAGGCGTATCTCTTTTGGCAATCTTATCCACCACTTTCTTTGATCTAATACAATCTTTAACTTCTCGTTAGCCATGATTGGATCAGCTTTCTTGCTCGGATTTTTGTGCCTCAAAGGAACGTAAATTTGATGTAAACTATGTACACATTCTTTAAATGTTAGCCGTTGTCTGGCCACCATCATACCTTTTAATGTAGTTTCCCAATCTACCACAGCCTACTTGCCACTCATACCCTCATAGTTTCCTTTGTTTAGAATTAAGTCCCGAACTTTGGATTGAACTATATCACTTACAAACTTAGTGTAAAATGTTATATTATGGTCATTCTTTCCTAAAGGCTCCTTTACAAAAAGATTATTAGTTAGCCCATTATCATTGCACAATACTAGGCCCAAAACAGCTTGTTTTCTGGTTGGGTCCTCAACATACTGTTCTTGAAAATCTTGTATATATCGCAGGAATTCATCCTCCACAGCATTAGTGCTAATTAGGTTCACTCAGTCTGTGTAGATTGAAGGTCCCATGATACCCTTGTTATATGAGCCTCTAATTTCCTGACTTATACCGTGCCCAATATTACCACTCCTGGTCTGTGGCCTACAAACACCTCCTACCAAAGTTTACTGTCCCTTACTGTTTCTTAATTCCACCCAAACTGATTCTACATCTCGATTTTACGATCCGAGATCCTTTCTGACTTGTGTACTGATCTCATTCTTTATTAACAGTGTTACTCCACCTCCTTTTTCTTTTTTGCCTATCCTTCCTAAACGTCAAATATCCTTGAACATTCAGTTCCCAGCCTCGGTCACCCTGCAGTCACGTTTCCATAAGGACAATTTGAGCATATCTGTTTACTTCTATTTGTGACATCAGTTCGTCTATCTGGTTGAGAATGCTGCGTGCATTCGGATATAGAGCCTTTACTTCGGTCTTTTTTATCATTTTCACAACTTCTAGCTTTGTATGCTGCCACAAAGTCTGTATGCTCTGTCTCTTCTTCCCACATTCTGATCATCAATCCCCTTATTGTGACCTTGCTCTCTTGCGGTGCCCTCTCTCTTTAATTTATCTGATCTTGCTTTCAATTGATCCCTCATTGGTACGTGAGTTTAATGCCCTCTCTACCACCCTAGCTATATGACTTGGCAGAGCACTGGTCCCAGTATGCTGCAGGTGAAGGCTGCCCCAATAGTACAGCTCATATTTTCTTCAATCTTTGGCATCACAGCCAAATATCACATGGACACAAAAATGCTCAATCTGAGATGGCTCTAGGCAAAGATCAAGGGTTCCAAAGCTATACTTTGCGCTTCACCTGAACATTCATAGAATCCCTATAGTGCAGAGAGACCATTCTCCCATCCAGTCTGCACCGACTCTCCCTTGGCCCCGCCCTATCACCATAACACCACCTAACGTTTGGACATGAAGGTGTAATTTAGAATGGCCAATGCACCTAACCTGCACATCTTTGGACTATGGGAGTAAACCACAGCTCCTGGGGAAACCCATGCAGACAGTGGGAGAATGTGCAAACTCCACACAGTCACCCAAGATCCTCCCACTGTGAGACAGCAGTGCAAATCTCTGTGCCACCGTGCTGCCCAAACAACAGCGCCCACTATGGGGAAGTGACCTACAAACCCAATAATTCCCTACCACACACGACAGTTACATGCTCACCTTTATCTCAAAAGATGAGAAGAACTTGCAAGGAATACTTAACAGGTTGCCATGCGCCCTGGAATACCCTGTGGTACATTTATTTATTCATCCAAACCATCTAGGATACTAAACCAACTTTCTCCTCAGTTGTTGACAGCCCTCCGAATGTTATCCAACTCTTTAAACAGTAAAGTTTAAATGAATGTTCTGCAGTCATATGACTGCCTGAGCGAGGCCGTTACCTGGTGCAGCATTCCCCGTTGCTGACGAGGCAGATGCAGAAGCATTCCCAGTCGGCGTCGCAGAATCTGTCCGAAGAAAGAAAAACAAAGGGAATAAAACAGCACCTTTCAGATACATTCAGTAAGATGCAGCTGATATGGGACAATGTCAAGTAAGGCAAAAACACGACGAGGGGCCGAATGGCCTACCCCTCGTTCAGCAGTTTGCAATCAGCATGCCCCGTGTGTCAAAATATTCAAAATTTGTTAATCAGGACTACTGCACACGCAATGAGAGCAAAGCAGAAACAATTGTTTGCACACACATATCCCCTTGCCCTCACATCAGAACTTAAATTCATGCTCTGGAGCAGGGTTGGGTTAAAGGCAACCAGAAGTCGCTGCGGGGCACCTCCTGAGCCCTTGCAGTACCGTGACCCCTACCTCCTTGTAGGTTCATCTGCATCATGACAACGGGCTCCATGGTTTGGTGCGTAATCCTGATGACCCGGGGATGCGGGGTCTGGGTCTGCGATCCCTGGGTTTCTGGTGCATCCCGTGACTCTGTGCCCTGCGGCGGGGCGGCAGGAGCAGCGTTGGCAGTCGGTGGGGCCGCCGTCTGCCCCTCGGCGGTGTGCTGCGTCCGGCTGCCGTTGGTGGTCATGGTGACTGTCGTTCCCACATTGATCTGCTGAAAGGACAAAATGCGGTAATTTTAGTATCGGGGAGCACAAGTGGCAGCTCAGCAAGGTTGTAGAATTATGCACATCCCCCCCCCCCCCGCTCTCAAATCTTAGGCACTTCATTTTTTTCTATTTGTTCATGGGGTGTGGGTGTTACTGGCTGGGCCCATCTCTGAGGGCATTTAAGAGTCAACCAAATTGCTGTGGGTCCGGAGTCACATGTAGGCCAGATCAGGTCCCAAGGATGCTAATTAGTGAACCAGGTGGTTTTCTACAGCAGTGGTCATCTTTGGACATTTAATTCCAGATTTTTTTTCCTCAAAAAATTTAGAGTGCCCAATGATTTTTTCTAATTAAGGGGTAATATGGCGTGGCCAATCCATCTATCCAGCACATCTTTGGGTTGTGGGGGTGAAACCCACGCATACATGGGGAGAATGTGAAAACTCCACACGAACAGTGACCTGGTGTCGGGATCGAACCCGGGTCCTCGGCTCCGTGAGGCAGCAGTGCTAACCACTGTGCCACCGTGCTGCCCCTCCAGATCTTTTTTTGAATTGAATTCAAATTTCTCCAGCTGCCCGAAGGACTGAGTCACCGGATTTCTATCCAGCAGCAATACCACTATGCCACTGCCTCCCCTTGGATGGACACACACACACACACACACACACACACACACACACACACACACACCGGCAGTCACTGTCCCAGGATAATGGGTTGACCATTTAAGACTCAAAGGATATGGAGGAAAAAGTGGGAAAATGTCATTGACGCTGAAGGTTAGTCATGGTACTGAATGGCGTAGCTGGCTTGAGGGGGCCGTTATCACCGGCGCCATTTCACAGCATGCAGATGGGCTCTTCAAAGTCTCCCAGGACACACATTATCAATCCACTGCACAGTATCCAATATTCTCCTCTCCACGCCTGAAAATGACACCTTATGCTGGCGCGCAATAAAATGGTGCCCGGTCCCTAATCACCCCTTCACATTCTTCATCCAAGAACCGAAACAATGTTAAGTTTAACAATACGCCCTCAGTGTACCCGAACAGGTGCCATAGTATGGTGACTAAGGGATTTTCACAGTAACTTCAGTACAGCATTAATGTAAGCCAACTTGTGGCATTAATAAAAATTATGATTATTAAGTTCAAAACCTTAAGACAGGGACCATGTTGGTCAAAAACACTTACTGCCACATGAAATAGAGCAGTCACAGGTAAAGGCATTTCCAGGAAATCCCAAGCCCTGTCACTCTCTGACTAACTGGTTCGCTCTCTTGTGCAAGGCCTAAACAGCCAGTGTGTAGTAACTCACCTGAATGGGCACAGCCTGCTGCAGCACCACAGGTGACGCGTAATGGGACATCGGCCTCACCACATGCAGGTGACGGGGAGTATTGGCTGCCAGGTTACACCGGAGGTCAGACAGAGCCACAAAGGTGTTGCCCAAGAAACGAAGGGCCTCGCCGACAAGGTTGATGATCCTCTGGTCTTCTTCTCTGCCCTCAATCTGCGGGAAGGAAAAGTGGGAAAGGCCACAATATATAAACAATGCTGTACAAACATCATTCATCTTATTTTTCCCGGTCCCTAGTTCGCCCGAAAGGTGCTAAGTATTCTCGACGAGATACAGTTCAGTTCCACAGAGCAGCTTTTATGCAATACCTTGCCCCAAGGGGCAATCCCACTAATGTGAGGCCAATAGGTAAGTCAGGCCTGTGCAGCTTCAGGTAGGGGGCTAATTAGCTGATTTAAACCTAATCACAGCACTCTTAATTACCAGCCCCAATGTGGTCAGTTTAGATAGGCCAGGGATCCAATACAAGATTGCTCGGCTACATCAGGCTGTCTTTGTATGAAGGGTACCCCTTGTGAAAATCAACAGGAGCAACTTCTCACTGACCAGAGTTGGACAGCCTGGATTCACAGGTGGCACCGAATTGAAGGGGGTAAGGCTGCCTTATCTTCCACATTCACATTAATGAGGGGTTCTGGATAGAACAGACTTGGGAGGAAGTTGGCAGATGGATCGAGAATCAGAGGACACCGGGTGATCAGCAAAAGAAGCAATGGCGACACAAAAATGGTTTTCAGACCGCGAGTGGTTAGGATCTGGAACGGGCTGTCTGCGAGCACGGTGGAGGTCGGCTCATTTCAAAAGAGAATCGGTGAATTATCTGATGAGATGAAGAAATTGCAGGGCTATGGGTGAAAGGCTCAGGAGTGAGACCGGGTGAGTTGCTCTTCCAGAGAGCCAGTACAGATGTGATGGGCCAAATGGCCTCCTTGTGTGCTGTAACCATTCTTACGTAGGTGCCAATTCAATTAAGAATTTTTAACCTGTGGTCAGATTTTCGCTAGCCAGGGGTATGAAGGGAGATAGGGGCGCAGTGTTCGGCTACTGATCAACTCAGGGCAGCGCGTTGGCACAATAGTTAGCACTGCTGCCTCATGACACCGAGGTCCCAGGTTGGATCCCGGCTCTGGGTCACTGTCCGTGTGAAGTTTGCACATTCTCCCCGTGTTGCGTGGGTTTCACCCCCACAACCCAAAGATGTGCAGGGTAGGTGGATTGGCCACGCTAAATTGCCTCTTAATTGGAAAAACAAAATGAATTGGGTACTCTAAATTTATAAAAAAGGATACTGATCAACCTGTTGCTAAACATTCCACTCATGGTTGAACAGATCATTTCTCATGAGTTGATGAACATACATCAGAAACAGGGGCATGGGTAGGTCATATAGACCCTAAAGCCTGATTCTCCAATCCATAAAGTTGTGGCTCAACTCTTACATTATCTCCACTGCCTCCACTCCCCCAACACTCATCTCGTTTGGCTTCTTTAGTGGCCAAGAGTTTATCAATCACAGTTTTGAAGATGCCGAATGGTTGAGCATCCGAGGTCTGTGTGGGATGGTGAATTCTAAAGACTCACTGCTGTGTGTGTGTGTGTGTGTGTGTGTGTGTGTGAAGGAATCTCTCAACTTGGGCCTAAACGGCCAATCCCTCATCCTGGTCGCAAACCTGAAAGTTGGAAGGCGCGAACCGGCAGATAAAGCTGCAGGAAGGGAATAAAGTTATGTTACGATTCCAGAGGCCGTACGTTGTTGTTGTAGTCCGCCGTCGTGGCTGTGCTCAGGATCTCCTGGTACCGATGCACGAACGGCTGCAGTCTCGCCTCCACCCGCTGGAGCTCGGTCAGAACGTCGAGGTACTCGGTCGGGGACGGGTGGCTGAGGTAAAGGAAGAGGTCAAATGAGCGTGGAAATTTTGAACAGCAAGCCCACCCTTTAATCAGCCGATCCCACCCTTCTCGTCGCATTCCTCGGTTTCCTTTCTCAATGGGGACTCTTCCCCATTGAAACAGTCTGCCTCAGTGTCCTTTCTAGGCTATTTAATTCCATTGCTATTTCTTTCATGTGAAAACGTTCCGTTCTTAACCCCAAATTACACATCCTGAAACCTGCTAGGATTTGAAGCAATCTCCTGAAGTCGTTTTGTCAACTTGAACCAATTACACGGCTTATAGTCGAGATTTTAATCAGCCATGGCCTACTTCTGAAACACAGAAGCGTTCAATTCCCACACCAGCATTTGAGCATAAAAATCTGCACAGACACGCCAATACAGTACTGAAGGAGTGCCGCACAGTTGAAGATGGTTCCTTCCGAGGTCTCATCTGCCTGCTTGGCAAAAGATCCCATGGCTTTATGTTGAAAGTGCTGGGGAGCTGACCAAAATCCATCCTTCACTCAACATTACAAAAATGGATAATCTGCTCATTTATCACATTGCTATTTGTGGGAGCTTGCTGTGCACCAGTTAGCTGCTGCGTTCGTAGAATAGAATCATAGAATCCCTACAGCACAGGAGGCCATTCGACCCAACGGTCTGCACCGACCCTCTGAAAGAGCACCCGACCTCGGCCCATTCCCCCACCCTCTCCCCATAACCCCACCTAACCTGCACACCTTTAGACTGAGGGGGGAAACCGGAACACCCTGAGGAAACACAGGCAGACAAGTGGAGAAAGTGCAACCACCTCACAGACAGTCACCCAAGGCCGGAATTGAACCCGGGCCCCTAGCACTGTGAGGCAGGAGTGCTAGCCACTGTGCCACGCTTCCTACATCACTACAGTGACTGCTCTTCAAAACATATGGCATTGACTGTAAAGAGCTTTTAAGACATTCGCTGGTCATGAAAACTGCCAGATAAAGGCAAGCATCTTTTATATTCACCTCTACATTTCCTACTTTGCAAAGAATTTTAGTTAGAAATTCAGTTAGTTTAAAAAGTCACATATTCACAAACACCCAGAATCAATGAAGGCAATCGAGACTGTTTGCCGATTTCTAGGAAAATCTTACCCCTGCCCTCTCTCTCTCCCATTTATGCCAGACACCATTCCACAGTAAAAGGTACAAACAGCAGAGAGGAATTAGCTGATTGGATCACCGGGAGATCTAGACTACAAAGAATCAGGAACGATGTTAGAAGAACAAAACTTCGTAAAGAACCGATGCTGATGCAGGTCAGCGACAGACATCGGCGATGGGTCAGGTAAGGGCCAATGATGGCGACAGCTACGATACCCTTCACAGTCCTGCATTCCGAAATACACTGAACATGAGGCAAGTCCAAGGAAGTGCTGGACAGACCATGTCAAGGATGACCTCTCACAGAAGGGGATACAAGTAACTGAGGCAACAAGATCAGTTCAAAACCAAGAGTATTAGACTGAATTCATTGGTTGCCACTACTAACACTACTGAGCTGACGGATAGGAATATCTGAGGGAACAGGAGCATCGTGGTAACGTTATAGGCAAGTGGTCCAGAGGAATGGATTAATGCTCTGGAGAGGAGTCCAAATCCAAACCAGCTGGGGAAATTTAAATGTAATTAACTAATAAATCTGCAACAAAAACCTAGCATCAGTGATGATGATCACAAAACTACTGAAATTGGACATCCTTACTTATTCTGGGCTATGTGACTCCAGGTCGGCTCTTAACTATCCTGTGAAATAGAACCATAGACTTCCTACAGTGCAGGAGGCCATTCAGCCCATCGGGTCTGTGCGGACCCTCTGGTAGAGCCCCCGATCTGGGGCCACTCCCCCACCTTATCCCCATAACCTCATCGAACCTACACATCTTTGGACACTAAGGGGCAATTTAGCCTGGCCAATCCACCTAACGTGCACACCTTTGGACTGTGGGAGGAAACCCACGCAAACACCGGGAGAAAGTGCAAATTCCACACAGATAGTCACCGAAGGCACGGAAGGCTGGGTCCCTGACACTGTGGGACAGCAGTGCTAACCACTGTGCCACCTTGCCACCCGTAGCAATCCAGTTTGAATTCAGTTAATAAATATGACACAAAATGCGTGTGTTTGTAATGATCATGCACGGAATCATTGTAAAAGCCAATCCGAGGAGGAAATCGGCCATCCCAACCTTAACCAAGACTCTTGATCCACAGGAGTGCGGTTGACTCTTAACTGCCTCGTAAACTGGACATTGTTGTATGAAACGCAAAGTAGAAAGCACTGTGGATGTACCTACACCACATGGTCAATGAGAATTCCTAGAATGGAATTAACGTTGACCCAGACCAGAGAAATTCATTGATTTATTATTTTTTAAAGCACACTTGGGCGTCTGAAATTAAAGACATAGACATAGAAGTTACAGTGCAGAAAGCAAAGCGTTTTGCCACCTGGGCATTCCCCTTTGCAGGATCTTTCCTGCAGTGTTGGAAACACCAGCTACTGATAACTGCCTTCGCTGTTTCTCTTTATACTTTCTGGTTCCCGATGGTCGGCCAGAGTTCACACTTCACACGATGAATGCAGGTTAAAAAAAGACACCCAGTTCGCCCTAGTTTCTTTATGACGAAAGAACCCGCAGTGGAAGTATCACAGAAACAGTCTAGTCAATGATCCCAAAGCTTTTGGCCCCAATGACCGACCGAGATCCCCCACCCCCTCCCTTATGTAAGACCATGCGGACAAGGATTTTCCTGACATCGGCTCTAATTTTGTCACTTTCATTCAGTTTCAGGCGGTACACTTGTCCCATTGCCACCAGGTCAACAAGTTAATTTTTCACTTGACTTTTTGGTGTCGCCACCAGATTAATGGGCAGAAATCCCAACACCAGTTTATCAAAATGAACAGTTCGAATTTTTAATTAAAGGTGCAAAGAATAGAACAGAGAGGACATTGAAAAAGGGAGCCTTGCATTTACTTGTTATGGGGTAATTCGCCAGATAATCCGGGTGGGTGATGTTGGTCGAGGAATATGGGCCAGGACACCCGGCAGAACAGTTCCACTCCTCCTCCTCATAAAAGAATACAGCGGGATCTTTTCCGCCCACCCAAGACCTGTTTAACATTTTATCCACTTAGATTTTGTGCTCAGGTCCTTGGCATGGGACTTAACCCACAGCCTTCTGGCTCAGGAGATGAGCCCTTCTGCCAGCTAAGGCACAGCCGACACCTTAAGGCAAGAGACCTCATGTCCTGCACTTTCCTTTCTGTTTAACTTTTTAATGTGTAAAACAAATAGAGAGAGAGAGGAATCGTGAATGAATCTCGTGAGCCGACCCATCGATTCCTTTGCAGCCAATACTTACTTGGGCCCAGGCGGAGCTTCTTCCGTCTGTGTGGTAGCAGAGGATGAGCCCACATTGGGTTCAGTGGCTGTTGATGTGCTTGTAGTCTCCTGGGAGCTGCTCTCTGCTGCGGCTTCTGGGGGCGGGGCAGTTGCAGCTGCTTGGGGCTCTGTGATGGATGTCTCCATGGTCTCTCCTGCCACCGGTGCGGTTGGTGCCACGGGCTCTGCTGACGTGCCTGTGGCAGCCAAAGGGCTCTGTGCTGCCTCCTGCGGAGTGCCATTTGTATGACCCTGGGAAAGGTTTTGAAGAATAGGGTTACAGAAAACAGAACCAGAGCAGACAATACTTGACCGAAAGTCTTCCTTGAAGTGGCTTCAAACTGCACAAATAAAACAGCCGCCATTTTTATTCCACTAATTGATCTTTCGCAATGGTCTTACCACTTCTCTATATTGTTTAAACATTTCTACTTCATACGTATGTCTGATGATGTTAACTTAGTTCCTCTCTGTCTCACCGCAGTCACTGCCTGACCTGCTAGGGTTTTTCCAGCATTTTCTATTATAATTCAAAAGAATGGTGCCAGAATGAAGGACCTGTGCTATGTGGAGAAGATGGGATTGTTCTTAGTGCAGAGAAGTGGAGTTTTGACACATTGGCGATAGAACATAGAACTGTACAGCACAGTAGAGGCCCTTCGGCCCACGATGTTGTGCCGAACTAGCCTGAAACTAAGATCAAATCAACCTACTCCCAATCATTCTAGTGCACTCCATATGCCTAACCGCTTGAATGTTCCGACAGTGTCTGACTCCACTGCCATAGCTGGGAGTGCGTTCCACGCTCCAACCACTCTCTGAGTAAAGAACCTACCTCTGACATCCCTCCTATATCTTCCACCATGAATCTTATAGTTATGCCCCCTTGTAACAGCTACATCCACCCGAGGAAAATCGCTGAACATCCACTCTACCTAACCCTCTCATCATCTTATACACCTCAATGAAGTCACCTCTCATCCTTCTTCGCTACAATGAGAAAAGCCCTAGCTTCCCCAACCTTTCCTCATAAGACCCACCCTCCAATCCAGGCAGCATCATGGTAAATGTCCTTTCCAATGCTTCCACATCCTTCCTATAATGAGGTGACCAGAACTGCACACAATACTCCAAATGTGGTCTAACCAAGGCCTTGTACAGTTGCAGCATACCTCATGGCTCTTAAACCCAATCCCCCGTTAATAAATGCTAACATACTATAGGCTTTCTTCACGGCTCTATCCACTTGGGTGGCAATTTTCAGCGATCTATGGACATGAACTCTGAGATCTCTCTGCTCCTCCACATTCTTCAGAACCCTGCCGTTAACCCTATAATCCGCATTCAAATTTGTCCTACCAAAATGAATCAGCTCACACTTATCAGGGTTAAACTCCATCTGCCACTTTTCAACCCAGCTCTGCATGCTATCAATGTCTCTTTGCAGCCTACAACAGCCCTCCACATTATCCGCTACTCCACCAATCTTGTAGTGTCATCAGCAAATTTACTAACCCAACCTTCAACTCCATCATCCAAGTCATTGATAAAAATCACAAATAGCAGAGGACCCAGCACTGATCCCTGTGGTACACCGCTGGTGACTGGGCTCCAGGATGAAAATTTACCATCTACCACCACCCTCTGTCTTCTATGTGATAGCCAGTTACTGATCCAATCGCCAAATTTCCCTCTATGCATGCCTCCTTACTTTCTGTATGAGCCGACCATGGGGCACCTTATCAAACACCTTACTAAAATCTATGTATACGACATCAACTGCTCTACCTTCACCTATGTACTTAGTTACCTCCTCAAAGAATACAATCAAACCCGTGAGGCAAGACTTACCCCTCAGAAATCCGTGCTGACTATCCCGGATTAAGCTGTATCTTTCCAAATGATCATAAATCCTATCCCTCAGGACCCTTTCCAATAATTTACCGATGACCGAAGTGAGACTAATCGGCCTAGAATTCCCAGGGTTATACCTATTCCCTTTCTTGAACAAGGAGACAACATTCGCCTCTCTCCAGTCTTCTGGCACTATTCTTGTAGACAGTGATGACATAAAGATCAAAGCCAAAGGCGCTGCAATCTCATCCCTCGCCTCCCAAACAATCCTAAAATATATCCCATCAGGCCCAGGGGACTTATCTATCCTCAGACTTCTCAAAATTTCTAACACATCTTCCTTCCGAATATCTACCTCCTCCAGCCGACCAGCCTGTATTGCACTATCCTCCTCAACAACATGGCCCCTCTCCTTTGTGAACACTGAAGAAAAGTATTAATTTAGGGCCTCTCCTATATCTACAGACTCCATGCACACGTTCCCACTAATGTCCTTGACCGGCCCTAACTTCACCTTGGTCATTCTTTTATTCCTCACTTAAGTGTAAAAAGCTTTGGGGTTTTCCTTGATCCTATCTGCCAAGGACTTCTCATGCCCCCTACTAGCTCTCCTAAACCCTTTTTTGAGCTCCTTCCTAGCTATCTTGTATCCTGCAAATGTCCTAACTGAACCTTCTTCCTCTTGACAAGACATTCAATCTCTTTTGTAAACCATGGTTCCCTCACTCGACCATTTCCTCCCTGCCTGACAGGGACATACATATCAAGGACACGCAATATTTGCTCCTTGAACAAGTTCCACATCTCAATTGTGTCTATCCCTGACAGTTCCTGTTTCCATCTTATGCTCCCCAATTCTTGCCTAATTGCATCGTAATTACCCTTAGAACATAGAACGATACAGCGCAGTACAGGCCCTTCGGCCCACGATGTTGCACCGAAACAAAAGCCATCTAAACTACACTATGCTATTATCATCCATATGTTTATCCAATAAACTTTTAAATGCCCTCAATGTTGGCGAGTTCACTGCTGTTGCAGGTAGAGAATTCCACGGCCTCACTACTGTCTGCGTAAAGAACCTACCTCTGACCTCTGTCCTATATCTATTACCCCTCAGTTTAAAGCTATGTCCCCTCGTGCCAGCCATTTCCATCCGCGGGAGAAGGCTCTCACTGTCCACCCTATCTAACCCCCTGATCATTTTGTATGCCTCTATTAAGTCTCCTCTTAACCTTCTTCTCTTCAACGAAAACAACCTCAAGTCCATCAGCCTTTCCTCACAAGATTTTCCCTGCATACCAGGCAACATCCTGGTAAATCTCCTCTGCACCCACTCCAAAGCCTCCACGTCCTTCCTATAATGCGGTGACCAGAACTGTACGCAATACTCCAAATGCGGCCGTACCAGAGTTTTGTACAGCTGCAACATGACCTCCTGACTCCGGAACTCAATCCCTCTACCAATAAAGGCCAACACTCCATAGGCCTTCTTCACAACCCTATCAACCTGGGTGGCAACTTTCAGGGATCTATGTACATGGACACCTAGATCCCTCTGCTCATCCACACTTCCAAGAACTTTACCATTAGCCAAATATTCCGCATTCCTGTTATTCCTTCCAAAGTGAATCACCTCACACTTCTCTACATTAAACTCCATTTGCCACCTCTCAGCCCAGCTCTGCAGCTTATCTATATCCCTCTGTAACCTGCTACATCCTTCCACACTGTCGACAACACCACCGACTTTAGTATCGTCTGCAAATTTACTCACCCACCCTTCTGCGCCCTCCTCTAGGTCATTGATAAAAATGACAAACAGCAACGGCCCCAGAACAGATCCTTGTGGTACGCCACTTGTAACTGAACTCCATTCTGAACATTTCCCATCAACCACCACCCTCTGTCTTCTTTCAGCTAGCCAATTTCTGATCCACATCTCTAAATCTCCCTCAATCCCCAGCCTCCGTATTATCTGCAATAGCCTACCGTGGGGAACCTTATCAAACGCTTTACTGAAATCCATATACACCACATCAACTGCTCTACCCTCGTCTACCTGTTCCGTCACCTTCTCAAAGAACTCGATAAGGTTTGTGAGGCATGACCTACCCTTCACAAAGCCATGCTGACTACCCCTGATCATATTATTCCTATCTAGATGATTGTAAATCTTGTCTCTTATAATCCCCTCCAAGACTTTACCCACTACAGACGTGAGGCTCACCGGTCTATACTTGCCGGGGTTGTCTCTGCTCCCCTTTTTGAACAAAGGGACCACATTTGCTATCCTCCAGTCCTCTGGCACTATTCCTGTAGCCAATGATGACATAAAAATCAAAGCCAAAGGTCCAGCAATCTCTTCCCTGGCTTCCCAGAGAATCCTAGGATAAATCCCATCAGGCCCCGGGGACGTATCTATTTTCAGCCTGTCCAGAATTGCCAACACCTCTTCCCTATGTACCTCAATGCCATCTATTCTAATAGCCTGGGTCTCAGCATTCTCCTCCACAACATTATCTTTTTCCAGAGTTAATACTGACGATAAATATTCATTTAGTATCTCTCCTCTCTCTTCAGACTCCAAGCACAACTTCCCATCCCTGTCCTTGACTGGTCCTACTCTTTCCCTAGTCATTCGCTTATTCCTGACATACCTATAGAAAGCTTTTGGGTTTTCCTTGATCCTACCTGCCAAATACTTCTCATGTCCCCTCCTTGCTCGTCTTAGCTCTCTCTTTAGATCCTTCCTCGCTACCTTGTAACTATCCATCGCCCCAACTGAAACTTCACACCTCATCTTCACATAGGCCTCCTCCTTCCTCTTAACAAGAGATTCCACTTCTTTGGTAAACCACGGTTCCCTCGCTCTACGCCTTCCTCCCTGCCTGACCGGTACATACTTATCAAGAACACGCAGTAGCTGATCCTTGAACAAGCTCCACTTATCCAGTGTGCCCAACACTTGCAGCCTACTTCTCCACCTTATCCCCCCCAAGTCACGTCTAATGGCATCATAATCGCCCTTCCCCCAGCTATAACTCTTGCCCTGCGGTGTATACTTATCCCTTTCCATCATTAACGTAAACGTCACCGAATTGTGGTCACTGTCCCCAAAGTGCTCTCCTACCTCCAAATCCAACACCTGGCCTGGTTCATTACCCAAAACCAAATCCAACGTGGCCTCGCCGCTTGTTGGCCTGTCAACATATTGTGTCAGGAAACCCTCCTGCACACACTGTACAAAAAACGACCCATCTAATGTACTCGAACTATATATTTTCCAGTCAATATTTGGAAAGTTAAAGTCTCCCATAATAACGACTCTGTTACTTTCGCTCTTATCCAGGATCATCCTCGCCATCCTTTCCTCTACATCCCTCGAACTATTTGGAGGCCTATAGAAAACTCCCAACAGGGTGACCTCTCCTTTCCTGTTTCTAACCTCAGCCCATATACCTCGGAAGATGAGTCCCCATCTAGCATCCTCTCCGCCACCGTAATACTGCTCTTGACTAGCAGCGCCACACCTCCCCTCTTTTGCCTCCTTCTCTGAGCTTACTAAAACACTTAAACCCCGGAACCTGCAACGTCCTTCTCCCAGTTATAAACCTTGCCCTGCCGTATGTTCCTATCTCTCTCCATTGCTATAGTGAAAGTCACCGAATTGTGGTCACTATCTCCAAAGTGCTCTCCCACAACCACATCTAACACTTGGCCCGGTTCATTACCCAGTACCAAATCCAATGTGGCCCCGCCTCTTGTCGGTCTATCCACATATTGTGTCAGGAAACCGTCCTGCACACACTGGACAAAAACAGTCCCATCCAAACTATTTGAATTAGTGGTTCCAATCAATATTTGGAAAGTTAAAGTCACCCATGACAACTACCCTGTGACTACCGCACCTATCCAAAATCAATGGTGAAGTTCATAAAGTCCGGGAAAATTTGCTTTGTTGGTCAGAGAACACCGACTTAACGTGATTGGCAAAAGAACTAGATGCGGCAGGTGGGAAAAGGAAATGTATGTAAAGTTGTGAACGGGAATGCATTGACTGGAAAGGTGCCAGAAGCAGTTTTTATAGTAACTTTAAAAAGAGGGCTGACTAAATACTTACAGAAAATAATTTACAGGATCCTGTGCAAAGAGCCAGCGTTTGCAACTATTTGAAGAGTATGATGGACTGAATGCACTACACCATTCTGTGATTCTGGGTATGCAATATTTTGCTTCTGCTCCCAAGCATCTATCGCTGTCTTTAACATTTACACTGATGCTGCTTCTATGACCTACTCACCACAAATAAAATCTGAAAGTTAACCTGAAACTTCTACACACCTTTACCCAATGACATTTCCACAATTTAAAGGGCACCTCATTTTCTGTTCAGACATGCAAAAGGAAAGACAAACCCAAAGCAAATAATGATGGTTCCCCAATGAGGTAGCGACAGGGGTTGAACATCAGACTCGAGGGGTGAAGGCAATGGGGCTAAACAGTAGCGGGCAGTGTCTAGTGAGGGGAGGGAGCCTTTGGGGCAGAACTCGGGTCTCAATCCTGGAAGGACAATGGTCGAACAATGGAATGAAACTTTCAGCTGACTAATGACAGAGACGACCGACGTTTCTGCTTCATTTCTGAATAGAATAATCAACGTCCCCAGGCCCCAGTCTCCATATAACATTCAGATGGTTGTAACAGTAACTATAGCTAAGCATTCAATTCTATGCAATCACTTCAAGGTAAGCAAAGTCTGAGAGGGGATGGACTTCGTCCCCTTCCATTCAAGACATTAACCCTTACGTCACATTAACCCGTACCAATTTTTACAGATGCACCATAGAAAGCATCCTATCTGGCTGCATCACAGCCTGGTATG
Source organism: Scyliorhinus torazame (assembly GCF_047496885.1). Classification (NCBI taxonomy): domain Eukaryota; kingdom Metazoa; phylum Chordata; class Chondrichthyes; order Carcharhiniformes; family Scyliorhinidae; genus Scyliorhinus; species Scyliorhinus torazame. The sequence continues at coordinate 205,523,927 of NC_092720.1, forward strand.
GCAACTGCTCGGCCCAGGACCGCAAGAAACTTCAGAGAGTCGTGAACACCGCCCAGTCCATCACACGAACCTGCCTCCCATCCATTGACTCCATCTACACCTCCCGCTGCCTGGGGAAAGTGGGCAGAATAATCAAAGACCCCTCCCACCCGGCTTACTCACTCTTCCAACTTCTTCCATCGGGCAGGAGATACAGAAGTCTGAGAACACACACGTACAGACTCAAAAACAGCTTCTTCCCCGCTGTTACCAGACTCCTAAATGACCCTTTTGTGGACTGACCTCATTAACACTACACCCTGTATGCTTCATCCGATGCCGGTGTTTATGTAGTTACATTGTATACCTTGTGTTGCCCTATTATATATTTTCTTTTATTCCCTTTTCTTCTCATGTACTTAATGATCTGTTGAGCTGCTCGCAGAAAAATACTTTTCACTGTACCTCGGTACACGTGACAATAAACATATCCAATCCAATCCAACAGGCAAAGATACTTACTGAACACAAGAAGACCTGCCATTTTACATGGGCAAGGATACTAGGCTGGTCGCAATGAACATAAGACTGACTGTTGTACGCTTTCAGGAGTGCAGGTAGCTTTGAATGAACTCGTGAATAGATCCCAAATTCTCAGCCTCCACAGCATTCAATGAAGCCACTCAATAGCCCACCTCACCAGCAGCATTTAAAAATAAATGCTCCGCCACTTCCAGGATCAACTGGAGAATGTCTGTCACACCATGTTAGTCTTCCAGGTATTGCCTCCCCACTATACCACCTCACCCGCTACTCACAGTATGCCACAAAGCTTATCGCCAGCTGTGCACTTAAGGTAATAAAATGCACTTGATACAAATTCTGTTAGCGTACATACTGCACGATTGTTTAAATTCTTAAAAATGTATCCCACTATCAGTGACGAGCCTTCAACTACTAACCACCTCGCCCCAGTGCAATATAACTCAGTGATCTCCCCAGACGCAACAGCTTCAGATCAAAGCTGTCTAACTCTAATCCCACTCTGTTCCCCACTTAATTTACTATCAAATGCTGCAATTTACTCGGCTTCAAGGATCATTGACTGAACGCATTCCCGAATCGGAAATCCTTTCTCGGTCAAGAAAACCTGCCTCTTTACACGTTTTCAATCCCAAGTGTAGCATGCTATAGATTCACCAACTGGCAGAAGCAATCTTTCAATCTTCACGCTCCAAAGCCCTGACACCTCCGCTAGATCCTTTTTTAGCCTTTCTTTGCCCTGATGAATAAGGCCCTCATTTGATTCAGTCTTGCGCTAGCAACAATTTAAATTGATATAGCGCCATTGATAAAATAAGGCACCCCAAGGCATTAGAAAACAAAGTATGACATCGAACAGCGTATATGGAGGTATCCGGTCAGATGACGAAAAGCTTTGTCAAAGGAATAGGTTTTAAAGGGGTGTCAGTAAGGCAGTTTTAGGGAGGCGGGGAAGGACCAGTTACCATTGATGGAGCGATTAAAATCGGGGATGAACAGAGGTCAGGAGCAGAGTAGCATAGACATCTTGGAGGATTGTGGGGTTGGAGAAAATCGGAGAGAGAGAGAGGGAAGGAGACGAGAGGCCATAGAAGGATTTGAAAACGAAAGATGAAAATTTTAAACCCGAGGTGTTTCTTGACCGGGAGCCAATGTTCAGTGAAGGCAGAGATGGTAGAGGAAGGGGACTAGTGTGTGTGTGAAGAAATGGTCAAGCTCGAGTTTACAGAGGATTGAAGTTCGAAGGCCAGCTCGGGGTGCACTGGAATGGTCGAATCTTGAGGCAACAAAGACTGGGATGAGAGTTTCAGCGGCAAAAGGGTGAAATCGAACAACGTTACGGAGGTGGAAGTAGGCTGTTTTGGCGATGGGATGAATACAAAGTGTGAGGATCACCTCCGGATTGAATGGGACACCGAGATCGGGAACAGTCTGATGTAATCTGGCTGTTGCCAGGGAGCGGGGTGGAGCCGGTGGCTAACAAGGAGTTTGAAGAGGGAGCTGAAACCACTGCTTTCAGTCTTTCCGATATTAATTTGTGGAAATTGTGGGGGCACGGTAGCACAGTGGTTAGCACAGTTGCTTCACAGCTCCAGGGTCCCAGGTTCGATTCCCCGCTGGATCACTGTCTGTGCGGAGTCTGCACGCTCTCCCAGTGTCTGCGTGGGTTTCCTCCGGGTGCTCCGGTTTCCTCCCACAGTTCAAAGATGGGCAGGTTAGGTGGATTGGCCATGCTAAATTGCCGAGTGTCCAAAAAGGTTAGGTGGGGTTACTGGGTTACAGGGATAGGGTGGACGTGGGGTCTTAAGTAGGGTGCTCTTTCCAAGGGCCGGTGCAGATGTGATGGGCCAAATAGCCTCCTGCTGCACTGTAAATTCTATGAAATTTATTTGCTCCCAATAGTGGATGTGGGATAAGTGGTCTGATATTTTGGCAACAGTGGAAGCGTTGAGTGATGTGGCAATGAGGTAGAATTGGGCGTTGTCAATGTACATGTGAAAACTAATACCGTGCTCTCTCAGCTTAACCACAGCTTTTCACTACTAGTATACATCCTAATAAATCTGATGCATCATGTCCACAGCTCCAATATCCAGAGTACAGCAATTTCCCAAAACTCGACAACTGACATTGTTCAGTACAGATGTATCACACCCTTGTTTTCATGTCACTAGCAATAAAAACCCAGAAACCTGTCCTTTTTAAAATCTGTATTGCAGCACACCTTGTTATCTGTTCAATTAACAAGTTTTACCAGTTTAGTGCACATCTGTTCTGGTGTTTTTCATAACAGTGCCATTTTTCACACTTGTCTCCGTTGAACCGCCCACTCCCCAACAGGCCCCAGCAACCTCATCCCTCCTTTTGTCTGGCTTCATTATCAGACTATAATAAAATGCCCACCATGTCCTTATGAAACAGAGAGGAGAGGCCAACACAGATGCCTGGAGCTATCTCTCGCCAATCCAAGAATTTACTCCTAACTCTATCCATTAGCTAACACTCTACCATGTCACTATTTCACCGTTAATACTGCGCTGTTGGTCTTCAGCGTTTTCATCACTCTCAAGGTAAAGCTGTTTCTCGCTCTTATATTTGTGGCCTCTAGTTTCAATGCATTTCCCAAGACCGACACCATCACACTTTACTGAAACCCTGACCCAACACGGTTTCACCTCGAAAAGACGACATTTTAAACAAAGTTTTCGGGAAACAGAATCTTGCTCCTCACCTCCAGTCTGTTCAAGATCCCTTGAATGTCTCTCAGCATGTGCTGGGCCAACACCAGGCGAACTCTCGGCTCACTCTGTGAAAACAGAAAGACAAGTATCATCAGCAGGGAACTTCTTGTCCCCATTTCCAGGAGGCCGAGATTCCCTTCCAACACATCCTTGCATTGACGAAGAATGAAGCTATGTTTTACCGGACACGTCAGCCAGTGCATTGAAAAGTAAGTGCTCTATGATGCACAAGATCGAGTCAACTTCTGATAACCGATTCATTTTCGTCTTCCTCGCAGAGCTGAGGAATGAGCGCCCACTGATAACCAGTCAGAAAATAAGCCGGCCCTTCAAGGAGGGAAATCCCCTCACCGTTGCATTAAAAAAAATTACCAATAGTTCATCATTTCGTCCTGGACTAGTCACAAAGCAATTTGGATTTTAAGCATCACAAGCAAATGCTCCCACTCTGAGACAATGAGGCCGACTCTGCAACCTAATGATGCAGTGCTCGGGATGAAATCTGTGGAATTTGTGAGCTGGCTTTTAACGCAGACCAAGGCAGGCCAGCAGCACGGTTCAATTCCCGTACCAGCCTCCCCGAACAGGTGCCGAAATGCGGCGACTAGGGGCTTTTCACAGTAACTTCATTTGAAACCTACTTGTGACAATCAGCAATTTTAATTTCAAGTCGCTTCCGGAACACTCCGTGTTCACTTCTTCCCGAATCACAGCAGCAAGGTCTGTACAAATCAACAATGGCAACGGTGGCACCGATTGGTATGCGGCCAGAATCCACTTTCTCGCAGGTAAAGTGCTAAACCAGCTGTCGGCACAGAGCCGCCTTGGCTGCAGGTTTGCCTTACAAGGGGAAAGGAAAATGGCTCCCATTTCTTAGTAAGGGAATGGCTGATATGGGGTGGGGGATGAAGGAGACATGCAGGAATTGGGGATGGAAATTCATTAGGTCTGCATAAACCTGTGGGAAAACGAATGCAGTCCCAGCGTCACTATTTTCATCCAATTATCTATGAATTTACAGCACAGAAACGGTGTACACCGTTATTTATGCTCTGCATGAAGCTCCCACCCTATACTTCATCACATCTGATCCAGCTTCTCATTTGTTAAAATAATTTTTTTACGGGATGTGGCCTTCACTGGCTAGGCCAGCATTTGTTGTCCATCCCTAACCCCTCTCCCCCGGGTGAGAGCGGAATCTAATACAAGACTGTAACCTCCCGACATCTGACATAACACAGTGCCACCACAACACCCAACCCATCAACCTGCTGCAGTTCACAAAAGGTCTCATCGTAAGGGATAACTTGAAAGTTTCAGCTCTTCCCAATTCACGTGTTGGTAGTCAAGATTCACACGCATACACACTTTCCAGTGATTGTCATTAAAAGCAGAGCGCAATTGGGCTAACTTCTTATGGTCCTCCCTAGTGAAGGGGCATCAGGATAATTGCCATACTCCACCATAACAAGTAAGATTGGTTAACCCAGGACAAATACAGTGGTTTGGGGGTGGTTTCCAAGCCCGCATCAACCAGCACCACCACATTATCTGAAGCATTTACTCACCTCAAAGTTAGCATCCACATCCATTCAATCTACCGTCTCTCTCTCTCTACATTTCAAACCAGGCCTTGGGAAGCCCCCCACCCAAGGGCATCGTATTTCTATTTCAATTATAGTGTATACCTCGAGTATGTTTTGGCAAAGATAGCGCTGTCTTCTTCTCAGATATGGAGTAACGTTGTCCTTCAGAAGTTAGGACAGGGCATTTGTTCGGGAGAAGTGTATTTGTTCGACAGAATTAAGATTTTCAGGAGATGTTTGTCGTTCCTAAAGGCTGAAAACTTGCACCAAGTACGCGAGCATGTCATGCTTTTAAGAAAGCAAAAGACTTGCATTTATACCGCACCGTTCACAACCTAATGACTTTCCAAAGTGGTCTACAGTCAATTAAGAACTTTTGAAGTGGACTTCCGGGTGCGGCGATGACCAGCTAAGTCGCACGTTTCAGCAGCTCCCGGTGGAACGGACTTTTGGGCTTTTAATAGGAGCCCCAACGGCAATTTTAACGGCTAAAAACACTGCGCGGTAAACCAGAAGGGAATTCCCCCTGGACACAGATGGAAAAAGGAGAGGAAGGTGGCCGGATTGCGGAGAATCCTCTAGAGCAGCGGCAAGGAAAGCAAGCACAAAGCAAGATGGCGTCGGAATGTGGCCATCTAGTATGGGGCCCTGACCAACAAGAGTTCCTGCGGCGCTGTGTGGAAGAACTTAAAAAGGAGAAGAAGAAGGAGCTGCTGGCCCCAATATTACAGGCTAAAGGAGGAACAAAAGACCCAGGAGCAGGAGCTTCGGGTCATGAAGGCAAAGGCCGCTGATAATGAAGACGAAATACAGGGCCTGGTGGTGAAGACAGAGATGCACGAGGCACAACACAAAAAGGTGTGTGGAAAGGCTGGAGGTGCTGGAGAATAATGCGAGGAGGAAGAATTTAAGGATTCTTGGTCTTCCCGAAGGTGCGGAGGGGGCGGACGTCGGGCCATATGTGAGCACGATGCTTCACTCGTTAATGGGATCGGAGGCCCCGACGGGCCCATTGGAGGTGGAGGAAGCTTATCGAGTTATGTCGCGAAGACCGAGGGCTGGAGAAATACCTCGAGCCATAGTGGTGAGATTTCTCCGATATAATGACAGAGAGATGGTCCTCAGATGGGCGAAGAAAACTCGGAACAGTAGGTGGGAGAACGCGGTGATCCGCGTATATCAAGATTGGAGTGCGGAGGTGGCGAGAAGGAGGGCAAGTTTCAATCGGGCCAAGGCGGTGCTTCACAAAAGGAAGGTCAAATTTGGAATGCTGCAACCGGCAAGACTGTGGGTCACACACCAAGGGAAGCACCACTACTTTGAGACGGCAGAAGAGGCGTGGACATTTATTGTGGAGGAGCAGCTGGAATAGGAGGGCCAGAAAGAGAACGTTTGGGACAAAGTGGTGGTGTGATTACATGGGGTGAAGGGGGGGGAAAAGGGGGAAGGGATGATTTCTCAAGTTGTTAATCTTGCGACCCTGTAACTTTTCTCTCTTCCCCATGTCGTGGGGGGTGGGGGTGGGGGGGGAAGGATGAGGAATTGTGGGCCCCGGCCATTAGGGGTGGGACCAAGTGGGAAACGCGGGCTTTGTTCCCGCGCTATGGTAATCTTGGCGGGAACAGGGAAGCAGGAAGGAGGGGGCCTCGCACAGTCGGGGCCGAGGTCACGGGGGGAAGCCGAGGTCAGCCAGAGTTTGCTGACTTCTGGGAGCAACATGGGGGGTGCAATTACGCTAGAAGAGGATCTAGCGGGGGGGGGGGGGGGGGGAGAGAGGGGGGATTAACTGGGTTGCTGCTGCTGGGGAGAAGGGGGAGCTGGTACGGGGTGGGGTGGTCGAGGCGGGAGGGCGCCGTCGGGGGGAGATACAGCTACGTGGGAACCGGGGGAGGAGCTGGATTAAAAAAGGGGATGGCTAGTCGACAAGGGGGGGTAAAGAGCCCCCCAACCCGGCTGATCACGTGGAACGTGAGGGGGCTGAACGGGCCGATTAAAAGGGCATGGGTACTCGCACACCTAAAGAAATTAAAAGCAGATGTGGTTATGTTGCAGGAGCCGCATTTGAAACTGATAGACCAGGTCAGACTACGCAAAGGATGGGTAGGGCAGGTGTTTCATTCGGGGTTAGACGCAAAGAACAGGGGGGTGGCTATATTAGTGGGGAAACGGGTACTGTTTGAGGCAAAGATCATAGTGGCGGATAGCGGGGGTAGATACGTGATGGTGAGTGGCAGATTGCAAGGGGAGGCGGTGGTTCTAGTGAACGTATATGCCCCGAACTGGGATGATGCCAATTTTATGAGGCGAATGTTGGGACGTATCCCGGACCTAGAGGCGGGAAAGTTGGTAATGGGGGGAGACTTCAATACGGTGCTGGACCCAGGGCTGGACAGATCGAGGTCCAGGACCAGGAGGAGGCCGGCTGCAGCTAGGGTGCTCAAGGACTTTATGGAGCAGATGAGGAGTAGACCCCTGGAGATTTAGCAGGCCTAGGAGTAAGGAGTTCTCGTTTTTCTCCAATGACCATAAAGTATATTCACGGATAGACTTTTTTGTATTGGGAAGGGCGCTGATCCCGAAGGTGACAGGGACGGAGTACACGGCAATAGTTATCTCGGACCACGCTCCACATTGGGTGGACCTGGAGATAGGGGAGGAAAAAGAACAGCAACCACCCTGGAGAATGGACATGGGACTATTGGCAGATGAGGGGATATGTTTAAGGGTGAGGGGGTGTATTGAAAGGTACTTAACGACAATGGGGAGGTTCAGGTAGGAGTGGTCTGGGAGGTGTTGAAGGCAGTGGTTAGAGGGGAGCTGATATCTATTAGGGCACATAAAGGAAAGCAGGAGGGTAGAGAAAGGGAGCGGTTGTTGAAAGAACTTTTGAGGGTGGACAGACAATATGCGGAGGCACCGGAGGAGGGACTGTACAGGGAAAGGCAAAGGCTACATGTAGAATTTGACTTGTTGACTACGGGTAATGCAGAGGCACAATGGAGGAAGGCACAAGGTGTACAGTATGAATATGGGGAGAAGGCGAGCCGGTTGTTGGCCCACCAACTGAGGAAGAGGGGAGCAGCGAGGGAGATAGGGGGATGAGAGACGAGGAGGGAGAGATGGAGCGGGGAGCGGAGAGAGTAAATGGGGTGTTCAAGGTATTCTACGAAAGATTATATAAAGCTCCGCCCCCGGAAGGGAAGGAGAGAATGATGTGCTTTCTGGATCAGCTGGAATTCCCTAAGGTGGAGGAGCAGGAGAGGGCGGGACTGGGAGCACAGATTGAGATGGAGGAGGTAGTGAAAGGGATTGGGAGCATGCAGGCGAGGAAGGCCCCGGGACCAGACGGATTCCCGGTGGAATTTTATAGGAAGTATATGGACTTGCTGGCCCCGCTTCTGACGAGAACCTTTAATGAGGCTAGGGAAAGGGGGCAGTTGCCCCCGACTATGTCAGAGGCAGATATCGCTCCTCCTAAAGAAGGAAAAAGACCCGCTGCAATGCGGGTCCTATAGGCCCATTTCTCTTTTAAATGTGGATGCTAAGATTCTGGCCAAGGTAATGGCGACGAGGATAGAGGACTGTGTCCCGGGGGTGGTACATGAGGACCAGACTGGGTTTGTGAAGGGGAGACAGCTGAACACGAACATACGGAGGTTGCTAGGGGTAATGATGATGCCCCCGCCAGAGGGGGAAGCGGAGATAGTGGTGGCGGTGGATGCCGAGAAAGCATTTGATAGAGTGGAGTGGGATTATCTGAGGGAGGTGCTGAGGAGATTTGGCTTTGGAGATGGGTATATCGGATGGGTACCGCTGCTGTATAGGGCCCCGATGGCGAGCGTGGTCACAAATGGACGGGGGTCTGATTATTTCCGGCTTTACAGAGGGACGAGGAAGGGATGTCCCCTGTCTCCGTTATTGTTTGCACTGCCGATTGAGCCCCTGGCCATGGCACGGAGGGGTTCCAGGAAGTGGAGGGGAGTGTTTAGGGGAGGAGAAGAACACCGGGTATCTCTGTATGCGGATGATTTGTTGTTGTATGTGGCGGACCCGGTGGAGGGGATGCCAGAGATAATGCGGATACTGGGGGAGTTTGGGGAGTTTTCGGGGTATAAATTGAACATGGGGAAAAGTGAGTTGTTTGTGGTGCATCCGGGGGAGCAGAGCAGGGAAATAGAGGATTTACCGCTGAGGAAGGTAACAAGAGACTTCCGATACTTGGGGATTCAGATAGCCAAGAATTGGGGAACCTTGCACTGGCTTAATTTAACACGATTGGTGGAACAGATGGAGGAGGACTTCAAGAGATGGGACATGGTGTCCCTGTCACTGGTGGGTAGGGTGCAGGCGGTTAAAATGGTGGTTCTCCCGAGATTCCTCTTTGCGTTTCAGTGCCTCCCGGTGATGGTCACGAAGGCTTTTTTTTAAGAGAATTGAGAAAAGCATTATGAGTTTTGTGTGGGCCGGCAAGACCCCGAGAGTGAGGAGGGGGTTCTTGCAGCGTAGTAGGGATAGGGGGGGGGTTGGCACTACCGAGCCTAAATGATTATTACTGGGCCGCCAATATTTCAATGGTGTGTAAGTGGATGGGAGAAGGGGAGGGAGCGGCGTGGAAGAGATTGGAGAGGGCGTCCTGCAAGGGGACCAGCTTACAAGCAATGGTGACGGCACCGTTACCGTTCTCACCGAAGAAATACACTACAAGCCCGGTGGTGGTGGCAACATTAAAAATTTGGGGGCAGTGGAGACGGCATGGGGGAAGGACGGGAGCCTTGGTGCGGTCCCCGATAAGAAATAACCATAGGTTTATTCCGGGGAGAATGGATGGGGGATTTGGAGCATGGCAAAGAGCTGGGGTAGTACAATTGAGAGATCTGTTCGTAGATGGGACGTTTGCGAGTCTGGGAGCGCTGACGGAAAAATATGGGTTGCCCCAAGGGAATGCATTTTGGTATATGCAACTGAGGGCTTTTGCGAGGCCTACAGGTGAGGGAATTCCCGCAGTTCCCGACGCAGGAGGTGCAGGATAGAGTGATCTCAGAGACATGGGTGGGGGATGGTAGGGTGTCGGACATATACAGGGAAATGAGGGACAAGGGGGGGGGAGATCATGGTAGATGAGCTGAAAGGGAAATGGGAAGAGCTGGGGGAGGAGATTGAGGAGGGGCTGTGGGCTGATGCCCTACGTAGGGTAAACTCGTCGTCCTCGTGTGCCAGGCTAAGTCTGATACAATTCAAGGTTCTACACAGGGCGCATATGACTGGAGCACGGCAATATTTTTCGGGGTAGAGGATAATACCTATCCTCGGGAGATGCTCGAGAAGCCCAGCGAATCACACCCACATGTTCTGGTCATGTCCGGCATTACAGGGGTTCTGGGTGGGGGTGGCGAAGGTGCTTTCGAAGGTGGTGGGGGTCCGGGTCGAGCCAAGCTGGGGGTTGGCTATATTCGGGGTTGCAGAAGAGCCGGGAGTGCAGGAGGCGAGAGAGGCTGATGTTTTGGCCTTTGCGTCCCTAGTAGCCCGGCGCAGGATATTGCTTATGTGGAAGGAAGCCAAACCCCCGGGCGTGGAGACCTGGATAAACGACATGGCAGGGTTTATAAAGTTAGAACGGATCAAGTTCGTATTAAGGGGTTCGGCTCAAGGGTTCACCAGGCGGTGGCAACCGTTCGTCAACTACCTCACAGAACGATAGAGGGAATGAAAAGAAAGAAAGACAACAGCAGCAACCCGGGGGGGGGGGGGGGGGGGGGGGGGGGGGGGGGAGATCCGGGCGGGCTCTTAGGGATGTCATTGTACATGTATAGCCATTTGTTATAGGTAATGTATATTGGACTGTTGGATTGTATTTTTGGAGAGTAACTATTTTTGACAAGGCAGTTGCCATTTAGTTTTGTTTTTGTTTATATATTATTTATTTACTTGTTTAAAACTGGCCACTGTTATTTATATTGCTTTATTGTTGTTTAAAAGAAAAACCATGTGCTGTTATGTTTGGCTAAAAAATCTTGAATAAAATATATTTTTTTAAAAAAGAACTTTTGAAGTGTAGTTACTGTTGTAATGCAAGAAACAGCAGTTAAACAGTGCACAGCATGTGCTCACAAACGTCAATGTGATAGAGATTAGATCATTTTATTTTTAGTAATGTTCACGAGGCAAATATTGACCACATGCTCGGGGAAACTGCTCCTTCGCAATTGCGCCATGTGATCATTAACATCCACGCAAGGAGGCACACTCTTCCAAAATTCACTGAAGTTTTTAGACTAAAGACTCAATAAACTAAAAAAATAAGAAAATGAAACAGATATCAAAAATAAACAAGAATACAGAAGACCAGCAAACAGCAAAGTAGCTTCCAAGGCTGTGCCGGAGAGACGGAATCCCAAAATGGTTCAGACTAACGGCAATAGGATTATAGAAATGACGCTGAGGTGGTGTGAAACATGACAAGCGTGACTGCCATATCAAACAGTTTAAACACGCAATGAAGGTGCCTAAAGTTTACAAAACTAACTGGAAAGCTGTGTCCATAATCGGAAATGCAAAAGCTGAGGTGTGGCCACAGCGCAAATATAAATTCGATGACGGATTCCTACTTCCAAGTTCTCTCAATAAATCACCATCCAAACCTATTCTTCACCCTCACCGTTTCCATGGATACCGAGGCTGGGGAATGAGCTACATACCAACTTGCACTCTGCTGTACGCAGTCTCTGCTCATTGCGCATCCACCTACAAGTAGCATGGATGATTGAGGCGGAAGAAAGTGTGGTCAATGGCTGGAATGGATTAACAAGATGGGCTAGGGAGGGGAAAAGAGAAAAATAGATTGGGGTGGGGGGTTGGTTAAAAAGGAAAGGCAGAGAATGCAAAGTTACCTGGATGGGACTCTGTTCCACATTGATGTGCAAATCCGCCGATGATCCGTCACTCTTCAGGAGTGCAAGTGGGACGGAAGGAAGGAAAAAAGCACCAATCACAAAATAAGCAGCCACTCCCAGCCTCGATGCACCTGTATGGGTCACCCCACCTGGGAATGTCAGCCTACTATACCACAAGGTAGGAAGGTGGCCCATGTGCACATAAGAAATAGAGGCATGGGTAGACCACTCGGACCTTCGAGCCTGCTCCACCGTTCAAAAGGGTCATAGTTGATCGTCCACCATAATTAGGCCTTCTCGCACCATCCCCATCCGAGATTTTTTGGAGACGAAGGAAATCAATTAATACCGTACTTGAATATGCTCAACGATGAGCATTTACAGCGCTCCATGTTAGAGATTTCCAAAAATTCACTCCCCTTTGAGCGAAGAAAATTCTATGATAGGTGGAAGAAAATTCTATTCACAGCCATCCTAAATGGCCAACGTCTTAGATGGAGAATGCTACTACCTCCGCCTTAGTTCTCGATTCTTCAGCTAGAGGAAACATTCTGCCAGCATCTACCCTGTCAAGTCCTTTTATAATCTTACATCTTCCAATGAGTTCATCTCTCATCCTTTTAAACTCCAGAAACTCTACTTCATCTCCCCTCACAGGGCAATCCTTTGATCCCAGGGATCAGCCTAGTAAACTTCCGGTGCGTACTCTCAGGCAAGTATACTCTTTCTTAGGTGAAGAGACCAAAACTGCACACTGGTCACTGCACAGTGTATTCCAGACAGGCTTCAATGTGGTTCATGTCAGGGTTTCCTGCGCTCGGAAGGCAAACATTTTGAGCCAACCATCCAGGACATGCCACTGGGCCGCAGATACATTGTGTTGTGAACAATCTCTCTCAGGCATTTGGTTTCGGTCAACATTCCTCTGCAGCATTTTGCAGACCTCAGCCAAAGCGTCAATTCCAATCCAAGCAGGGGATAAATCAACTCTAGGGGTTTCCGTTAAATGCTTGCATCTGGTAAACAGAATTGTGAAGAAGCTGCAATATAATCTGAAGCTTCCATTGCACTGCCGTGACAGAAACCCAACCCGGCCCCCCTGCATGTGCATGGGCAATCGTCAATGGACTTCAAAATCAAGTGCACGTAACACACTTTCAGATAGATCTGGGAGCGGAGAGAGGGCACTGCACAAATGAGTCTTCACATCATGGTTCCAGCATTGTGTATGGAGTGGAAGAGAGGACTCTGTGATCATCAGGATTTCAGTGAGATACAATGGTGCTTTGCTACTTCTGTCACATGTGAAAGAGCAGCATTGATATCGAGGTAGCTGAATCAAACTAGTTGTCCGACCTCACGCAGGGCTGCGCAGGTATATTTCTACATCTTACTTCAGGTCTATCCATGGAAGGTTGGTTGCATCCTTCAATTCTGTTTGGAGAGTTAATTCCTCCACATACTGAGGCAGCAACAGCCAACCGGATAGGAATGCTGATGGCAATCCCAGTATGGAGTGCCTGGCTTATTCCATGTAGAAAGATTTATATTGCACTTGTCACGACCTCAGGACATCTCACTCAGTGATCCACAGCCACTGAAGTACTTCTGAAGTGTAGTCACTGTTGTAATGTCGAAAGATGTAGCAGCAGCTTGTGCACAGCATGCTCTTCCAAACAGCATCTAGACATGACCAGATTGTCTATTTTGGGAGCTGTCGGAGGGATGAATGTTGACCAGAACACCGTGAGGAATTCCAAATCCATCTGGCAGGGGTCTTGCTTTGACATATCACCCAAGAGAAGACCAACTCGCAAAGCACTGCACTGCCAGCGTCAGCCTGGATTATGCATTCAAGTCTCAGGATTGGGGCTCGAACCAAGGACTCAGATAGGATATCTGTGCTTTTTCTTCCTCATGCAGAACGAGTAGGAAACAAAGTAGAATTTATTCAATAACTCGCCAACAGGGAAGATCACGGGAGACGTCAAGTGGTATCCCCAGATCGTCACTGAATGTTAAATGCAGGTCACAATTAGTAGTATTAAAACTGCAAGTCAGACTTGGGACTATGGCAATCTGAGAGAGAGGATGGAGCAGGAAATGGAAATCTTTCACACTGCTGTAGCCAGGGGATGCTTGAGAGATGGAGGCACATTGTTTGGACAGATCAAAAAGACGTTTTAGACTCCATCAACTCAAGCTTCAACTGTCCTACGACCGTGTGATGGGACAGAGTAGATTAGAAGGACCTTTACGGTGGCAATTCATGTTGTACAAGATCCGAGAGTATTTGATGGAGCAGAGCAGAGGGAGCTTTTTTCTGAGCTGGAAGTGTTCAGTTAGAGCTTTTCATCCACTTAAAATAGGTGTTGCACCTGAACAGTGAGTTAATGATTATGTCAGTACGGAAGGAAGCTTATGCTGTTGCTAACACAAGGTATAGGCAGTAGCAGAGTGATAATGTCACTTGAACAACACAAACGCCAAGGCTAATGTTCTTGGGACACAGGTTCAGATTCCATGGCAGCAGCACGTAGAATTCAAATTCAAGTGAATTATAATCTGGAACTGAAAACCGATCACTGTAATGTTGACCATGTCACCGAATGCTGTAAACACCCATCTGGTTCAACAATGTCCTTTGGGGAAGGAAATCTGCCATCCTTACCTGGTCTGGCCTACATAAGACACCAGATCCACAGCAAGTGTGATTGACAAGCTGCATTCCGAAATGGCCTGGCAAGCCACTCAGTTCAAGAAGACAGCCCCCCACCACCTTATCAAGGGGCAAATAGGGGTGAGGGCCAACAAATGCTGATCTTGTCAGCAACAGCCACACAACATGGAAGAAATAACAATAAACTTAACCTGGCAGACCTAGACAGGGCATTGCTGAATCAGCGTCACGTCAATCTATGTTGGAACTGCCCTGGAGAGTGTTGTTTTCGAGGGGGTGGGAAATGCAGCAGGAGCCAAATGTTGCAATGAAACAGCCTGCGTTTGACCTAGCAAATTGTTGCCAGCTCAAAGGGGGAAGATGGCAGACTTGCAACTTGGCCGTTGACAACTCGCAGCTGTACAAAAATTCCAAAATAGACAAATAAGTCAGCTGGTAATCACTGTATAATGCTGAAGCCAGCCAAGTTCCTGTTCACTACAAAGTTCACAATTCCATTGGGGTGACAATCCCTCAAAGAAATATTGCCAACAGGAGTCTAAAAACAAGAGTGCATCTTCCAAATCTTCCTACTTCACCTATTCCCAAATGCCGATCACAGCAATGCAGACGGCAACAGCTCAACCGAAGCTCACAGAACTGGCATTTTACATCAAAGTCCACAATTTCAAATCATAACCTCATTTTCTCACAGACCGGAGCATATCTAAAGAGGACCATAGGTTGCTTTTCCGTATGAGAGAGCTGGGTGATGGAGGGTCACCATACCTCAAAGCAAGGAACAAAGTTGAGGAGGCAGATGCCTTCACGAATAACCTCAGCCAGTACGGGATTTGAACCCACCCTGTTGGCGTCGCTCTGCATCACGAACAGCCGTCCAACCAACTGAGCTAACCAACGTTAGCTCCATCGTTACTTTACTAGTCCCTTTTATCACTTTTGGCATTTATTCTTGAGTCAAACTATTTAATAACTCTGCCCTCCACAGTATCTTGCTCTTTTGTTCTGTTGTTCACTCTCACCACCTCCTTTATGCTGTACACTTTCATTAAAGCTGTTGAGTTTTTAACATCTTCCAGCTCCAGTGGACCCGGTGAAGCATCAAATCTTTTTCCCTCTCCTCAGATGCCGTGGGCCGCGCTGAATGTCTCCAACATTTTCGCTTGTTAAAAATAGCAGTGCTGTGCAGGATTAATCTTGGGTCAGTTAAAATAACACAGGTACTTATGTAAAAAAAAGTCGACGTGAAGAGCATGGACAAACCATGGCTGATTCTCAATGGGTATTCAGATTCACAGGTACTGCTTTCTGCTCTGCTGCATGGATTTAGAGAGGAGTAAGAAAAATCAGAAAGGAAATATGCAAATGGTCAATGAGGAACGTCAGCACTCACACAGCTGAATGAATGAGATGAGGAGTAAAATCAAGCCTGAAACATGAGCAAGCATACCACTGAAAATCCTGACAGCACAATCTACACAGGTTAAAGTTTTTGATGATAAGACATTATCAGGGCAAAGTTCTCTTCTGGACAACAGCAGACCTTGTTTATTCACAGAACATTTTTTGCATTAATCAGTTAGAAAAGGATTCATTCAGAATTATTCGTAAGACCCAGGAGCGACAGGTATTTTTAAGCAGTCTGGCCTTACCCCTTAAGGTTTTTGATCCCTCGTTTCAGGGACAGAAACAATATATTTGATCCGTCAAGCACTCCTCTCCATCTGATACAAAAGCAAAATGTTGCAGGTAGAACATAGAACAGTACAGCACAGAACAGGCCCGTCGGCCCTCGATGTTGTGCCGAGCATTGTCCGAAACCAAGATCAAGCTATCCCACTCCCTTGTCATTCTGGTGTGCTCCATGTGCCTATGCAATAACCGCTTGAAATTTCCTAAAGTGTCCGACTGCACTATCACAGCAGGCAGTCCATTCCACGCACTAACCACTCTCTGAGTAAAGAACTGACCTCGGACATCCCTCCTATATCTTCCACCTTGAATCTTATAGTTATGCCCCCTTGTAACAGCTACATCTCTGAACGTCCACTCTGTCTATCCCCCTCAATATCTTATAAACCTCTATTAAGTCGCCTCTTCTCCTCCTCCGCTCCAATGAGAAAAGACCTAGCTCCCTCAACCTTTCCTCATAAGACCCATCCTGCAAACCAGGCAGCATCCTGGTAAATCTCCTTTGCACTCTTTCCAATGCTTCCACATCCTTCCTATAATGAGGTGACCAGAACTGCACACAACACTCCAAATGTGGTCTCACCAGGGTCATGTATAGTTGCAGCATAACCCCGCGGCTCTTAAACTCAAGCCCCCTGTTAATAAACGCTAACACACTATAAGCCTTCTTCACCGCTCTATCCACTTGAGTGGCAACCTTCAGAGATCTGTGGACATGAACCCCCCCAAGATCTCTCTGTTCCTCCACATTCCTCAGAACCCTGCCGTTGACCCTGTAATCCACATTCATGTTGGAAATCTTTTTTTTAAATAAATTTAGAGTATCCAGTCGTTTTTTTCCCCAATTAAGCGGCAATTTAGCGTGGCCAATTCACCTACCCTGCACATCTTTTTGGGTTGTGGGGGGGAGACCCACGAAGGCACGAGGAGAATGTGCAAACTCCACGTGGACCATGACCCAGGGCAGGCATCGAACCCGGATCCTCGGCAGAGATGGTGGAAATCTAAATGATGAACAAAACGCTGTAAAAAAAACTCAGCAGGTCAGGCAGAATCTGTGGAATCTGTCATCAGAATTGAACCTGAAACGTAAATTATTTTCTCTTCACAGGTGCTGTCTGACCCGCCGAGTATTTTCCGTTCTTCGTTAAACTCTCCTCTCTCTCAGATATCAACCCAACTTTAAATTATATCTCCAAGTTCCTTCTTTCTAAAGGAACTATTTCTTTTTATTTGTTCTTGGGATATGAGCCGGCTTCTTGAAATGCTGCAGTCCATGTGGTGTAGGTACACCCAGTGCTGTTGGGGAGTCTCAGGTTTTGGGCCAGCGACAGTGAAGGAGCAGCGATAGGGCAGCACGGTAGCACAGTGGTTAGCACAGTTGCTTCGCAGCTCCAGGGTCCCAGGTTCGATTCCCGGCTTGGGTCACTGTCTGTGCGGAGTCTGCACGTTCTCCCCATGTCTCCGTGGATTTCCTCCGGGTGCTCCGGTTTCCTCCCACAGTCCAAAGACGTGCAGGGTTAGGCGGATTGGCCATGCTAAATTGCCCTTAGTGTCCAAAAAAGGTGAGGTGGGGTTACTGGGTTACAGGGATAGGGTGGAGGCATGGGCTTAAGTAGAGTGCTCTTTCGAAGAGCCGGTGCAGACTCGATGTGTCGAATGGCCTCCTCCTGCACTGTAAATTCTATGAATTCTATGATATATTTCCAAGTCAGGACGGTGAGTGTTTTGAAGAGGAACGTACAGGTAGCGGTGTTCCAATGTGTCCGCTGCCCTTGTTCTTATTTATGCTGCCTGCTTCCAAGTTAACCCGCAATTTCATTCTCCTTTCGGTGAAAACGTCGTATTTCTGAACTTCCTGATTTGGAGCTTGCACACCCTGACTCGCCACCGAGAAGCTCCCTCAGGTCAATTCTGTGAATAATCCTGGACCTTTGTATCCCATCACCTTGCGGCATTGTTCCTTCCCAAAGGAGGCACAATCAACTTGCTTCAGTTTTTCGGCTCACTGAATTCCATTCAGCAAGTATCCAAGCTTCACTGCAATGTCCCTTAATTCCATCTCCAGGTCTGTGTTAATCTCAGCACAGCGTGCTGGGTGCGCTGCCTCAGCATTGTGTGTGGGGAACTTGGAGAAAGGGCTCAGACTCTCCAATAGATAATCTGAACAGTGCTCCAGATAGGATCTGACCTATACTTTGCAAAGTAGTAATGTAACCTCTTCATTTTGTCTCCAGCTCCTCCGCTGTAAACAACCCTGACACCACCTGCCTTGGTCGAAGTGCAATGAAAATAGAACTCAAAGCGGTTGTGGCGGGAGATGGCTGTCGTGGCACTAATTACATAATTGTTGGACTACTGGTGAGATTTACTTCGGAGTTCTTTGCATTTGAAACAGCACCCTTGAAAATATATTTGCATAGATAAATTGAGACGATGAAATTGGGAAGTATGATGTCTTTATGGCCAGATCAGCAACAATGCGTTAAATAGATTTTGATAATTAATCACGTGATCTCAAGCAAGGAATCAGTCTCAGTGCCCCTGAACTTGACAAGACGTAAATGAGAGGAGAAGGAAATCCAGCTCAGTGGCGTATTCTTAATTTCTGTCTTGTGACCCCAGTCCGAATAGGTGTGCAAGGAAATTGAGATATACTTCAAAAAGGGAAAAATAAAACGTTGAGAGCAGTGGGGAAAGAGCAGGTAAATGGGACTGTCTGGTAGCACTTTCAGAGGGTCAGGACAGGCGCAATGGGCCAAGTGACCTCCTTCTGCGCTGCTAGATTCAAATGATGTACTTTATACCCTTGGGTTCAAATAGATTGTCAATGCTCATTGTCAAAGCTTAGAGCAGATGTGGGCAAAGTGCCTGTAAATTCTGCAACCAGCTGTACTATTTTACAGTGGACTGTATTTTACATCTGCTTGCTACAACCTTTGCCACAGTTGCACTATTTAGTTCAGGATGCGCATGTGAATGAATGGGTCTGCAAACATGTTAGTATTTTAAAACTGCCAAAGCACGCCTGACTTGAATAGAAGGGATTCAGATGCTTTACGCATGGGATAATGGATCTGTGGGAGTGAATTGTAGACTGGGTTTTAATTCAGTATTTTAGGTGGCGTAGATATTGATTAATGAATAGCTGACAGAAATCACGCATGTGCAGGCACAAACAAGCAAGCTCATGCTAAATCTTGCGTCACTTCATTTCTGACTTTCAATGAGATTGCCGCCTTGAAATTGCTCCAGGACATATCACTCCAGTGTGGGCAGACTGCGCCAGCATTCGATTCCTGTACTTTTGGCTAGCTGCTATGCTGGCAGTTATTGTTGGCAATGCTCTATGCTGTTGATCGCTGATCTTTCACAAAGGCACCAAGAGGTCTGCTGTGATTGCAACATGTTTTTGAGAACGAACTTGCAGTTCATTGGAAAAGGTGCGGGCCTATAAAGCAACGTAATGACGTGAGGTGAATGGAGAGGAAAATACCAGTTCATATAAACCCCCGTGGGTTCTCTTTCGTCCATCCTTTTCTTGAACTGTCAACTGTTGCAGGATTGAGGTTCTGTCACACCAATAGTTATCTTGTGTAAATTCAGGCATTAACTTCCTCCAAGTACTTCCAAGCTTCAAACCTGCTGTAAACCCCATAGCCAACCAATCAGCCCTCCCTCCAAATACAAGGAGGGCTCCCTCACTAATAAAGGTGTTGCCCGTGGCTCAGCTGGGAATAATTTTGCCTCCGAATCACAAGGTTGTGGTTTTGAGTCCCACTTGAGGGCCGTAGCACTCAAGGCTGACACATCAGTGCTGCACTGAGGGGGTGCTGGGGTGGGGGGGGTGATTGCTTGCTGTGAGCAAATTGGCAGCCGTGTTTCCGACATTACAACAGTGGTTACGCTTCATAAGCACTTTCATTGGCTGCAAAACACTTTGGAAATATCTGGTGGTGATGAAAAGTGTTAGATAATTGCAAGTCTTGCTCTTTCTAATTTTTAAAATCTGGAGCCCAAATTCCTGAGACACCAGGACATTAATGGCGAGTGTCTTTTGTCATACAGCGCAAAAGGCTCATCGTCCATGAAAGAGTTGTCCAATTGCTCAGACTTACCCGTCACTTTCTCCATAGCACTCCAAAAAACTTCCTATTCAAGTGCACAATCTTTAGAAAAATCGCTGTCAAATCTGCTTCTTTCTGGCAGTTCACTCCAGGTCGTAACTCCTTTACAAAATAAATCATCCCCATCTCCCCACTGGTTCGTTCATGGGATGTGCGCTTCGCTGGCAAAGGCCAGGACTTGTTGCCGATCCCTCGTTGTCCTTGAGGTGATGATGGTGAGCCATCTTTGTGAACCACTATAATCTATGTGGTGCAGGCAAAACCACACAATGCCATTATGTAGGGAATTCCAGATGTTTGCCACAGGAACAGTAAAGCAATGGGCATAATGTTCTCTAGTCATTGTTCTCTTCCCTGTGATTTTTTTAATACGCTTAATTGTTCCTTCATTACCAGTTTGAAGGTACTTAATCAGCTGTGAAGCTCAGAATATCCCACGGCTCTGTGAAATATGCAAGGTCTTTTTAAAATGTACTCTATTCTCAAAATCCTTCACAATTTTGAACACCTTCATTAAATATCCCCTGAATCTTCACCACATGGTTGCTACGATGTACAGGGCAGCACCCTAGCACAGTGATTAGCACGGGCGACTCACAGCACCTGGGACTCGGGTTCAATTCCAGCCTTGGGTTTCCTCCGGGTGCTCCAGTTTCCTCCCGCAGTCCAAAGATGTGCTGGTTAAGTGGATTGGCCATGATAAATTACCGCTTTCTGTCCAAAGTGCAGGTTTGGCGGGGTTACAGGGATCGGGTGGGGAAAGCGGGCCTAGATTGGGTGCTCTCTCAGAGGGTCGGAGCACACTCGATGGGCCAAATGGCCTCCTTCTGCACTGTAGGGATTCTATGGAGTAACAAGGAGCAAGTCCCAGATTGTGTTCAGCAGGTAGCCAGTCTGGTCAGCAGCATACATGTTGGTGTTCGAGGCCAGGGCTACAAAATCCCACCATATACAAGGATTTACATACTGCTTATAAGAACACATTTTTAGTGCCACCACTTCACTGTTCCTTCAATTCTCTTTCTCTTGCTCCTCTCAACCTTGATGGCGATTCTGCAGTGTCTGCCTCTCGCCTACAGGTAATGCAGGGAAAATAATTAAGTTGAAAAAAAAAACTAATTACACCTCATAACTCCTTTGAAAAGTGGCAAGCACCCAACTGATTCAGTTTGCTTGTGTGAATGCAGACTGCCTGATTGTGCAAGATTTTAACCTTCAGGCCAATTCCACAAATTCATGAATTTCATCATATTTTCGCTCTGTCCAATCAGCAGTCGTTGCATTTCCTACCAGATCAGTCAAGACCAGTCTTTTACTGGCAATACATTCTGCAACAATTGATTGGAAAACTCCCACCCGTGAAGTTTCCAGCTTTTTTTTTTTGAGAAACCGCTTCCTGCTCATTTTTTCCCCCAGTCTCCCTTCGATTGCATCTCACCTCCTGGAGACACGGAATCTTACTGAAATCAAAGACACAAATTAATATTTTGTGACCAGACTCCCTCCGCCTCGTCTATCTACACCGGTCTGTGGCCTCTTGGCGTGGTTGATCACAGCATACTCTTCAGACTTCTCTCTTCCGCTGTCCAGCTCAATGTGACACAGTCCTCACCTGGTTGCTATTCATTTCAATCCAGTCCTAGCCTGAGACTCGATTGCAGCATCTTCACATCCTCTCTCCAAATCGCTGCCTCCGAAGTTCCTCCAAGGGTATATCATCGGGCTCCCTCGTATCCTCACTGACCTGCTCCCCTGGCAGTGACAAAATCTGAAAGCACTCCAGATCAGTCAGTGTTTGTTAATGACTCGGGGCATAAATGCACGGTTGTTGTACTCGGGAAGATATATTATCCAAGTGGTCATTCTTCAGGTGAGCCAGGCTAGGGGCCTTCAGAAAGCTATTCATCTGTACATTGCATCAAGGGTGGCATGATGGCACAGTGGTTAGCACCGCTGCCTACTGCGCTGAGGATCCAGGTTCGGCCCTGGGTCACTGTCCGTGTGGAGTTTGCACATTCTCCCCGTGTCTGCCTGGGTTTCACCCCTGTAGCCCAAAGATGTGCAGGGTAGATGGATTGGCTTCGCTAAATTGCCCATTAATTGGAAAAATATAATTGGATACTCTTAAAAAAAAAAAAATTACATCTGCAGACTGCTTCAGAGCTGGTGGAGCTCTGCCCTCACCTGGAAGCCAGGGAAAATTCAAACAGCTGTCACTGGGCAGTGGTCAAAAAGCAAACCTTTGCTCTTTCCTCACTGTGCTTCTGAGCATGGTGGCACGGAGGTTGATTATGTCACCTACCTGGGCCGAGATAAGCTCCATGATTGTTCCACTTGAACACATCTGCCGCAAATAAGGAGGACTGCCCAAGGAATTAGTATTTAGTCGTCGTCCCCCTTGCTGCTCTCTCTCTCTCCTTCTCCCCTCCACTCTGACCAAGCACAACTGCACATCAAAGCTAATGGTCTTAATTTTCTCTTTATATTCACTTACAGGATGTGGGCGTCATTGGCTGGGTCAGTATTTATTGCCCCACCCCTTACTTTCCCTTCAGAAGGTGGTGGTGAGATGCCTTCTTGAACCATTACAGTTCCTGAGGTGTAGGCACAGTGCTGTTAGGGAGGGAGTTCCCAGATTTTGGCCCAGCGACACTGAAGGAACGGCGATATATTTCCAAATCAGGATGGTTGAGTGACTTGGAGAGGAACCTCTCGGTGGTGGCGCTCCCAGGTATTTGCTGCTCGTTCTTCTAGATGGCAGTGGTCGTGGGTTTGCAAGATGCTGCCTGAGGAGCTTTGGGGAGTTCCTGCATTGCATCTTGTAGATGTTACACACGCTGCCACTATTCTTCAGTGGTAGAGGGATTGAATGTTTGTGGAAGGCATAGCAATCACGTCGGCTGCTTTGTCCTCAATGGTGCCGAGCTTCTTGAATCTTATTGGATCGGGGCTCATCCAGGCAAGTGGGGAGAGTATTCCATTACACTCATGACTTTTGCCTTGCAGGTGTTGGACAAGCTTTGTGGGTCAGGAGGTGAGTTATTCACCGCAGGATTTATAACCGCTGACCTGCCCTCTAAGCCACAGTATTTACATGGCTAGTCCAGTTCAGTTTCTGGTCAATGATGACTCCCAGAATGTTTATAGTCGGGTATGCAGCGATGGTAATGCCACTGAATGGCAATTTCTGATAGTTAGATCCTCTCTTGTAGGAGAATGTCATTGCCTGGCACTTGTGTGGTTTGAATGTGACTTGCCACAAGCCTGGATATTGTCCAGGCCTTGATGCATTTGGACAGAAACTGCTTCAACATCTGAGGAATCACGAACAGTACTGAATGTTGTGCAGTCATCTATAAACTTCCCAACTTCTGACTTTATGAAGGAAGGAAGGAAATTGATAAAGCAGCTGAAGATGGTTGGGCCTATGACATTACCCTGAGGAATCCTGCAGTGATGTCCTGGAGCTGAGATGATTGACCTCCAAACACCACAGCCATCTTCCTATCTACCAGCTATTACTCCAACCAGCGGAGTGCCCGATTCCCATTAACTCCAGTTCTGCCAGGGCCCCTCGATGCCATACTCGGTCAAAAGCTACCCTGACATCAAGGGCAGTCACTCTCAGCTCACCTCTAGCATTTAGCTCTTTTATCCTTGTTTGAACCAAGGCTGCAATGATAGCATAGAACATACAGTGCAGAAGGAGGCCATTCGGCCCATCAAGTCTGCACCGACCCACTTAAGCCCTCACTTCCTATCCCCGTAACCCAATAACCCCTCCTAACCTTTTTTGGACACAAAGGGCAATTTAGCATGGCCAATCCACCTAACCTGCACGTCTTTGGACTGTGGGAGGAAACCGGAGCGCCCGGAGGAAACCCACGCAGACACGGGGAGAACGTGCAGACTCCGCACAGACAGTGGCCCAGCGGGGAATCGAACCTGGGACCCTGGAGCTGTGAAGCCACAGTGCTAACCACTTGTGCTACCGTGCTGCCCTAAATGAGGTCAGAAGCTGACTCACACTGGCAGAACCTAAACTGAGCGTCAATGAGCAGGTTAATGCAGAGCAAATGGCACTTGATCGCAATGTTGATGACGTCTTCCATCACTTTCCTGATGATGGAGAGTAGACTGATAGGGCGATAATTGGCCGGGTTGGATTCTCCGTTTCCTGTGCGCAGAACATACTTGGGAACTTTTCCACATGGCGGGTAAATGTCAGAGTTGTAGCCGTATTGGAACAGCTTGGCTAGAGGCACGGCACGTTCTGTACAACACGTCTTCAGTGCTATTGCTGGAATGTTGTCAGGGCCCTTGACTTCTGCAGTGCCTTCCGTTGCTTCTTGATGTCACGTGGAGTGAATTGAATTGGCTGAAGACTGGTATCTGTGATCCTGGAGGCATCCGAATGAGACCGAGATGGATCGTCCACTCGGCATCATTGAGGGTGGGGATATTTGTGGAGCCTCCTCCAGTGAGTTGTTTAATTGCCCACCACCATTCACGACTGAATGTGGCAGGACTGCAAAGCTTTGATCTGAACCCTTGGTTGTGGAATTGCTTAGCTCTATTATTTGATGCTTATGCTGTTTGACGTGCTAGCCTTGTTGTTGTAGCTTCACCAGTTTGACACCTCATTTTTGGGTCTGCTAGTTGTTACTCCTGGCATGTCCCGCTGTGGCCATTTTACTTCACCTCGTTGTAAGAGGAAGGTGAAACAGCACTACATCTCAGCTCTGGTGACAACACCATCGCTAGGGGAGTCATAAGTGGAGGTCCAGACATGCAGCATTTCCATCAAGGATTGTCAATAAGCTGAGTCAACATTTCAGTACAACCTGGCAATTGGTTCTTTGCGTGTTGCCTGAGCTTAAATTATTTGGTATTCTATAACAATGCTGTTACTCTTAGATTATTACACAAGTGATTAAATGGACGGCACGGTAGCACGTTGGTTAGCACTGTTGCATCACAACACCAGGAACCCGCTTCAATTCCCAGCTTAGGTCAGTCTGTACGGAGTCTGCACGCTCTCACCGTGTCTGCGTGGGTTTCCCCAGGCGCTCCAGGTTCCTCCCTACAGAAGTGCTTGTTAGGTTTGCGTGGGTTTCCTCCGGATGCTCCGCTATCCTCCCACAAGTCCCGAAAGACATGGTTGTTAGGCGAACTGGACATTCTGAATTCTCCCTCAGTGTACCCGAACAGGTGCCGGAATGTGGCGACTAGGGAATTCTCACAGCAACTTCATTGCAGTGTTATGTAAGCCTACTTGTGACACTAATAAAGATTAATATTAAACTTATGTCATGATGTGGAGATGCTGGCGCTGGACAGGGGTGGGCACAGCAAGAAGTCTTTGGACTGTGGGAGGTAATCTGCAGTACTTTATTCTGGCATGAGCACATCAGGAGTGGCTCCTACACAAAGGAACTCGATGTACCAGGTTCCACCCCATGGAGTAGAAAAGAAAAGGGATCCAGAGATTCTGGTGAACAAATTATTGAAAACAGCATCGGCGGCCGAGGTGACTGTAAAATCTGCTGCCAAGGAAGTGGATGAAATGAATTGTTCAGATGCTTCTAGAAATAAACTGGAAAGCAGATGGAATGGGAGGAGACACTTTGATTATAAACACCAGCAGAGAATATTTGGGTCAAACAGCCTGTTTATATGCTGTATATTCTCTGTTATATGTCTATGATGTTAATTAAATTATATCCTTTCCTCCTCGTTATATTGGGTGCTTCCTTCTGCAAATATTAGGGACACGTCGTGCAGAACATTGCAGGGATCGGAAAGATTTTAACCATTTCCACAGATTGAGAACCAGGTTTCTTCAGCATCCATTTGCACAAGACACCACCACGGGTTAGTTGCTAAACAGTCATCGCAACGCGACTCACATCGTCAAAAGGTCCCAACAACTTTAAAAGGGCAACACACACGAGTTCACTGAGCAAGAACATTTTTAAAGTTGACCTCATTTTGAGATTAGTTAAATGTTGTTGCTTCATCCAACTGGGTTAGATCTGACCTGCAATTCAGCAGCTAATCTGAAACTTTGTCCCAGTTATTATCTCCCCCTCGAGACCCCGATCCCACACCATCTCCCATCAATGGGCTGGATCCAACTGGCTCCCGTTGAGACCCCGACTGACTCCCCTCAAAATGCCGATCTTGCACCTCATCCCACCAAGGCGCCGATCCCAAATCTGCTCCCCCTCAGGGCACCGATCCCACACCGGCTCCCCGTCAGAGCACCGATCCCAAACCGGGTCCCCCTCAAGAGGCTGATTTCGCACACTGGGCTAAATCGCTGGCTTTTAAGGCAGGCCAGCAGCACAGTTTGATTCCCGTACCAGCCTCCCCGAACAGGCGCCGGAATGGGGCGACTAGGGGCTTTTCACAGTAACTTCATTGAAGCCTACTCGTGACAATAAGCGATTTTCATTTCATTTCAGAGCACCGATCCCACACCGGCTCCCCCTCAGGGCACCGATCCCAAACTGGCTCCACCTCAGGGCACCGATCCCAAACCGGCTCCCCCTCGGAGCACCGATCCCAAACCGGCTCCCCCTCGGAGCACCGATCCCAAACCGGCTCCCCCTCGGAGCACCGATCCCAAACCGGCTCCCCCTCGGAGCACCGATCCCAAACCGGCTCCCCCTCAGGCCACCAATCCCAAACCGGCTCCCCCACAGATCACCGATCCCAAACCGGCTCCCCCTCGGAGCACCGATCCCAAACCGGCTCCCCCTCAGAGCACCGATCCCAAACCGATTCCCCCTCAGGGCACCGATCCCAAACCGGCTCCCCCTCAGGGCACCGATCCCAAACCGGCTCCCCCTCAGGGCACCGATCCCAAACCGGTCCCCCTCAGGGCACCGATCCCAAACCGATTCCCCCTCGGAGCACCGATCCCAAACCGGCTCCCCCTCAGGGCACCGATCCCAAACCGGCTCCCCCTCAGAGCACCGATCCCAAACCGGCTCCCCCTCAGAGCACCGATCCCACACCGATTCTCCTCGCGGTGCCGATCCCAAACCGGCTCCCCCTCAGGGCACTGATTCCAAACCGGCTCCCCCTCAGAGCACCGATCCCACACCGGCTCCCCCTCGGAGCACCGATCCCACACCGACTCTCCTCGCGGTGCCGATCCCACACCGATTCTCCTCGCGGTGCCGATCCCTCACCGACTCTCCTCGCGGTGCCGATCCCACAGCGACTCTCCCCGCGGTGCCAATCCCTCACCGACTCTCTTTGTGGTGCCGATCCCACACCGACTCTCCTCGCGGTGCCGATCCCACACCGACTCTCCCCGCGGTGCCAATCCCTCACCGACTGTGTGTGGTGCCGATCCCTCACCGACTCTCCTCGCGGTGCTGATCCCACAGTCTCTCCCCGTGGTGCCAATCCCTCACCGACTGTGTGTGGTGCCGATCTCACACCGACTCTCCTCACAGTGCTGATCCCACACCGACTCTCCTCACAGTGCTGATCCCACACCGACTCTCCTCACAGTGCCGATCCCTCACCGACTCTCCTCGCGGTGCTGATCCCTCACCGACTCGCCTCGCGGTGCCAATCCCTCACCGACTCTTCTCGCGGTGCTGATCCCACAGACTCTCCTCGCGGTGCCGATCGCACACCAACTCTCCTCGCGGTGCTGATCCCACACCGACTCTCCTCGCGGTGCCAATCCCACACCGACTCTCCTCGCGGTGCCGATCCCACACCGACTCTCCTCGCGGTGCCGATCCCACACCGACTCTCCTCGCGGTGCTGATCCCACAGTCTCTCCCCGTGGTGCCAATCCCTCACCGACTGTGTGTGGTGCCGATCTCACACCGACTCTCCTCACAGTGCTGATCCCACACCGACTCTCCTCACAGTGCTGATCCCACACCGACTCTCCTCACAGTGCCGATCCCTCACCGACTCTCCTCGCGGTGCTGATCCCTCACCGACTCACCTCGCGGTGCCAATCCCTCACCGACTCTTCTCGCGGTGCTGATCCCACAGACTCTCCTCGCGGTGCCGATCGCACACCAACTCTCCTCGCGGTGCTGATCCCACACCGACTCTCCTCGCGGTGCCAATCCCACACCGACTCTCCTCGTGGTGCCGATCCCACACCGACTCTCCTCGCGGTGCCGATCCCACACCGACTCTCCTCGCGGTGCTGATCCCACACCGACTCTCCTCGCGGTGCCGATCCCACACCGACTCTCCTCACAGTGCCGATCCCTCACCGGCTCCCCCTCAGGGCACCGATCCCAAACCGGCTCCCCCTCAGGGCACCGATCCCAAACCGATTCCCCCTCGGAGCACCGATCCCAAACCGGCTCCCCCTCAGGGCACCGATCCCAAACCGGCTCCCCCTCGGAGCACCGATCCCAAACCGGCTCCCCCTCAGAGCACCGATCCCACACCGACACTCCTCACAGTGCCGATCCCACACCGATTCTCCTCGCGGTGCCGATCCCAAACCGGCTCCCCCTCAGGGCACTGATTCCAAACCGGCTCCCCCTCAGAGCACCGATCCCACACCGGCTCCCCCTCGGAGCACCGATCCCACACCGACTCTCCTCGCGGTGCCGATCCCACACCGATTCTCCTCGCGGTGCCGATCCCTCACCGACTCTCCTCGCGGTGCCGATCCCACAGCGACTCTCCCCGCGGTGCCAATCCCTCACCGACTCTCTTTGTGGTGCCGATCCCACACCGACTCTCCTCGCGGTGCCGATCCCACACCGACTCTCCCCGCGGTGCCAATCCCTCACCGACTGTGTGTGGTCGCCGATCTCACACCGACTCTCCTCACAGTGCTGATCCCACACCGACTCTCCTCACAGTGCCGATCCCTCACCGACTCTCCTCGCGGTGCTGATCCCTCACCGACTCGCCTCGCGGTGCCAATCCCTCACCGACTCTTCTCGCGGTGCTGATCCCACAGACTCTCCTCGCGGTGCCGATCGCACACCAACTCTCCTCGCGGTGCCAATCCCACACCGACTCTCCTCGCGGTGCCAATCCCACACCGACTCTCCTCGCGGTGCCAATCCCTCACCGACTCTTCTCGCGGTGCTGATCCCACAGACTCTCCTCGCGGTGCCGATCGCACACCAACTCTCCTCGCGGTGCTGATCCCACACCGACTCTCCTCGCGGTGCCGATCCCACACCGACTCTCCTCGCGGTGCCGATCCCACACCGACTCTCCTCGCGGTGCCGATCCCACACCGACTCTCCTCGCGGTGCTGATCCCACACCGACTCTCCTCGCGGTGCCGATCCCACACCGACTCTCCTCACAGTGCCGATCCCACACCGACTCTCCTCACGGTGCCGATCCCACACCGACTCTCCTCGCGGTGCCGATCCCACACCGACTCTCCTCGCGGTGCCGATCCCACACCGACTCTCCTCACGGTGCCGATCCCACACCGACTCTCTTCACGGGGCCGATCCCACACCGACTCTCCTCACGGGGCTGATCCCACACCGGCTCTCCTCGCAGTGCCGATCCCTCACCGACTCTCCTCGCGGTGCCGATCCCACACCGACTCTCCTCGCGGTGCCGATCCCTCACCGACTCTCCTCGCGGTGCCGATCGCACATCGACTCTCCTCGCGGTGCCGATCCCACACCGACTCTCCTCGCGGTGCCGATCCCTCACCGACTCTCCTCGCGGTGCTGATCCCACACCGACTCTCCTCACGGGGCTGATCGCACACCGACTCTCCTCACGGGGCTGATCGCACACCGACTCTCCTCGCGGTGCCGATCGCACACCGACTCTCCTCGCAGTGCCGATCCCTCACCGACTCTCCTCGCGGTGCCGATCGCACATCGACTCTCCTCACGGGGCTGATCCCACACCAACTCTCCTCACGGGGCTGATCCCACACCAACTCTCCTCGCGGTGCCGATCGCACACCGACTCTCCTCGCGGTGCTGATCCCTCACCGCTCTCCTCGCGGTGCCGATCGCACACCGACTCTCCTCGCGGTGCCGATCGCACATCGACTCTCCTCACGGGGCTGATCCCACACCAACTCTCCTCGCGGTGCCGATTGCACACCGACTCTCCTCGCGGTGCTGATCCCTCACCGGCTCTCCTCACGGGGCTGATCGCACACCGACTCTCCTCGCGGTGCCGATCGCACATCGACTCTCCTCACGGGGCTGATCCCACACCAACTCTCCTCGCGGTGCCGATCGCACACCGACTCTCCTCACGGGGCTGATCGCACACCGACTCTCCTCACGGGGCTGATCCCACACCAACTCTCCTCGCGGTGCCGATCCCACACCGACTCTCCTCACGGGGCTGATCCCACACCGACTCTCCTCACGGGGCTGATCGCACACCGACTCTCCTCACGGGGCTGATCGCACACCGACTCTCCTCACGGGGCTGATCGCACACCGACTCTCCTCGCGGTGCCGATCCCACACCGACTCTCCTCACAGTGCCGATCCCACACCAACTCTCCTCGCGGTGCCGATCGCACATCGACTCTTCTCACGGGGCTGATCCCACATCGACTCTCCTCACGGGGCTGATCCCACACCAACTCTCCTCGCGGTGCCGATCGCACACCGACTCTCCTCGCGGTGCCGATCGCACACCGACTCTCCTCACGGGGCTGATCCCACACCAACTCTCCTCGCGGTGCCGATCGCACACCGACTCTCCTCGCGGTGCCGATCGCACATCGACTCTCCTCACGGGGCTGATCCCACACCAACTCTCCTCGCGGTGCCGATCGCACACCGACTCTCCTCGCGGTGCCGATCGCACATCGACTCTCCTCACGGGGCTGATCCCACACCAACTCTCCTCGCGGTGCCGATCGCACACCGACTCTCCTCGCGGTGCCGATCGCACATCGACTCTCCTCACGGGGCTGATCCCACACCAACTCTCCTCGCGGTGCCGATCGCACACCGACTCTCCTCGCGGTGCTGATCCCTCACCGGCTCTCCTCACGGGGCTGATCGCACACCGACTCTCCTCGCGGTGCCGATCGCACATCGACTCTCCTCACGGGGCTTATCCCTCACCGACTCTCCTCGCGGTGCCGATCGCACATCGACTCTCCTCACGGGGCTGATCCCACACCAACTCTCCTCGCGGTGCCGATCGCACACCGACTCTCCTCGCGGTGCTGATCCCTCACCGGCTCTCCTCACGGGGCTGATCGCACACCGACTCTCCTCGCGGTGCCGATCGCACATCGACTCTCCTCACGGGGCTGATCCCACACCAACTCTCCTCGCGGTGCCGATCGCACACCGACTCTCCTCGCGGTGCCGATCCCACACCGACTCTCCTTGTGGTGCCGATCCCTCACCGGCTGCCCTCGTGGCACTGATCCCACACCGACTCTCCTCACGGGGCTGATCCCACATCGACTCTCCTCGCGGCATCGATCCCACACCGACTTTCCTTGTGGTGCCATCGCACACCGACTCTCCCCGCGGTGCAGATCCCACACCAACACTTCTCAAGGTGCCGATCCCACACCAGCTCTCAATGTTTAACCCTTTATCCAGTTATATGGGCCACGAGCTGCTTTCGAATAACTGCCCTTATTACCATGATTCAAAAACAGAATTTCTGTCTTAGAGATTACAACTGTTCAGCTCAGTTATACCACCACCTCCGAGCAGCCTCCGCAATGGACAATGAATGCTGACCTAAGTAGCGAAATCCACATCCCTTAAGTGAATAACAAAAAAAGGTCACTGCATAGTAATCTTGCTGCTTTTCTCTCTCCAAGCAGTTCAATCCACAACCAGGAACTTCCAGGTCTACCCTGCTTTGTAAAACAATAGGTTGTGCGCTTACCCACCATTCAATGGGGACTGGAGTGAAATAGGGAACAGCTTTTGCACATCTACATGATCTAGACTGCACTGTGGTGATCGCTCCTTCAGAAACATGAAAAACATCATTCAACACTACATTCAAAGAATGGCTTCCTTGGTCAGGCTCGCACCATTTCTTCTAGTTGCATTTTATAAAATGTTTTGAAACAGAGATAACCATTCAGCCATTTGATTTTGAACTCATTCCTTCCTTCCCACAGGCCTTCTAATCTGGTCTCACAATTTACTGGTGGCCACCAATACCTTCAATCTTTTATTCCCAAAGAGCCATCTAATTGCCTTTTGAAGACTTTAAATAATGGTTTATGGCAAAAGCTTCCAGCTTTTAAAAACTGTGCGGATGAAGGAATTTTAACCATATCCCCAAGTCGCTTGTGCTCATCTGATTCGCACCCTCTTATTTATCGCTTGTCAAGGAGCGAGAGCCAGTTGATAATTGCCAGATTTTAAAGAGCTCTACCGGGTCACTCCTCAGCTTTTCTCAGCTCTCCTGAAAAGCAACCCAATTTGTCACCAATTTCCCCCAAAAACGCCTCCTCTCTGACAACATTCCACTTAATTTACTCTGCACCTCCAACACGTTCTCCAAAACTGTAGGAAATACTCCAGCAAGGAATGAGATGGTGGCTAGGAGAGAATGTCACTGGAACAGAGATCCAGGCTAGTTCTCAAGGGACAGGGATTCAAATCCAAGCACAGCAGCTAAATTTGAATTGAAAGTTGGTCTCAGTAATGGTGGCCGTGACCCTATTATCGACCATCATAAAAACCCATCTGGTTCACGAGGAAGTCAGCGTCCTTACCCTGGTCTGGCCTACTTGTGACTCCAGGCCCACTGAAATGGCCAAATCAGACCATCCAGTTGAAGAAAAATTAGGGATGGGCAACAAATACTTGCCTTGCCAACAATGCCCACATCCCACAGAGGAATTAAAAATAACTGGTCGGCAGTCTTGCACACAATCAGGTTTGACGCTTCCAACTTATTTTTCTAATCTATACTTCTGGATCCATCCTTACTTAGACCTTTCATGACCTCTATATCTGAGATTCCCTCTGCTCCTGTTAAAATATATTACTTCCCAAAGGTGATACATTTATGCTAATCCCACTCTGTCAATCCTACTCGCCTGTTTCCCCCTGCAATCTTTCACAATCTTCCTCACAATGTATTACAATTTTCAACAACCCAGAGTCAATAAAATATCAATTTGGCTCTTTCAACACCTAAGCCCAGATCACTTTGATAAATAGTAAATATACTATAGATGCTAACGTAGACAAACTACCTAATTATTCTGAATAGCTGCCTTTTACCACTACTCTTCCTGTCCTGCAACCACCTTTATATTCCCCTGAACTCCACGTACTACTTACATATTACCCTCAATGCCAGTCTCTAAGGTGTGACAATATTAAACGCTAGCTAAAACATCCAATAATTCGAACACTTTGCCGAAACAAGTGCCCAACAACCTGGAGCTTAAACAGTATGGAGCATGTCCGGCTTTCTGTGTGTCACAACTTGCAATACTCATGAGTAAATGTGGCAAAATACTAGCCTTGACAAAATGAGCAATCTGATAAGATGTTGGAACTGAATCGACAATCATAACTGGTTGTATATTGAAAGGTTTGCAAGGCTGGAATCCCTGGGAGAATTAAATTTAGCTTTGAATGCTGAAATAATATTTATTTTTTAATTGCCATAACTGCGCCAGTCAGTCTGCGCACCTTACAAACCTTTCCTGCCCCCAGCCCTCACCCCCAAGTACAATCAAAGACACACACTGACACTTACCCCGGTGGAAGTTGTAACTCTTGTATTCCGACCAGCCTCACCCAAACCTGCCATCACCTGCTGTACTGATTGCTGTAACAATAGGGAAAGGAAACATCATCGGGACGACACTGCAGCACCCATGTGGATGTACTCCACACTATAAATCAGTGTCACCTTACATGGGAACACACGCATCACAAAAATAATCAGAGGTGCCCTTGCAACGTGCATGTATTCGCAGTTACCTGGAAGCCTTCCTAAAAGCAAGCACAACTGTAAGACGTACGCAGGATATCTACCACCATATTGGTTTGCGACTTAATACTGTTAAAAGACTTAACAGATTAAATACGCAGAATTGCCTGGTTGCTGTGCAAAATATGTCACACTTCCCTGAAAACCAGTGGGCATGTCAAGGTTTTGTTCCGGCAGATTATCTGCGGTGTCGTTCCCTGCTTTAGAGTAATTGCAGTGTCAGTGAAGTGTGAATGTGAACACACGACCACTGTCTTGTACTCTTAACTGTGGAAAAATGCCCATGCGACAATATACAACCACCAACATTCTCAACTAGATTTTAACACTACGGCCAATGTCGTAACCCTGGGACCGAAAATGAAAATCACCATTAAAACAGTGCAGCCTAGAACCAACTGCAATTAGTATGCAAGGGCCAGAGCAGTGCAGAGTATGAGGGATGAGATTCATATTAATGGAAAAGCTGAGATTATGGAGACTGGGAAACCCCAGAAAGGGCAGGTCTTATTGACACAGTGTACTCCCTGCATCTGTCCTTTCAAACTTGGTTTGCATATACTATTTATTCTTTCATGGGACGTGTACTCAAACTGAGTGTCTCACAAGGCCATTTCAGAGGGGCAGTTAAGAGTCAATCACATCGGAATCACATGGAGGCCAGACCAGGTAAGGACATTAGTGAACTGGACTGATTTTTACGACAATCGCCATGTATTTCATCGAATTTTGAATTGTACCAGCTGCCGTCGTGGGATTTGAACCCTTGTCCCCAGGACCCAGGCCTCAGGATTATTAGCCCAGGACATTACCACTACGCCACCATCTCCCCATATACGAAGAGAAGCAATCCTAGAATGAAGTGCTACTGGTTACAAGCCTAGCCGAGGGTCTGCATAAACTTATACAAGTTATTGCAACAAATATTAAAGCTGCTTGGCTCATACACGATCACTAAAATCCTCAACTAGATTTAATAAGACAACCAAAGTCGGAACGCTGGAAACAAAAATGAAAATCACCATTAAAACAGCGTGGCCTGGCATTAACTGCAATTACTGTACAAGTGCCACAGTCAGAACAGCGGCGAATACGGAGGGTGAGATTTGTTTTGATGGAGATATGGAGACTGGGCATCCCCAGAACAGGTAGGTCTGTTACTGTTGATACATTATACTCACTGCAGTCCAAGCGAATTGCTTCCCAAACTCCACAGCTCAAAAAGAAACTTGGGGCTCATCCCTACCCGCCTCCGGCACCTTCATCCATCCACTGTTATGACAGCAATCAGCCAGCTCCGTCCTACATTTGGAATTCCCCCTGCAACGCTTTTGCCTGCCTCTTCTTTTAATTAAAATGCTTGTGAAGACCCCTGACCAAGTTCCTGGCCAGTCCTGATAATCTCTCTCTTCCTGGCTGGCCATCTGCCCTGTAACAGCTATTTACAAAGCTCCTTGGGATATTTCTTCATTTTAACAGCAATGGATCGAATGCAAAATACTTGCTGCTAAGGGCCGTAGATGGAGAAATAGGCCACGGATTTTCACAGGCCATTTTCAGTGTCATGAAGGCGCTCTATTATTTTGGAAGAGGCACATGCAATGAGCTTGCAATGGTTAGGAAGCAGAAAACCTGACATGCCACCCGAGGTTAAAACATAGTTTTTTTTTTGGGAGGGGCAGGGACAGCGTAGGGAAAGGGGTTTCACACTTCCAGTTGGCTCCACTCGCTGCCCCTTACCCTCAGATCTCCGCCACTAACCTGTATCTGCTGAGGGTCTAGAAGGTTGACTGGCAAATTGAAGGTGCCCACCATCACATAACTGTTGGCATTCCTGTCATGGGGTCCGCCTGGAGTCCCACGTGCACCTCCGGGGTGTGGCATGGAGGCGCCCGCCGAGGAGGGCCCTCCCGTGGCTTGCTGAGCTTGCGGTGGAGCGCGCTCCACCAAATGGATGACTTTGTGGTGGACATCTGAAGAGAAGATGGAACACAAATAAAAAGTTAAAACTCTGCAGCGAGTGACACATAAATTTAGCTACTTGTTTAAAGGCATATAATAAATATTATGAACAAATATGATAAAAGTCCTTCTATCTTTCCTTCCCCAGAGGACATTAGTGAACCAGATGGGTTTTTATGACAATCCACAACGGTTTCATGGTCATCATTAGATTTTTAATTCCAGATTATTTTTATTGAATTCAGATTTCACCATCTGTAGTGATGGAATTCAAACCCGGGTCCCAGAGCATTACCCTGGGTCTTTGGATTAATAGTCCAGCAACAATACCACCACACCACCACTTATGCCACACTGCTTCAAGTTGCATGGTACCAGGCTGTTAATGAACCTTCACTGCCTAAACCAAAAGGCCATGAAACCATGTGCAAACCCAGTCTGAGTGCTGAATATTTCACTTAACTTGCAATTTATTTAGCACCTCCATCAGCGCCAAACATCACAACGCACTTTGTGGCAGGTATTGTTAAACAAAATTTGACACTGAGCCAGCAAGGGGACATCAGGACAGATGACCAAAAGCTGGGTTGAACAGGTAGGTTTCAAGCAGCATTGTAAAGGAGGACAGACAGAGAAATGCAGCGGTTTAGGGAGGAAATTCACGAGCCCAGTGCCCAGCCAGATGACAGCAGATTCGCCAATGGTGGAGCGACGAAAGTCAAGGAGTCACGTTTGGCCAGAGTTAGGGCTGACAACACCGCAAGAATAACTTACTTCTAAGATATTATAGGACGTAACCGTGTGCACTCAAAGGCAAGTGTATGGCGGCACAGTGGTTAGCACTGCTGCCTCACAGCGCCAGGGACCCGGGTTCAATCCCGGCCTTGGGGGACTGTCTGTGTGGAGTTTGCACATTATTTCTGTGACTGCATGTGGTTGTCCCGGGTGCTCCAGTTTTCTCCCACAGTCCAACAGTGTGCAGTTTAGGTGGATTGGCCATGCTAAATTGTCCCCAAGTATCGAAAGATGTGTAAGTTAGGTTGTGGGGGCGGTGTGTGGGGGAATGGGCCTAGGTAGGGTGTTCTTTTGGCGGGTCGGTGCAGGCTCGATGGGCTAAATGGCCTCCTTCTGCACTGTAGGGATTCTATGAACTCAGGAGTTGGACATCTTTGCTCACTTCAAAAATGTATGATGGTGCCAACCTGCACATGGCAGGCACCACACCTCCACTGCCTCCAGCCTGCAACCAAT
This sequence comes from Scyliorhinus torazame, assembly GCF_047496885.1. NCBI lineage: Eukaryota > Metazoa > Chordata > Chondrichthyes > Carcharhiniformes > Scyliorhinidae > Scyliorhinus > Scyliorhinus torazame. The sequence continues at coordinate 205,561,318 of NC_092720.1, forward strand.
CTGTAACCTGTCAATTTAGCGGAGATGATGAAACCCGGGGCCTTTCTTGAGCTGAATGCATTTTCTTCAATGCAGAGTTGGGCCAGTCAGCAACTGCAGATAACAGGCCTCACTTATCAATGGAATTGCTGTCTTGTGAAAACCAAATTCAAGCTCTAAGATAAATGAGATACTGGCATTGGCACGGTTCATAAAAACCTCCACCATCTCAATGTTTATACGATAGGGTGAGAGCGAGGGGGAAATGAAGTAAAGCGGGAGGAGGCTTGCGTGCAGTGCATTCTCCGGCCTGTTGACTGTGCTGTGAATACTACGTGTAATATACTACGTGATTAATACTGCTGCAGAAACAAACAGTTGCTAGCCAACACTCAGCACAGACTAGTCCCTAGGCCTGCTTGTCGATTAGCAAGTAGTGAGAGACCGTAATTACATCCTGAATGTTACTCCTGAATCTACTGCCATCACCCTTTCAGGCAGTGCATTCCAAATCGCAACACTCACTGCGTGAAATATTTTTGTCTCACGCTGCCTCTGGTTCTTTGTCCTCTTGTTACCAACCCTTCTACTACATAAAACAGCTTCTCCTTATTTAGTCTGAGTAAGTTAAAGGCAAACGTTAGTCTTCAAGCAGGTACATACCCTGCAAGATTCTTGGACTCCTAGGAGAGTTTCAGCACAGAAAGAGGCTCCTCATGCCTGTGTGAACTAAAAAAAAAGCGACCCAACCTAATGCTTTTGGTCAGTAGACTTGCAGTTTGCACTTGAGGCACAAATTTACATCCTCTCCCGTTTATAGGGTGAAAACGTTTCAAGATTTTGCTGGCCAATATTCATTTTGGAAGTGTGTTAACAACCGCTGGATTTCTCTCCACTGCCTCTGGCTTGAAGAGGATTGTGAATTCCCTGCTTTCCATTCCGCCCTTCCCCACCCGCAAAGCCAAGACATTGTCCGTATTGTTGTCACCGCGATCAACTGGGCTAAATGGTCAATTTCTGATGTATATTCAATGTAGAACATAGAACATAGAACAATACAGCGCAGTACAGGCCCTTCGGCCCACGATGTTGCACCGAAACAAAAGCCATCTAACCTACACTATGCCATTATCACAAAAGCCATCTAACCTACACTATGCCATTATCACCTACACTATGCCATTATCTATGCCATTATGTAATAAGATTTGTAAAAAGAAGTTCTGTACCATGGGGTGGAGGAACAAAACTGAGTGCCTTAAAGGAAGAGTAATCCTGGGGTTAATACTTGCCATACTCTTTCAGCTTCTTGTCATCTTGCAGGACCCGACCCTGGTAAATGAGCCGCTGCTTGTCGGCTGGGATGTTCACAGAGCTAGAGATGTGCTCTTTGAATTCTTTGACTGTCAGCTGAAGGAGAACAAACATCAGATCAGTCAAAGTGAGCTACAACAAATGACAAATCAGCAAAACGTACTCAAACTATTTAGCACAAATGTAGACATAAAACACATGCAATGCAGAGTAGATAACGACGCAGGTTAACAGCCGAGATTCCGGAGGGGTCCGGAACCTCATCAGCGTTGTTACAAGGATCGTCTGACCTACAACCTGGTGCTTCTCAACAGGGAAAACTGAGAGAGAGAGTATTTCTAGATCTTCATAGAATACAGCACGGTACACAATGCAGTTCACAATAGACAGAGAAGGAAAAAAAGGGAGATGGAGTAGCAATACTCATTAGGGAAGACATTGTAGTGTTGGAAAGAGAAGACATCCCTCAGCAGGCCAGGGCGTAATCATTTGGTTAGAATTGAGAAGTAAAAGAGGATAATTGCGGTGCTGGGAGCATTTTAAAGGCCTCCAAATACCGAGAGAGCACCTGATGAGCAAATCTGTAGGGAAATCACAGAGTCTAGAACAAGGGATCGTAGTCTCAGGATACAGGCTGCGAGGAGGAGAATCATCTTCGCTCAGAGGGTGGCGAACCTGTGGAATTCTGCCACAGAAAGCTGTGGAGGCTAAGTCACTGAATATATTTGAGGAAACAGATAGATTGCTTGACTTAAAAAGGTGTCAAGGGATTATGGGGAGAGCACTGAAGTATGGCGTTGAAATAGAAGATCGACGATGATCACATCGAACGGAGAAGCAGGCTCAAAGGGCCAAATGGCCTACTTTTGCTCATATTTTCGATGTCTATGTTTCCATGTGCAAGAACTACAGAGTGGCGATACTGGCGGGGGACTTTAATTATTTAATATCGATTGGGATAGTCTTAGAGTTAAAGGAAAGAATTCCAGAAATGTGTTCTTTAAAGTATAACTCCTAAATTGGAAGAGGGGTCCCTTAAATGGGAGGGTGAAATGGAACCAAAGACGGCGGGGAAAACTGTAATGGACCAATGGGTGATCTTTAAGAAGTTTCAGGTACAGGCTAAATACATTCCAACAAGGGCGAAAGGCAGGGAAACCAAAGCCAGAACTTACTGAATGACAAGACATAGAATATGTGAAAAAACAGAGGCAGTATGATGCAGGTCAGGTGAATTCTTCAGGCAAGAATCAGAATAAAATGGGTGGAGAGAGAAGTGAAGAGGAAAATACAACGGGCAGAGAGATATGACAATTGGAAAAAAATAGTCACATAAAAGAGAACTCAAACATCTTCTAATGTAAATAGCAAGCGGGCAATGAGGTGGGGTGGGGCCTATAAGGGACAAAGAGGGTGATACATGATTAGGGTAAGGCTAGAATTCTTAATGTCAGTGTGTACCCAGGAAGAGGGTGCTGACAAAATAGTGGTAAAAGCAGAAATATTAGAGGTAATGGATGGGGTAAAAGCTGATAGGTGGCATATATTGGTGAGGCTGATGATCCTGAGAGTAAGTTGCCTGGTTCAGGTGGCTTGTATTCCAGGTTGCTAAATGTGCAGAGTGGAGATAGAGAAAAGGTTTGCCATTATCTTCAAATCTTCCCTAGACTGAGGGGCTGGTTTAGCTCAGGGCTAAACTGCTGGCTTTAAAAGCAGACCAAGGCAGGCCAGCAGCACGGTTCAAGTCCCGTACCAGCCTCCCCAAACAGGTGCCGGAATGTGGTGACTAGGGGCTTTTCACAGTAACTTCATTTGAAGCCCACTTGTGACAATAAGCGATTTTCATTTTGGGCAGCACGGTAGCACAAGTGGATAGCACTGTGGCTTCACAGTGCCAGGGTCCCAGGTTCGATTCCCCGCTGGGTCACTGTCTCTGTGGAGTTTGCACGTTCTCCCCATGTCTGCGTGGGTTTCCTCCGGGTGCTCCGGTTTCCTCCCACAGTCCAAAGATGTGCAGGTTAGATGGATTGGCCATGATAAATTGACCTTAGTGACCAAAAAAGGTTAGGAGGGGTTATTGGGTTACAGGGATAGGGTGGTGAGGGCTTAAATGGGTCGGTGCAGACCCGATGGGCCGAATGGCCTCCTTCTGCACTATACGTTCTATGTTCAATGGAAGGGGGTGAAAGAGGGCCAGCGGACTGGAGAGTGGCAAACGTGATGGCCTTATGAAAGGGCACAAGCACATTTCTGGTAACTACAAGCCAGGCAGATTAGTATCAGTGGTAGTTGGACGCTTTAGGAACAATATTGGGGAGAAAACAATCAACAGGGTATTGGAGAGGTTTGAGTTAATTAAGTGGAGCCAACATAGACTTGTAAAAGGCAGAGCGTGCACGACTAACCCAAGTGGAGTTTTTGATCAAGTAGGAAAGAAAGTTGACAAAGGAGAGCAATGGATGTTGTCTATGTGGATTTTCACAAAGTTTTTGATGAAGTGCCACATAAAAGGCTGGTTAACCAAATTGAGGCTCATGGAATAGGAGGGCAAGTGTTAGCTTGCATATATAAAAATAATTGGCTCAGGACAATAAACCAGCGAGTTGTGGTAAATGGTGTTTTCACGGACTGGAAGGTTACAGTGATGCTCCCCCAAGATTGTCAGGACCACTTGTATATATGAAAATAACATGGGTTTTGGAATAGAGTACAATTCTGAAATTTGGAACAATATCAAACTTGCAAGGTGTGACAGTGAGGACGACACCAATCGACTGCACCAGGACATAGGTAGGCTAGCAGAATGGGCAAGCGGTCAATCTGTGAGGTGAGCATTTGGGCACAAGGAATAAGAAGAGACAATGTAGACTGTAGGACTCAGTTGTAAAGAGTGTACAGGGACAGATGGAACCGGTGGTGCACATGAACAGATCTTTGAATCAGGTATATTAAGGTAATTGTTAGCAAAGCATACAGGATGTTGAGCATCACAAATGGAGGTACCGAGTACATACAAACTTATGAATCTGGGATAAGCCATTCGACCCTCAGGCCTGCTCCACCATTTGACAAAATCATGGCTGATCAGACTATGGCCTCAACTGTACTTTCCTAGCTACCCCAATACCTTTTGGTTCCCTTGTTAGTCAAGTATCTACCTATTGCCCCCCAAAAAAGTATCTATCTATTGCTGCCTTAAAAATATTCAACGACCTTGTCTCCATCAAGCTTTGTGGGGGAAGAGAGCTCCATAGAGTCATGACCCTCAGAGGAAAAATCTCTCATCTCCATTTTAAATGGGAGACCCCTTATTTTTAAACCTTGTCCCCTATTTCTATGTCTTCCCACAAGGGGAAATAATCTTTCCGCATCCACCCTGTCAAGTCCCCTCAGGATTTTATGATGTTTCGGAAGATCGCCTCTCATTCTTCTAAACTCCAACGGATAAATGCCTAAGTTGTTCAACTTTTCTTCAGAAGATAGCTGTCAGTCAAAGTTAACCTTCTCTGTACTGCTTCTAATGCAATTACATCCTTTCTTAAATATGGAGACCAGAACTGTGCACGGTATTCCAGATGCGGTCTCATCAACACCCTGTACAACTGTAGCAAAATATTCCTCTTTTTCTATTCCATTCCCCTTGCGATAAACTGCATTCCATTTCCCTTCCTACTCAATTGCTGTACCTGCAGACGAGCTTTTTAATGAATCATGCACCAGGAGACATCCCTCTGCTCCTCGAGTTCTGCAATCTCTCTCCATTCAAATAATTTGCTGCTTTTCTATTCTTCCTGCTAAAGTGGGCAAGTTCACACTTTCCCATTATGCGCCATCTGCCATTCACTTAACTTGCCGATATCACTTTGTAGACACATGTCTTCTTCACAATTTTCCTTCCTGTCTATCGTTGAGTCATTAGCAAACCATACATTCAGTCCCATCATTAAAGTCATTGATATTGATATAGATTGTAAATAATAGAGGTCCCAGCACGGTTCCCATGGCACTCCATTTGGCATAACTTGCCGGAAAGTAAGAAAGTTACACTAAACCTTCATAAAGTTCTGATTAGGCGACAATAGGAGAACAGAGTCCATTTCTGGTCACCACACTTTAGGAAGAGTGTGAGGGCCCCATCAGGGGGTGCAGAGGAGATTCGCCCCTATGGTTCTCGGGTTCAGGAATTTTAACCACAAGCTTAGGTTGGAAAAGCTATGGTGGTTCTCCTTGGAGCAAAGATGGAGGAGAAATTTGATAGAGGTGTACAAGATTATGACAGGTTTAGATAAGGCAGGCAATCTGATCCCATCAGCTGATGGTACAAGGATTAGGGGGGCACGGATTTAGGTTTCAAGCAAGAGATGAGGGGAGGGGGTGGGGTAGTGAGGAAGAACTAAAAGTCTGGGACTTGCTGCCTATGAGGAAACAGACACAAATGATTTCAATGAGCATTGGAGGGAAATAAACTTACAGGGCTAGAGGTAGATCAGGGGGAATTGGATCTACTCCGAGCCAGCATGGGTTCAATGGGCCGAACGGCCTCCTTCTGCATCATAATGACTATGACTAGGAGACAACTCAGCTCCTCCCACTGGATCTTTGAAAAGGATACTGATAAGCCACAGACCAGATGACATCTTGAGAAATGGGCTTCAGTCTGAAATGGGAAGCCTGATATTGTCCAGCACTAAGATTCTTCGACTGGTTTGATGAATAAACACAGAGCAATTGGACGGGCAAGTTAGTTCTTTGAAATTGCACCTCCCTGCTGGGTGGTGCTGAGCGGGAGAAAGGAGGTATCAAAGGAGCGGCCATGGGCCTCCTACAGATTCAACCAGTGCTCAGTACTTACCTCTTCTTCAACTGTGTAGGTCCTGCTCTGAGAGTCCAGAGTCTTCACTGTAACCTCTACCATGGCCATGCCTGGTTTGCTGTCCTCCTCTGCAACAGAACAGACCATTTGTAATTGTTATGGTTGCTGCAATCACAACATTTTTTTAAACTGTTCACAGTAGATGGAAGATAATGATCTGAAGATGCGACAGCCAAATAGTCCCCTGCTGCACTGAACGATTCTGTGACTTCAGTTTAGATACAGTCCTATCACCTCTGATACTGGGGTTCAAATGCAGCCCAGACTGGGAGAAGCATCTTATGAGGGGGTTGGTTGTGGCTCACTCTGCTCTCTGAATCAGTAAATCAGGGCCCACCCCTGACACTAGACAGATAACTAGACGGTACTCCGGAGGAGTTTGGGTTGGAAGCAGCTGGCTGTCCAAAATGGAAAGAGCTCCATCTCTCACCTAAACAAAAATAAAATAGCACAAAAGAGCTGGCAATGTGACTGGAGCTATTCAGAACAGTTCAAAAGCAAAATTTGTACTTCCAGCACGTGCATCTTATTTAGGACCCTCAATGCATCATCTTAAACCGATCCCACCACCACTAACCGAGTACATGCCAGCATTCCCACTACTTATGTCGTCGCAGGCACGTTAACACACGGTGGGAAAAATCTGTGGGCTCCAGCAGCAGAATTATCGGGGACAGAAAGTTTGAATCAACTAATGCGGGGAGAGCAGGATCAGAAAGTTAATTATAGACGTAGCATCAAAAACTTACCTGGGACGACTGGCTGCATGGGTCAAATATAAATGGATGTTTCAGCAGACAGTATATGGGTACATTATTTTGCAGAAATCAACGCAGTAACAGGCACCAATTTGGATACTTATATATTTGTCATATTGGCATTTAAAACAGAAACCACACAATGAATCATCTAGGCGCAGAAATAATTTGCAAGTACCCACCACCCTCTGCGTGAAAAACTTGTCCTCATGTCCCCTCTAATCTTTGGACAATCACCTTAAATCTGTGCCCTCGGGTAAGTGACCTCTCAGCAAGGGGAAACAAGTCTTTCCTGCCTAGGCCTTCATAATTTTGTGCCCCTCACTTATAATAATAATAATCATCATTTATTGTCACAAGTATGAAGTTACTGTGAAAAGCCCCTAAGTCGCCACGGTGCCTGTTCGGGTAAGCCGGTACGGGAACCCCTTAACCTCCTCTGTTTGAAGGAAAACAACCCTAGTCTACTCAATCTTTCCGCATAGCTGCAATTTTCAAGCCCTGGCAGCATTCTTATTCATCTCCTCTGAACTCTCTCCAGAGCAGTTATGTCCTTTCCTGTAATGTACTGACCAGAACTGTACACAAAACTGTGACCTAACAAGCGTTTTAAAGTTACAGTTCCATCATTATATCCCACCTCGCCCAACAAAGGAAAGCATTCCATATGCTTTCTTTAATACCTTATCCACCTGTCAGGGACCTGTGGACATGCAATCCAGGATCTCTCATTTCCTCTATTCCTCGCAATACCTTTGGGTATATTGAGCATTGCCTCGCCTTCTTGCCCTTCCAAAATGCATAACCTCTCAATTTTCTGGATTAAATTCTATTTGCCATTTTTCCACTTTCTTGAGGAAATTGGAAGGTCGGGCCTGTATCCATTGGAGTTTAGAAGAATGAGGGGTGACTATGTTCAAAAATAATAGATCCTACGGGAACTCAACAATGTGGATGCTGAGAGGCTGTTTCCACTTATGGGAGAGACTAGAACTAGGGACACGGTTTAATTGGCGCCGGAGTGCAGTGACTCTGCGAGCGAGCTCCCATAGATCCTCTTCCTACATTCTGCGTGGAGCGTACGCAGAATACAATGCTGTACCGCGATCGCGTGACAATAAATCTAAATCTAATCTAAATACAGGGGGTATTCCATTTAAGACAGAGATTAGGAGAGAGAGAGGGCAGCACGGTAGCACAAGTGGATAGCACTGTGGCTTCACAGCTCCAGGGCCCCAGGTTCGATTCCCCGCTGGGTCACTGTCTGTGCAGAGTCTGCACGCTCTCCCCGTGTGTGAGTGGGTTTCCTCCCACAGTCCAAAGACGTGCAGGTTTGGTGGAATGGCCATGATAAATTGCCCTTCGTAACCAAAAAGGTTAGATGGGGTTATTGGGTTACGGGGATAGGGTGGAAGTGAGGGTTTAAGTGGGTGGTGCAGACTCAATGGACCGAACGGCCTCCTTCTGCACTGTACATTCTATGTTCTAGAATTATTTTCTCTCACAGGTCGTGGGTCTGTGGGACTCTCTTTCTCCGAGAGCAGTAGAGAAAGGGTGATTGAATATTTTTACAGCAGCAGGATATTGTTTTTTAAACTTCATGTGGATGTCTCTGGCTAGGCCAACATTTATTGCCCATCTTTAATTGCCCTAAGAAGGTGGTGGTGAGTTGCCATCTTCAACTGCTGAAGTCCATAAGGTGTAGGTACACCCATAGTGCTGGTAGGGAGCACAATAAAGAACTTTATCCCAGCGACAGTGAGGATGGTGAGTGACTTGGAGGGAAACCTCCAGGTGGTGGGATTCCAATGCATCCGCTGCCCATGTCCTTCTGGATGGTAGTGGGTTTGGAAGGTTGTGTCTAAAGAACCTTGCCGAGTTCCTGCAGTGCATCTTGTACATGGTGCGCAGATGGTATACAGTCCGGTGGCAGAGGGAGTGAATGTTTGTGGATGGGGTGCCAATCAAGCGGGTTGCTTTATACTATATGGGTTTGTGCTTCTTGGGTGTTGTTGGAGCTGCACTCATCCAGGCAAGTGGAGATTATTCCATCACACTCCTGACTTGTGCCTTAAAAGATGACAAACAGGCTTTGTGGGGTCAGCTGGTGAGTTACTCGCCACAGTATTTATGGGGCTTGTCCAGTTCAATTTCTGGTCAATGGTAATCCCCAGGATGTTAATAGTGGGGGAATCAGCGATGGTCATGCCATTGAATGTCAAGGTTAGATTCATTCTGGTTGGAGATAAACATTGTCTGGCGCTTGTGTGGCACAAATGTTACCCGTCAGCCCAAGCCTAGATATTCTCCAGGTCTTGCTGCATTTGGACATGGACTGCTTCAGTACATCGATTCGTGACCAACAACAGGGTCAAAACACAGCAGGGGTGGACAGGAAAGTGGGGTTGAGGTCACAGTCAGATCAGCCATGATCTCATTGAATGGCAGAGCGGGCTTGAAGAACCGAATTTCTTAAATCCTGCTCCTAATTCGTATTTGTACACTACCCCAGTGCTTCCCGAGTTACCGCCATCCCAATGCTTGTGGGGCATTGGAAAGAGTTTGCATGTTGCTTTTTCCTCCCCATCCCATGGACCAGATCATGAGGCTATGCTGCAAGGGAAGGGTGGAATTTGGACAGAATTATTCATGTTACGTGGCTGTGGGCGAACAGAGGAGAAAGATAGTAATCCCAATTGGGAAGCACAACACTGGGTATATACAGAGAACAAGTCACACATTCATTTTTTTTTAAATCAGAATATACTGTACAATCTCAGCAGGCCTGTGGAGAGAAGGGAGCTAACGTTTCAAGTCTGGCAAAGCAGATTATTCTTTGTCAAAGAGCATCCGCAGTAATTTGCAATTGCTGACAAACAAAGAACGAAGAAGTGTACAGCACAGGAACAGGCCCTTCGGCCCTACAAGCCCGTGCCGACCATGCTGCCCGACTAAACTACAATCTTCTACACTTCCTGGGTCCGTATCCTTCTATTCCCATCCTATTCATATATTTGTCAAGATGCCCCTTAAATGTCCCTATCGTCCCTGCTTCCACTACCTCCTCCGGTAGAGAGTTCCAGGCACCCACTACCCTCTGCGTAAAAAAACTTGCCTCGTACATCTACTCTAAACCTTGCCCCTCTCACCTTAAACCAATGCCCCCTAGTAATTGACCCCTCTACCCCGGGGAAAAGCCTCTGACTATCCACTCTGTCTCTGCCCCTCATAATTTTGTATACTTCTATCAGGTCTCCCCTCAACCTCCTTCGTTCCAGTGAGAACAAACCGAGTTTATTCAACCGCTCCTCATAGCTAATGCCTTCCATACCAGGCAACATTCTGGTAAATCTCTTCTGCACCCTCTCTAAAGCCTCCACATCCTTCTGCTAGTGTGGCGACCAGAACTGAACACTATACTCCAAGTGTGGCCTAACTAAGGTTCTATACAGCTGCAACATGACTTGCCAATTCTTATACTCAATGCCCCGGCCAATGAAGGCAAGCATGCCGTATGCCTTCTTGACTACCTTCTCCACCTGTGTTGCCCGCATTTACAAGGCCAGCATTTACAGCCAGACCATCCTTAACTGTGCTTGGGAGGGCTGATATGAACCACCTTATTGAACATAACTGGGTAGCTTGCTCGGCCATTCCAGGGGGCAGTTAAGAAGCACACACGGTACTGTGTCACTGGAGTTACATACAAGCCAGACCAGTTACAAGGCCAGATTTCCATCCCGAAAACACACTGGAAAATATTCTTTACCCAAATCGAATTCAAAGATTTTCTGTCACTCACACATTGCTCCAGACGCAACAATGACAGCCATAGAAAATAGGAAGGGTAGACCATTCAGCCCTTCGAGCCTGCACCACCATTCAATATGAGCATGGCTGCTCATGCAAATTCAGTATCCCACTCCCGCTTTCTCTCCAAACCCCTTGATCCCTTCAGCAGCAAGGGCCATGTCCAGCTGGATGGTAGTTGTCGTGGGTTTGGAAGGTCGGGTCTAAGGAACCTTGCCGAGTTCCTGCAGTGCATCTTGTACATGGTGCGCAGATGGTATACAGTCCGGTGGCAGAGGGAGTGAATGTTTGTGGATGGGGTGAATCTTTCCAACTGACCCCAACAGCCTTCTGTGGGAGAGAATTCCACAAGTTCCCAACTCTCTGAGAGAAGTTCTTCCTCATCTCAGTCCTGAATGGCTTACCCCCTCATTCTTAGGCTGTGACCCGGAGTTCTGGACGTCCCCAACATCGGGCACATTCTGCCCGCATCTATCCTGTCCAGTCCCATCAGGATTTTATATGTTTCTCTGCGATCCCCTCGCATTCTTCTAAACTCCAGTGAGTACAAGCCCAGTCAATCCGGTCTATCTTCATATGTCAGTCCTGCCATCCTGCGAATTAGTCTGGTGAACCGTCACTGGACACCCCCAATAGCAGGAATGTCCTTCCTCGAGACTAAAACTGCACACAATACTCAAGGTGTGGCCTCACCAAGGCCCTGCATAACTGCAGCAAGACATCCCTACTCCTGTACTCAAATTCTCTCGCTATGAAGGCCAGCATGCCGTTAGCTTTCCTCACCGCCTGCTGTACCTGCATGACAACCTTCAGCGACTGTTCCACCATGATAACCAGGTCTCGTTGCACTTCTCCTTTTCCTAAACTGCCACCATTCAAATAATAATCTGCCTTCCTGCTTTTGCCATCAAAGTGGATAACCTCATATTTACCCACATTATATTGCATTTGCCAAGTGTCTGCCCACTCAGCTAGCCGGTCCTAATCAGCCTGCAAGCTCTTTGCATCCTCCTCACATCATCTATCCACATCAATATATCACCCCCATTACCATGAGCTTTAATTTTGCTCACTAATCTCTTGTGTGGGACCTTGTCAAAAGCCTTTTAAAAGGCCAGATACACATCCACTGGTTCACCCTTGTCCACTTTACTGGTCACATAGAGCATAGAATTTACAGTGCAGAAGGAGGCCATCCGGCCCATCGGGTCCTCACCAGCCCTTGAAAAGGGCACCCCACCCAAGCCCACACTATCAACCTATGCCCGTAACACCAGTAACCTCTCCTATCTTGCAGACAGTGACCCAAGCCAGGAATCGAACCTGGGACCCTGGAGCTGTGAAGCAACTATGCTAACCACTGTGCTACCCAAAAGACAGCCTCAAAAAATGACAGACGATTTGTCAAGCATGATTTCCCTTTAGTGAATCCATGCTGACTTGGATTCTGTCCCGCTTTCCAAATGAGCAGTTATTCCATCCGTAATAATTGACTCCAGCATTTTCCCCACCACCGATGTCAGGCTAACCAGTCTATAATTCAGTTTTCTCTCACCCTCCTTTGTGGGGTTACATTAGCTGCCCTCCAATCCACTGGAACTCTTCCAGAGTCTATAGAATGCAGGAAAATGATCACCAATGCGTCCACTATTTCTAGAGCCACTTCCTTAAGTACTCTGGGATGTGGAGCATCAGGACCTGGGGACTTATCTGGTTCTAATCCCATCAATTTCCCCAATTCAATTCCTTGACTAATAAGGATTCCTTCAGTTCCTCCTTCATGCTAGACACTCTGTCCCCTAGTATTTCCAGAAGGTTATTTGTACCCTCCTCAGTGAAGACAGAACCAAAGTATTTGTTCAACTGGTTTGCCATATTTGTTGCCCATTATGAAGTCACCTGGTTCTAACTGCAAGGGACCTCCATTTGTCTTCACCAGTCTTTTTCTCTTCACATATATCTATGGAAGCTTTTGCAGTCAGTTTTTACATTTTCTGCAAGCTTACTCTTGTATTCTTTTTGCCCCTTCCGAATTAAACCCTTTGCCCTCCTCTGCTGAATTTTAAATTTCTCCCAGTCCTCAGCCTTGCTGCTTTTTTTGGCCAATTTATTTGCCTCCTCTTTGGCTTTAACACTATCCCTGATTTCCCTTGTTAGCCACGTTGAGCCACCTTCACCGTTTTACTCTTGTGCCAGACAGGAATGTACAATTGTTGAAGTTCATCCATGTGTTCTTTAAATGTCTGCCATTGCCTACCCACCATCAACCCCTTAAGTATCCTTTGCCAGCTTATCCTAGCCAATGCACGTCCCAGTCCATCAAAGTTAGCTTTCTTTAAGCTCAGGACCCCAGTCTCAGACTTAACTGTGTCACTCTGCACCTTAATGAAGAATTCTACCATATTATGGTCACTCTTCCCGAATAAATCTCGTACCACAATGTTGCTAATTAATCCTCTCACAATGCACAATTCCCAGTCTAGAATGGCCTGCTCTCTAGTTGGTTCCTCGACATATTGTATCCATTATACATTTCAGGAAATCCTCCTCCATCGCATTGCTACCAGTTTGATTAACCCAATCAATGTGCAGATTGAAGTCACCCCATAATAACTGCTGTACCCTTGCTGCACACATCTCAAATTTAACACAGATAAGGACAATAGTTTAGCTTAGCTCGACCTCTCAGACAGGTACAAGTCGGCTCATCAGATAATCTAGATGTATTTTTGACCATTGCCCAAACCAGTGGTTTATTCAAAGGCCATTTTCTAATGAGGAACATCCAGCTGCCCCCACTGACTTGAAACCACTTCCGTCCTATTGCTTCCTTCCTGTAATCCTTCATCTATGGTCATTGTTAGCCTCATTTTTGCCTTTCACCATGGATGCCATACAAACTGAAGGGGGTGCTTCTAAAGTGGATACCTGGGGGGTTATGTGGGTATAAATAATTGAAGGTGTTAGGGAGGAAACAAAAATGATCAAAAAGGTATACACAATCCTGGGCTTTATAGGGGCATAGAGTACAAAAGCAAGGAAGTTACAATGAGCCTTTGGTTCAGCCACAACTGGCGTAATGTGTCCAATTCTGGGTACCGCACTTTCGGAAAAATGTGCAGGCTTTAGGGAGGACGCATGAGAATAGATTAGGGTCGAGGGACTTCATTAAGTGGAGATAACGTGGTTGCTATCTTTCAGAGCAGGGAAGTTGAAGAGATTGAATTGAGTTGATCCAAAATCACGAGGTCTAGACAAAGCATTGAGGAAGGGTCAAAAACCAGGGGAAACCAATTGAAAAAGGAACTATAGGTGACACGACAAATTTCTTTTTCAACATACTGAACAATTAGGGGCTGGAATGTACTGCCTGAGTGTGGGGGAGGCCAATTTAATTATCCAAGTCGGTTAAGATACCAAGGAAAAATATTTGCAGGGCTACCGAAAAGGGGAGGTGGAGTGGGACTGGCTATATTACTCTGCCACTGGCTCAATGGGCTGAATGGCTTCCTTCTGTGCTTTATCCATTCTATGGTCCAAACACAGGTTCTCACAATTACTTGAATACTATCCTTGAACTGAGTGCTCTGAGTGAACAGGGCTGGCCTCGTTCAGCCATTTCGGAGGTTGAAGTCAAACACACTGTTGTGGGCTTGGAATCACATGTAGACCGGAGTGGATGAGGATGCAGATTTTCTTCTCTGAGGGACATTCATACACAAGATGGGGTTTACAATAATCCAATGGTTTTAAGGCCACTTAAGAGAGCGGCCATTTTATTAATACATTTGAGTTTAAATTCCCCTAGCTCATGGGATCTGAACTCATTGGGTGGCACAGTGGTTAGCACCGTTGCTTCACAGCGCCAAGGACCCGGGTTCCCGGCTTGAGCCACTGTCTGTGCGGAGTCTGCACGTTTTCCTCGTGTCTGCGTGGGTTTCCTCCGGTTGCTCCGGTTTCTGCCTCTACTGCCCCTCGTCAGTGAATTCCAATTATTTTGGTATTCAAACAACCAAGGAAACTAAATCAAATAAACTGAGGGATAAATTAAGGGGCCGTCCCTTATAGAGATCCCGCCTTAAACAAAAACAAATGAAATTTAAGTACCAAAATGTGATTAACGTGTGGTCAAGGCAGCCCAGGCCATGGTGCCCATCTGGCATGGTAGGGCACAATTGCGCCAGTGGACTCCACAGGTTCCCTCTCCGGGGGCATGCGGCTGCATTCGGGGGGGTTGAGTCGGGTCAGACAACACCCTCGGTCATCCACTGTAATTAGCCCTTTTGTTCCATGTCACACCTTCCCAGGACATTTTTTGTTCCATAATTTATTTGCATCTCTTAAACAAATTAAGAGCAAGAGTCGGCCATTCAGCCCCTCAAGACTGCTCCACCACTCTAAAATCATGGCTGATCTAATTGTGACATCAATTCCACAGTCCCACCTAAATCCACCCCAACCCACCCCCAATGTCAAGAATCAATCCACCTCTGAATCGGAAAGGTTCAAGGACCTTGAGCCATCACCACTCTCCAGGGAAAAAAGTTATAAGTCCTACAACCCTCAGAGAAAAAAAATCGTTTTTCTGTGGCTGCACAAGCGTCGGCCGACCCTCGGCACGCCGCCGGGAGTGTCGGCCGACCCTCGTCACGCCGCCGGGAGTGTCGGCCGACCCTCGCCACGCCGCCGGGAGTGTCGGCCGACCCTCGCCACGCCGCCGGGAGTGTCGGCCGACCCTCGTCACGCCGCCGGGAGTGTCGGCCGACCCTCGTCACGCCACCGGGAGTGTCGGCCGACCATCGTCACGCCACCGGGAGTGTCGGCCGACCCACGGCAGGCCGGCTGGAGTGACGTCCGGCCCTCGATACGCCAGCTGGCTTGTCCGCCGGCCTTCAATACGCCAGCGGGCGTGTCTGCCGACCCTCAATACGCCGGCTGCCATCTTTGCCGGCCCTCGATACGCCGGCTGCCGGTTGTTCCCGCTCAGCATCGGCCCTGTGGGTGCCATGATTTGTGCATGGTAGGAGGAAGGGAAGGCTCGAGGGGGGGATTTGAGCGTTCACCCAGGTCCGCGAGATTCTCTTGGAGGTGAGTGACACCAACAGCGCCATACCCTAAAATGTAACCCTACCCTCTTCCCTCCCTCCCTGGCACAGAATTGGTCACCCTGCTTTCCCATATGTGGGCGAGCAGAGCAGCAGGTCTCCAGTTGTGGCCCAACTGGTGTTTTATACGATGTGAAAGTGCTGGAAATGCTCAGCAAGTCTGGCAGCTAGTGTGGAGAGTGAAGATTTGTGGGCGGTGATAGGAGGGTCAGGCTGAGCCCGCTCCGCTGCTCACTCTCCGCCACTACCTTCTCCACTCTGGACAATGGTCCACCCCCCTGGCCTCTGCCTGCGGCCTACTGCTCAGGCCTCGGGCCTGCCAGGGTCGCACTCACCCTGGATCCGGCTCCTGCTCCGGGCTCTCGGGGTTCACGATCTCGACCCAGCGGGGAGGGTGGCAGGGAGGCTGCTCCCTGGGCGCAGGGACAGGGGTTGGTGGGAGAGCGATCCCAGCGCCGTCCCCACAGCTTCTCTCCGGCTCCGGCGCTGTCCCGGTGTCTGCAGTGCGCGTGCGCAGGGCCGCCAGGACCCCTACCTCCCGCTGCCATGGAGACCGCGGCTGCCCCGCTCCCCGCCTGTTCACACTCACTGTCTATTCACACTCAATCTCTGTTCACTCGTTGTTCAGACTCACTGTTCACACTATCTCTATGTTCATTCATTGTTCACACTCACTGTCTGTTCACACTCACTTCACACAGCCTGTTCACACTCACTATTTCTGTTTACACTCACTGCCTCTGTTCATACTGACTTCACACTCAGTTCACACTCTCTGTTCACATGGTGCTCAACTCACTGTCCATCTGTTCATGCTCACTGACTGTTCACACTGACTCGCTGTTCACACTCACTTATCGGTTCAAACTGACTCCCTGTCTGTTCACACTGACTGCCTGTCCACACTCACTATCTGTTTACACTCACTGTCTCTCTGTTCACACTTACTGTACATCTGTTCACACTCACTACCTGACTATTCACTATCTGTTCACACTCACTGTCTCTTTGTTCACACTCACTGCCTGTCTGTTTACTCACTGTTCAGTCTTCCTATTATCGCTCACTGTTCAACTGTTCACATTCACTCACTGTATTCACTCACTGCCTGATTACTCACTATTCACACTAACTATCTTCCTGTTCACACTCAACTGGCTGTTTTCACTCACTGCCTGTCCACACTCACAGTCTGCTCATACTCAGTGTGGTGAATGTATAGTACTCGTAATTCACCAGTGTATTAGTATCATGTTCTGCCATTGGGTTACAGCTATGTTATGTTGTTGACCTTGTGGGCTCCACCTATGGGCCATTGTGTGGCTTCACCCACAGGGGGATATGTTGGGGCATGTCAGGGCTCCGCCCATGGCTCCTCCCCTTGAAAGGAAGTATAAAGAGCAGTTGACCTGTAGGCGGTTCACTGTATTGTACCAGTTGCAGGCAGGCACTTCTAAGCTGATTAAAACCACGGTTTACTTCTACTTCCCATACCAGCCTCCCCGAACAGGCACCGGAATGTGGCGACTAGGGGCTTTTCACAGTAACTTAATTTGAAGCCTACTTGTGACAATAAGCGATTTTCATTTTTCATACTCGTGTCTTTGAGTGAATTGATGGTCGCACCACTCAGTCTATTCAGACTGTCTCTCTCTGTTCGCACTTACTATCTGTTCACACTGACTGTTCACAAATTGTCTTTTCACAATCCCTGTCTGTCCACACTCACTCTGTTCACAATCAGTCTCCACACTCACTGTTCACACTCACTGAATGTTCAAACTCACAGACTGTTCAGACTTACTGTCTGTGTTCACACACATCTTCCCATAACATCCGGGATCCACAGCGTCAGATTTAGCAGGTACTGCAGGGATGCGCTGGGGAATCCCTCTTGGACATTCCCACATGAGATTTTAAGTGCTAACTTCCTCTGGACAATTGAGCTAGGCTGGAATCCAACCAACAGAAGTAATTTAAATCGTTAACTTCGGATGGATCTGCCAATTTTACCCTGATAGATACCAAGATCAACCCTACGAAATGTGGAACATTTACCCTACCCTGGGGAGCCACCTTTCCTCTAAGGTTGACATTGATGCGGAGATCCAACATGGCATCCAATCCGTGAGCGCTTCCTTTGCACAAGAGTCTTTGAAGACTACGAAATTTGTGCTGACACCAAGTTCCTCATGTACAAGGCAGTCGCCCTCCCAACTCTTCTATACGTCTCAGAAACTTGGACTGCATACAGATGCCATCTCGACACTCTGGAGAGTTACCATCAATGCTGCCTGAGACACATTCTCTGCATCAGCTGTGAGGATAGGTTTACTAACATCAGCATCCTTGAAGGAACCAAGAGCACCAGCATTGAGGCCATGATCATCCAAAACCAACTCCACTGGACGGGCTATGTGCCTAGGAGGTCAGAGTCCTGACTTCCAAAGTAAATCTTCTTTGCCCAACGCCAAGAAGGCTCCCAAACAAGAGGAGGACAAAGGAAGCACTTCAAAGACACCCTGAAGGTTTAACCTCAAGAAACAACATAGATGTCAATGCCTGGGAGACCTTTGCTCAGAAGAAACCTACTTGGAGGAACCTCCTGATTGAAGGGACACAATTCTTTGAGGACACTCGACGGCAAGAGGAGGCCTGGAAAAGGTGCCTGGGAAAGGAATACCAGTGATCGAGAATCCAAGGACCGATCCCACCTCTCAGAAACACCTGCCAAGTGTGCGGTCAAAGATGTGGCTCGAGGATCGGACTCATGAGCCATGTAAGAACCCATGACCAGCAACATGGAGTTTCTTAGGTGGAAAATCTTACTTGTTAGCGAGTAATCGCCGATGAAGAAGCCTTTTAAGAATTTTACCCCTTACAGTATTTTATATTGTCTCTCCATATTCTTCCTACAAAAATGCATCACTTCACAGTTCTCAACATTAAACTTCATCCGCCACCTATCTGCCCATTCCACCAACTTTTATATCCTTTTGAAGTTCTATACTGTCCTCATCACAGTTTACAATATTTCCAAGCTTTATATCATCCACAAACTTTGAAATTGTCCCCATGCACCCCAAGATCTGGATCATTATTTAGTATTGATCAGGAAAAGCAAGGGCCCCAATCCCTGGGAACACCGCTACAAAATTTCCTCCAGAAAAATATCCGTGGACCATTACCCTCTGCTTGCTATTATACAATCAATTTTATATCCATGTTGCTCCTGTCCCTTTTGGTTCATGAGCTTTAACTTTTCTCACAAATCATAGAATCATGGAGTTTTACAACACAGAAAGAGGTCCTTAAGCCCATCCTGTCTGTGCTGGCCATTAAACACCAATCTATTCTAACCCCATGTTCCAGCACTTGGTCAATAGCCTTTTATGCCATTTCAAGTGCTAATCTAAATATTTCTTAAATGTTGTGAGGCTTCCCACCTCGACCACCTTTTTCAGGCCGCGTGTTCCAGATTCCCACCCCCTCTGGGTGAAAATGTTTTTGCTCAAATCCCTTCTAAACCTCCAGCCCCTTACATTAAATCTATGCCCCTGCTTATTGACCCCTCTACTAAGGGATAAAGTTTCTTCCTATCTACCCCATCTATGACCCTCATATCATATACCCTCATATGACCTCGATCAGGCCCCCCTCAGTCTTCTCTGCTCTAAGGAAAACAACAGCCTCTCTTCATAGCTGAAACATTCCAGCGAAGGCACCATCCTGGTGAATCTCCTCTGCCCCCTCTCTAGTGCAATCACATTCTTCCTGTAATGTGTGGTGCACTGAATCAAATAGTCTATGAACATTACATCAACAGCATTACCCTCATGGACCTTTTCTGTTACCGCCTCTAAAAACTCCAGAAAGTTAGTTGAACAGCGAGAGAGAGTACAGACTGTTTTTGGACTCAGATTAAGGATTGAGAGAGTACAGACTGTCCTAGGGCTCACAGTCAGGAATAGCAAGAATAGACAATCTGGGGTTCAGTGGGCCACTCTACAAGGCTATGTATGGCATGCAATGTTGTACTCCGACCACAGGGAAGGGCAAAGACTGTGTGCTCAATGGGATACTGCTCAGCTTGGTGTGCAGGGCGTGTTCACCTTGGGTGTGCATTTGGTTTACTGCCTCTGGTCTGGTCTGCAGATTGGGAGGGATGCAGTGGTAATTGGAGGCATCTGTAGCCTGGATTTGGGAAAAATAGTCAAGGGTGGGGGGGAGGGGTGGTATGTGAGGATATCCTGCGGAGTGGGCTGTAGTTGTAGGTGCCATTGCTCATAGCCTCCAGTTGGGGAGGGTAGAAATCCACATGGGGTATGGGCACGTCAACAGGGATAAGTTGAGGGGAGAGGGTAGTAATGTTGACAACAGCATCAATGGGATCCAGTATTACTGAGTGGAATAACAGGAGGGGATCCTACCTTCACATTGTGAGGTTCAAACTAAATTTCTGCGATGCAGATAGTGTAAATGGAAGTGTCGAACCTGCGAGCAAAAGCGATAGTGGAGAACGGCCATCTTGTCTTGAACTAATGGTGCAGTTACACATGGAAAGTTGAAGCAAACCTGCATGGGAGGCACCTGAGGCATTGAGGGAAGAGCACACTGCTGGACTAAGGACCCTTTCTGGGGGTGTCCTCTAATTTGTTGGTGCCACAACATTAAAATGGAGTTAGAGCTGAGTGCAAGGAGGAAGACGTTCTTGAAAATCTAGCCATTGTAATCCATGCCCTTTGTCCCACTGTTGTAAGGTAGTATCAGAGTCACTTGCTTAATGTCACAATTGCCGCATTTCAACATGAACACAGAGGAATGTGCAACATTTAAGCAGTCACAGGTGCTGCACACACGGCATCCTGTCAATGCAAGTCCTCCATCTGATTTCCAGAATTAATCGTGAGCAGTCTTTTGTGTCAGAACTGAGATAGGAGAACTATCGGGCGACATGGAAACACAGTGGTCAACACTGCTGCCTCACACCCTTTAGGGCAGCATGGTAGCCTTGTGGATAGCACAATTGCTTCACAGCTCCAGGGTCCCAGGTTCGATTCCGGCTTGGGTCACTGTCTGTGCGGAGTCTGCACATCCTCCCCGTGTGTGCGTGGGTTTCCTCCGGGTGCTCCGGTTTCCTCCCACAGTCCAAAGATGTGCGGGTTAGGTGGATTGGCCATGATAAATTGCCCTTAGTGTCCAAAATTGCCCTTAGTGTTGGGTGGGGTTACTGGGTTATGGGGATAGAGCGGAGGTGTTGACCTTGGGTAGGGTGCTCTTTCCAAGAGCCGGTGCAGACTCGATGGGCTGAATGGCCTCCTTCTGCACTGTAAATTCTATGATGACAGTGTCAGGGACCTGGTTTCAACTCCAGCCTTGAGTGACTGTGTGGAGTTTGCGTGTTCTCCCTGCATCTGCGTGGGTTCCCTCCGGGTGCTCCCATTTCCCCCACAAGTTGTGGAGGTTAGGTGAAGTGGCCATGTTAAATTGCCCCTTAATGGACTTCCAGTGGCGGCTTTGAGGGAGTAGATCGCACATTTGGTGGCTCCCGTTTCGGCCGGACTTTTGGACCTTTTCCCCCGACTTTTTTTGCGCTTTTGAGCACGGAACTGGAAAGCAATAGTACTCAGGCACAGGACCCATACAGAATTGTTTGGACCTAAGAAGCTGGAGAGACCATAAACAGCAGAAGAAGTGGTCGAGTAAGGGCTCAGTGGAGGCTGTGAGAGGGACCAGCATGGCTGGTGTTCAGAGCAAAGTGCCGACAGCCCAGCCCACAATGGAGCAGCTGCTGCAGACTATGCAGGAGGGCTTTTTGGCTCTGAAACGTGACAACTTGGAGCTGCTACAGAAGTCGATTGACCGGATGGGGAAAAGTCTGGATGATCAGACTGAGAAGCTCCAGCAGTTGGAGAAGTCAGTGGAGGAGCAGGCTGACTTTCAAACGGTGGCGGATGTGGAGATTTGGAGGCTGAGGGACCAGCAAAAAGTGCTTCTGGAAAGGCTGGAGGACCTGGACAACAGATCTCGCCGGCAGAACGTGAGAATCGTGGGCCTACCGGAGGGGGCAGAGGGGCTGGACGCTGCAGCGTATGTGGAGGGTATGTTTCAGAAGTTGCTGGGGAACGAGGTGTTCCCGCGCCCGCCGGTGGTGGACAGGGCACACAGAGTGCAGGTGAGGCAGCCGCGACGAGGGGGCGCCCCACGAGCGATGGTGGTACGCTTTCACAGGTACCTGGACAAGGAACGGGTGCTGCAATGGGCAAAGAGCACACAAAGCTGTATTTGGGACAATACCACCCAACGTGTTTACCAGGATCTGAGCGCTGAGGTGGCCAGGAGGAGGGGAGGCTACAGGCAGGTGAAGGAGATACTGTATAAAAACAAGGCGAAATTCGGGCTGCTTTTTCCGGCGCGACTATGGGTTACGTATGAGGGTCAGCACCACTATTTCGAGGAACCCAAAGAGGCGATGGACTTCATCAAGAAGCAAGGGCTGGCCTTGAGCTGAGGATGTTTGGACTCATGTTAGAACTTTTAAGTATATGTGGTGTCTCTCCCGTTTTGAAAAGTGCTGCATGTTTGGGTCTGTTTTTGTTGTTTCTTTTTTCGACCTTTTTAGGGTGTTGGAAGGTGGTAGGGATGTGTTTTTTTGCGTGCTTTTTGCGTGGTTTACCTGAATGTTTCCTGTTTGGGCTCTTTGATTAGTTGGAGTTTGGCTGGGGGGAAAATAATAAAGAAAAGAGTTAAAAGGGTTGGGTTAAAATGGATGCTTCAGGGGAACTTTGTGCAATCTTTTTCTGTGTCTGTATAGGAAGGACTGAGAGTGCCTGTTATTTCTTATCTCTTTTTTCTTGTATAACTTGAATTGTGCTATTGTGGGGGTTATTTATGACTTGTATAGAGTGGTTACTTAAGTAGGGCTGATCTGGGGAAGTGGTATGGATGGGTCGGGGTCAGGGTGACTGGGAACAATGGGTGGGAGACGTGCTGGCGCCGAGGCTGGGAGCCCCAGGCTAGCTGAGTGGGGTTAGTCAACGGTAGCCGAGGTGGGAGGTGTGCATATAGTTAGATTAGAGCAGGGGTTAGGTGATAGGATGGTGTTGCTAGGGGGTGAGGGGGGAGGGGCGGGAGCGGGGAGTCGTTCTGCTGTTGGGGATGGAAACTGGGCATGGAGCCGGTCAGGAGGCGGGCCAGATGAAGCGCGACACATGGCTGGGGGGCTGGCCAAGGAAAGGGGATGGCTGATCGGCAAAGGGAGGGGGCGAAGTGCCCCTCAACCAGGCTGATCACCTGGGATGTTAGAGGGTTAAACGGGCCAGTGAAGAGGGCGCGTGTGTTTGCTCATCTGCGGGTTCCGAAGGCGGACATAGTCTTGCTGCAGGAGACACACCTGAAAGTGGCAGACCAGGTTAGGTTAAGGAAGGGCTGGGTCAGTCAGGTCTTTCATTCGGGGCTGGATTCTAAGACGAGGGGGGTTGCAATCCTGATTAATAATAGGGTACAATTTGAGGCGGAGGGCACAGTCGTGGATGGGGGTGGCAGGTTCGTTCTGGTGAGGGGTAAGCTTGAAGGTGTAAGAGTAGTCCAGGTCAGTGTGTATGCCCCTAATTGGGACGATGTGGATTTTATTAGGAGGATGCTAGGGAAGATCCCCGACTTGGACTTGCTTAAGCTGATCATGGGCGGGGACTTTAATACAGTCCTGGACCCGAGCCTGGACAGGTCATGTTCAAGAACGGGCAGGTTGCCAGCTGTGGCAAAGGAACTGAGTGGGTTCATGGAGCAAACGGGGGGAGCAGATCCGTGGCGATTTAGCCGGCCGACGGCGAGGGAGTTCTCGTACTACTCCCACGTCCACAAGGTGTATTCCCAAATTGACTACTTTATTGTGAGTAGGGACCTGCTGGCCGGAATGGTGGGGGCAGAATATTCGGCAATTGCCATATCGGACCATGTTCCACACTGGGTAGACCTGCAGTTTTGTAAGGACAGCTTTCAGCGCCCACCATGGAGGCTGGAAGTTGGATTACTTGCGGACGAGGCGGTGTGTGAGAGGCTGAGGAAATGCATGCAGAATTACCTGCAGGTGAACAATAATGGAGAAGTCTCGGCAGCGGTGCTCTGGGAGGCACTGAAGGCAGTGGTGAGACTGGAGCTGATTTCAATCCGGGCCTACGGGGACAGGACAGACAGGGCAGAGACGGACCGACTGATCAAGTAAATTCTACGGACGGACAGGAGTTACGCGGAATCCCCGAGGCCAGAGTTACTCAGGAAACACAGAGGCGGCAGTCCGAATTTGGGATGCTGACTACAGGCAAGGCTGTAGAGCAGCTTAGAAAGGTAAAGGTGCAATTTATGAGCATGGGGAGAAAGGCCAGTAGAATGCTTGCGCAACAACTAAGGAAGAGGGAAGCAGCTGGGGAAGGTAATCTAGTGGGTGACCCGGCAGGGCTGAACAAGGTCTTTTGGGACTTTCATAGGAAGCTGTACACTTCGGAACCGGCGGGGGGGGGGGGGGGATGAGGCGATTCCTGGACGGTCTGACCTTCCCAAGAGTGGGGAGGGGGTTGGTAGACCGTCTGGGGGCCCTGGTTGGGATCAAAGAGGTACTGGGGGGCCTGAAGGTCATGCAGTCGGGTAAAGCCCCGGGGCCGGACAGGTATCCGGTGGAGTTTTACAAAAGATTTGCTGGGATAGTGAGGCCGGTGCTGGTCAGGGTCTTTAACGAGGCAAGAGACAGAGGGAGTTTACCCCCGACAATGTCGCAGGCCACCATCTCGCTCATTCTGAAACGGGATAAGGACCCGAAGGCCTGTGGGTCATACAGGCCGATCTCTTTGATCAACATAGACGCCAAGTTACTGGCCAAGATTTGGGCGACAAGAATTGAGGACTGTGTACCGGATGTAATTGTGGAGGATCAAACCGGGTTTGTAAAGGGGAGGCCAACCTAAGAAGGCTCCTCAACATGATTATGATGCCCCCGGAGAGTAGGGAGGTAGAGATAGTGGTAGCCATGGATGCTGAAAAGGCTTTTGACCGGGTCGAGTGGGATTATCTGTGGGAGATACTAGGACGTTTCGGATTGGGGTTCATCGACTGGGTTAGGCTATTGTATCAGGCCCCAGAGGCAAGTGGAAGGACGAACAGGATGACATCGGACTACTTTAGACTGCACCGTGTGACAAGTCAGGGCTGCCCTCGCTCCCCACTGCTGTTTGTGCTGGCCATAGAGCCGCTGGCAATTGCACTGAGAGTTTCTCGGGGCTGGAAAGGACTGGTCCAGGGGGGAGTGGAACATAGAGTCTCATTATACGCAGACGATCTGCTGTTATATGTATCGGACCCAATGGTGGGGATGGACGGTATTATGGCAACCCTGAGGGAATTTGGCCGGTTCTCCGGATACAAACTGAACATGGCTAAGAGCGAGTTGTTTGTAATTCAGGTGAGGGGGCAGGAGAGTAGGCTGAAGGGGTTGCTGTTCAGGCTAGTGGGGGAGAGTTTCCGATATTTGGGGACTCAGGTGGCACGGGACTGGGGCAAGTTGCATAAGCTCAACCTGTCCCGACTGCTGGAACGAGTGAGGGAGGAGGTCCGGAGGTGGGATGCGCTCCCGCTGTCATTGGCGGGGAGGGTGCAGACTGTTAAGATGACGATTCTCCCGCGGTTCTTGTTTGTTTTTCAGTGTCTCCCCATTTTTATCCCGCGGTCCTTCTTTAAGAGGGTGAATAAAATTATTCTGGGGTTTGTATGGGCAGGGAAGTCCCCGCGGGTGAAGAGGGTGATGCTTGAAAGGAACAGAGGAGAAGGGGGGCTGGCGTTGCCGAACCTGAGCAACTATTACTGGGCGGCCAACATAGCAATGATAAGTAAATGGATGGTGGGTGCGGGGTCGGTTTGGGAGTGGATGGAGGCTGCTTCGTGCAGGGACACTAGCTCAGCAGCCCTGGTCACGGCGCCTCTGCCGCTTCCGCCGGCACGGTACTCCACCAGCCCGATAGTGGTGGCGGCTCTTCGGATCTGGGGCCAGTGGAGGAGGCATGTAGGGGAGGTAAGAGCATCGGTGTGGACCCCAATATCAGGCCACCACCGATTTGCCCCGGGTAACATGGACGGGGGGGGTATCGACTGTGGAGGAGGGCGGGGATTGTGAGGATGGGGGATCTGTTCCTGTGAGGGAGCTTTCCGAATTTGAGGGCGCTGGAGGAGAAGTTTGGGCTGGCGAGAGGGAACGACTTTAGGTACTTACAGGTGCGGGATTTTGTACGCAGACTGGTGCCGTCCTTCCCACGTCTCCCGCCGAAGGGGAGGCAGGACAGGGTAGTTTCTAGGGGATAGGTGGGAGAGGGTAGAGTCTCAGACATCTACAAGGAGCTAATGGGAGCTGAGGATACGCAGACCGAGGACCTGAAGCTTAAGTGGGAAGAGGAGCTCGGGGGAGAGATGGAGGATGGTGTCTGGGCAGAAGCCCTGATCAGAGTAAACACGACCGCAACATGCGCCAGGCTCAGCCTGATCCAGTTTAAGGTCGTGCACCGAGCCCACATGATGGTGGCCCGGATGAGAAAAGTCTTCGGGATGGAGGACAAGTGTGCTAGATGCGCCGGAGGGCCATCTAACCATGTACAGATGTTCTGGTCGTGCCCTAAACTCAGGGGGTACTGGCAGGGATTCGCAGATGTCATGTCCCGGGTATTGAAAACTGGGGTTGGAATGAGCCCTGAGGTGGCAATCTTTGGGGTTTCGGAGGACCCGGGAGTCCAGGAAGAGAGAGGCCGACGTTCTGGCCTTTGCTTCCCTGGTAGCCCGGCGATGAGTACTGTTAGCATGGAGGGACTCAAAGCCCCCGAGGGCTGAGGTATGGTTATCGGACATGGCGAGCTTTCTTGGCCGAGGGAAAGTCAAGTTCGCCTTGAGAGGTTCGCTACTGGGGTTCGCCCGAAGGTGGCAGCCATTTATTGACTTCTTCGCCGAGGAGTAAGTGTCAGCGGGGGGGGGGGGGCTAAGGTAGAGTAGAGTAGGGGGGATATTGAGGCAGGTCCTTGCGTGAACAGAGCCGTGGTTTGCACTATGTTTAATTTGTGTCTTGACTTTTTTTTTGTATTATACAATGTCACTTTTTCTACATGCCTAAAATACTTCAATAAAATTGTTTGTTTAAAAAAAAAAAAATTGCCCCTTAATGTCCAAGGTTGTGCAGGTTAGGTGGGGTTACGACGGTGGAGTGGGCCGAGGTAGGCTGCTCCTTCAGAGGGCTGGTGCAGACTTGATGGGTTGAATGGCCTCCTTCTCCACTGTAAGGATTCTATGGTTCAAACTGAGCTAGGTCAAGTCACTCGTGTCATTCAGATCTTCTTCAACATCAGTGGGGCACAGATATTAAGTCTCAGGGATGGCACCTTGAATACCACAATATGAATGATAGCACCTCAGATGCAAGCTACATGCGTGACAAGGTTTGTAGGGCAGAAGTAATATCGGTCATTGTAGTTGCTAGTGGTTGAAGATTGTGAGCTTCAGTGTTTTCAAATGTTATTCATTCATCTATTCAATCTATCATTTCAAAGGGGAGGACAAAAATGTTATGCACCCAGGCCTGAATATGGCCTTTTTGACGGTTCCCATAGAATGGAGGAGGCGGAGAAGGAACAAGTGAAGCTGAGCGCAGCTTCAGGCGGTCCAGGATGCAGGAGAGCCATAGCGAGAACATGAGGATCAGGAGGGTAGACCCGGACCACGGACGCGACTCACTAGGGCCTGAGCCTACGCAAGATGAGTGAGAGACAATGCCACCCATGTCTGCGCTTGTCCCAAGGATCATATCTGCCACGTTCTTCAAGAAGAACTAACGCCCCGTGGAATGGGAGGCTATCCCCTGCCTTTAAGGTCATCACTGCGCTCAATTTCTTTGCTTGCAGATCGTTCTAGGGATCCACAGGGCACCTGTTGGCACCTTGCAGTCTGTCGCCACCCACCAATGCACCAAGGTGTGTAAGGATCCTCCTGTTTAAACTTTGTTTTCTCTTTGTATTCCCTTTATTTTCTGTTATTTTGCCCTTTCTAAACCTCAATACAAAACTTGACGATACTTTTAAGATGAAGTGCACCTTTAATTCAAAACCAGGAGACACCCAGAAGGCCGTGCTATTGCTCTGACATCAATAATGACACGCCTTGACGGATTTGACCGTCACCCAATTTATATTCCCGGGTCTTAACCGATACTCGATGCTGATTGGCGCTGGCCGTTCCAGAATGTTCTGCAAAGGCAAGTTTGTTCTCAGAAGTTTCAGTTTCTTTTTGAACACAGAGCTGAAGAAAGCTCTTTCGGAATCTCTCTCTCAGATGGTAAAACTCCCTCAAACACCCCAGCTGGAGGCTCTGCTTTCTCCTCAGCCAAGCTGGTAGATGCTCTAGGGAAACTGGACATCAAGTAAGATTAAAAATCCAAGCTGCGTTTAAGCATCCAATGCAGCCACTGAGCAACGTCAGTGGTTTAAAACATCCTTCTTGCAATCTCGTGTGGAGAACTCTAGTCTTATCTCAGTGAGGGTGTTATTTATTCTGGTGGAGTTGGAAGTAAGTCAGAATTAAACAGACCTGAGGCGGATCTTCCGAGTGAAGGCCCGGGTTAATACAAACTAAAGTGACTCCCCAGAGGGGATCCTGCAGCTTGAGAGTTCTGGCTGAAGGTTACAGCCAGAAGATCCTCGTTAGCCATCCAACCGGTGGTTCACAATCACTTCATGTCCTGGAAGGACAGTCAGTTGGAAAACAACGTCAACATCCGAAACAAGGACACTCATCTTCCATCTCACATAAATCCTCTATTATTTTTACCCTCCCCTTTTCTGTGTGTGTGTCCGTCTTGTGTGTGTTTGGGTAGAGGGTGGGATGGTAAAAGGGAGGGGGGAGAGCAGTAGATTAGCTGGCTGTTATTCTAGTATAATTATTGCCTATCTTATTTTCTGTTATTGTTTGTAAATAAACAGTTGTTGTGTTTCACTTACAAATCTGGGGCGTCATTCTCCGACCCCCCCCCGCCGGGTTGGAGAATCGCCAGGGGCTGCCGTGAATCCCGCTCCAGCCGGTTACCGAAGTCTCCGGTACTGGATATTCGGCGGGGGTGGGAATCGGGCCGCGCCGGTTGGCGGGCCCCCCCGCTCGATTCTCCGGCCCGGATGGGCCGAAGTCCCGCCGATAAATTGCCTGTCCTGCCGGCGTGGATTAAACCACCT
This sequence comes from Scyliorhinus torazame, assembly GCF_047496885.1. Taxonomy (NCBI): domain Eukaryota; kingdom Metazoa; phylum Chordata; class Chondrichthyes; order Carcharhiniformes; family Scyliorhinidae; genus Scyliorhinus; species Scyliorhinus torazame. The sequence goes on from NC_092720.1 coordinate 205,590,404, forward strand.
TTTGAACGGCGGGACAAGGCGGCGTGGGTGGGCTCCGGGGTCCTGGGGGGGCGTGGGGTGATCTGGCCCCGGGGGGGTGCCCCCACGGTGGCCTGGCCCGCGATCGGGGCCCACCGATCCGCGGGAGGGCCTGTGCCGTGGGGGCACTCTTTCCCTTCCGCCTCCGCCACGGTCTCCACCATGGCGGAGGCGGAAGAGACTCCCTCCACTGCGCATGCGTGGGAAACTGTCAGCGGCCGCTGACGCTCCCGCGCATGCGCCTCCCGGGGATGTCATTTCCGCGCCAGCTGGCGGGGCAACAAAGGCCATTTCCGCCAGCTGGCGGGGCGGAAATTCCACCGGCGTCGGCCTAGCCCCTCAATGTTGGGGCTCGGCCCCCAAAGATGCGGAGCCTTCCGCACCTTTGGGGCGGCGCGATGCCCGTCTGATTGGCGCCGTTTTGGGCGCCAGTCGGCGGACATCGCGCCGTTTCCGGAGAATTTCGCCCCTGGTGCCTGAAAGTCATTGGAGGAGTTAAGGATATCAGAAACTTTATACAAATTATTGGTTAATTCACTTGTGTTTGGACTCCGGAGCCTATGGACCTGGAATTGACCGTGCACTAGCCCAGGGTGTCGTAACAGAGGTCACAGATACCCTCCACAGCAGGGCACTATGTGAGATTTGCATTCAATGAAGATCGCCCGGTTACGATATTCAATGGATTTGCAGCTATCTCACGTTTCCCAAGAGTTGGTGCAATCGACTGCCCCATTTGGCATTAAGGGCTCCATGACAGCAGCCCCTACTGTTTATCAACTGTAAAGGTTTTTATTCCGTGAATTTTCAAGTGGTCTGTGAACATCGGAAGCCTGGAAGTTTCCCTGAATCATACATCCTGAATTACTCCCAGGTCCCTCAGCTACTCGAAGAGCCTGAATGTGGAGGTGGATGGCTGCTTGGGGATAAGGGGTACTCGCTGAAACTTTGGCTCATGACACCTGTGTATTATCCTCAGAGTGCCTCGGAGGAGAGATACAATGTGGCTCATAGCTCCACATAATCCCTCATTGCTCGACCATAGGCATTCTGAAGATGCACTTCTTCCGATGTTTGGTGTACAGTCCAGGTGGGGTATTCCACATCATCGCCGTCTGTCGTTCCCTTCACAGCCTTGTGCTGCAGAGGGGAGATCTCTTCCCAGAGGGAGAAATGGAGGAGGATGGGAGCTCCTCAGAGCATGTAGAGCAGGAGGGCCAGTGTGTAGAGGGTCAGCTACCACAGGACAACGCCCATTGAGGAAGCACAATGTGGAAGACCGTGCCCATGCCACTTTAATTGCCACCAGATTCCAGGAGGAAGTAAAGGCAATGGGAGATGGTCATGTTCCCTCTGTTTCTTAATGCCAGTCCATTGCATTGAAAGGGATGTCCATCCAGTCAAACAGAGCGAAAGTTTAACATTCAGACTTGCACCTTCCAGCTTCATGAGTTGACCAAGCCGTGATCTCTACAAAGATCGGCAGTGCACTCTGTATGTGCTCGCTCTGGGAAGTGAGAGACAAAACAGCAGCGAGAACTCGGCAGAAACGTATTCGCCACATTGATGAGAAAGTACAGCGGCCAGTAGGATGAGGACAGTGTTGGGGATTTCTCCTCCCATCCAATCTTCTCCTTGTCACTACCATCGAGGAGACACAACTAACACTAACCCTTCAAGGCTGCTGAGCTGCCTTCACACAATGGTGTGTCATCAGGGTAAAGGGTTACAAGCACACTAAACACATACTTACCACAAAGATTTTTTATCATCTCCTTGACATCACACAATAATAATAATCCTTATTGTCACAAGTAGGCTTACATTGACACTGCAATGAAGTTACTGTGAAAAGCCCCGAGTCGTCACATTCCAGTGTCTGTTCGGGTACACAGAGGGAGAATTCAGAATGTCCAATTCACCTAACAGCACGTCTTTCGGGACTTGTGGGAGCAAACCGGAGCACCCGGAGGAAACCCACGCAGACACGGGGAGAACGTGCAGACTCCGCACAGACAGTGACCCAAACTGGGAACCGAACCTGGGACCCTGGCGCTGTGAAGCAACAGTGCTAACCACTGTACTACCATGCCGCTCTGGCTGCGGGAACGATCTTCAGTGAGGTTGACATGACATCAAATTAAATCTCACAGAGGGACACTGTGACTGAGTGGAAGGATTGCTAAACCTCAAAAGAAGAGAATTCACATGGACATAATCACGCGGCCTTCAGTTGACCACTGAATGCAAATGGAATGTTGACAGCAAATGGAATGTTGGCATTTGTACCTAAAGGAATTGAGTACAAAGGTAAGGAAGTGTTTTTGCAACTATACAAGGCATTGGTAAGACTGCACCTGGGAGTATTGTGCACTGTTTTGACCCCTTATTTGAGGAAAGATGTGGAATTGGAGGCAGTTCAGAGGAGGTTCACTAGATTGATTCTAGAGAAGAGGGGTTTGTCGCATGAGGAGAAATTGAACAGTTCGGCCTATACTCTCTAGACTTTGGAATACTAATATTAGGGCTCGGAGACCTTGGATGAGTACCGTTCAGTATTGGTCTCCATAAGTGGGGACCAGACAGAACGACACTCAGGTCTTCCAGAGTATCAGAGCCCCCAGGTGCATGCCCTTTGGGCAGGGTGGTACCCTGGTACTGATGATCCCACCTAGACAGCCTGGGAGTGCCACCTGGATGTCAGCCTGAAGGTGCCATGCTGACATTTGTTATGTGTTGGCGTTTGGACCGGGGTGCCCAGGGACCATTGTATAGTGTTTTGGGGCTGGGGGGGGTGGGGTGGGTTGCGCGGGGTGGGGTGGGTTGCACGGGGACGGGCACGTGGGGGGGGGGGGGGCGGGAGTGCGGGGGTGGGGGCGGGGCACGCGGGGAGGGGGAGGGGTGGGGCGCGCGGGGGACGGGGAGGGGGAGGGGGGAAAAAGAATACTAATATTAATAGCTTTATTGTCACAAGTAGGCTTACTGGGAAAAGTTCCTAGTCGCCACATTCCGGCGCCTGTTTGGGTACACGAGGGAGAATTCAGAATATCCGAATCACCTAACAGCACGTCTTTCGGGACTTTGGGAGGAAACTGGAGCACCCGGACGAATCCCACGCAGACACGGGGAGAACGTGCAGACTCTGCACAGACAGTGAGCCAAGCCGGGAATCGAAGCTGGGACCCTGGCGCTGTGAAGCAACAGTGTTAACCACTGTGCTACCGTGCTGCCCATCTTAGAGGTGGATCACCTTATAATCGCTCGATTTTACTCCTGAGCTATTAGCAAAGAGGAAAAGATCACAGACCCAGTTTGAGCTGCTGTCCACTAACAAGTCAGTGCAGCAGTTACAGCGCTCCAGGGGCACTATTTATGAGTGCGTGAGAAGGCCAGCCGTCTTCTAGTTCACCAACTCAAAAGACAAGCGGCCTCCCATGAGATCCCTCAGATACTCAATCGGGATGGCAATCTCCTTTCCGCCCCCCCTTCAGGTCAATGCAGCATTTAAATCCTATTACTGCGACCTGTATGAATCAGAACCCCCTGCAGATAAATCGATCATGTCTGACTTTCTGGACGGTCTGCCCAGCCCAATTGTTGATGTGAGGAAGAGCTGTGAGTTGGATTCCCCACTACGCCCGGATGTGATTTTAAAATGTATTGGGCTGATGCAGTCTGGCAAGGCCCCAGGCCCGGATGGCTGTCTGGTCGAGTTTTCCAACAAGTTCTTGGAACAGCTCGTACCCTTGCTATTGGATATGCATAATGACTCCCTGTCTCAGGGTTCTTTGCCTCCGACTCTCACTCAAACCTCTACTTCCTTGCTCCTTAAGCGGGACAAGTAAGTGCGGTTCACATCAACCCATCTCCCTGTTAAACGCGGACATCAAGCTGCTCACTAAGGTTTTGGCGCTCCGGTTGGAGCCTTGCTTCCCAAGTATAATTCCAGAGGATCAAACAGGGGCCGACAATTATCGGTCAATATATGTCGCCTTTTAAACATCGTTCTTTTCCCCTGCACTGCACCCGAATCTGAGGTGATAGTTTCTTTTGATGCTGAAAAAGCATTCAATAGAGTGGAATGGGAATATTTATTTGAGATTCTCAGGAGATTTGGTTTCGGCCATAAATCCCCCTCTTGGATCCCTATAATTCCACTACGGCCAGCGTTCACATGAACACTTATCTCCCCTTAAATAGGGGCACTAGACAGGGCTGCCCCCTATCCCCACTTTTATTCACCTTGGCATTAGAACCGCTCTATAACATTGTGGGCCTCAAGTCAATGGAGGGGTATGAGATGGAGCATCGGGTATCGTTTTGTGCAGATAACCTACTTCTGTATATTACGGACCAAACTCCCCCCATGGACGGCATAATAAAGTCACTTAATACATTTGGCTCCTTCTCTGGCTATAAGTTAAATCTAGGCACGGGTGAATGTTTTATGGTCAACCCCCTGGGAGGCAAGCTCAATTAGGCATGTTACCTTTCCGCTTCTTTTATACATGTTTCTGCTATTTGGAGATCCGGGTGGCCCGCAATTGGGCCTCACTTCATAAGTTAAATTACTCAAGCCTGATCAATAATGTTAAAATGGATCTTTGGAGGTGGAACAGTCGTCCTCTGTCTCTGGCAGGTTAAAATGAATGTACTTCCTCGGTTTCTATTTTTCTTTCAATTTCTCCGCCTTTTTTCTGCCCAAATACTTTTTTATTAAGGTTAACAAATTGATATCTGCTTTTATTTGGGCGGGTAAGAACCCTGGAATCTGTAGCGTTCTATTCCAAAGGGACAACAGACATTACATAGAACATAGAACATACAGGGCAGAATGAGGCCATTCGGCCCATCGAGTCTGCACCGACCCATTTCAGCCCTAACTACCACCCTATTCCCATAACCCAATAACCCCTCCTAACCTTTATGGACACTAAGGGCAATTTATCATGGCCAATCCACCTAACCTGCACGTCTTTGGACTGTGGGACGAAACCGGAGCACCCGGAGGGAAACCCACGCACACACGGGGAGGATGTGCAGACTCCGCACAGACAGTGACCCAGCCTGAAATCAAACCTGGGACCCCTGGCGCTGTGAAGCCACAGTGCTAGCCACGTGTGCTACCGTGCTGCCAACACGTGAGGGTTGCTGGGCTGCTAACATCAGTGACCCCGATTCTATTTGCGATCAAATGGAGGCTCGCTCTTGCACTACTTCTACTCTCCTTGCCATGGTTACTGCACCATTGCTCCTTTCTCCCGCTAGATTTTCCTCAAACCCAGTGATGTTTTCCTTTCTTAGGTTTTGGAAACAGACTTGGCAGCATTTTAAGCTCCTTTCCCTGTCTTCATTGGCCTGATTGTAACAATCACCTTTTCTGACCTTCTGTATTGGAAAGCAAAGCGACTTGCGTATTTTGGGATCTATTTGCACAGGGGGGGGGGGGCAGAGGGGGGGGAGGAGGGGGGGAGGGGGAGGAGGGGGAGGGGAGGAGGGGAGGAGGGGGAGGGGGAGGGGGGGAGGAGGGGGGGAGGGGGGAGGGGGGAGGAGGGGGGAGGGGGAGGAGGAGGGGGGAGGGGGGGAGGGGGAGGGGGGAGGGGGGAGGGGGAGGGGGGAGGGGGGGAGCCCATTCTCCTCACACATTCATGTGCGAGGCGATCAGGTTGACACATTGCCAACGGAGTCTGCTTGTTGGTGGAGTAATACTGGCGGAATCTGGAAACAAGGTTTCTGAAAACAATATATGGGAAGCAAGGCCAGACTAATTAGTTTGTTTTCTGGGATGAGAGGGTTGTCCTATGAAGAGTACCAGCCTCCCCGAACAGGCGCCGGAATGTGGCGACTAGGGGCTTTTCACAGTAACTTCATTTGAAGCCTACTGTGACAATAAGCGATTTTCATTTCATGTGTAAATTGAGCCGATATTCTCTGGAATTTGGAAGAATTGAAACGTATGTGAGTCTGATAAGTGGCCTGTAGGGTGGACACTGAGAGGTTGTTTCACTGGGCTGGGGAATCTGGATCACAGGGGCACAATCTCAGAATAAGGGGTTGATCATTTAGGACTGAGACGAGGTGCAAATTCTTCATGACTCTTTGGAGAAGGTTCCGGATGTTCCATCGCTGAGAATATTTAAGGCTGAGAAACGCATCCTTTCGGTGGCTTGGGAATAAAGGGAGAGAGAGGGAGTGGGCAGGAAAGTGAAGTCGAGGCTGAAGATCAGTCATGGTCGTATTGATTGTCGGAGCAGCCTCAAGGGGCCGAGTGGTCTACTCCTGCTCCTATCCCTTACAGTCCCAGTAGAAGTGGGAAAGGTTGTGGGTGATTTATTGATGTGTGATGCTGTGTGGAGGAGTAAAGGAGGATCTGCTCGAGTCAGAATTAGGGGGAAGTTGGACGATGTGAGGAGGGGGTGGGGGAGGGTTGTAGAAAATAACTAAAGTAATCCTGTACCATTTTTCACCATAATTTTGCCTCATTCAGTGTCGGATGTTGACAGGATTTGCATCATGCGCATTACAAGATTTCGATAAACGATGGTCAAATAGGTGTAGCTTTCCCAGTGGGATGGGCAAATTGTCTTTTCAAAACGGGAGAACAACTGGGAAAGATAGAAAATCAAAAACAGGAAATGGGAGATTGACCCCCACAGACCCTTCTTTACCGAGGATCAATGCTTCCTTCTGATTGTCCCGCCACCGCGTGGCTCAAGGTTCAACCTTATTGGGAAATGCAGTTAATAATTGGCCTGCTAGCATAGAATGCCCAGCACCAAGGAGTCCAGTACTCGGGAGTCCAGTACTCGGAATCCACTCTGAAGGCTGTAAATTTGGGAATCAGTCAGCCCAATTTGCTTTGGAAAGTGCTCGTTTTTATTTTGCACAGTCATGTTACAGGAACTGTGGAAAATCTTTTTCTATCTGGTCTTTCTCTTTCGACAATGTAAATATGGTGAAAAGGTGACTGCCGGAAACCTCAATCGGACCCAGGTAAAAAAAAACAAGGCCAGGTGGATTAGGCAGCTGCGGCTTGGACGGGTTAAGCCAGGCAAGGGATTGGGGTTGGATTTCAGGCCTCTTCTGATAGCAGCCAGGGGGTGACCTGAATGAGCGTCTGTGCCTGGAGAAAGGACAGAGAACTCAGCTTTGAGTACTAGCTGGCAAATTGCTACCCTGTTGGAGAAATGTGTGTGTGTGTGTGAGGGTGGGTGTGTGTGAGCGTGGGTGTGTGTGAGCGTGGGTGTGTGTGAGCGTGGGTGTGTGTGAGCGTGGGTGAGTGCGAGCGTGGGTGAGTGCGATTGTTTGTGCGGTGTCCTCTGCTGTTGCCGTGCAAGTCGCCATAGGCCCTGAGGTGAAAAGACAGGGCAACGGCCCCGGGAAAGGAGGCCAGTAATATCCCATAGCAGCACATGTCTGAACAGGCCAGAAGTGGAGGGAAGATAGATGTGGTGGGGCACTGTGAGTGTGGAGGGGTGCGGGGGGGAAATCGGTGTTGGGGCGTTGGTTGAATTGAAAATAAAATAGCCAAAAGTCCAGTAGAGGCAGTGAACGGGAAGCTTCAAGAGACAGAAAGATCAACTCAGTGAATCAATGGTAGCTTTGGGCAAGGCGGGGCAGGGAGGAGAACAGTTTGCAGCTGGAGCGAGTGAAATAAATGATCGTGGTTGGGATACCCCGGTCCCGCAGCTGCATGGTTTTCAGCGGCACGCTGACTGATGTCAGGATTCTCTCTCCCGCCACTTGTCAATGGGCCCATGTCACCATTACCGCAACTGGAATAGATCTTGGGTAGACCTTAGTTTTGCACAAGAGAGCGAGATGGTCAACAGCCAGGCAGCAACCCTGTTTAACGTCTCCCCCAGAATGAGCTGAATGGAAGTAAGAATGATGAGAGATGTGAAACAAGATCGCAGCTCAGCTCGCTGTCACTGAGAAGTTAACATCTGCCCCACTTTGACATTCATGAAAGTATTTGGTGAATTTCTGTTGTACAGGTGCAAGAAGGATCGCGTGCTGTTTTTATCAAGCTATGTCATGATGTGTCATTGTGCTTTTATTAGATTTAATTGGGAGTTAGAAACTAACGCATGGGAAAGTGTATTTTGTCCACGATATTTGTCGCCTGTCACATCAGATACACTGGCAGTGGGGTGTTTAGCACAGGGCTAAATCGCTGGCTTTGAAAGCAGGCCAAGGCATGCCAGCAGCACGGTTCAATTCCCGTACCAGCCTCCTCAAACAGGTGCCGGAATGTGGCGACTAGGGGCTTTTCACAGTAACTTCATTTGAAGCCTACTTGTGACAATAAGTGATTTTCATTTCATTTCATTTTCATTTCATTTCACTATCCGGATGGTTCCTTTGCCCCACCCTCACCCCCTGCCTGCCTGATAACAGTTGACTCTACCAAGTCAGGGTCAAACCTGGAATGTCTGAGAATTTTGTAACCAGCCAGCACAACAATGATTTTTTTTAAAGATTTTTTTTTTAAATTTAGAATACCCAATTCATTTTTTCCAATTAAGGGGCAATTTAGCATGTTCAATCCACCTACCTTGCACATTTTTGGGTTGTGGGGGCGAAACCCACGCAAACACGGGGAGAATGTGCAAACTCCACACGGACAGTGACCCAGAGCCGGTATTGAACCTGGGAACTCGGCGCCGTGAGACTGCAGTGCTAACCACTGTGTCACCGTGTTGCCCAGCACAACAATGATAACTTGCATTCCCGTAGCATCTTTAACATCGTAAAACGGCCCAAAGTGCCTCACAGCAACAAACTTTGACACTGAGCCACACAAGGACACGTTAGGGCAGGAATCAAAGAGCTTTAAGGACCATCTTTAAAGGAGGGAGGTGGTGAGATTTAGGGACAGAGTTCCAGAGCTTAGGGTGCAGGCAGCTGAAGGCATGGCCAATAATAGTACAGTGAATGGTAGAACCCTCAAGAGTATTGACAGTCAGAGAGATCTAGGTGTACAGGTCCACAGGTCACTGAAAGGGGCAACACAGGTGGAGAAGGTAGTCAAGAAGGCAAACGGCATGCTTGCCTTCATTGGCTGGGGCATTGAGTATAAAAATTGGCAAGTCATGTTGCAGCTGTATAGAACCTTAGTTAGACCACACTTGGAGTATAGTGTTCAATTCTAGTTGCCACACTACCAGAAGGATGTGGAGGCTTTAGAGAGAGTGCAGAAGAGATTTACCAGAATATTGCCTGGTATGGAAGGCATTAGCTATGAGGAGAGGTTGAATAAACTTGGTTTGTTCTCAGTGGAACAACGGATGTTGAGGGGGTGACCTGATAGAGGTCTAAAAAATTATGAGGGGTATAGACAGAGTGGATAGTCAGAGGCTTTTTCCCAGGGTAGAGAGGTCAATTACTAGGGGGCATAGGTTTAAGGTGCGAGGGGCAAGGTTTAGAGGAGATTTACGAGGCAAGTTTTTTGCACAGAGGGTAGTGGGTGCCTGGAACACGCTGCCAGAGGAGGTGGTGGAAGCAGGGACGATAGTGAACTTTAAGGGGCATCTTGACAAATAGATGAATAGGATCGGAATAGAGGGATACGGACCCTGGAAATGTTGAAGATTTTAGTTGAGACGGGCAGCATGGTTGGCGCAGGCTTGGAGGGCCGAAGGGCCTGTTCCTGTGCTGTACTTTTCTTTGTTCTATGTTCTTTGATGGAAATAGGTTGTGATTGATGGTGCGCTGAGATCAGTCGGGTCGAGAGAGGTTACAGAGGCAGGGGGTTGGCTCACTTACCCACTAACAATTAGGTTAAAAAAAACTTGCATTTTATATAGTAACATTCACATCCTCAGCGTGACCCAGTGTGTTCATAGCCAATTGAATACTTTTGTTTTAGAACATAGAACACAGAACTGTACAGCACAGTACAGGCCCTTCGGCCCATGCTGTTGTGCCGAACTAGTCTGAAACTAAGATCAAATCAACCTACTCCCAATCATTCCAGTGTGCTCCATATGCCTATCCAATAACCACTTGAATGTTCCGACAGTGTCCGACTCCACTACCATAGCTGGGAGTGCGTTCCACTCCCCAACCACTCTCTGAGTAAAGAACCTACCTCTGACATCCCTCCTATATCTTCCACCATGAACCTTATAGTTATGCCCCCTTGTAACAGCTACATCCACCCGAGGAAAATCGCTGAACATCCACTCTACCTAACCCTCTCATCATCGTATACGCCTCAAGTGACCTCTTATCCTCCTTCGCTGCAATGAGAAAAGCCCTACCTCCCTCAACCTTTCCTCATAAGACCCACCCTCCAATCCAGGCAGCATCCTTGTAAATCTCCTTTGCACCCTTTCCAATGCTTCCACACTCCTCCTATAATGAGGTGACCAGAACTGCACACAATACTCCAAATGTGGTCTAACCAAGGCCTTGTACAGTTGCAGCATAATCCCACAGCTCTTAAACTCAATCCCCCTGTTAATAAATGCTAACACACGAGAGGCTTTCTTCACGGCTCTATCCACTTGGGTGGCAACTTTCAGCGATCTATGGACATGAACTCCAAGGTCTCTCTGCTCCTCCACATTCTTCAGAACCTTGCCGTTAACCCTGTAATCCGCATTCAAATTTGTCCTACCAAAATGAATCACCTCACACTTATCAGGCAAGTGGATAAGGTTTGAAGTGTGGTCATTGTTGTATTGACGCAGACAATTTGCACACTGCCCTCTCCCTCCCCAAGCAGTCATGTGATGAAGACTAGACTAGCTGTTTTTAGTTATCTTGGTTGAAGGATAAATATTGACCATGTTACGTTAGAAATGCAGCAGGCCATTCAGCCCATCGAGCATGTTCCGCCATTCAATTAGTTCATGGTTGATCTGTGCTGTCAATGCAGCCTAGTAGTTTGCTTTTTCCCTCATTTGTGCTTTGCTTCAATAAGACTCCAAGACATAGCAGCAGACATAGACCATTCGGCCCATTGAGTCTGATCTGTCGTTCAACCAGACCAAGACTAATCTGATATGATAAACCGGAACTCCACGTTCCTGCCATCCCCATAACCCTTGATTGCCTTATTGATTAAAAATCTGTCTATCTCAACCTTGAACATACTTAAAGACACATCCTCCACAGCCCTCTGCGTTAACAAATCCACAGATTCACTACTCTGATGGGAAGAAATTCCTCCCCATCTCTGACTGAAATGAGCGACTCCTTACTCTGAGATTATGCCCTCTGGTCCTAGACTCTCCTACAAGAGGAAACATCCTCTCAACATCTACCCTGTCCAGCCCCCTGAGAATGCTGCTGCTAAGTAATTGAGCTGTTCTATACTGGTGATAGTGGGGCTAAGCAGAGCTCTGGGTCAGCGAGTAGCCGCTCACATCTGTGAATCAGAGAGTCGCACTCCAGAGATTTGAAGACAAAATCAAGTCTGACACTGGGTTGCAGTACGGAGAGAGTGCTGCGCTGGCAGAGGTACTGTCTTTTGGACGGGAGATTAAACTGAGGCCCCACCTCCTCTCAGGTGGATGTAAATGATCCCGCTTTGAAGAGCAGCTGAGTTTTCCTGGTGTTCTGCCCAATATCTTTCCCACATCACAGAAACAGATTATCTGGTAATGATCGCATCACTGTTTCCAGTTGCTTAGTTTCTTCTTTCTTTTCCCCACACCTAGTAGTTCACAAAGGCAGATTTTCATCTGTTCCCATAACATTTTCCCTGGGATAGATCATTAGTCTGTCGCCAGGGGCTTATTACTTGAGGTGGGCACCAGTCCGCATCAAGCATGGCTGACTAGCAGTCTCTCCCACTTGGGGCGTGTTGGAAGTACTTTCCAGAGGGCAGCATGGTGTCACAGTGGGTTAACCCTGCTGCCTCATGGCGCCGAGGTCCCAGGCTCGATCCCGGCTCGGGGTCACTGTCCGTGTGGAGTTTGCACATTCTCCCCGTGTTTGCGTGGGTTTCGCCCCCACTACCCAAAGATGCCCAGGGTAGGTGGATTGGCCACGCTAAATTGCCCCTTAATTGAAAAAAATGAATTGGGTACTCTAAATTTTTTTTTTTTAAATGAAGTACTTTTCAGGTTAACACTCAACATGCTGGTCACATTATCAACCATCAAGTCCTGGGAATCGAACCCAGAGCTTCCGGCTCTGAGGCAGGGACTCTACCCACTGAACACAAAACCTCCTTCAGGAGTACTGCGCGCAAATTGGCTGCTGTGTTTCCCACATCACATCGGTGACTGAACTGCAAACAGTTCTTCGCTGACTGTGCAGTTCTCTGAACCGTCCCGAGGTTGTGAGAAAAGGCTTTTCAACAAAAATATAAATATACAAAATATCAAGTGAACAACCAAAGAACATCAGAAGACAACATCAACCCAATAACAACCCCAACCCTCCAGCCCCACCTGCCACCGACCCCCAACCATGTCCCGCCTTCCCTGTTTTAACCCTTTACCCCCCCTTTGAGGGCCCCTCATTGCTGACCCTCAATCTTCCTTGAAGAAATTGATGAGCGGTTTCCACCTCTGTCTGCACCTGCCCTGCTAGTGACACATCCCACCTCCTAAAATCCGCCTTTATCTCATCTACCAATTGGGCCAAATTCAACTTAAGCAGCTCGGACGAACTCCGTGCCACTTGAACACCGAGGTATCTAAAACTCGTCCCCACCACCCTAAACAGCAGCTCCCCAACCTACTTTCCTGCCCCCTAGCATTGATCAGGAACACATCACTCCTTCCCATATTCAAATTGTATCCAGAAAATCGGTCAATTCTTGCAAAATCCCCATGATCACCGCCCCCCCCCCCCCCCCCCCCCCCCCCCCACCCACCCCCGCCCCGGCCCCCAATTCTGCCCACCGGGTCTGAAATATGTAATAACAGATCGGTCGCATACAGCAAAACCCTATGCTCGACACCCCCCCCCCCCAACTCAATCCCTCTCCAATCCCTCAACGCCCTGAGCATAGTTGCCAGCAGCTCTATCGTCAAGGTGAAAAGCAACAGGGAGAGCGGGCATTCCTGTCTCGACCCACGGTGAAGCCCAAAGTTCCCCAAACTCACTTGGATCGTCCGCACACTCGCCAATGGCGCCTTAGTCAGCAACTGGACACAATTCACAAATCCCTGTCCGAACCCGAAACTCCCCAGTACCTCGAACAAATACACCCACTCCACCCGATCAAAAACCTTCTCCGTGTCCACCGGCATCGCTACCTCAACCTCTTGCCCCCCTGAGGGCTTCATAATCACGTTTAGTAATCTCTGCACATTTGCTGACACTTCCTCCACCTTGGGAAACTCCAACTCCAACCCATTCAGGAACCGCCTCCAGGGGCTACGGCTCATGCAGAAGGCCTCAAAACCCCATTCATTCCCTCCAGGTCCATCACCACCTTACCCCCTTCATCCCCCACTCTACCGATCTCCCTCACTGCTGCCGGCTTTCTCAACTGATGGGCTAGCATCCTACTTGCCTACTCCCCATACACTGTCACTCTTGCCCTCCGCAATTGCCCCACCACCTTCCCCATCGACATTAACCCAAACTCCACTCTTCTGGCCCACCAACAGCCCCAACTCCGCCGCCAGCGAGTCTCATGCTTCCCCCACTGCCTCTTCCACCTTCTATCTCGACAGGCCCTGAGCCTCCAGCCTCTGTCTCAATTTCTCAATAGCCGTCCTAAGCGGCTCCACCACCTTAGCCAGGTGCTCCAAGGCCTCTGCTGCTGTAACTTATTATTCAAAAACTCCACCAGTTGCGCCTGGGCCACTGGGTGGGGAGTGCTTCCCCCTTGTCCTCCGCCATCTTGCGGTACACCATTAAAACTGCCCTGTTCCAGCAGCTCCCTCTTTCTCGTCGGACTTCTCGTCCTCTGATCCATGCCTCAGTCTCACCAGAGGAATATTACCTTTCTTGGGCACACACACCTTTCACCCTCAAGAAGACCCCCATACAGGTGGGGAAGGACCAGCAAAATCCACCCCGATCTCTCGATTCTCTCAGGAGACCCCCGGAATGCCTCAATCCGGGGGTCCTCAAGCACCATCGCACCTCACCTTACACAGGGACACCCCAAAGCCCGATCCGCTGCGTGTTTAAAATGACAGGCACCTTGGCACTGCCTGTCTGGCAATGTCAGGCTGGCACCCAGGTGGCACTGCCAGGGTGCAAGAGTTCAGGTCACAACAGCAGTGCCTGGGTACCACCTTCCCGAGAGGCCAACCATCCACGGGCCTCCGATTCCCTGGGAGATCCCCCAAATTCCATTCCGCCTGTCACCATCTTAACAGAATGGCGTTCGCCATAGGTTTCTGAGACGGAGGGGTTATATCCCAAAGCCTTGGGTAGATCAGGCGAGTGAACATTAGAGTGAGACTAGCTACTCACTGTAATATGCAAATTTGTCAAATAATGATCCGGCCAACAATGGGCAAGATCCAGATGGTGACGTCTTGCAGATGACGTTAGATCTCGCGAGGTGTGGTGAGTTGGGTAAATCCCGGAAGAGGCATCTCTCGACATCTTCCGTCCGCTTTGCGCCCCAGTTCGGAGGGGTTGCGGCCAGTAGATTACACGCAGTGTATTGGGCTATGGATATGCAGGAGTGAGTTACAGTCCAAAATCTAATCAAAGGGTTCAGATGGTTTATATATAGAATAATGGATACCTGGGAGTGAGTTACAGATTGGAATCTAATCGAGGGGTTCAGATGGTTTATATATAGAATAATGGATACCTGGGAGTGAGTTACAGACTGGAATCTAATCGAGGGGTTCAGATGGTTTATATATAGAATAATGGATACCTGGGAGTGAGTTACAGACTGGAATCTAATCGAGGGGTTCAGATGGTTTATATATAGAATAATGGATACCCGGGAGTGAGTTACAGACTGGAATCTAACCGAGGGGTTCAGATGGTTTATATATAGAATAATGGATCCCCGGGAGTGAGTTACAGACTGGAATCTAATCGAGGGGTTCAGATGGTTTATATATAGAATAATGGATACCTGGAAGTGAGATACAGACTGGAATCTAATCGAGGGGTTCAGATTGTTTAAAGATAGAATAATGGATATCTGGGAGTGAGTTACAGACTGGAATCTAATCAAAGGGTTCAGATGGTTTATATATAGAATAATGGATACCTGGGAGTGAGTTACAGACTGGAATCTAATCGAGGGGTTCAGATTGTTTAAAGATAGAATAATGGATATCTGGGAGTGAGTTACAGACTGGAATCTAATCGAAAGGTTCAGATGGTTTTTCTATAGAATAATGGATACCTGGGAATGAATTACAGACTGGAATCTAATCGAGAGGTTTGGATGGATTATATATGGAATAATGGGGGCGGAATTCTATAGATACGTCAGGAATAAAAGAATGACTCGGGTAAGAGTAGGGCCAGTCAAGGACAGTAGTGGGAAGTTGTGCTTGGAGTCCGAGGAGATCGGAGAGGTGCGAAATGAATATTTTTCGTCAGTATTCACACAGGAAAAAGACAATGTTGTCGAGGAGAATACTGAGATTCAGGCTACTAGACTAGAAGGGCTTGAGGTTCATGAGGAGGAGGGGTTAACAATTCTGGAAAGGGTGAAAATAGATAAGTCCCCTGGGCCGGATGGGATTTATCCTAGGATTCTTTGGGAAGCTAGGGAGGAGATTGCTGAGCCTTTGGCTTTGATCTTTAAGTCATCTTTGTCAACAGGAATAGTGCCAGAAGACTGGAGAATAGCAAATGTTGTCCCCTTGTTCAAGAAGGGGAGTAGAGACAACCCCGGTAACTATAGACCAGTGAGCCTTTCTTCTGTTGTGGGCAAAATCTTGGAAAGGTTTATAAGAGATAGGGTGTATAATCATCTGGAAAGGAATAATTTGATTAGACATAGTCAACACGGTTTCATGAAGGGTAGGTCGTGCCTCACAAACCTTATTGAGTTCTTTGAGAAGGTGACCAAACAGGTGGATGAGGGTAAATCAGTTGATATGGTGTATATGGATTTCAGTAAAGCGTTGATAATGTTCCCCACGGTAGGCTACTGCAGAAAATACGGAAGCATGGGATTCAGGGAGATTTAGCAGTTTGGATCAGAAATTGGCTAGCTGGAAGAAGACAAATGGTGGTGGTTGATGGGAAGTGTTCAGACTGGAGTCCAATTACTAGTGGTGTACCACAAGGATCTGTTTTGGGGCCACTGCTGTTTGTCATTTTTATAAATGACCTGGAGGAGGGCGTAGAAGGATGGGTGAGTAAATTTGCAGATGACACTAAAGTCGGTGGAGTTGTGGACAGTGCGGAAGGATGTTACAAGTTACAGAGGGACATAGATAAGCTTCAGCGCTGGGCTGAGAGGTGGCAAATGGAGTTTAATGCAGAAAAGTGTGAGGTGATTCATTTTGGAAGGAATATCAGGAAGACAGAGTACTGGGCTAATGGTAAGATTCTTGGCAGTGTGGATGAGCAGAGAGATCTCGGTGTCCATGTACATAGATCCCTGAAAGTTGCCACTCAGGTTGAGAGGGTTGTTAAGAAGGCGTATGGTGTGTTAGCTTTTATTGGTAGAGGGATTGAGTTTCGGAGCCATGAGGTCATGCAGCTGTACAAAACTCTGGTGCGGCCGCATTTGGAGTATTGCATGCAATTCTGGTCACCGCATTATAGGAAGGATGTGGAAGCATTGGAAAGGGTGCAGAGGAGATTTACCAGAATGTTGCCTGGTATGGAGGGAAGATCTTATGAGGAAAAGCTGAGGGACTTGAGGCTGTTTTCGTTAGAGAGAAGAAGGTTAAGAGGTGACTTGATTGAGGCATACAAGATGATCAGAGGATTGGATATGGTGGACAGTGAGAGCCTTTTTCCTCGGATGGTGATGTCTAGCATGAGGGGACATAGCTTTAAATTGAGGGGAGATAGATATAAGACAGACGTCAGAGGTAGGTTCTTTACTCAGAGAGTAGTAAGGGTGTGGAATGCCCTGTCTGCAACAGTAGTGGACTCGCCAACACTAAGGGTATTCAAATGGTAATTGGATAGACATATGGACGATAAGGGAATAGTGTAAATGGGCTTTAGAGTGGTTTCACAGGTCGGCGCAACATCGAGGGCTGAAGGGCCTGTACTGCGCTGTAATGTTCTATGTTCTATGAATGTGGTGCAATGGTTAGCACTGGGACTGCGGCGCTGAGGACCCGGATTCGAATCCCGGCCCTGGGTTACTGTCTGTGTGGAGTTTGCACATTCTCCCCGTGACTGCGTGGGTTTCACCCCCACAACACAAAGATGTGCAGGTTAGGTGGGTTGGCCACGCTAAATTGCCCCTTAATTGGAGAAAAATGATTGGGCACTTTAAATACCTGGAAGTGAGTTACAGACTGGAATCTAATCGAGGGGTTCAGATGGTTTATATATAGAATAATGGATACCTGGGGAGTGAGTTACAGACTGGAATCTAATCGAGGGGTTCAGATGGTTTATATATAGAATAATGGATACCTGGGAGTGAGTTACAGACTGGAATCTAATCGAGGGGTTCAGATAGTTCATATATAGAATAATGGATATAGAATCATTGATGTTACTAAAGTGCGTATTTGGCTCATTGGGCCTGAGCAGGCTCCGAGAAAGGTCTATCCATCCAATCCCACTCACCTGATATTTTCTCATATCCTTGCTACTCTTCTTCTCAAGTATTTATCTAATTTCCCATTGAAAATTACTGAATCTTCTTCAACCACCCTTTAAGGAGAATGCATTCTACATCATAATAAATCAAAATATATAAAATAATTTCTTCTCTGTTTTCCCAACAGTTTCTCCTTATTTACTGTATGAAAACCCTTTATGATTTTGAGCACCTCAGGTAAATCTCCTCGGGTAACCTTCACTGCTCAAAGATCAATCCCAACTTTTCCATTCTCTCCACCAAATCATGGAGGAGAGATTCCTCCATTTTCTAGCTGCTAGCAAGCAAGGCAAGAGGACTGTGAAGATGATTTGTTTGGACAGCCAAGACACAAATAGGCAGAGTACCTACTGGCCAGGGTCTCACATCTGAATCTGCTGGAGAGAGCTGCTCAGGAGAAGAGGAGTGTTAGCTCTGTGTGGAGTTTCAGGGCTTCTGGTTAACAGCCTACAAAGAAGAAACTCAACTCGGGAACAAAGCTGTTTAAAGATGATTTCTTGAGGTATGGTTTTGTCAATTGTGCCAGTGCAAAAAGGGATGCAAAACACATTTGTGTTATATGCAGAGAAGTACTGGCAAATGAAAGGAGAAGTTTCAGATTTTGAAAGAGAAATGATGGATGAAAAAGTTCTTTTGAAGTTGAGACCCCAGAGTCTGTAATTTACTTACAGTTGATTCCAAATATAGAGACTATGCTGCTGTACCTGACCTGCGAGAGCACATTAAAAACATGCCAAAAGCCCATGAGGCTGTCAGTATTCTGGAGTAGCATCTCCCAGGAGTATCCTGTGCTGAGTAAAACAAGCATTTTGTTGCTATTGCCCTTCATGACGGTCTACATGAGCGAGGTTGGATTTTCTGGTCTCACAAAGACGAAGAGTGGATACCAGAAATGCACACAGTACTCTAGCTGTGGCCTATCCAGCATTTTATACAGCTCCATCATTACCTCCCTACACTTCTCAGCTAATAAAGGCAAGTATCCAGGCCTTTTGAACCACCTTATCTACCTGTCCCACTGCCTTCAGGGACCTATAGACATGCATGCTATGGTCCCTCTGATCCTCTGTATTTCCTACCATTTATAGTGTCTTCCCCTGCCTTGTTAGTCTTCCCAGAATACACATCACACTTTTCAGATTTCATTTGCCACTGCTCTGCCCATCTGACTAGCCTGTCTATATCACCCTCTTTCCACATCACTATTTACCACACCACCAATTTTTGTGTCATCTGCAAACACACTGATCATACCTCTCACATTCCCATCTGGATAAGTATTTTTCAAATGTTCTTCCCCAGGACCCATTTTTGCCAAGAGGCTGACCTTTGGAACCCATCCCTGCTGACCTTCGCAATCCACCGACCGACCTTCGCAACACACATTATAATTGCTTACTTTAATGCGAAAGGGGAGTCTGCTTGATCCTCATGATTTCACTCCTGTCAGGTTCAGGAGTATAGGGCAATGTGCATATCAGGTGTGGAGCTCAGCTGGTTGCTTTGTGCTGTTTTCACCTTTGTGAGACTGGAAAATCCAACCTCGTACATGTAGGTTGTTGCGAAGGGCAATAGCACAAAATGCTTGTTTTACTCAGCACTGGATACTTCTGGGAGATGCAGTATCAGAATGCTGACAGACTCGTGGAATTTTGGCATGTTTTTAATGTGTTGTCACAGGTCAGGTACAGCAGCATAGTCTTTTTATTTGGAGTCAGCAGTAAGTAATTCTCAACCTCAAAAGGAATTTATCACCCACGCTTCTCTTTCAAAATCCGAAACTTATCCTCTCATTTGCACTTACTTCCCTGAAAATAACACACATGGACCTTGCATTCTTATTTGCATTGGCACAATTGACAAAACCATACCTCAAGAAATCATCTTTTCACTGTTCCGGAGTTAATTTTTTTCTTTGTAGGCTGTTAACCAGCAGCCCTGGAGCTCTGTACAAAGCTAGCACTGCTTTGTCCTGCCCTGGAATCTCCTGAGCAGCTCTCTCCAGCAGATTCAGATGTGAGATCCTGGCCAATAGGTACACTGCCTATTTGTACCTTGCCCACCTCTCCTTGTAACCAAAAGGTTCAGCTTCACAGTGCCTTTCCTTGCTTGCTCGCAGCTAAAAAAAAATGGAAGAAGCTCTCCTCTGCGATTTGGCACCATAGCTCGTACATACAGGGTGCTTAAAGTCAAGTTTCTATGCAGGGCGCATGACCTGCTCACTGCTGCCACTTATGGTTGGAAGACTGCACACAGCCTCATCTATTTCTCATTTAAAAGGCGGTAGTGGCTGTCATTTTCAATAAAAAGTTCGGTAGCGGCCATTGGACCACATCACCTGTGATGGGGATCACCACAGGAGGCCGCGAACCTCCTGACACTCACCTATGAGCCAGCTGCGGGTTGCAACCCGCACCCTGAAAAACCCTGATCTGGATCATTAAGGTACACTACAAACAGCAAGGCACCTAGCATTGATACCTGCTGTACATCACTGGACACCGGCTTCAGTCATAGAAACAACCTTCGACCAACATCCTCTGCCTCTGAGGCAATTTGCCAAATTGTCCTGGATCTAATGAGCTCTTACCTTCTTGATCAATCTCCCATGTGTGACCTTGTCTAAAACCTGACTGAGACCCATGTAGACTACATGAACCGCACTGCCCTCATCTACACGAGTCACCTATTCAAAATAGTCAATCAAATTTGTTCGCCATGATTTCCCCTCGGTAAAGCCATGCTGACTATCCTTGATTATTCCTTGCCCCGCCAAGTGGAGGTTAATTCTGTCCCTCAGAATTTGTTCCAATAATTTCTTTATCAGTGATATTAGACTCTCTGGCCTATAAGTACATGGTCTATCCCTACTTCTCTTCTTGAATAATGGTAATACACATTATAACTGTCCTCCAGTCCTCTGGCACCTCTCCTGTGACCAGAGAGATTTTGAAAATTAATACCAGAGCCCCAGAAATCTCTTCTCTTGCCACACACAGCAGCCTAGGATACACCTCATCTGGGCCTGGGGATTTATCCACTTTTAACTCAGCTAAAACTACTAACACCTCCTCCCTCTCAATGCTAATCTGTTCAATTACATCATAGCCCCAATCACATTGTCCTTCTCCTTGGTGAATACAGATGCAAAATACTACTTTAATACCTCACTTATATCTTTTGGCTCCACACACAGGTTGCCACTTTGGTCCCTAACAGGCCCTAAACTTGCACTGGTTACTCTTTTGCCTTTGATATATTATAAAAAACCTTGGCATTTTCCTTTATTTTGCCCACCTATTTGCTCTCCTGAGCTTTCTATTAACCACCATTTTCAGTCTCCTGTATCTACCACAAGTCTTCCTTTTTTTCCCTTATCCAATCTCGTATCTCCCTTGACATCCCGGATTCTCTGGACCTTTAGGTCCCACCCGTTACCTCTACTGGAACTTGATGGCTTTGTACTCTCTCTATTTCCTTTAAATGCTCCCACTGTTGTGATATGGATATACCTACAGTCCATTTGGCCAGATCCTGTCTTTTCCTATTAAAGTTGAACTTCCCCCATTCAGAACATTTATTTCTGGCCTACTGTTGTCCTTTTCCATTATTACCTTAAATCTTACTGATTTGTGCTCACTATCACTAAAATGCTCCCTCATTGATACTTCTACTATCTGCCCGGCTTCATTCCCTAAAACTAGATCAAGCACCGACCCCTCTTATCAGATTTTGGCTGGCTCAAAAAGCTCTCCAGGATGCACTTTAAGAATTCCACTCCCTCTAAACCTTTCACACTCTGCATATACCAATTAATATTGGGGAAGTTGAAATCCCTTACTATTATAACCCTGTTGTTTTTACACTTCTCTGAGGTCTGCCTTCATATCTACTCTTCTATATCTCCCTGTCTGTTTGGAGCCCAAAGTCCACTCCCAGCAATGTGATTGTCCCATTTATGTTTTTAGGTTCCACCCATATGGCCTCAATTGAAGAGCCTGCTAAGATATCATCTGTCCTGGTTGCAGTAATTAATTCCTTGATCAATATTGTGACACCGCCCCCCCCCCCAACACACACACAGACCCCGGCCCAACCGCTTCGCCAAAAGATTATATACCCTGAAATATTTCATGAGCTGCCAGTCCTGCCCCTCCCTCAAACATGTCTCCGTGATAGTAATAATATCTTACTTCCATGTGTTAATCAACATCCTCAGTTCACCAGCCTTAAGGCTCCTTGCATTAAAATAAATACCATCCAGCCGTGCCATATTCCATTGTGCCTTAACACGTCTATATTTGCTCTGCCTCCCAGGCTGACACAATATTTTCTCCTATATTTAACTGTGCATGACCCCGTACCGTACCTCCACTCTACAACCCATCCCACAGCAAAGCCACCCCTCAACAGCACATACGAACCTCGCCGCTAGGATATTGGTCCAATTCCAATTCAAGTGTAACCCATCGACTTGTACAGGTCCCACCTTCCCCAGAAACAGACCCAGTGATCCAGGAAACTAAAACCCTCCCTCCTGTACCATTTCTTCACAACTTACTTTCCCAACTATCTATGTGTCACCAACAGATTTAGCGACCATATCAGCAGTCCCTGCATCCAAACCATTTATACAAATTGTAAATAATTTAAGCCCCAGGACTGAGCCCTGTTCACACCACTCATCACAACCTGAAAAACACCCATTGACGCTGTTTCCTGTTCGCCAGCCCATTTTCTATTTGTGTCAATATGTTAACCCCAACACCATGAATTTCTGTTTTACACAATAACCTTGGATATGGCACCTTATCAAATGCCTCCTGAGAATCTAAGTACACTACATCCACTTGTTCCCCTATATCCACAGCACCTGTTATTTCTTCCAAGAACTCCAATACATTAAACATAATTTCCTTCTGCAACACCATGTGGACTGTGCCTAATCAACTTCAATTCATCTAAATGCCCTGCTATAACTTCTTTTAACACCAGCTTCTAATATTTTCCCTTTGACAGATGTTAAGTCACTGGCCGATAGTTTCCTACTTTCTGTTTCCCTTCCTTTTTGAAAAAAAGGAGTTATGTTGGCTACTTTCCAATCTAATGGAATCTGACCAAATATAGTGAACTTTAGAAAATTAAAACCAATGCATCAATTATCTCATCAACCACTTACTTTCACATCCGATGATGAAATTCATCAGGTCACAGGAACTTGTCAACCCACAGCTCCAACAATTCGCTGCCGATTGTAATCTTCCTGAGTTCCTCCCTCCCTTTCATTCCCTGATTTACAGCCATTTCTGGGATGTTGCTGGGATGCCCTATAGTGAAGACCAATGGAAAATGCCTGGTCAACTCATCTGCCATCTCCTTCTTTTCCATTATTAACTCCTCAAACTGACTTTCTACAGGACCAATGCTCACTTTGTCAACTTTAAAAAAAATATATCTATAGAAACTCTTACTATCCATTTTCATATTTCCAGCTAACTTCCTCTCGTACTCTAATTATCCTGTCTTTTTTATAACTTTTAGCCTCATCTGTTGATATGCTCTTTTTTCAATGTTGGAGACACCTTCTAATACTTCTAAGCCTTCCCCATTAGACAGGGTAACTTTGTCTGCGATCTCTATGGAGTTTCCCTGATGGGGTTTGTTTTCTTTTTCCTCCCGCAGTACTCGGGCAAATGGTTCTTCCTCGCAGTGGCAGCGGAATCGAAAGACTCGCTGGTTAAATTCAGTGGCATGGACAGTGCAGCCTTCCTGCTCGCACCCGTGAAGGACACGCAGATGTTGCAGCTAAAAGCAGAGATGCGTCTCAGCCAGTGCGTACTTCACTGCTTATTTATTTATTTGGGCTTGGGTTGACCACAATCATTCCTCCCAATGTGGTTGAACAAGCACGATGGACCGAATGGACTCCTCCCTTTGTGCTGTACATACAAACAAACATACGAATGAGCAGATAGTCAGCCATTCAGTCCCTCACACCGGCTCCGCCATTCAGTAGGATCAAGGCTGATCTAATTGTGGCTTCAACTTCACTTTCATTCCTACCGCCTATACCCTATGACTCCCTTATCGATAAACAATCTATCTAATGCAACCTTAAAAATATTCAAGAACCCTGCTTCCACCCTTCCCTAGGGAAGAGAGTTCCAAAGACTCACAACCCTAAAAGAGAAAATATTTTTTGTCTTCAAAGCGAGACCTCGTATTTTTAAACTGTCTCCTGGTTCTAGTCTCTCCCACAAGGGAAATCCTTTCATTGTCCACCCTGTCATGTCCCCTCAGATTCTTATGGCCAGGATTTTTGGGATGGTATAGTTTCCCGACATGTCTGTCCCAGAGAGATTTTGGGCTCCAATGAGCATTAATTGGCCACAAGGAGGAGTTCCACCCCTCACTCCGGAGGAAGTCCCACCTGAGACAGAGAGCTGCAGCGCCAGAAGCTGCAGTGGTCAGGACTGGAACTGCGTGCAGTCCCTGGAGCCTAAACCCTGGGATTCCAGGAAGGGGAATGTTTGGGGTCTCAGGGCAGGAAGGGTCATGGAGGTCTGGAGTTTGGACAGTAGGGAATTGGAATGTTGGGGGAGAGTTGAGGAGAGAGGGAAGGCCTGAAGTTATCGGAGTTATCTTTCAACATGTAAAGTTTCAGTTCAAAGTCTTCGCTCATGTTTTGGAAGTCTTTGATGTCTCTTCCAGTATGGCAAGCTAAAAGATCTGTCAGAGGAAGGTGAAAGCGTTCCCTCTGTAGCCTTGAAACCTTTAAACTGCCGCCCAGCATGTCAATATCAATGATCTATCAGAAAAACGTGAAGCTCTTCTCTCTGTAACCATAAAACCTTTAAACTCTGTCCCAGCATGTCTCGTCCAAACTTCTGTCAGAAGACAGTTCAAGTCTACCTATTAATGTGGTGGAAACCTTTGAAGTGCTTTTTCCACAGTCAAGTTAATTTCCTTTAAATTTTTCAAGCCTTTCTGTGTGCTGAGAGGCCTAAAATTTTTGGACTGCATTGTTTGCATGCAATTTCACAGTCCATTGCCTTTTACAAGCCTCTTGATTGACAGGTCCTGGCTATTGCAAAGGAATGATCACAGCTGTTTGTTTATATAGCTCTACAGGGGTGCATTAACTCTGAAGTGCTTCCTCTTTTGAGCAGGTGTTCTTTCTAAATACAGTTTTTATAAAGAGGCTATATCTTTGTTCTGAAGAATCGCCTCGAAAAATGAGGTGTGGGGGCAGCACGCAGACAGAGCACCTGCTCTTTCTAGGAAGCCCTTCAGATCGTAACATCCCGCCAGCATGAATGTCCAGAAAATCTTGCCCTACATGTAAACTATCTGAACCCCTCGATTAGATTCTAGTATTCTACGTGCAGTCAACTGCCCCCCCCCCTCACCCCATTTGAAGGGATTCTGTTCCTGAAAATTCTCCCAAAGTGCGAAATTGTGAATGGCAAACTTGTGTATGCGTAGAGAATGTACTTTCTACACAGAAAAGTTTCTAAAAGTAAATTTAGTGCACCCAATTCATTTTTTCCAATTAAGGGGCAATTTAGCGTGGCCAATCCACCTACCCTGCACATCTTTGGGTTGTGGGGGGCGCAAACGCAGGGAGAATGTGCAAACTCCACACGGACAGTGACCCAGAGCCGGGATTGAACTCGGGTCCTCAGCGCCGTGAGGCAGCATTGCTAACCACTGCGCCACCGTGCTGCCCCTGCATAGGAAAGTTGAGAGTTCATCATTCAAAATCGTGGATGAGTGAAGTTTTGGGGCTGCGGTTACGTGTGCAACTATATGCACGGGTAAATGAATTCCCAATAGATGGGTTCGTGAATATTAGAAAATCAGGAGGAGGGAGGAACTCAAACCATTCACAATCACTGGAGAAAAGATGCTGGGAAAAGCATTGGGGCTGTGGACAGTGAGTTCAATCGAGGAGCGAGGAGAGTGAACAAGAATATGACTTTCTGTTGTTGCTTCACAGATCGATGCAATGTATGTTTCGTCACTGGACTTATCACATCAGCAACGAGACTCAGGAACTGACCCTGGAAGGTGAGCTCACAACAGGGAGGGTTCCACGGCTCAAACCATTCACTGTGCAGGGGCACACCCACAACCAGAATATATTTTATATAGGCAGGAGCTTTCTCCCTCAATGTCCCTCAGTATCAGCTTGTGGGTTGCTCTATTATATACATGGGAGCAATCCACATCGGAGCAGGAGGGGCCAATTCATTGAATGAGATCAAGGTTGCTCTGTATTTTCCTTAATGTCTCACACAGATCTGTGTTCTACTGCTATTGGTGGTCGAGTTTCATACACTTATCAACCTTTATGTGAAGAATTGCCTCCTAGTCACTCTTATTCTGCTGATGTCCCTTTGCCCTTAAGTGACCCCAGCCGCAGAACTGGTAATTCTCTTTATCGACCGCATTCTTTGCAAACCTTATAGGCAGCAATCATATCACCCATTAACCTGAAATATCCGACTAGTTTACTAATCTCTCCTACCTAGTCTACCGTGTATAAAATTCACATAGCACCTTTAGTGGTTCTTGTTGGAGGTCAATCATCTCAGCCCCAGGGCTCCCTTGCAGGAGCTCCTCAGCTTGGTGTCTGAGACCCAACCATCTGTTTCATCCATACTCTTCCTTCCGACATTGGGCCGAAAATAGGGAAGATCACGAATGATTGAAGAGTTCAGTGACATTCACAACTCCTCAGACACTGAAGCAGTCTGCATCCATATGAGTTAGATTGGGAGAACAGTCACCCTCATGCTCATATGTGGCAAGTCACACAAGTATCAGGCAAAGATCAACTTCAACAAGAAAAAAATTCAACCACCTCCCCTTAACATTCAATGGCATTACAACATAAGGAGCTGAGTGGGGAAGTGTGTCAGACACTGTCCTTGAAATGAAAAATGAAAATCGCTTATTGTCACAAGTAGGCTTCAAATGAAGTTACTGGGAAAAGCCCCTAGTCACCACATTCCACCTCCTGTTCGGGGAGGCTGATACAGGAATTGAACCGTGCTGCTGGCCTGCCTTGGTCTGCTTTCAAAGCCAGCGATTTAGCCCTGTGCTAAACCAGCCCCTACCAACCTTTGCCCAACCTTTCCCACTCCGGGACTGGACACTGTTCTTTCCCCTACTGGGACTGGACACTGTCCTTTCCTCCTCTGGGACTGGACACTGTCCTTTCCCCCTCTGTCACTGGACACAGTCTTACCCCCTCTGGGACTGGATGGGACAGTGGGTCAGACACTGTCCTTTCCCTCTCTAGGACTGGATGAGATAGTGGGTCAGACACTGTCCTTTCCCCCACTGGGACTGGGTGGGGCGATGGGTCAGACATTGTCCTTTCCCCCTCTTGGAACGGGTGGGGCATGGATCAGACATTACCCTTTCCCACAGGCTTAATTCCTTGGGTGTAAGGAATTTTGACTTTGAAAGTAATGGGAGTGAGAACAAATGGAACTAAGCAAGAACGTGTTATATTAGGTAAGAAGGCTGCAGAAAATGGCTCTTGGGGCAGCACGGTGGCGTAGTGGATAGCACTGCTGCCTCACGGTGCCGAGGTAACGGATTCAATCCAGGCTTGCACATTCTCCCCGTGTTTGCTTGGGTTTCACAAAACCCAAAGATGTGCAGGGTAGGTGGATTGGCCACGCTAAATTGCCCCTTAATTGGAAAAAAGGAATTGGGTACTCTAAATTTATTTAATGGCTTTTGATCGAGCTCAATCTTATTTGGATGTAAACAATGTAACCGTCACAAGTTTGAAAAGTGTGCCTAAAACCAAATTGAGGGAATTGGCAGATACATTGGAATTAGTCTTATCTACAGGATAATTGAACAATAATTGAAAGCCTAGTAACACATTTAAATATACGAGAGGGGTTAGCCAGACCCAACATTTTGAGAAGTGAGGAAATTGAACTAGTGAAGCTTCGATTATAATAATAATAATCTTTATTGTCACAAGTAGGCTTACATTAACGCTGCAATGAAGTTACTGTAAAAAGCCCCTTGTCTCCACATTCCGGCGCATGTTCAGGTACATAGAGGGAGAATTCAGAATGTCCAATTCGCCTAACAGTGCGTCTTTTGGGACTTGTGGGAGGAAACCGGAGCACCCGGAGGAAAGCCACGCAGATACGGGAAGAACATTCAGTCTCCGCACAGACAGTGGCCCTAGCCAGGAATCGAACCTGGGACCCTGGAGCTGTGAAGCAATAGTGATACCCACTGTGCTACCGTGCTGCCCTTAGAAAGAGAAATTAAGAAGTTAGACATTTTTTTTCTTTATTCGTTTATGGGATGTGAGCATCGTTGGCTGGGCCAGCATTTATTGCCCATCCCTGAGGGTATTTCAGAGTCAACATTGCTGTGGGTCTGGAGTCACATGTAGACCAGACCGGGTATGAATGGCAGATTTCCTTCTGTTATGGGCCAGGGTTTAGAGAACCCCAAAGTGTATCATGGAGTTCATCTGACCCACAACTTTTAATAGATTGTGGTATGGGGAGCACACGGCCCACTCTACAGGTGTGGTACAGCAGAAATGGAAAAGTATTTTAAAAAACAAAACAATGCTTATTCTATGAACTCAAGTTAACCTTTTCAAAACATACAGTGAACATCTTAGCAACCATCAATTCAAATACAACCCCCAAAGAATACAACACGAAGTAATGATTTAAGCTTTCCTTTTAACATCCATAAGACTTTAAAAAACCTTCAAAACAGAAAGACATCAGGCTTAATTTTACTACTGAGAACATTTATAATTCTGAATTCACCAAATGATCAAGAGATAGTCTTTTCATGGCAGAGAGACCAACAGTACGCCTGCTCTGTCTGGCTTCAGATCCAACACTGAAAACGAAACTAAACACACCCTGCAGCAAACAGCCTAAAACGAAAGTAAAAAGCTGACAGGCAGCCCAGCTCCACCCACTCTCTGACATCACTGCAGTAGTAAACACCCATTTCTTCAATGTACTCTCACAACAGATATTTATATACACACCCATTTATAAACACCCATTTCTTAAAGGTACTCTCACATGACACTTCCTTAAAGGATATTAGTGAACCAGATGGGTTTTTTTGGTGACAATCGACAATGGTTTCATCGTCATCATTAAGCTTTTAGTTCCAGATTTTGTATTGATTCTGAATTCTACCATCTGCCCTGGCAGGATTCGAACCCAGGTCCCCAGAGCATTACCCTGGGTCTATGGATTACGAGTTCAGCGACAGTACTACTCGCTGCCACTGCCTCCCCACATGTAGGATAGAGGGCGAGAGCATTGCAACGGGAACACGAAGAGAGGAACTTTCAAAGGGAGATAGAGAAAGCAGCACAGGGGGAAAGAGAGAAAGAGAGAGGGAAACTTCTAACTTTGCACACAGGCAGCAGTCGAAAGGTTAGAGCAGAAGGCAGAGGAAAGTCGTTCTGGATGGGAATCTCATGAGGAGATGTATAGAACTCTGCCAAAACCTGATGAGAGAGATGCTGAAACATTTTTTGTGCTTTTGAGAAAATAGCTAAACAGATGAGCTTGCAACTAGATTGTTGGACCTTACTTTTACAGGCTAAGCTTGCGGGTAGGGGTAGTGAAGTATTTGTGTCCTTAATGGCACGGTGGCACAGTGGTTAGCACTACTGCCTCACAGTGACAGGGGCCCTGCTTCACTTCCAGCCTTGGGTGATTTGTCCGTGTGGAGTTTAACTGTTCTCCCCGTGATGTTCGTTGTTTGTTTAAATTAACATTATTAAGGTTGTAGGGTTGCTACAAATAACATGCTGTCAATTTATTTACACTACACTATAAATTGTGAATTCATAAGTATGCCGACAAAGATAAGTATTAGATCAAATAACTATAATACACAGAACTACTGAAAAACACAACTGTCTCCAACCCTCTCTTCTAACTCACTCCAAGATCACCGTGTGGATTGTAAAATGTGCTTTTTCTCCATCTAGTGGCTGGATGCTGTAATTACACCGTATTCCACATGATTGTGCAGAGATGATATATGTATACAAAGATTGATTTACTAGATATCATTACACTTCCCGTGTCTGCATGAGTTTCCTTCGGATGCTCCGGTTTCCTCCCACAGTCCGAAGATGTGCATATTAGGTGGATTGCCCTTTAGTGCCCAAAGATGTGCAGGTTTACTGGGGTTACGGGGATAGGGCGGGGAGTGGGCCTAGGCAGGTTGCTCTTTCGGACGGTCAGTGGAGACTTGATGGGCCGAATGGACATCTCCTGCACTGTAGGGGTGCCATAGGTCAGAGGAAAGGTCTGAAGACTATGAGACAGTGAAGAAAGCTATGTTAGGGGCATATGAGCTACTTCTGGAAGCGTACAGACAGAAGAAACTTATACCCGAAAGATAACGGGCTGAACAGACTTACTTTGAATTTGAAAGAAACTTGAAAACAGGAGAAACCTATGACGTCCTCCGAGAAATCATTCAGTTGGAGGAATTTAAAGATTTGCTGACTACCTCATTTAGAACTCATGTTGAGGAGCAAGAAGTTAAAACTGCAGGCAAGCCCATGGGGCTCGCGGACAATTGTGAGCGGGTTCAAAGACCAAAGCCTTTCTTTAGGCCGAAATTTAAATCGGAGAAAGTTCGAAATTGGGAAGGTGTAAGAGAGGACAGGTCAGCCAGAGGAGGAGTGGTCATAAATTCCAAGGAGGATTCACCTCAAAATGCAACAGCGCCTGTTGGAGGGTATCCAACCCTGCAGTACGTTGGTACTGAGGGGAGGGTCCCCTGTTTCGCCAACACAAAACTAGTGTTTGTACCATTTGGCCTTATATATTTTTTTTTACTGTCTTAATAAAAAGATATGAAAAAAAATAGGAGGGAACCTGTGTGCACAACTTCACAAGGGCAGAATGACCAGCAGGTGGCAGATGTGTGTCACGAATTTGTGGGCCAGGGTAAAATATTTCCACCTGGACAGGATCAAAGGGGAAAAGATAGTAAAACTTTACGACATACAGGCACTAATGTCGTGGGATAAAGGCTTTTGGTATCCAGAACGGATATTAAAGGGGAACGCGCTGGCCAGCAGCATTCCCGGAGCAAGGAAAGAAATTCCTTTCGTCAAAAATAAGCTTACAGAGTAGCTTGAAGAGAGGGGAAGTAGTGGCGGGCCTGTTAGAAACCTTGCCGATTGCAGGGCATTCAATTCATTCTATGGAAGGAATAGTGATGCCTACTGTAGCTGAGCAGCCTAAAGAAATTACAAACATACCCCCTCCTCCCCCCCCCCAGAGTATTTCTGGATCGCCTGGTGATGGGGTGATGCTTTCAGAGGTTCACAAGCTAGGACAGGAGGAGTTGCGAGCCCAAGGTGAGGCCACTGAGATCAGGTAATCTGGTACAAATTTTTGAAGGCTAAATAAGAAAGAGACAGGAACGGAAAACGAGGCAAATGTATTCAATTCAAAGAGGTCGATTGAATTCCAGCAGAGTGACTCAAAACTAACCCATTTAAAGAGAGCCCAGCAAGGGAGTAACAGCTAGGGGGTGACATGACAGCCCAGACTCAGAGGTAGATTCAATGGGCCATATTACCTGGAGAGGAAATGTTTATTTATTTTTAAAATAAATTTTGAGTACCCAATTTATTTCCAATTAAGGGGCAATTTAGCGTGGCCAATCCACCTGTCCTGCACATTTTTGGTTGTGGGGGCGAAACCCACGCAAACACGGGGAGAATGTGCAAACTCCACACTGACAGTGGCCCAGAGCCGGGATCGAACCTGGGACCTCGGTGCCCGTAAGGCAGCAGTGCTAACCACTGATCCACCGTGCTACGCCCCCTTGAGAGGAAATTGGTAAGCACCCCAGATAGACGCAAATCACACAGTGTGAACATGTTAAAAAAAAAAGTATTGAGTTAGAGGAGAGGTGAACAAGCAGGAGGTTTTGTTAGTCATGAAGCATGGGGACGACGAGGTTTTGACAGTGACTTCCCCACAATTGGACAATGATGATGTACGGAAAAATTTAAACCATTGGTTGAGTTAACTCCGGATACGATCTGGAAGAACTGACAAAGTTACTGCAATCTTGTTAACGTATTGGCGGGAAAAATGGAAGTCCCCATACTCCACTCCCCACTTTTGAGACAGAGAGCTGACTGGTGGTGATTTAACCTGAGGGTCATCACATCCCAGGCGAGGGACAAGGTTGAGAAGACAGGATCTTCATGGACCTCAGACAGGGTGGGCATTGAACCCACACTCCTGGCATGGCTCTATATCATGAACCAGCCATCAAGCGAACTGAGCTGAACAGACCTCACAGTTTTAGGGAATAATCTAGGTAGACCGGGCTAGCAAGGCATGCCATAGATGTGGAGGGTGCGATTCCAATCAAACAACACCCATCTAAGTTAAATCCAGATAAGTTATTGCAGGTACAGAAGGTAATTGAGTATATGCTCAGGACTGACTTTATTGACTTGAGTTCCAGTGATTGGAGCTCCCCTATCGTCATGGTGCCCAAACCGAATGGAACCCATGGACTGTACATGGACTACCGACAGGGGAATGCCGTGGCCCAGAGAGACAAATTTCATATTCAACGTTTGGAAGACAACATCAAAAGCTTTGGAAGGTCACAATTCATCACCCACGTATCCTCGCTAAAGGGCGATGGACAAGTACCTCTGACTGGGATGGTAAAGGAGATGGCTGTTTGTATGATTCCCTGAGAACTCTATCAATCCAAAGTTGAGGCGTCCGGGAGGAAGAACGTCACCGCAACTGTTCAAAGGCTCACGAACAGAGCGATTTGAGGATGGAGTTACTGCGCCATATACAACATTGACTTAGTGGTGTTCAGACAGAAGTAGGAAGAGCACTAAACCATATAAAGGAAACGTTTGACCGCTGAGAAGAAGCCAATCATATGCGAAACTGAGCAAGAAAGGCAAATTTGCTGAGGACCAAACTTTCATATATTTTTTTCTGTTAATGCATGCTTTTAAATTTTGTAATATTTAATAAGATGGGACAAAAAGAAAGGGTTGAGAATGAAGCGTCCCTCAAATTAACACATTTCGTTATTAAAAAGAACAGTGTGTCACGAATCTGTCTGGAGACAGGAGTGGACAATATTCAAAAGGCCTCAACTGACATGTGTCCCTCCCAAGTAACGAGTTTAGAACAGCAGTTTAGATAATAATGTGAATGGCTTGTGAAGAGAAACTGCTTATAGACGTTTGAGGAGATCAGTATATGTATGTTAATGTATAGTCCAGAAAGCTGATAGGGGCAGGCAGCTGAATACACAGAAGGCATAATCAAAGAACAACAAAGGTATAATTCACCACACGCTGAGAAGCAACAAGGGGTACATTCTGTATTGAACTGTGTGTGTTCAGTAATTCATACATCTTAAGTGGGTGAATAGAGTAGTCCTGTTTGTGAGTATTTGTCTTTTCTTTACATTAATAAATAGTCTTTAATCATTCTTACACAATGACAAGGCTCATTATTCTCACTGGGATTTTGCTTGTCTCCTCACACCAAAAAAAAACATACACCCCCACGAAACCATGTTCTAAGTTGGGATACCCTCACAGATAACATCAGTGTGCTTCATGACACTATCCTTTTCCCCACTGGGACTGGGTGGGACAGTGGGTCAGACACTGTCCTTTCCCCCTCTGGGACTGGGTGGGACAGTGGGTCAGACACTGTCCTTTCCCCCTCTGGGACTGGGTGGGACAGTGGGTCAGACATTGTCCTTTCCCCCTCTGGCTCTGGGTGGAGCAGTGGGTCAGGCACTGTCCTTTCCCCCTCTGGGACTGGGTGTCAGTAGGTCAGACACTGTCCTTTCCCCCTCTGGGACTGGGTGAGACAGTGGGTCAGACACTGTCCTTTCCCCCTCTGGGACTAGGTGTCAGTGGGTCAGACACTGTCCTTTCCCCCTCTGGGACTGGGTGGGTCAGACACTGTCCTTTACCCCTCTGGGACTGAGTGGGGCAGTGGGTCAGACACTGTCCTTTACCCCTCTGGGACTAAATTGGGCTGTGGGTGAGACAGACAATAAAGAAAGGAGCTTCTTGTTCATGTCAAAGCAACAAAGAATGTTGTTTTGTTCTTACCCATCTCTTCCATTTGTCTCTTTATTCCAGGCCAGCCTTACCTGAAGACAGAGATCTTTGTGAAGAAGGATAATGAATGTATAATGTTCCTGGAGACTCAGGATAAAGGATCGGAAACTTTTAGAAGACTGATGCTTTACGGTAGGAGCCAACCCATTGGCACAGCCATTGGCAGACACAGAGATCAATGCCAACACAGGCTGGTTGGACCAAATGACCTACATCCATGTCATCTTCAATAATTAAGGCTAAACAATGAGATCAGGCCTCAAAGACTGGACTTTCATGAATTCAACTGCAAGAGATTAAGAAATGAGCTAATTCAGATGCTTGACAGGGTAGGTAGAGGGAGACTGTTTCCTTCTTGGGGGGAGTTCAGAAAACATCGTAAAACTAAAGCGACGTCATTCAGGGCTGATATCTGGAAGCTTTTCTTCATATGTAAGTCTGTCTCTCTCTCTGTTGAGGTTGAAGTTAAGTGAAATTTTCAGAATGGAGGGTGGAGGGGATGGGAGTCGGGGGGGGGGGGTATGGTGGCACAGCGGTTAACACTGCTGCTCCACAGCTCCAGGAACCTGGGTTCAATTCCGGCCTTGGGTGACTGTCTGTGTGGAGCTGGTACGTTCTTCCCGTGTCTGCTTGAGTTTCCTCCGGGTGCTCCGGTTTCTTCCCACTGTCTAAAGATGGGCATTTGGTGGATTAGCCATGATAAATTGCCCCTTAGTATCTGAAGATGAGCAGTTTAGGTGGATTTGTCAGATCAATGCATGGGGTTATGGGGATAGCGCTGGGGAGTGGCCTGAGTAAAGTGCTCCTTTGGAGGGTCAGTGCAGACTCCATGGTCCAGGTGGCCTACTTCTGCACTGTAGGGATTGTATGGAAATTGACATTGGACAAAGGGCACAAAGAAATCACTGCTTCGGCCTGAGCTGGAGGATTCTGCCTAATTCTGGGCACCACAACTCAGGAAGGATGGCAAGACCTTGTCGAGGGTACAGAGGGGTTAGAAAATCTGAGCTTTTCCTCCTCACAGCAGAGGAGGTTAAGGACACACCCTGTTGAGGTATTCAAAACTACGAGGGGCTTTGATAGAGGCAAATAGGAAGAAACTGTTTCCTCTGGAAAGCGGGTCGGCCATGGGAGGTCACAGATTTAAAATAATTGGCAAAAGAACTGGAGAGGAAAATAGTTTTTTTAATGCTGAGGCTTGTTCAGATCTGGAACGCACCACCTGAAAGGGTGGCCTGACTTGCAGGGTGTCGGGGAAAATTCTTGGGAGTACGGCTAATTACCTGGAATGGGTAGGTTGTCTTATGAAGAGCAAAGCCCGTATCTGCTGGGGTTCAGAAGAGTAAGAGGTGACTTGATTGAAACAAGATCCTGAGGGGTCTTGACAGGGTGGATGTGGAAAGGGTGGCTCCTCTTGTGAGAGGATGTAGAACCAAGGGGTCACTGTTTAAAAATAAGAGACTTGCCGTTTAAGACGGAGATGAGGAGAATTTCTTTCTCTCAGAGGGTGGTGAGTCTCTGGAACTCACTTCCTCAAAAGGCAGTGGAAGCAGAGTCTGGGAATATTTGTCAGGGAGAGGTGGATAGATTCTTGATCAGCAATGGGGTGAAAGGTTATCGAGAGTAGGCAGGACTGAGGTTACAATCTGATGGGCCAGGATATTACCGAATGTCGGAGCAGTTTCCAGGGACCAAATGGCCAACTCTGCTCCTAATCCCTATAATCTAGGGTGGGATTCTCCGGCTCGTCACGTCAGTAGGATATTCTGGTCTCACCGAGGGCGAATCCCCCCGTGGTGGGTTCCCCAGTGACACGGTCAGTGAGCAACACAGATGGCTTTGGTCAGATTGGAAGATCCCATCAGCGGCCAATGGCAAGTCAGCACGGCCGTCAGAAACCCACCACAGAGCTGGGCCCTAATTAAATGTCTCAAGGGACCGAATGACATCTTCCTGTTCCGAGATGTGGGGAATGTACAAAGACTGGTTTCGTTTTGCCTTCTTCCCATTGTTGAACTTTCAGCTCTAGGGTATTGATTCCACTGGCCTTGCCCACCTCCCATTGCCCTCCCCCCACCACTCAGCAGTTGGCATATTACAGCCTCTCTCCCTCTTTCAATCGCCGCCCTCCACAACCCAGCTTTTAGTCACCATTCTTGAATTCTCTGCCTCCGTGCTGCATTTTAGAATACTTAATATTTTAGAAAGAGCCTTTACAAATGAGGACTGTCAGACTTTAATGAAACTAATCTGGTTAACCTCAAGATGTACCATAAGTACGTCATTCAAACCATGTGGCCTCAACGCGCCAGTCTGCTTTAATAGATAATAGAATATGTTGTAGATTACACAAACACTTGGAGGCAGCAGGACAAGTTGATAAAACTATTTGAAAGGATTGTGGTGATCCTTGGCTTTGTTATTGGACAGTAAGAAGTCTTACAACACCAGGTTAAAGCAAACTACCCAGCCTTCAGAACAGCGACCACGACACCACACAACCCTGCCATGGTATTCTCTGCAAGATGTGCCAGATCATCGACATGGATACCACCATTACACGTGAGAACACCACCCACCAGGTATGCAGTACATACTTGTGCGATTCGGCCAACGTTGTCTACCTCATATGCTGCAGGAAAGGATGTCCTGAAGCATGGTACATTGGCGAGACCATGCAGACACTGCGACAACAGATGAACGTACATCGCGCGACAATCGCCAGGCAGGAATGTTCCCTTCCAGTCGGGGAACACTTCAGCAGTCAAGAGCATTCAGCCTCTGATCTTTGGGTAAGCGTTCTCCAAGGCAGTCTTCAGGATGCGCGACAATGCAGAATCGCCGAGCAGAAACTTATAGCCAAGTTCCGGACACATGAGTACGGCCTCAACCGGGACCTTGGATTTGTGTCGCATTACATTCACTCCCCACCATCTGGCCTGGGCTTGTGAAATCCTACCAACTGGCTTGAGACAATTCACACCTCTTAAACCTGGGATACCCCTCTCTCTGTGTCTGTAAAGACTTAATTACCTGCAAATGTTCGCATTCAATATATCGTCTTGCATCTTTGACTTTGTCTATATATATGTTTCTGGAACTTACCTCTTCATTCTAGGCCGAGGCCCTAGGCCGCACTGGGCACCTCCACCCAAGCAGAACTCACCTCCAGGATACTAACGAGGTGACGGCTAGGACATCTGGCCATTGACTTCAGAAAGCAAAGTACTGTACACACCCCTGTCAGCATCAACGGGGCCGAGGTGGAGATGGTTAGCAGTTTCAAATTCCTAGCGGTACACATCTCCAAAAATCTGTCTTGGCCTACCCACGTCGACGCTACCACCAAGAAAGCACAGCAGCACCTATATTTCCTCAGGAAACTCGGCACTTCCACATCAACTCTTACCACCTTTTACAGATGCACCATAGAAAGCATCCTATCGGGCTGCATCACAGCCTGGTATGGCAACTGCTCGGCCCAAGACCGCAAGAAACCTCAGAGAGTCGTGAACACCGCCCAGTCCATCACATGAACCTGCCTCTCATCCATTGACTCCATCTACACCCCCCGCCGCCTGGGGAAAGCGGGCAGCATAATCAAAGACCCCTCCCACCCGGCTTACTCACTCTTCCAACTTCTTCCATCGGGCAGGAGATACAGAAGTCTGAGAACGCGCACGAACAGATTCAAAAACAGCTTCTTCCCCGCTGTTACCAGACTCCTAAACGACCCTCTTATGGACTGTCCTCATTAACACTACACCCCTGTATGCTTCACCCGATGCCGGTGTTATGTATTTACATTGTGTACCTTGTGTTGCCCTATTATTTATGTTCTTTTATTCCCTTTTCTTGTCATGTACTTCATGATCTGTTTGACTGTTTGAGCTGCTCGCAGAAAAATACTTTTCACTGTACCTCGGTACACGTGACAATAAACAAATCCAATCCAACCCGCCTTCGTCACCCTCTTCAGCACTGGCTCGAAACTCCAAAAATGGCCACCAACGGGCACGGCTCCAGCAGAA
The DNA here is from genome assembly GCF_047496885.1 of Scyliorhinus torazame. Lineage (NCBI taxonomy): Eukaryota > Metazoa > Chordata > Chondrichthyes > Carcharhiniformes > Scyliorhinidae > Scyliorhinus > Scyliorhinus torazame. Next base: position 205,628,331 of record NC_092720.1, read on the forward strand.
TACGTAAAATCCTTGACATAGTGTCGGAAAAGGAGACCCAGAAGCTTACAAGCTTGGGGCAAGACTTTAATAAACCGAGGGGAGACGGACGTATTACATAAAATACATTTATTTAGCACCAACATTGTCTGCACGAGTCCTGGTTACACCTCACTGGGTCCTCTCTCCTTTCTGGTCTACTCTAGAGTGGCTGACCTGTTATACTAGCTCTGAGTAAGCTACAGCAGGGGGGCTCACACTTCCAAGGAGTACAGGGATGAGGCGCATCCAGGTTATTACACCCCTCCCTCCCAAAGTCCGAAAATCCTCTCAAGGGTGATCACTGAGGAGGAGACGAGGAAAGAAGCGGACGAAAACCACCGCAAACCTGCAGCAGCCGGACGACAAAGGAAAAAACAAACATTTCGGTTCCAGCAAGACGCTACCGAAGGCGGGAGCAAGATGGGCCAGCGTGATGCAAGATAATGATCACTGAGTAATCCCCCCCTCATCCCAGGGAGGAGACCGACGCACCAAAAATAATTAAATCTATGGGTAGGCCCGATGGAAGTGGAGAAAAAAGGAAATTCCTTATCCCTCAGGTGCATAAATCTCCAGGGGTCTTCCCCCCCCCCCCCCCCCCCCCCCCCCCCCTCCATCCCCCCCGTTCCATGGGTTCGATTCCGGCCCTGGGTCATCGTGCACAAGTCCTTCCAACTCTTCTATACGTCTTAGAAACTTACACTGCAGATGCTACCTCAAGGCCCTGGAGAGGTACCAGCAATGCTGTCCAGAATGGATACTCTGCATCATTTGGGAGGACAGACTTACTAACTTGATAGGGCCAAGAGCGCCAGCATTGAGGCCATGATCATCCCAACCCAACTCCGCTGGGCCGGCCATGTGCTTAAGATGTCAGAGTCCTGACTGCCCAAGCTCAAGAAAGGCTCTTGAACAAGAGGAACTAAGAACAAAAACAAGCCCTCCAGTTCTTGACAAGCCTGCGTCTGTCTGTGGCCTGTGCGTGTGTCAGCGAGGCAGAAAAATCTCAGTGCAAATGTCTTCGGTACCAGCGAGCTGGTCCCATCCTCATTGGCTGAGACACCCGGTTACTGGGATTACGCTATGCTCAGGCCTGATGGGCTGCGTTGTTTTCTCTTATTTCTTGTGTTATGGGGTGTTATGGACTTGTTGAAGTGAGCTTTCTGCTGGGGGGGGGGGGGGTTTAATAATGTCTCTAATACCATCATCTGTCTCCAAAAAAAAGAACAAAAACAAAGAACAGTAAGGGGATCAGGGGTTATGGGGAAAAAGCAGAATGGTGATGAAAAAAGTATCAGCCATGATTGAATGGCGGAGCAGACTTGATGGGCCGAGTGACCTAAGTCTGCTCCTACGTCTTATGGTCTGGCACAGGAACAGGCCCTTTGGCCTTCCAAGTCTGTGCCGATCATGATGCCCCTCTAAATTAAAACCTTCTGCACTTCCGGGGTCTGTATCCCTCTATTCCCATCTTATTCATGAATTTGGCAAGATGTCTCTTAAACGTCGCTATTGTACCTGCTTCCGTTGTATTGTATTTGTTTTATTATCATGTGTACCGAGGTACAGTGAAAAGTATTGTTCTGCGTACAGTCCAGACACATCATTCCATTCATGAAAAAAAAAACATAGGGCGTACATAAATACACAACGTAAATACATAGTCATAGGCATCAGGTCAAGCATAGATGAGTCCAGTACTGCTCAGGAGAGAAGATGTGTGAAGAGATCAGTTCGGTCCATAAGAGGGTCATTCAGGAGTCTGGTAACAGTGGAGAAGAAGCTATTTTTGAACCTGTTAGTGTGTGTTCTCAGACTTTTCTATCTCATGCCCGAAGTTGAAAGAGCAAATAACCCGTGTCGGAGGGGTCTTTGATAATGCTGCCCGCTTTCTCAAGGCAGCGGGAGGTGTAGACGAGTCAGTGGATGGGAGGCGGGTTTGCACAATGGACTGGGCTGTGTTCACAACTCTCTGTAGTTTCTTACGGTCTTGGGCCGAGCAGTTGCCGTACCAAGCTGTGATGCAGCCAGAAAGGATTCTTTTTATGGTGCATCTGTAAAAATTGGTAAGAGTCAACGTGGGCATACCGACTTTCCTTAGTTTCCGGAGGAAGTACGCTGTTGTGCTTTCTTGATCGTAGCGTCGACATGGGTGGACCAGGACAGATTGTTGGTAATGTGCCCACCTAGGAATTTGAAGCTGTCAACCATCTCTACCTCGGCACCATTGATGCAGACAGGGGTGTGTACGATACTTTGCTTCCTGAAGTCAATGACCAGCTCTTCAGTTTTGCTGACATTGAGGCAGAAATTGTTATCGTTACACCACTCCACTAGGTTCTCTATCTCCCTCCTGTACTTTGACTCATCGTCCACATCGATCCGGCCCACTACGGTCATGTCATTAGCAAACTTGTAGATCAAGTTGGAGCCATATTTTGCCACACATTCCTGTGTGTATAGGGAGTATAGTAGGAGGCTAAGTACGCAGCCTTGTGGGGCACCAGTATTGAGGACTATCATGCAGGTGTTGTTTATCCTTACTGATTGTGGTCTATGGGTCAGGAAGTCAAGGATCCAGTTGCAGTGGGAGGAGCCAAGTCCTACGTTTTGGAGCTTTGATATGAGCTTGGCTGGGATTATGGTATTGAAGGAAGAGCTGTAGTCAATGAATAGGAGTCTGATGTTGCAATCCGAGTTGTTGAGATGCTCCAGGGATGAGTGTAGGCCCAGGGAGAGGGCGTCTGCTGTGGACCGGTTGTGGCAGTATGCGAATTGCAGTGGATCACACCTCTCCTGGCAGTGAGTTCCAGGCACTCATCACCCTCTGTGTAAGAAACATGCCTCTCACATCTCCTCTAAACTTTGCCTCTCGTACCTTAAACCTATGTCCCCTAGTAATTGACTCTTCCACCCTGGGAAAATGCTTTGGACTATCCACTCTGTCCAAGCCCCTCATACTTTTGTAAACTTCTGTCAGGTCGTCCCTCAACCTCCATTGTTCTAGTGAAAACAATCCGAGTTTATCGAACCTCTCCCATAGCTAAGGAGGACAAAGGAAGCGCATCAAAGACACCCTAAAGGATTACCACAAGAAATGCAATAAAGTCTTCAATGCCTGGGAAACCCTTGCTCAGAAGAGACCCACTTGGAGGAACCTCCTGATTGAAGGGACACAATAGGTCGAGGACGTCAACGGCAAGAGGAGGCCCAGAAAAGGAGCCTGGAAAAGGAATACCAGCGATCTCGAGTCCAAGGACCCATCCCACCTTGCAGAAACACCTGTCACGTGTGCGGTCAACGATGCGGCTCCAGCACCGGGCTCATCAGCCACGCAAGAATCCACAGAACCCATGACCAGTAACACGGGACGATCATATTCGTTGGAGAGTGATCGCCGAAGAAGAATGTGGCACCATTATTCAAGAAGCGTGATAGGGTAAACAAGGAAATCACAGGGCAGTGAATCTAACCGTAGTGGTAGAGAAACTTGGAAAACATTCTGAAGGGTAGAATTAATTTCTACTTGGGGGCGAGGGGGGGGGGGGGGGCAATGTCGGCCCGGCTTTGAAAAAAAGAGATCATGTATTATAAATTTATTGAATTGTTTGAGGAGGTGACTCCAGGAGATGAGGGCAGTGTAGTTAAGGTTGTCCACATGGACTTCAGTAAGGTTTAGAAAAGGTCCCGCATGGGAGACTGGTGAAGAAGAGAAGAGCCCATGGGATCTAAGGGACATTTGGCAAATTAGATCCAAAATTGGCTTAGTGGCAGGAGGCAGAAGGTGATGGTCGGAGGCTGTTTCAGTGACGGGAAGCCTGTGTCTAGTGGCGTTCCGCAGGGATTGGTGCTGGGTCCCTTGCTGTTTGTAGTGTACATTAATGATCTGGATGTGAATGTAGGAGGTATGATCAATAAGTTCACAAAAATTTCTGGTGTGCTAAAGAGCGAGGAGAAATGCCCTAGATTAAATGGAGGGAGAGATGAGCTGGATTGATGGTGAGAACGGTGACAAATGGAATTTAACCTTGAAAAGTGTGAGGTGATGCATTTTGGAAAGGCTGACAAGGCAAGGAAATAGGCAATGAATGGTCAGACCTGAGGAAGTACAGAGGAGCAGAGGGACCTTGGTCCGCATTTCCATAGAACCCTGAAGACAGCAGGACAAATAGATAAGGTGATTAAGAAGACATTGACTATCAGAGCAGGGAGGTTATTTTGGAGCTGTATAACATACTGGTTTGGCCATAACTGGAGGACTGGGTGCAGTTCTGGTCGACACACTATATGATGGATGTGATTGCACCCAGGAAGGTGCAGTCGAAATTCATCAGGATGTGGCCTGGGATGGAACATTTCAGCTATCAAAAGAGACTAGATGGACCTGATTGAGGTGTATAAAATTATGAGGGGCATAGATAGGGTAGATAGGAAAGAACTTTTCTCCTTGGCGGAGGAGTCACTTCCAGGGGGCATAGATTTAAGGGAAGAAGCCGGAGATTTCGATGGTGTGCGAGGAATAACCTTTTCGAAACTTTTGGAATCTGGAACTCATTGCCTGAAAAAGGTGGTAGAGACAGAAAGCATCACAACATTTAAGAATTATTATGATAAGCACTTGAAAGATCATAGCTTGCAAGGCTACAGGCAACGGCTGGAAATGGGATTAGAGTAGATAGGTGCTTGATGGCTGGCCCAGACACGATGGGCCGAATGGCCTCTTTCCATGCTGTAAAAACTCCTCTGACTCGACAAACCACGATATTAAAATGTTTGTGTCTCTCTCCTCCCCCATTTTGTTCTTTTCTCCTGTCCCAATACAGGCAGATCTCCTACAATGTCTGAGTATGGTCGCCAGGAGTTTGAACACCGTGCTGAATGCATGAACTTGAGCGACATTTTTGTTCTGAAACAGTCCAGAGGTTAGTAACAAATAACATTTTCCTTCGTCAAGACCATCCCCTTCCTGAGGATGCTATGATTTGGAAGAGTAAATTATAACAATCCATTCAATAAAATGATCTAGAATAGATGGTAAAAGGACTACGATCTTTTACTGCCCCAGAGTTCTTTGAGGATGTAACAATGGGATGAATAAAGGAGAACCGGTAGATGCAGTATATCTGGATTTCAAAAAGGCATTTGATGACGTGCACATAAAAAGATTATCACACACAAGAATTGTTCATGGTAATATATTAGCATGGTTAGAGGTTTGGCCAACCAACAGTCGACAAAGAGTCAGGATAAATGAGTCATTTCCAGTTTTTTAAAAATTCATTTTTACGGGATGTGGGAATCGTTGTCGAGGCCAGCATTTATTGCCCATCCCTCTTTGCACTTCAGACGGTGATGTTGTGCTGCCTTCTTGAAATGCTGGAATCCCTGAGGTGTTGGTACACCCACAGTGCTCTTAGGGAGGGAATAGACCCAGCAACAGTGAAGGAACGGCGATGCATTTCCAAGTCGAGGTGATGAGTGACTTGGAGGGGAACCTCCAGGTGCTGGGGCTCCCAGGTATCTGCTGCATCAAACATAAAACAAAACTTCATTATGAATGACAATATTAAACTGGTTTTAACATCAGCCCTAAAACAAACAGCTCATAATTACACCTTAACTCTATTACTCCATTTCCCATTCAACAATAAAATAGATGTACAACTTTCAATCCAGTTTAAACAAGCAAGGCCTAAAGTTCCATTCCAAATCAGATCCTGGCCTTTGTGGGAACCCCTTCAGACTCTATCTGGAAGTCTTCAAATGGCTGCTTCAACTGGGTTGTTTCAGCCTGTTTTGTTGTCTCCAGACAAGTTATAAAATATTATAACTTTTTAAGCTATCTTCACAGGGATATGTGGTCACATAAGGGTTGCCAGATCAGAGATTACTTCCTTTCAGTTTCCTCCCAAATCACTCACCTTCTAATGTTTTCAAAATGGCCGTGTTTCTCTGAGCTCCACCCAGCACTGACCTCACCTCCTGAAGATAAAAAAAGTATTTCTGCAGGCTGCAAATCATTTACTCTCTCGGGACTTCCCCAGGCAAACCAGGCTCTTAACCCTTAAATTGCCCAGTACATTTACAATCCAATTTCCTAAAATCTTCCAATGTCAGAGGTTGAGTATCTTTTCCCCTCTTGTTGGTTTCCTCACCACCCGCTCTAGTCGGAGTCTAGCAGCTATGTCCTTTAGAACCTGACCAGCTTGGTTTGTGGTGGTACTACCGAGCCACTCCTGGTGACGGACATTGTAGTCCCACCCAGAGTATATTCTGCACCCTTGCCACCATCAGTACTTCCTTCAAGTGGTGTTCAACATGGAGGAGTACAGGACGTTTCCATGCCCATGTTTAACCTGAAGCCATGAGACTTCATAGGGTCCAGAGTCGATGTTGAGGACTCCCAGGGCAGCTCTCTCCGAACTGAATACCACTGTACAGCCACCTCTGCTGGGTCTGTTCTGACAGTGAGAGATTGGCAACCTGTATCTAGTCATGTGTCACATCGATCAGTGCTGGGGTCTCAACTGTTTAATATATTACCAATTTGGTTGAAAAGACCAAGTACGTTGTAGCCAACTTTGCTTTCGATACAAATATCTGTAGGAAAGCCAGCTATGAGGACACAAAGAGTCTGTAAGGGGATATAGATAGATTAAGCGAGTGAGCCAAAAATTGGCAGATGGACAACAATGAGGGGAAATGTAAGATTGTCCACCTTGGCAGAAAGAATAGGAAAACAGAATACTATTAAAATTATGACATCCTGGGAGAGTGTGCGGTCAATTCCAGCCCCACAGACCCCGGAGTCCCAGCCCAAGTGGATTAACCAATAATTCATGTAAAGGTTTTGAGATTTTTGGTCCTCGACTGCTCCAATGACTTACGGGCACCAGGGGCTGGATTCTCCGCGCCGCATTTCTGTTTCACCCTGCCGGCGGGATGCTCCGTTACGCCGGATGGTCAATGGGGTTTCCCATTGTGGTGCAGCCACATGCCATTGGTAAACCCCCGGGCTGTCGGCAAAATGGAGCATCCCGCCGGCGAGAATCCAGCCCCAGATCTGGAAGTAAAACACACAAAAAACTGTTCACTTATAGCAAGAGACGAGATAAACATGTAATGGCGATAATATAACAGTCTGCTAATCTAATTATTCCTCTCCTTCACCATCCCACCCTCTACCCACAGACACACAAGACAGACACATGGCGGAATAGGGAAGGATCAAAAGAAATTGGGATCAAAATGGTGTGAGATAAATATCTCTGCTGCTGAGGTTGTAGTCTTTGTAGTCAACTATACTCTGAGGATGCAAAGTGTTGAAACCACCAGCTAGTTTGGGTCTTCCCACTGAAACATTCAGGCCGTGCTCCAGAGAGCGATGTCTTTATTCAGACCTTTAGAGATCTCAGGGGGGAGCTAAAAGCATTGTGTCTTTCTCAGCCTTTCACACAGAGGTTAAGATTTCAGCGGCTGCAAACCGAGAGAGACTGTTTGCAGCCTTGTGATCAGAAAGTCCCGGGACTTCAACAGAGTTGATTGGCTGCTAGCCAAGTCCATTAAACTGTAACATCATTGGACCATGCCAAATAGCACATCGTACCGAGGGGAGTTTAGACAAGGTTAGTCCAGTTTAAAACAAAGTCTGCAGAACTGTAGAAGCCAGCATACCAGCACATAAAGGAATTACACAGGAAAAGCAGGGTTAATGCAGAGAAGGCAAGGTTTAAACATAGGGATCTTTACAAAATGGAGAGCGACTGCAATACAGAGAGATCTGGCTGTCCTCATACATGAAATGGCAAAAGGTTAGCTTGCAGGTACAGCAAGCAATTGGAAGGCAAATGGGATGTTGGCCTTTATCACAAAGTGGATGGAGGATAAAAGTGGGAAGTCTTGCTACAAGCACACAGGGAGTTAGTGAGACCGCACCGAGAGGACTGGTTTAGTCTCCCTCCTCACAAAGGAATATGCTTCAAGGTAGTTGACAGAAGGTTCACTACGCTGAGTCCTGGGACGAAGAGGTTGCCTTCTGAGGAAAGGTGGAGTAAGTTTGGTCCACGCTCATTGGAGTTTAGAAGAATGGGAGGTGATCTTATTGAATCTTCTAAGACACTTGACAGGGTAGGTGCTGAGGAAATGGTTCAACACATTGTGGGAATCGTGAACTTTCGGGGGAACAGTTTCAAAACAAGGGGTGTCCCATTTAAAACCAGGATGAGGATAAATTTTGTTTCTCAGAGTTTCGTTAATGTTTGGAATTCTCTTCCGCAGGGAGCAGTGGAGACTCGGGCATTGAATACATTCAAGGCTGAGTTAGACAGATTGTTCACCTACAAGGGGGCTGGGATTTATGGGATACAGGCAGGAAAGTGAAGTGACAGCCGCAATCAAATCAGCCATGATCTTAATGAATGGCGGCGCAGGCTCAAGGGGCCAAGTGGGCTACACCAGCTTCTATTTCTTATGTTCTTAGCTACTTCATTGGTGGTAAAATGCTTTTATGTGCAGTCACTGTTACAATATAGGTCATGTGGCAGCCAAATTACACCGACCATGATCCCACAATCAGTATTGCGTTATTGACCAAGATGGTCTGCTCTCGCAATATTGTCTGAGGGAAATAAATAAATCCACACAGAGGAGAACTGCCCCATCTGTTCTCCAAATGATGCTTTGGGACTTTTTATACACACTCGAGAGGAAATTCTGGGGCTTCAATTTAACATTTCAGTGCCTCGGACAGTTCACTATTCACTCAGTTGGAGCTGCAGCCCAGATTTTATGCTCAAGGCTCGGGAGCGGGGTTTGAACCCACAACCTTCTGACTCAAGATACAGGGGAGTGCAGGCAGTAACTGTACAAGTCAAGTCATAAGGGATGTCTGCATTAAATCCACTGCACGAGCATCACAGGAAGGCAGGTTCAGGCAGGTGTGATTGTGACGTTCGCCAGTGATGAACTATCGGGGCAAAGGTAAGAGTAGATCATGTGCCAGAGGGCTGCCCTTGTTCATGAAAATCAAACAGCGACTTCCGGGTGCGGCGATGACCAGCTAAGTCGCACGTTTCGGCAGCTCCCGGTGGAACGGACTTTTGGGCTCTTAATAAGAGCCCCAACGGCAATTTTAACGGCTAAAAGTACTGTGCGGTAAACCAGAAGGGAATCCCCCCCCGGATACGGATGAAAAAAGGAGAGGAAAGTGGCCGGATTGCGGTGGATCCTCTAGAGCAGCGGCAAGGAAGGCAAGCAAAAACCAAGATGGCGTCAGAAGGTGGCAGTTTAATATGGGGCCCTGAACAACACGAGTTTTTGAAACGCTGCGTGGAAGAGCTTAAAAAGGAGATGAAGAAGGAGCTGTTGGCCCCAATATTACAGGCAATTGAAGGGCTAAAAGATGAGCAAACGACCCAGGAGCGGGAGCTTCAGGTCGTGAAGGCAAAGGCTGCCGAGAATGAGGACGACATACAGGGCCTGGTGGTGAAGACGGAGATGCACGAGGCACACCATAAACGATGTGTGGAAAGACTGGAGGTGCTGGAGAACAACGCGAGGAGGAATAACTTAAGGATTCTTGGTCTTCCTGAAGGTGCGGAGGGAGCGGACGTCGGGGCATATGTGAGCACGATGCTGCACTCGTTAATGGGAGCGGAGGCCCCGGCGGGTTCGCTGGAGGTGGAGGGAGCATACCGAGTGATGGCGCGAGGACCGAGAGCAGGAGAAATTCCTGGAGCCATAGTGGTGAGATTCCTCCATTTTAAGGATAGAGAGATGGTCCTTAGATGGGCAAAGAAAACTCGGAGCAGTAAGTGGGAGAACGCGGTAATCCGCGTATACCAAGACTGGAGTGCGGAGGTGGCGAGAAGGAGGGCGAGCTTTAATCGGGCCAAGGCGGTGCTTCACAAAAAGAAGATAAAATTCGGAATGCTGCAACCGGCAAGACTGTGGGTCACATATCAAGGGAGGCACCACTACTTTGAGACGGCGGATGAGGCGTGGACTTTTATTGTAGAAGAAAAATTGGAATGAGCGGGTTATTAAAAAAGAACGTTTGAAACAAAGTGGTGGGGCGAGTATGGGGGGCGAAGAGGGGGGTAAAAAGGGGGGGAAAGAGGAGTTTTATGTTATTAATCCTGCGATGTGGTAACTTTTCTCTCTTCCACAGGTGGCGGTGGGGGAAGGAAAGGAGGTGGAGATGGGGCGTTGGCCATTGGGGGCGGGGCCAGGGGGGAAGCGCGGGCTTGGTTCCCGCGCTATGATAATCATGGCAGGAATAGGGAAGCAGGAAGGAGGGGGCGTCACACGGTGCGAGCCGAGGTCACGGGGGAAGCCGAGGTCGGCCAGAGTTTGCTGACTTCTGGGAGCAACATGTGGGGTGTAACTACGCTAGTGGGGGATCTAGCAGGGGGGGTGGGGGGGAGGGGGGGGGAGTTATTGGGCTGCTGCTGGGGAGAGGGGGGAGCTGGCATGGGGTGGGGTGGGGGGCACCGCCTGGGGGGACACAGCTGCGTGGGAACCGGGTGAGGAGCTGGAAAAAGGGGATGGCTAATCGACGAAGGGGGGGGGGGTAAAAAGCCCCCCAACCCGGCTGATCACGTGGAATGTGAGAGGGCTGAACGGGCCGATAAAGAGGGCACGGGTACTCGCACACCTTAAGAAACTTAAGGTAGACGTGGTTATGTTACAGGAGATGCACCTGAAACTGATAGACCAGGTTAGACTACGCAAAGGATGGGTGGGGCAGGTGTTTCATTCGGGGCAAGACGCGAAAAACAGGGGGGTGGCTATACTAGTGGGGAAGCGGGTAATGTTTGAGGCAAAGACCATAGTGGCGGATAGCGGGGGCAGATATGTGATGGTGAGTGGCAAATTACAGGGGGAGACGGTGGTTTTGGTAAACGTATATGCCCCGAACTGGGATGATGCCAATTTTATGAGGCGTATGCTAGGACGCATCCCGGACCTAGAGGTGGGAAAGTTGGTAATGGGGGGAGATTTCAATACGGTGCTGGAACCAGGGCTGGACAGGTCGAGGTCCAGGACTGGAAGGAGGTCGGCAGCAGCTAAGGTGCTTAAAGATTTTATGGAGCAGATGGGAGGAGTAGACCCGTGGAGATTTAGCAGACCTAGGAGTAAGGAGTTTTCGTTTTTCTCCTATGTCCACAAAGTCTATTCGCGAATAGACTTTTTTGTTTTGGGAAGGGCGTTGATCCCGAAGGTGAGGGGAACGGAGTACACGGCTATAGCCATTTCGGATCACGCTCCACATTAGGTGGACTTGGAGATAGGGGAGGAAACAGAAGAGCGCCCACCCTGGAGAATGGACATGGGACTAATGGCAGATGAGGGGGTGTGTCTAAGGGTGAGGGGGTGCATTGAAAAGTACTTGAAACTCAATGATAATGGGGAGGTCCAGGTGGGAGTGGTCTGGGAGGCGCTGAAGGCAGTGGTTAGAGGGGAGCTGATATCAATAAGGGCACATAAAGGAAAGCAGGAGAGTAGGGAACGGGAGCGGTTGCTGCAAGAACTTCTGAGGGTGGACAGGCAATATGCGGAGGCACCGGAGGAGGGACTGTACAGGGAAAGGCAAAGGCTACATGTAGAATTTGACTTGCTGACAACGGGTACTGCAGAGGCACAGTGGAGGAAGGCACAGGGTGTACAGTACGAATATGGGGAGAAGGCGAGAAGGTTGCTGGCCCACCAATTGAGGAAAAGGGGAGCAGCGAGGGAAATAGGGGGAGTGAGGGATGAGGAAGGAGAGATGGAGCAGGGAGCGGAGAGAGTGAATGGAGTGTTCAAGGCATTCTATAAAAGATTATACGAAGCTCAACCCCCGGATGGGAGGGAGAGAATGATGGGCTTTCTGGACCGGCTGGAATTTCCTAAGGTGGAGGAGCAGGAGAGGGTGGGACTGGGAGCACAGATCGAAATAGAGGAAGTAGTGAAAGGAATTAGGAGCATGCAGGCGGGGAAGGCTCCGGGACCGGATGGATTTCCAGTTGAATTTTATAGGAAATATGTGGACTTGCTCGCCCCGCTACTGATGAGGACCTTTAATGAGGCAAAGGAAAGGGGGACAGCTGCCCCCGACTATGTCGGAGGCAACGATATCGCTTCTCCTAAAGAAGGAAAAAGACCCGCTGCAAAGCGGGTCCTATAGACCTATTTCCCTCCTCAATGTAGACGCTAAGATTCTGGCTAAGGTAATGGCAATGAGGATAGAGGATTGTGTCCCGGGGGTGGTCCACGAGGACCAAACTGGGTTTGTGATGGGGAGACAGCTGAATACGAATATACAGAGGCTGCTAGGGGTAATGATGATGCCCCCACCAGAGGGGGAAGCGGAGATAGTGGTGGCGATGGATGCCGAGAAAGCATTTGATAGAGTGGAGTGGGATTATTTGTGGGAGGTGCTGAGGAGATTTGGTTTTGGAGATGAGTATGTTAGATGGGTACAACTGTTGTATAGCGCCCCGATGGCGAGTGTGGTCACGAATGGACGGGGATCTGCATACTTTCGGCTCCATAGAGGGACAAGGCAGGGATGCCCTCTGTCCCCATTATTGTTTGCGCTGGCGATTGAGCCTCTGGCAATAGCATTGAGGGGTTCCAGGAAATGGAGGGGAGTACTCAGAGGAGGAGAAGAACACCGGGTATCTCTGTATGCGGACGATTTGCTGCTATATGTAGCGGACCCGGCGGAGGGGATGCCAGAGATAATGCGGACACTTCGGGAGTTTGGAGAATTCTCAGGATATAAACTGAACATGGGGAAAAGTGAGTTGTTTGTGGTGCATCCAGGGGAGCAGAGCAGAGAAATAGAAGACTTACCGCTGAGGACGGTAACAAGGGACTTTCGTTATTTGGGGATCCAGATAGCCAAGAATTGGGGCACATTGCATAGGTTAAATTTAACGCGGTTGGTGGAACAGATGGAGGAGGACTTCAAGAGATGGGACATGGTATCCCTGTCATTGGCAGGGAGGGTGCAGGCGGTTAAAATGGTAGTCCTCCCGAGATTCCTTTTTGTGTTTCAGTGCCTCCCGGTGGTGATCACGAAGGCTTTTTTCAAAAGGATTGAAAAGAGTATCATGAGTTTTGTGTGGGCCGGGAAGACCCCGAGAGTGAGGAAGGGATTCTTACAGCGTAGTAGGGATAGGGGGGTGCTGGCACTACCGAGCCTAAGTGAGTACTACTGGGCCGCCAATATCTCAATGGTGAGTAAGTGGATGGGAGAAGAGGAGGGAGCAGCGTGGAGGAGATTGGAGAGGGCGTCCTGAAGGGGGACTAGCCTACAAGCTATGGTGACGGCCCCATTGCCGCTCTCACCGAAGAAATACACCACAAGCCCGGTGGTGGTGGCTACTTTGAAAATTTGGGGGCAGTGGAGACGGCATAGGGGAAAGACGGGAGCCTTGGTGTGGTCCCCGATAAGAAATAATCGTAGGTTTGCTCCGGGGAGAATGGATGGGGGATTTGGAATATGGCAAAGAGCAGGAGTAACACAATTGAAAGATCTGTTTGTGGATGGGAAGTTTGCAAGTCTGGGAGCGCTGACCGAGAAATATGGGTTGCCCCAAGGGAATACATTCCGGTATATGCAACTGAGGGCTTTTGCGAGGCAACAGGTGAGGGAATTCCCGCAGCTCCCGACGCAGGAGGTGCAGGACAGAGTGATCTCAAAGACATGGGTGGGGGACGGTAAGGTGTCAGATATATATAGGGAAATGAGGGACGAGGGGGAGATTATGGTAGATGAGCTGAAAGGGAAATGGGAAGAAGAGCTGGGGGAGGAGATTGAGGAGGGGCTGTGGGCTGATGCCCTACGTAGGGTAAACTCATCGTCCTCGTGTGCCAGGCTAAGCCTGATACAATTTAAGGTGTTACACAGGGCGCATATAACTGGAGCACGTCTCAGTAAATTTTTTGGGGTAGAAGATAGGTGTGCGAGATGCTCGAGAAGCCCAGCGAATCACACCCACATGTTCTGGTCATGCCCGGCACTACGGGGGTTTTGGGTGGGGGTGACAAAGGTGCTTTCGAAAGTAGTGGGGGTCCGGGTCGAACCAAGCTGGGGGTTGGCTATATTTGGGGTTGCAGAAGAGCCGGGAGTGCAGGAGGCGAGAGAGGCTGATGTTTTGGCCTTTGCGTCCCTAGTAGCCCGGCGCAGGATACTGTTGATGTGGAAGGAAGCCAAGCCCCCGGGGGTGGAGACCTGGATAAATGACATGGCAGGGTTTATAAAGCTGGAAAGGATTAAGTTCGTCCTAAGGGGATCGGCTCAAGGGTTCACCAGGCGGTGGCAACCGTCCGTCGAATACCTCACAGAAAGATAGAGGGAGTGGAAAAGAAGAAGACAGCAGCAGCAGCCCGGGGGGGGGGGGGGGGGGGGGGGGGGGGGGGGGGGGGGGGGGGGGGGAGGAACCAGAAGTACTCTCAGGGTTGTTAATATATATGTATAGGTTGTTGTTATAGATAATTGTATATTGGACTGTTAAATCATACTTTTGGAGAGTGTATATCTGAGACAAGGCAGTTGCCATTTAGTTTTAGTTTTTGTTATATATTATTTATTTTTTGTTTATAAAACAGGCCATTGTCATTTGTACTGTTATATTACTGTGTAAAGGATACACAATGTACGGTGATGGTTGGCCAAAAATTTTCAATAAAATATATTTAAAAAAAAAAGAAAATCAAACAGCAAAGGTGAGTATCTTTCAGATAGGAAGAGGAGGAGGAGCAGAGAGCGGATGAAATTAGTCAATCAAAAATAGGTTAAGTATTGGTAAAAGTGGCTTTCATTCCACTTCCTCATCTTTTGCAACCTGCTGTAATTCCTTTCCCCTTCTTCCTGCAGAGCCTTGTGAGATTTGAGTTACAATCTTCAACCTTCAGCACCTTGTACATCAGGACCACATGGACACAATTCATGACCGACTTCTCTGCACTTGTCCTTTCTGGAGTAAAAGATGCTGCCACATCTTGTCAGCTGATGATTACCTTGACTGTGCTGCGATTGACTCACTTCGGTTTCCATTGGCAACAGCAAAATAAATGCCTTTCTTAGATGAGAGACTGGGAGGGAGTGAGAAAAAGGAATTAGAAATCTCTCTCTCTCTTTCAGTTAATCCAGGGTTTCTTTGGGAAACGAGATTGATCACTTTTCCTGTACTGCAGTACCGACCTTCTGTCCATAGACAGCACTGCTGCACCTTGAGGAAGACTGGGCCAATTGCAGGCAGAAATGACAGGATTAAATAAATGTTCCTCCTGACCTACAGGAGCGAGGAAGAGTCCCAGATTTAGGCCACACTGTGTTGAGTTGGACAGATTCACCAGGGGTTGTGGAAGCAGAGACTACAACCGTTCTCAATGTGCCGAGCCTACGCTGCATAATAGGAGCAGCGAGGGGTGTTATCCAACCCCTCAAGTCCGCTCCACCATTCACTGAGTCTCGGCTGACCTTCCACATTAGTCCACTCTCCCTGCAACATTCCCCATATCCCTCGGTGCCCAAGGATCAGTCCACTTAATCAACATTCTCAACGAGGTCAAACAGGGATTTCCACTACCTCCACACACAGCTCCTTGGGATAGAGAAGTGATGGCAGGATTCCCGACCGGATTACCAGCCCGATGAACAGCGTTATTTATGCTCCATCCCGGACCAACAGGTCCTGGTGTTGGACTTGAACTTGAAGCTTCTGGTCCAGCGGTAGGGTCCGCTACCCACTGTGCCACAAGGCCTCCATATCCCTGAATGAGCTGATCACATGGTTGATGTGACTGTGGCAATCCCGCGACTGGTCTGGCATCAGTCTGATGAAAAAAAAAAACTTACATTTGTCTCTAATTCAGGAAACACCATAAAGGTACAGGTCCCTCACCTGGTCTACAGCAGATTATTGTGTGTCTCTGTACTCTATTCTGCACATCCTGGTCACCAGGGTCTGAGTTGACCAGGCTTACAGAGCCTTGTGGTCAGTCACTTGTTGGTCCTCATGCATACAGTCCGTGCATTCCACAGAGCCAAGCAATCACTTTACGGACACACCTCAATTCAACGAAACTTTCAAAGAGGAAAACCACCAAAGGGGCTTCACACGGCTGCATTAGTGGAAGTGATCCAAAGAAGGAGGGGTGTAAGGGAGGGGCGACTGTAATCATGGTCAAGGGTTTCAAGGAAGATCTGAAAGGAGAACGAGACGAGCGGATTTTAGATGGGAATTATATCGGGGTCTGGACCAGTAAAGGCGTAGCTTCCAAAGGTGGTTCGAGGAGGGATGGGGGAATGTGTCACTGACCAGAGTGAAAGGAATGGGCTGTTAGGTGGTAGAGAGACAATGGAGAGAGGGAGAGATGAGGCCATGAAGGGATTTAAACACAAGGATGAGAACTTTAATGTGGGGCACTGGGGAACCAGGAGCTGTCAGTACAGTGGGGTTAATCTCAGCAATGAAGTTATATCAGATATATGTGGGAGCTCAGGAAAGGAAGGTAATCCAGCACAAAATATAAACTGCTCTTAAATCCTTATCCAAATAAAAAGATTCTCTCTCTTTTTGTCTCTGATTTCTTTTGCTGATTCCTAAATGTTGAGACACTTTTAGGGACTGATTTTCCTGTTCCAGGAACATCTGAACACAATGTTTTTATTTTGTGGGGGGTGTGTCCGACTGATTTTCCTGTAGCCGCTGCACCCAGGCACTGGGTCAGGTTATATCTTCCCCTCTGAATATTTTTCTTTCCTATCTGGTCAAACATTCAGTAGTGAGGAATGTGTAACCCATTCTGAAACGTGGAAGAGAAACAAAATATTGACCTGCAGACATTACCGGTGATAATTGTGTGTGTGTGGATTTCTGTGTATATTGTTGTGTCCCTGTCTGGAATAAATGGAGTGAATAAATATTCTGACTTTGGAAATCTGTGGAATATTATGGGCTTCCCTCGGCACAGGAGAAATTTGCACTGATGAAGGGATAACAACATTGAAAAGCAGCCAAGGCCATTAACCGAGGGAATAAAGTAATGTTTGAGCAAAGGAACCAAGGCGAGGAAATCAAGTTGAGATACAGATCAGCCAAAATCCCAGTTAAACTCACCTGTCTTCCACCCTGTTCCTTTTTTTTTCCTTTTCCACTCTCCATTCTTCTGTTTGCTTGAAGTCAGTCACATTTCTCCACCTTCTGCTGAAGGGTCATCGACCTGAAATAGTCGCTCTTCTGACAATACGAAACATGCTCAGTATTTCCAGCATGTTCTGTTTTTAACTTCAGCCACCGTCTATCTAATTGAGAGAGAGCACAGCAGGTTCACGGGTTGAATGGCCTAATCTTGTTCCCATGTAGATAGTTTTAAGGGTTCTTTCGTTGATTAATTTGTCCACAGTGTTATGACACCCATTAATTCTAGCCTCGCTCATCACAACACAAGTGAAATCACAAATAATTCTTCAACAAATTCCTGAAATCTTTGGCTCTTGGCTGTCCAATAATTACAGTCACCAGGTTTGTAAGTTGAAACATGCACAGTTAAGATGAAATATACATAAATTGCAGCTGGATAACAAGTAACTAACCTACTACCCTCTTTAACTCTCCCACCCCCTACCCACACACCCAAGACAGACAAACACAGAAGGGTGAAAAGGGATAAATCATAAGGAGTAAGGTCAAAATGTAAGAGTTCTTGCTTCAGATGATGAGTTATTTGCAGCACCTTTTTCACAGTATTAGTGTTGTTTAAAGTCTCTTGTTTATGGCCTGTAATGATCTGCTTTGCAGTTCATCCGTATATCTTACTCGCAACTGTTCCAGGAGAGGCCTCTGGCTTCACAACAACCTGTTTTGCAGAGAGTGTCATCAGGTTCTGACGTCTGCTTTACATTAACCTTTTCCGGAAAGTCATCAGGTTCTGGATTCTGCTTTACATCAACCTTTTCTGGCCCGTGAGAGAATTATCAGACTCTCAGTGGTTGTTTGGGGAGAATTAACTGGATATTTCTGGAGTGAGTTGGTTAAATTCCTCCATGCAGCCTGCAGAATTGAATAAACAAACTCCAGCCTTGTGACTCTGAGAAACATGTCAGTGAGACCAGAAACAATCACTACCGGCCAGGGAACAGACATCTGAGCCAATTCGATGGCCGTCGGCCAAGTCAATCAAAGCGAGTCATCACTGACACCTTCCGGATTCTTCCTGCAGGATTTAAAGACACAGGCTGCATTAAAGTCACAGGTCCATTACTCATCCACGGATCAAAATGGAAATAGCAAAAATAAAAGAATGGGGAAATATGGGAATAAACAGGAACAATCAGCAAAGACTCTTACACCAGGATATTGGTGTCACTGGCTAGGATAGCAGTTATTGACCATCCCTAATTTCCCTCAAGAAGCTGGTAGTGGGTCACCACCTTGAACTACTGCAGTCCATCTGGTGTAGGTATACCCACAGTGCTGTTCGAAAGGGAGTTCGGGGGTGGAGGGGAAATCACGAGATGCGAGCGCCAGAGCAGCTGCATTTTCATGTGCTCCATCCCTGTTCGACTTTAGGTCTTTATTTTTATCCTTGTGCACATCTCTTTTTTAATCTTTCTTTCATCTCAACGGTTAATGCAATGAGCCAGGAGTTGATGGTCAATGTTTCAGCTTCAGTGAGCCAAGATGAAAAGCTTTATTCCTCATTGATTTGTGGCAGCTGGAAGGAGTTGGGGTGGGGCCACTTTGGCAGTGCAGCTACATTGGAGACGGTTCCCACTCTGACGGTACCATGGTCACCGACGGATGATGGCTGCCGGTGATGAAGTTAATCCGTTTGAACGGCTTAACTCTACGGTGTGGGACAACAAAGCCCAATTTCAGGAGTTGCGAGGTTTCGGCGCACGAGTAGGTTCCTGTGACAGAGAGAGAGAGCATGGTCTTGGTTGGAGTCCTGTTGCATGGCCAGTTGTCCAGCCTGAGTGACAGGATGAAGACAAAGGAGTGAGGAGCCCAGTTGGGCCTGGTGTCTCCAGTGAGATGGTGGAGAGTTTCCCAGCTGAGTTTGAGAACTAGCTGCCATGTTTCAGGAATCTCAGGGCAGCTCAAATTCAATGGAGCACATTTAATCCCGTCTTCGGACCCTGCGGTTAGGGTGGCCTCCCAAACTCTGGTTCTGTGTGGTCCTGTTCTTGGTGTCGGTCAAGAGGTGGGGGTTACCTGAGCCGGCCATGACTTGGGCTTTGTCGAGTCAGCAGGCTGGAAGTAACGAAGCTCGTATCCAGATTGTTGAAATCCTTGCAAGATGCTGAAGAATTCTCACCATTTCAGATCCTGCTTTCTCCTTGATGTCTACTTTCTTCATGCGCTAAGTGTAGTGAGCTTTATTCTGATGACCAACTCGCTCCTCAGTTTTGATTTGATTTATTATTGTCACATGTATTGTATACAGTGAAAATTATAGTTTCTTGAATACTATACAGACAATGCATACCGCACATAGGGAAGGAAGGAGAGACTGCAGAATATAATGTCCTAAGGACCGCCAAATCTGTAAGTATTGAATTAGAACATTGATAGTGAGTTTGAAAGAGTTAGAATGAAGTTTGAGAAGCATGGAAAGCGAGTAAAAGATGCAATTGGAGAGTATGCTGGGCACAGCTTGCAAGAAGTCATCTCGCTCTGGCGCCATCTTGGAAGTCCTGTGATCCTGGATTTTATTCTCTGATAATCATGATGTTGTCTGTTGGGAAGTAAGTTCTTTGAGGGGGGGGGGGGGGGTGATATCCTGCACCTTTAATTGTCCCACAGTATTAAAGTTTTATCATGTTAAGATGAATATTGATTGCGCGATTTGTGCAGTTTCTTTAACCTATTATATCCTTGGGGGGAGGATGCACAGAGCCGGTCTAGGGTAGGGAGTGGAGGGTGTGGGTGGTACTATTTCTTCTGTCCTTAATATGTTCAAGGAAGGTTCCCCACAGGCAAGATCTAATCCTTTTTCTCTTTGGCTGCGCTTCCTCTTCTGGCCCAGGTGAACTATTTTTATCCTGATGAGGAGGGGGGTTGTTGAGCTTCCCTTTGGGGGAGTGGTGGTGGTTGGGGGGGGGGGTCAGTCATTTCACCTGATTTGGGTCTCCCTCTTTGACTGTTCTCTGTTGTCAGAACTTGTGTGAGCGAGGTCAGTTATAATATCCTCTATTTTTGGTGGTAGGTGGTGTGTCTGAGGGGGATTATTTTGGGTGCTGTGCCCTGTAAGGGATTGGACGGGCCTAGCCTTGGGAATGGGGGTAGGGATAGGGGGTCATGGTAGTCCTTGGGGCCAGGCACAGGGCTAGGACAAGCCCAGTATCGTGGTCATTATCCTGGTGACCGTTAGACGGTGGCACCGCCTTTTGGTGGGGGTCCCGATGTGGATGGTCCACATTGAGAAAGGTGTTGAATTAAAATAGATCTAAAGGTTGAGCCCAATCTTCATCCTATTGGATGGGCCTATGTGGTGGCTGGTTGGCCAGTCTGTGTGTTGTCACAATATGGTGGATCCAAAGAGTTGGTTCTGACAAGTTCTTATTTCTCTTCTTCCTCACTTTTCTTCGGTCTTGGCGAGGTGTGAGGGGCGGTACCTATGTTCCTCTTAATTTTGATGCCCTCATGGGTCAGAGGTGGTAGTGTTGAAAGATGGTGGCATGGACAAACAGCTAACAAATGTTATCTTTTGGGTGGTAGGACGGTCTTGTTGGTTGGGGGCGTGGGAGTCCCGCAATTCTGGGAAGGATGGACCGGCCCTCCCTCCCTAATGGCCTCCTGGCCTGGTGTGGGATTCCCCTCCCATTCTTTCTGACTGAGACCAGGCTATATTCCTTTTGAGTCTTGGGTCTTGACCACCTGGTTGCCTGTAGGGGGCGGTGTTGGTACTGGTGATTCGACAATCTGTTTTGTCCTTGGACCTGGACTGGGAGTTGGGGTTGTGGGGGCTCGTTTTCTTGCTCTTGACTCTTATTCTCTTTTTACTTCTTCTGACGGAGACCTCGAGTTGATAATATGGGTCTGGTTGCGCCTGGTCCTCTCTTTGAATTTGTTTTTCTCTTTTGCCGCCTTGGAAGTGTAGGGTGGCTACCCGCTCCAGTGCTGGAAAAGAGTTCAATTGCGCCGCAAGAGTTAGCCGACTTCCTGTTAGCACTGGGGTTCTCGGCGTATTATTTTCTTCAATAAGGTTTACTGCGAGAAAATATCACAGGCCACAGATGAGTACCTCACTAATAAACAGAATAAGAAGTCTTACAACACCAGGTTAAAGTCCAACAGGTTTGTTTCGAATCAGTAGCTTTCGGAGTGCAGCTCCTTCATCAGGTTCGCTCCGAAAGCTAGTGATTCGAAACAAACCTGTTGGACTTTAACCTGGTGTTGTAAGACTTCTTACTGTGCCCACCCCAGTCCAACGCCGGCATCTCCACATAGTAAACAGAATGGGGAGGACTCACCCTCCACATGCCATTGCAGACTCGATGGGCCGAATGGCCTCCTTCTGCACTGATCATTCCTTAGTCAGCACCGGCCCTGCACCTGCATGAGATATTCACAAACGCGCTGGAAGGGGCTCCCTGCCACCTACGCTAGCACAAGTCTCAATCTCGCTGATACTTAAAAAAAGACAAAGACCCAATAGAATGCGGCTCTTACAGATCCATCTTGTTGCTAAATGCAGACGGGAAAATACTGGCCAAGATCCTATCCAAAAGGCTGGAGGACTGGGTGCCAGAGGTGGTAACAGAAGACCAGATGGGCCTTGTCAAGGGTAGACAGCTAGCATCGAACATTAAGAGCCTCCTGAACGTGATCATGACCCCATCGGAGGAGAGAACACCTGAGGTGATATATATATCCTGGACGCAGAAAAGACCTTCGACAGAGTCAAATGGAAGTACCTCATAGAGGTACTGGAGTGGTTTGGGCTAGGAACAGGGTTCACCTACTGGGTGAAACTCCTGTACAATGCTCCCATGGTGAGCGTATGGACAAATACCACGAGCTCTAAGTACTGCCATCTGCATAGAGGCACAAGGCAGGGATGCCCGTTATTCCCGCTGCAGTTCGCCCCAACGATCTAACCACTACCGATCACGCTTAGGGCGGCAAAGAATTGGAAAGGGATCCGGAGAGGAGGCAGAGAACACGGAATCTCTCTCAATGCAGATGACCTGCTCCTCTACACCTCGGACCCGTTAAGCAGCATGGAAGGAATCGTGGCTCTCTTGAAAGAGTTTGGAGCCTTCTCAGGTTACAAGCTTAACTTGAGCAAAAGCGAGATCTTCCCAGTGAACCTGCAAGGGGGAGGGTCAGAGCTGGAGGGGCTGCCGTTTAAACAGGTCCGGCACAAATTCCGCTACCTAGGGATCCAAATCACTCACGACCGGACAGGGACTCACAAGTGGAACCTGACCAGCCTGACGGCGGATGTAAAAAAGGATCTGCAGAGATGGAACATACTCCCACTCTCCCTGGCAGGGAGGGTACAGATGATCAAAATGAACATACCGCGTAGGTTCCTCTTCCTGTTTAGATCCATCTCCATCTACATCCCAAGGCCTTTTTCAATTCACTGGACAAACTGATTATGGCGTTTGGGTGAGGTGGGAAGAATGCAAGGGTCCCAAAGAAAGTACTGCAGAGAGCAAGATCGATGGGGGGGTCTAGCCCTCCCAAACCTGCAATAATACCACTGGGCAGTGAGTAAAGTGGTGGATATAGGAGCCAGAAGCAAGTGGGTGCTTCTGGAGGAGGGCTCCTGCAGGGGGACCTCCCTCCGGGCTCCAGCCATGGCGGTACTCTCACCCCCAGCTAACAAATATTCAATGAGCCCAGTGGTGGTAGCAACACTCCAGTTGTGGAACCAACTGCAACAGCATTTCGGGCTAACCGAAATGTCCGACGAAGCCCCCCATCGCAACCATCACAGGTTCACGCCGGCGACTATGGACGCCACCTTTAAAATATTGAGACAGGATGGGGAGACGCCAACAGTTAGGGGCTTTTACACCAACAACACATTAACGACGCTCGAAGAACTGACAGAAAGATTCCAGCCGACAGGGGGCAACAAACTCCGGTATCTACAAATCAAAAATGTGCTATTAAGAGATACAAGGGTGTACCTGCAACCACCGTGACAATCACTGCTAGAGGACCTGTTGGACGTGGACATCTTGGGGAAAGGGAACTGTGGTGACATGTACGGGCAACTGCTAGGGGGACCAACACATAACTGGATGAGACGAGGGAGAAGTGGGAGGAGGACTTGGGGTTTGAAATAAAGTGGGAACTTTGGAGCAAAGAACTGCACAGGGTCAACTCCACCTCCTTATGCGCAAGGCCAAGCTTAATGCAATTAAAAGTGGTACACAGAGCCCACTTAACCAGAACTCGAATGAGCGGGTTCTTCCCGGAGGTGGGGACGGAGGCGAACGGTGCAGTCTTCGGAGTATCAAAACAGCCATATCTCTTCATAGGGAGGGGGGCCAACGCCCTTGCCTTTGCCTCCTTACTAGCCCGCCGGAGAATCCTGCTCGACTGACGGTCAGCAGATTCATAGAATTTACAGTGCAGAAGGAGGCCATTCGGCAGATCGAGTCTGCACCGGCTCTTAGAAAGAGCACCCTATCGAAGCCCACACCTCCACCCTATTCCCATAACCCCGTAGCCCCACCCAACCCTGAAGACAAGTTTGGACACTAAGCGCAATTTAGCATGGCCAATCCACCTAACCTGCACATCTTTGGACTGTGGGAGGAAACAGGAGCACCCGGAGGAAACCCACACAGACACGGGGAGAACGTGCAGACTCCGTGCAGACCGTGACCCAAGCCGGGAATCGAACCTGGGACCCTGGAGCTGTGAAGCAATTATTGTGCTAACCACTATGCTACCGTGCAGCACCACCCAAAGCTGCAGACTGGTCATCCAACCATTTGAGGGTCGGAAGAAGGCTTCCACAAAACGTGGGAGCCATTCACCCGGTTGTTCCAAGATCTGTTTGTAGCAAACATCCAGGAAGCTAAAGAACATGAGAGGGTAGCCATGACACAGTAAGGACGAGGGGGGAGGGGAAGAGAAGACAGGAACTCAACCAAGCCCAACAAGAGAAATATGAGAACGGGGGGGGGGGGGGGCGGGGGGGGGGGCGGGGGAGGAGGAGGAGGAAGGAGGAGGAGAGGGCAACAACCTGAACTAAAGCAGGGAAGAGGAAAAGACAGAGAAAACTGGTGGGAAGCAAAACGCAGGGGACCACAATTGACACTGCAAATACTGTAAGGGGGGAAAAAGGAAACTGGCATGAACATATGTAAATAGTTGATGCCAATATATGTGTGAATAGTTTTATACTTGCAAACCAAAAACTCAATTAAAAAAGGGTGAGGGAGTTTGAAGATTCTGACCCATTACCAAGTCAGTACGGTGTGTGACTTGGGAGGGGAGCTTGCAGGTGGTGGTGGTCTCATATCTGCCACTCTTGTCCTTCTAGCTGGTAGAGGTCAAGAGTTTGACAGGTGCTGTCGAAGGAGACTTGGTGAGTTACTGCAATGGCACACAGTTGTCACAGCACATCGGTGGTGGAGTGAGTGAATGTTTAAGGTGTAACTGGAGTGCCAATAAAGCGGGTTACTTTGGCCTGGACAGCGTCAAGCTTCTTGAGTGTTGTTGGAGCTGCACTCATCCAGATAATTGGAGAATATTCTGTCACACTCTTGACTTGTGCCTTATAGGTAGCGGACAGGCTTTAGGGAGTCAGGAGGTAAGTTACTTGCCGAGAACCGACTCTTGTAGCCACAGTATTTATATGGCTGGTCCCGTTTAGTTTCTCATCAATGTTGATAGTAGGGGAGTCAGTGATAGTAATGCCATTGATTGCGAAGGGGAGATGGTTAGATTCTCTCTTGTTGGAGATGGTCATTGTCTGGTACATGTGTGACACGAACATTACTTGCGACTTATCGGCTGAGGCCTGAATGTTATCCAGGTCTTTCTGAAAATCGGCAGAATGCTTGAGTATCTGACGAGTCATGAATGGTGCTAAGCATTGTGCACTACTTCTGACCTTATGACGGATGGAGGAGCAGCTGAAGTTGGTGAGGCCCTGGACACCACCCTGAGAAAC
This sequence comes from Scyliorhinus torazame, assembly GCF_047496885.1. Taxonomy (NCBI): domain Eukaryota; kingdom Metazoa; phylum Chordata; class Chondrichthyes; order Carcharhiniformes; family Scyliorhinidae; genus Scyliorhinus; species Scyliorhinus torazame. Next base: position 205,653,495 of record NC_092720.1, read on the forward strand.
TCCTGCAGTGCTATCCTGGAACTGAGATGATTGGTCTCCAACAACCCACCTTGCTTTGTTCTAAGAATGACTCCAACCAGTGGGAGAATTTCCCCCGATTGCCATCGACTCCAATTTTGCAAGGGCACCTTGATACCATGTTCAGTCCAATGCTACGCTGATGTCAAGGACATTCACTTTCACCTCATCTCGTGTTCAACTCTTTGTCCCTATTTGGACCAAGGATGTAATGAGTTCAGGAGCCGAGGGCCCGAGCACATTCCAAACTGAGCGTCTGTGAGCAGTTTATTGCTGAGGAAGTGCCATTTGATAACACTGTTGATGACGCCTTCCATCCCTTTGCTGGGTGTAGAGATGTTGAGTTTAAGTGTAGTCATTCAGCACATAATGTGGCCATTTGGTGCATCAGATCTGTGCTGATTAGGCTACTCCCCTTCTTTTTCTCATAGCCTGTAAATGTTTCCTTTTCAATTATATCCACAGTTCACTTTCAAAACCACTTTACAGCAAATGGAGCAATTTTGAATTGTAGTTACTGTTGCAGGAATGCAGAAGCCAGTTTGAGCACAGACAGCTCTTACAAGCAGAAATTTGAATCTGTTTCCCGTGATTTTGATTGATGGATAAATATTGGCCAGGGCACTGTCATAATATACACCAGTATATCATGGTGCAGACACACACTGATGGACACACAGTGGGACCAATCAAAACACACAACACCACAGCCAATCACCAGTGAGAGCACACGCACTATAAAGACAGGGGGCATCAGAGTTCCCACTCATTCGAGTAGCAGCTAGCTAGGAGCACAGAGCTCACAGCCTGCAACACAGACATTCACCATGTGCTGAGTGCATCGACTGGTTAGGACAAGGCAAAGGTCTTTAGTTAAAGCTAGTATCGTATTAACCCACAATCTAAGTAAGTTTAAACAGTTAATGATTCAATAAAATAGTGTTGCACTATTTCAAGTGTTGGTGACCTGTATGTGATCCAGAACACCCAACACATCATGATACCAGGTGTGGTGGGATACTAGCACTTCTTAGACCTACCTGCAAGTGATCTGCCTTCCGCCAGCATTCCGTCATCCTGCAACATGGACAACATCAGCCCGCCGCCGCCACTCCGCATTGCTGGCAACCTCGGGGCCAACTGGAAGATTTTCAAACAGCGCTTCCCGCTCTTCCTCGAACTCACGGACAGGGAGGGCACCTCGGACACCAGAAAGATTGCTCTTCTCCTCTCCACGGCCGAGGACCATGCCAACCACATTTTCAACTCTCTCACCTTTGCAGATGATGAAGACAAGACGAAGTTCAAGACGGTCCTCCTCAAGTTTGACACTCACTGCAGCGTAGAGGTGAATGAAAGTTTTGAACGCTACGTGTTCCAGCAGCGTATGCAGGGTAAGGATGAACCTTTCCAATCCTTTCTTACGCAACTCCGCATTCTTGCGCAATCTTGCAGCTACGGGCCCACCTCCGACTCCATGATACGCGACCAGATCGTTTTCGGTGTTCAGTCAGACCCACTACGTCAGCAGCTCCTCAAAGTAAAGCAACTCACCCTAGCAACCGCCATCAAGACCTGTGTCTTACATGAAAATGCCACGAGTCGGTATTCCCATATACAAGCGGCTGAAACGGCGCGGCAAGGTCCCCACGAGGCGGAACGGGTCCAAGTGATTGATCACCTCCAAGGCCTCAGCCAGGATGAGGGCGGCCATTTCGCGCGCTTTTCGCGGACTCCCGCGCTTGTACGCACCAAACGAGGGGAGGGCGACGTTGAGGAACGTAATGCGCAGGCGCGCACCACGCACAACCGCACCGCGCATGCACGGTGGCGCAGCGAACGTGCTGTCATGACGTGCGGCAACTGTGGCTCCGCCCATTTAAAGTGGCAATGCCCCGCAAAATCTCGACAATGTCTACGATGTGGAAGACTTGGCCACTATGTTGCCTGCTGTCGAGCAGCTCAGCCTGCCAACTCATATCGCTTCAGCCAGCCACGCAGGAATGTTCGGGCAATTCAACCCACGGTCACCGAATCCGATATGGACCTCCCACACAGCAGTGACACCGAGGACCCAAAGGCGCCTTTTCGAGTTGGTGTCATAATGAAAAACAGGCTGTCCCCGAAGCAAAGACACCAGCCGCTGTCGGTATACAGCATCGACCCAGACGATGAGTGGTGTGCCACCCTGACGGTCAATCGGTCCCAAATGCGATTCCGCCTGAACACTGGTGCCTCCGCCAATCTCATGGCGTGGTCTGCTTTCCAAAGCCTTCGTGTCAAACCAGCCATCCTTCCATCGGCCTGCCAGCTATTGGACTACAATGGCAACATCATTCCTGCTACCAGCTCATGCCAACTTGAAGTGACGCACAAGTCACAGAAAGCCATCCTTCCTTTCGAGATTGTGGGCTCCTCGAAGGGCTCCCTGCTTGGTGCACAGGTGTGCAAGCTATTGAACCTCATTCAAAGTGTTCACTCTCTCTCTCCTGATGACACACCCGCCTTCTAGGACGCTGACTTCAGGGCGCAACTCAACGCCATCATCGACCAGCACCGCGACGTCTTCGAAGGCATGGGCACGCTCCCATATACTTACAAGATCCTACTCAAACAGAACACCATGCCTGTGGTGCATGCACCTCGCAGAGTCCCAGCACCCCTTAAGGACCGCCTCAAGCAGCAGCTGCAGGACCTCCAAGACCAAGGAGTAAGCTCCAGAGTTACGGAACCAACCGACTGGGCCAGTTCCATGGTGTGCGTAAAAAAGCCTTCCGGCGAGCTGAGAATTTGCATTGATCCCAAGGATCTGAATCGCAATATCATGAAGGAGCATTATCCAATTCCCAAGCGCGAAGGAATCACATGCGAGATGGCTCGCGCCAAGCTCTTCACCAAACTTGTCGCCTCAGAAGGATTCTGGCAAATACAGTTCGACAAATCCAGCAGGAAACGGTGTACCTTTAACACCCCCTTTGGCAGATATTGTTACAACAGAATGCCGTTTGGGATCATATCGGCTTCAAAAGTGTTCCATAGGATAATGGAACAAATGATGGAAGGCATTGAAGGTGTTCGCGTTTGTCGACGATATAATCATTGGCCCACCGCAGTCGCCTCCAGCGTGTGTTCAAATGCATACGGGAGCAGGGCCTATGCCTCAACAAAGCCAAATGCTCCTTTGGTCAGACGGAACTCAAGTTCCTAGGGGACCACATCTCCCAGTTGGGTGTGCAGCCAGATGCGGACAAGGTGGCTGCTATCACAGCTATGAAAACGCCAGAGGACAAGAAGGTGGTCCTCCGATTTCTGGGCATGGTCAGCTTCCTAGGGAAGTTCATCCCTAACCTCGCCTCTCATACCACGGCTCTCAGGAACCTGGTCAGGAAGACGACAGACTTCCAATGGCTTCCTGCCCACGAGCGCGAATGGAGAGAACTCAAAACCAAACTCACCACGGCCCCGGACTTAGCTTTTTTTGATCCAGCGAAAGAGACAAAAATTTCGACCGATGCCAGCCAATCTGGCATTGGGGCAGTGCTCCTGCAACGCAATGAGGCCTCATCATGGGCCCCCGTTGCAAAAGTGTCATGCGCCACGACCCCCATGGAACAGCGCTACGCACAGATAGAAAAGGAGTGCCTTGGCCTTTTGACCGGTGTCGCCAAGTTTCATGATTATGTGTACGGCCTTCCCCAATTCACCGTCGAGACCGACCATCGCCCGCTGGTCAATATAATACAGAAAGACTCGAACGACATGACGCCTCGCCTCCAGCGTATTCTGCTCAAGCTCCGGCGATACGACTTCCAGCTGATATACACCCCGGGCAAAGACCTAATCATCGCCAACGCTCTCTCCAGGGCAGTCAACACTCCGTGTGACCCAGCGGGATTCGTCTGCCAGGTTGACGCCCATGTGGCCTTCGTGGCCTCCAATCTACCTGCCACGGATGAACGCCTCATCCAAATTTGCCGCGAGACCTCGGCTGACCCTTTGCTACAGCGTGTCATGCGCCACCTAACAGACGGGTGGCTCAAGGGCCAATGCCCGCAGTTCTACAACATCAGAGATGATCTGGCGGTAGTCGATGGCGTTCTCCTGAAACTGGACCGCATTGTCATCCCACACAGCATGCGCCAGCTCGTCTTGGAACAGCTACACGAGGGCCATCTTGGCGTGGAGAAGTGCTACCGACAGGCCCGAGAGGCAGTGTACTGGCCCGGCATCAATGATGACATCGCCCCACTTGTCAGCGCTTCCAGCCAGCCCAACCACGTGAGACCCTACAGCCCCATGAGTTGGTCACGTCCCCTTGGTCCAAGGTCGGCATTGACCTGTTCCACGCGCTGGGCAGGGACTATGTCCTGATTGTAGTCTATTTTTCAAACTACCCGGACGTGGTATGTTTACACGACATCACATCGTCTGCAGTCATCCGTGCCTGTAAGGACACCTTTGCTCGACACGGCATCCCACTCATTGTGATGTCGGACAATGGCCCCTGCTTCGCAAGCCAGGAATGGTCCAACTTTGAAAGGAGGTACAACTTTGTGCATGTGACATCCAGTCCCCTGTACCCCCAATCCAACGGCAATGCGGAGAAGGGCGTCCACATAGTCAAACGGCTCCTCTGCAAAGCTGCCGATGCTGGTTACGATTTCTACCTCGCCCTGCTGGCCTATCGCTCGGCCGCACTGTCCACTGGCCTGTCGCCAGCCCAGCTGCTCATGGGTCGCACCCTGAAGACGACGGTGCCGTCCATTCACGTCCCGGACCTCGACCATGTTCCGGTCCTTCAACGGATGCAGCTGTCTCGTGCACAGCACAAGGCGGCTCATGACTCCCGTGCAGCTGATCTCCCTGCTCTGGCTCCAGATGACAACGTCCGCATCCATCTTCCGGATGGTGGCTGGTCTGCAACCGCTGTGGTTCTTCGGCAGGTGGCTCCCCGCTCGTTCCTGGTTCGTCTACCGGATGGCTCCATTCTGCGCCGCAATCGACGTGCCCTTCGTCTCGTTCCACGCTCGCTACGTGATCCTCAGCCAGTGCCACACCCTCCTGTTGACCCTGACCTGGACTATGCAGAGATTCCGGTCACTCTGCATCCTCCTCACTCTGCCTGCGGCTCCCGACCCACCCTTGAGGTGGTCAACCAGAATTCGTCGCCCACCTCAGAGACTTAATTTGTGAACTTTGTGGACTTATGGACTTTCTGATTTGTTCTGTTCTTCCGTTTAATCGTTCAAGTGGTTTGTATATAGTGTTCATCTCGTTATTCTTGTGACACGCTGTTTTTCTGCACCAGGCACCTTCCCATGTAAATAGCTTAGTTTTTATGTACATAGTCTTGCAAATATTTTGCACACACGTAGTCAGGAACATTCACCATACACTATTTATTGCCACACAGGTACATTTTTTATAAAAGGGGGGATGTCATAATATACACCAGTATATCAAGGTGCAGACACACACTGATGGACACACATTGGGACCAATCAACACACACAACACCGCAGCCAATCACCAGTGAGAGCACACGCACTATAAAGGCAGGGGGCATCAGAGTTCCCGCTCATTCGAGTAGCAGCTAGCTAGGAGCACAGAGCTCACAGCCTGCAACACAGACATTCACCATGTGCTGAGTGCATCGACTGGTTAGGACAAGGCAAAGGTCTTTAGTTAAAGCTAGTATCGTATTAACCCACAGTCTAAGTAAGTTTAAACAGTTAATGATTCAATAAAATAGTGTTGCACTATTTCAAGTGTTCGTAACCTGTATGTGATCCAGAACATCCAACACATGAGGCACCAGAGATAATTTCCCTCCTCTTCTTCAAAATAGTGTCATAGGATATTTTACCACTGCCACTGGGCGGGCAGATAGGGCTTTGATTTAACGTCTATCCCAAAAGACAGCACCACCGGCAGTGCAGCTCTCCTCGGTGCTGCGTTGGAAACGTCAGCCGGGTTTGTACATTCGGTTCTGTGGGGCACACAACCTTGAAGCTCAAAGTAAAGAGGCATGACTGCTACCCAGTGTAGCCAGTTAAAATGGCTAACTCCCGATGTAGAATGGCCAACCCCGATTTAAAATGGCGAACGGAAAAGGCTGATGGGAAAATCAGCCAACAGGACTAAAAACAAGCAGCTGCAGGTAAAACTGTGTATTCTCCTCTGGGGAGGCCAGACAGAATCGATACCTGCAGCCATCAGCATCACAAAACACCAGCCATCTGAATATTAATTAGCAATCCCCGGGAACAATGTGCAACAAATTAGACACACAAAGCCAACCCAGACTTTTCGGCGCCAGCAGGAGCCTACACAAAGAGAGGTGAACGACCACCCCAAAACCGCCCACCAATCAAGGAATCGCTCCAGCAATGGAGAATATCGAACTAAGTGATTGGGACGAAGTCCAATCACTTGGAACCAGGTACAGGGTCCGCCCCGAAAGGCGGGAAGCCCCTGGGGACTATAAGAATAGAGTCCAAGTTCAAATCGCCCCTCCCTCCTCCTCTCTCTATCCTTCCACACCCTTCGAGACCCTTCTGCTGACCTTCTGCAACAGCCGCTAAAATCGTAAGTCTTACTTCAACGCTCGCTACGAGATAGGCGCTCCTGGCTATCGACCTGTACCAGCTTTGAATCCCGCAGGCTCAGAACCCTTACGAAAGGCCATTCGTTTCCCTGACCTGGTGGGCCATTTCCAAAGTTAAGTATTGGCCTGTTAGTTGTAGGAAGTAGCTTAGAAGTAGAATTAATGTATAAGTATTGATTACTGTATATAATAAATGTGCGTTGATTTAACTCTTACTAAGCAGTGTGTTGGATTATTGATCATTACTTGGACTTGAACCACGTGGCGGTATCAGAAAGATACCTGGCGACTCAAGAGCAAAGGTGATAGAACAAGAGCAATTAAACTAAGGCTAAAATGAGCAACACCAGAGGGCCATGACTGGTAACAGGAAGCACGGTAGTTGGGGTGAGTTCATGGGGAGGCAGACGAGATTCCGGGATGTGGCGGGAGGCTCGAGTTTTGTGTCAAACAGGAGACTCCAGTTTCATGCAGTCCGATTAAGTCTATACGAGCGGCTGAGGGGGGCATTGAAGACATGGCAAATTTGGTCAAGGCTCACTTTGTTTTAGACTTCCTGCTGTTCAGTTATACAGGTCAAGTATCCTTTATCCGATTTCCGGATGAGATTCAGCTACCGTGTCTCCAGTAAGCCTAGGACAATGTACGATAAAATAACCTCAACCTAGTCTACAATTCAAACGTCCAGGGCCAGTTGACGAGGTTGGAGTTGGCTCAAGTCACTGACTTCCTGCGCAAATGATCGCTGAGGTTTGTGCAGCTCACGTCAAGAGTCCATTCAAATAAATGTTACGTTTTTGAATGCATTCAGTTTTTGGGATTCAACCAGAGTAAATTCTGACGCATCCATTATTTAATTTCAGTCAGAGAAAGATAACGTGCCTTTCATGACCCCAGGATATCCCAAAGTATTTTGTAGCAAATGCCATGCAACTGAAACATCATTGTTGTAATGTAGGAAGTGACGGCTGCCAATTTGGGAGCAGCAAGCTCCCACAAACCATAATGGGATAATGACCAGAGAGTTTGTTTATTGAGGGATAAATATTGTTGGAGAGAGAATTCCCCCGCTGTTCAAAATAGTTTGCTTGAAAGTGCCGACCTGTTCAAAATCTGATCCTGAAAGCAATTCCTCTTCATAAAGAGTTGTGGTACTGTGGAGTACACTTCCAGGGTTAATGGTTGAAGCATGTTGTTGTTGAGTAGGTGGAAGGAAAAGGGGTTGAAGGAATATGGGAATAGGGTGGGTAAGAGTTGCAGGATTTTAACCCAGTGACAGGAATTCTTTAATTCTAAGACAGGGTAGTGTGGAGGGGAGCGTGCAGGTGGCGGTATTCCCATGTGTCTGCTGCCTTGTCCTCCTGGTGGCATTGGACAGTTTCAGAGGCACTGCCAAGGAAGCCCTGGTGAGTTGCTACAGTATATACTGGTGTCACTGTACAGTGGTGGAGAGAGTGAATGTTTAAGTTGATGGTGTACTTTGCCCTGGTTTGTGTCAAGCTTTGAATGTTGTTGGAGCTGCATTCATCTGGGCACATAGCACAGTGGTTAGCACTGTTGCTTCACAGCTCTAGAGTTCCAGGTTCGATTCCCAGCTTGGGTTACTGTCTGTGCGGAGTCTGCACTTTCTCCTCCGTGTCTGCATGGGTTTCCTCCGGGTGCTCCGGTTTCCTCCCTCAAGTCCTGAAATACGTGCACTTAGGTCATTTAGACATTCGGTATTCTCCCTCGGTGTCCCCGAACAGGTGCCGGAGTGTGGTGACTAGGGGCTTTTCACAGTAACTTCATTGCAGTGTTAATGTAAGCCTACTTGTAACAATAAAGATTATTAAATAGAAAGTATTCCATCAAACTCCTGACTTGTGTCTTGCAGATGGTGGACAGGCTACAGAAAGTCAGGAGGTGACTTACTCATTGCAGATAGCTTCTGAGCTGCACTTCTGGCTAGAGTATGTATATCGCTGGTTGAGTTAAGTTTCTGGTCAATGGTGACCTCCGAGATATCGGTAGTGGGGAAACGGTGATGCTTACCATGTGAAGAGAAGATGGTCACTGTTTCGCATTTGTGAGATATGAAAATTATATACCATTGATGAGCATGAGCAGGAATTCAAACTGTGTTTGCCTGTTGCCTCAATGATAAACATGTGAAGCAATGGGGTACTGGGGTCACAGAGAGATCAAGAAAGTCTGGGATTCTATCTCCACTCACACTGCACTGAAGTAACATATTCAATCAAGGCCAACAGTTGGGAATGCTGCAATGGGCCTCAGCATTTGCTAAACCAGAAAGGAGGAATATCGGTCAGGCTCCCAGTTTCCTCATCACCACCTCTTCTTCTCCAGTCCTGAAAACTGCAGTCGACTGTGGAATTGCCCGCACTGTTCAAAAACTGAGGAAAGGCCATTGTTCTCGTGAGGCCAAAGGGAAAATTGCACCCAACCTGAAACAGCAATTAAGGAAGATGAATTAAAAACTTGTTTGATAGACTGTGACAAAAATGTAATGTTCAAAAGTATTTCCAACAGGATTTTGTCATTAACTGTGATGTACTCCGTAACAATTCATTTTTATTCCATTTTGATTCAAGTTATCCTTGCTAAGAAACAATTTCACTTGGTATGTTTGATTTTTTATTACGCTTAAAGCAATTCAAAGCAGTTACACCACAATGTAGCACGAAACAAGTTCTTTGCCACCGATTTCTAATACAGGAGCAGATTTGTCACAAAATCTGCTTTCAAGATCAAACCCGAACCCCTTTATCAGAGTCTGTAACTAACTTACAAGTATCCATTATTCTATATATAAGCCATCTGAACTCCTCGATTAGATTCCAGTCTGTAACTCACTCCCGGGTATCCATTATTCTATATAGAAATCATCTGAACTCCTCGATTAGATTCCAGTCTGTAACTCACTCCCGGGTATCCATTATTCTATATATAAACCATCTGAAGTCCTCGGTTAGATTCCAGTCTGTAACTCACACCCACGTATCCATTATTCGATATATAAATCATCTGAACCCCTCGGTTAGATTCCAGTCTGTAACTCACTCCCAGGTATCCATTATTCTATATATAAACCATCTGAAACCCGCGCTTAGATTCCAGTCTGTAACTCACTCCCGGGTATCCATTATACGATATATAAACCATCTGAACCCCATGATTAGATTCCAGTCTGTAACTAACTCCCAGGTATCCGTTATTCTATATATAAACCATCTGAACCTCTCGATTAGATTCCAGACTGTAACTCACTCCCAGGTATCCATTATTCTATCTATAAACCATCTGAACCCCTCGATTAGATTCCAGTCCATAACTCACTGCCAGGTATCCATTATTCTATATATAAACCATCTGAATCCCTTGCTTAGATTCCAGTCTGTAACTCACCCCGGGTATCCATTATACGATATATAAACCATCTGAACCCCATGATTAGATTCCAGTCTGTAACTCACTTTGAGGTATCCATTATTCGATACATAAGCCATCTGAACTCCTCGATTAGATTCCATTCTGTAACTCACTCCCAGGTATCCATTATTCTAAATATAAAACATCTGAACTCCTCGATTAGATTCCATTCAGTAAATCACTTCCAGGTTTCCTTTTTTCTATATATAAACCATCTGAACCCCACAATTAGATTCCGGTCTGTAACTCACTCCCAGGTATCCATTATTCTAAATATAAACCATCTGGAAACATCGATTAGATTCCAGTCTGTAACTCACTCCCAGGTATCCATTATTCTATATATAAAATATCTGAACTCCTCGATTAGATTCCAGTCTCTATCTCACTACCAGGGATCCTTGATTTTATATAAAGCATCTGAAGCCCTCAATCTGATTCCAGTCTGTCGTTCACTCCCAGGGATTCATTATTCTGCATATAAACCATCTGAACTTCTCGATTAAATTCCAGTCTGTAACACACACCCAGGTATCCATTGTTCTATATATACACATATATATATAATATATATATATATATATAAACCAACTGAACCCCTCAATTAGATTCCAGTCTGTAACTCACTCCCGGGTATCCATTATTCTATATATAAACCATAAGACCTAGGAGTGGAAGTAAGGCCATTCGGCCCATCGAGTCCACTCCACCATTCAATCATGGCTGATTTCAACTCCATTTACCCGCTCTCTCTCTCCATAGCCCTTAATTCCTCGAGAAATCAAGAATTTATCAACTTCTGTCTTAAAGACACTCAACGTCCCGGCCTCCACCGCCCTCTGCGGCAATGAATTCCACAGACCCACCACTCTCTGGCTGAAGAAATTTCTCCTCATCTCTGTTCTAAAGTGACTCCCTTTTATTCTAAGGCTGTGCCCCCGGGTCCTAGTCTCCCCTGCTAATGGAAACAACTTCCCTACATCCACCCTATCTAAGCCATTCATTATCTTGTAAGTTTCTATTAGATCTCCCCTCAACCTCCTAAACTCCAATGAATATAATCCCAGGATCCTCAGACGTTCATCGTATGTTAGACCTACCATTCCTGGGATCATCCATGTGAATCTCCGCTGGACCCGCTCCAGTGCCAGTATGTCCTTCCTGAGGTGTGGGGCCCAAAATTGCTCACAGTATTCTAAATGGGGCCTAACTAATGCTTTATAAAGCTTCAGAAGTACATCCCTGCTTTTATATTCCAAGCCTCTTGAGATGAATGACAACATTGCATTTGCTTTCTTAATTACGGACTCAACCTGCAAGTTTACCTTTAGAGAATCCTGGACTAGGACTCCCAAGTCCCTTTGCACTTCAGCATTATGAATTTTGTCACCGTTTAGAAAATAGTCCACGCCTCTATTCTTTTTTCCAAAGTGCAAGACCTCGCACTTGCCCACGTTGAATTTCATCAGCCATTTCTTGGACCACTCTCCTAAACTGTCTAAATCTTTCTGAAGCCTCCCCACCTCCTCCATACTACCTGCCCCTCCACCTATCTTCGTATCATCGGCAAACTTAGCCAGAATGCCCTCAGTCCCGTCATCTAGATCGTTAATATATAAAGAGAACAGCTGTGGCCCCAACACTGAACCCTGCGGGACACCACTCGTCACCGGTTCCCATTCCGAAAAAGAACCTTTTATCCCAACTCTCTGCCTTCTGCCTGACAGCCAATCGTCAATCCATGTTAGTACCTTGCCTCGAATACCATGGGCCCTTATTTTACTCAGCAGTCTCCCGTGAAGCACCTTATCAAAGGCCTTTTGGAAGTCAAGATAGATAACATCCATTGGCTCTCCTTGGTCTAACCTATTTGTTATCTCTTCAAAGAACTTTAACAGGTTTGTCAGGCATGACCTCCCCTTACTAAATCCATGCTGACTTGTCCTAATCCGACCCTGCACTTCCAAGAATTTAGAAATCTCATCCTTAACAATGGATTCTAGAATCTTGCCAACAACCGAGGTTAGGCTAATTAGCCTATAATTTTCCATCTTTTTCCTTGTTCCCTTCTTGAACAGGGGTTACAACAGCGATTTTCCAATCCTCTGGGACTTTCCCTGACTCCAGTGACCGTTGAAACATCATCACCAATGCCTCCACTATTTCTTCAGCTATCTCCTTTAGAACCCTAGGATGTAGCCCATCTGGGCCCGGAGATGTCAATTTTTAGACCTCTTAGTTTCTCTAGCATTTTCTCCTTTGTGATGGCTACCATATTCAACTCTGTCCCCTGACTCTCCGAAATTGTTGGGATATTACTCATGTCTTCTACTGTGAAGACTGAGGCAAAGTACTTATTCAGTTCCTCGGCTATTTCCTTGTCTCCCATCACAAAATTACCAGCGTCATTTTGGAGCGGCCCAATGTCAACTTTTGCCTCCCGTTTGTTTTTAATGTATTTAAAGAAACTTTTACTATCATTCCTAATGTTACTGGCTAGCCTACCTTCAAATTTGATCCTCTCTTTCCTTATCTCTCTCTTTGTTATCCTCTGTTTGTTTTTGTAGCCTTCCCAATCTTCTGACTTTCCACTACTCTTTGCCACATTAAAGGCTTTCTCTTTTGCTTTGATGCATTCCCTAACTTCCTTTGTCAGCCATGGCTGCCTAATCCCCCTTCTGATAACCTTTCTTTTCTTTGGGATGAACCTCTGTACTGTGTCCTCAATTACTCCCAGAAACTCCTGCCATTGTTGTTCTACTGTCTTTCCCACTAGGGTCTGCTCCCAGTCGATTTTCGTCAGTTCCTTCCTCATGCCCCTGTAGTTACCTTTATTTAACTGTAACACCTTTACATCTGATTCTACCTTCTTTCTTTCAAATTGGAGATTGAATTCGACCATATTATGATCACTTCCTCCTAAGTGCTCCCTTACTTTAAGATCTTTAATCAGGTCTGGTTACATCTGAACTCCTCGATTAGATTCCAGTCTGTAACTCACTCCCGGGTATCCATTATTCTATATATAAACCATCTGAACTCCTCGGTTAGATTCCAGTTTGTAACTCACTCCCAGGTATCCATTATTCTATATATAAACATCTGAACCCCTCGGTTAGATTCCAATCTGTAACTTACTTCCAGCTATCCATTATTCTATATATAAATCATCTGAACCCCTCGATTAGATTCCAGTCTGTAACTAACTCCCAGGTATCCATTATTCTATATATAAACCATCTGAACACCTCGGTTAGATTCCAGTCTGTAACTCACTCCCAGGTATCCATTATTCTATATATAAACCATCTGAACCTCTTGATTAGATTCCAGTCTGTAACTCACTCCCATGTATCCATTATTCTATATATAAACCATCTGAACCTCTCGATTAGATTCTAGTCTGTAACTCACTTCCAGGTATTCATTATTCTATATATAAACCATCAGAACCCCTCGATTAGATTCCAGACTGTAACTCACTCCCGGGTATCCATTATACGATATATAAACCATCTGAACCTCTCGATTAGATTCCAGACTGTAACTCACTTCCAGGTATCCATGATTCTATATATAAACCATCTGAACCTCTCGATTAGATTCCAGACTGTAACTCACTGCCAGGTATCCATTATACGATATATAAACTATCTGAACTCCTCGATTTGATTCCATTCTCTAACTCACTCCCAGGTATCCATTATTCTAAATATAAACCAACTGAACTCCTCGATTAGATTCCAGTCTATAACTCACTCCCAGGTATCCATTATTCTAAATTTAAACCATCTGAACTACTCGATTAGATTCCAGTCTGTAACTCACTCCCAGGTATCCATTATTCTAAATTTAAACCATCTGAACTACTCGATTAGATTCCATTCTCTAACTCACTCCTAAGTATCCATTATTCTATATATAAACCATCTGAACCTCTCGATTAGATTCTAGTCTGTAACTCACTTCCAGGTATTCATTATTCTATATATAAACCATCAGAACCCCTCGATTAGATTCCAGACTGTAACTCACTCCCGGGTATCCATTGTACGATATATAAACCATCTGAACAACATGATTAGATTCCAGACTGTAACTCACTTCCAGGTATCCATGATTCTATATATAAACCATCAGAACCCCTCGATTAGATTCCAGACTGTAACTCACTGCCAGGTATCCATTATACGATATATAAACTATCTGAACTCCTCGATTTGATTCCATTCTCTAACTCACTCCCAGGTATCCATTATTCTAAATATAAACCAACTGAACTCCTCGATTAGATTCCAGTCTATAACTCACTCCCAGGTATCCATTATTCTAAATTTAAACCATCTGAACTACTCGATTAGATTCCAGTCTGTAACTCACTCCCAGGTATCCATTATTCTAAATTTAAACCATCTGAACTACTCGATTAGATTCCAGTCTGTAACTCACTCCCAGGTATCCATTATTCTAAATTTAAACCATCTGAACTACTCGATTAGATTCCATTCTCTAACTCACTCCCAGGGATCCATTATTCTAAATTTAAACCATCTGAACCCCTTGATTAGATTCCAGTCTATAACTTACTCCCAGGGTATTCTTTATTCTATATAAAGCATCTAAAGCCCTCAATCTGATTCCAGTCTGCAGTTCACTCCCAGGGATCCATTATTCTGCATATAAACCATCTGAACTTCTTGATTAAATTCCAGTCTGTAACACACACCCAGGTACCCATTGTTCTATATGTAGATATAAACCAACTGAACCCCTCAATTAGATTCCAGTCTGTAACTCACTCCCGGGTATCCATTATTCTATATATAAACCATCTGAACTCCTCGCTGAGATTCCAGTCTGTAACTCATTCCCGGGTATCCATTATACGATATATAAACCATCTGAACACCATGATTAGATTCCAGACTGTAACTCACTCCCAGGTATCCATTATTCTATATATAAACCATCTGAACCCCTCGATTAGATTCCAGTCTGTAACTCACTTCCAGGTATCCATTATTCTATATATAAACCATCTGAACCCCTCGATTAGATTCCAGTCTGTAACTCACTGCCAGGTATCCATTATTCTATATATAAACCATCTGAACACCTCGCTTAGATTCCAGTCAGTAACTCACTCTCAGGTATCCATTATTCTATATATAAACCATCTGAACCCCTCGATTGGATTCCAGTCTGTAACTCACTCTCAGGTATCCATTATTCTATATATAAACCATCTGAACTCCTCGATTAGATTCCAGTCTGTAACTCACTCCCAGGTATCCATTATTCTAAATATAAACCATCTGAACGCCTCGATTAGATTCCAGTCAGTAACTCACTCTCAGGTATCCATTATTCTATATATAAACCATCTGAACCCCTCGATTGGATTCCAGTCTGTAACTCACTCTCAGGTATCCATTATTCTATATATAAACCATCTGAACTCCTCGATTAGATTCCAGTCTGTAACTCACTCCCAGGTATCCATTATTCTAAATATAAACCATCTGAACGCCTCGATTAGATTCCAGTTTGTAACTCACTCCCAGGTATCCATTATTCTATATATAAACCATCTGAACCCTTCGATTAGATTCCAGTCTGTAACTCACTCCCAGGTATCCATTATTCTATATATGAACCATCTGAACCCCTCATTAGATTCCAGTTTGTAATACTCCCAGGTATCCATAACTCAAAATCTAAATCATCTGAAACCCTCATTAAGGTTCCAGTCTGCAACTCACTCCCAGGTTTGTGATATATCCACATACACGAGACGTACTCCTCAGCACTGCACAATTCATGTCAGACAATATGGTTTTGTACCTGTCTCCACTGTCTTTGTATTGGTGTCTCCTTCTTCAGGAAGAAGAGTGAAGTCATGTGGGGGTGGAATGCAAGTGCTGCGTCCGACGCTTTCAGCTTCCATCCCGACCAGTCAGGTTAAATAGACTCGCTTACTTGATCTCAGCCGTGGCGTCGCAATTGGCTGTGGCAAGGCTCCCAGGGAAAGGGCAGATGAAAACCAGGAGAACCACTTCTAACCCCTGTTGAAAAGTGCGTGCGTACATATCGGCTGGGGGAGGGGGGGGCAGAACCATGCGGGGTTACACGCCCTCCATAGTGCAGGCCCGCAACATTTCTGATCTCACACACACAGGCTCTTGGCAGAGCGCCTCAACAACATGTCCATCAGTTCAGAAGAGGGCGAGAGGAAACAGAGGACTGACAACATACTCATCTTCCGGTACCAAGGATTTTGTGTTTTGTTTTTAATTGTTATTGGAACATACGCTCTACTCAAATACACTGTACAGTACCAGGTGGGATGTCGTAGTGTTATCGTAACAATCATAATTTCCATGCAAACACGGTTCACCAAAGATAAAGGAAAGAGGAAAATAATTCTAAAAAATGTCCATATAACGGAAGTGTCACTCGCTGTCAAGTTCAGCAAAACGCATGGTATTTACATACAGCCACTTCCACTGAAAATGCGCAATGTAAAATGGGGCAGTTCACACAGTCAGACTTGGGGCTGTCAACAATCGATGGCAATAAAAGCAGGACTTGTGGTTCCTGGTCTATCTGCTTTGTTCAACTGGAACACAAGAGAGAGAGAGAGAGAATTAAACACAGTTTAATATCCATCATGTTAAAAATGCATACTGACATTTCCACCTATTGCTTCTTTCCCCCAAATATCACCCGGACAGCGATCAACTAACTCCTCAGACCAGGTATCGGTAGAAGGTGCTTTGACTGGTCAGGCCTCAGGGAAGCTGAGCTGATGTCTGCAAGCACAAAGCAATGGAAGAACCAACATTTCTACAGCACCTACCACACCCTCAGTACATCGCAAAGGCACGACATAGCCAATCAAGTGTGTTTTTGAAGGCATGGTTGCTGTTGTAACCTGAGGTACGTGGCTGGTGATTTTCACACAGCAAGCTCACACATACAGCAGTGTGATAAACAGTCAGAAAATTGGCTTCAGTAATTTTGGTTGAGGGATAAATATTGGCTCAGCAGATCGGGCGAACTCCCGTCCTTCTCTGATATAGTACTTTAATGCCCGCACGAAAAAGCAGTTGGTGCCCCAGTTGAACATCTTGTCCGAAAGATGGTACCTCAGAGTGTAGTGCTCCCTCGGTAATGTACTGGGAATGTTAGCCAGGGCTTTGTGCTCCAGTTCCAACTTAAATAAAAGCAAATAGTGAAAGATAGAAATCCTCAAACCAGGTACAACCATCTCCAAAGGGACATTCGTGAACCAGAGGGGTTTTTACAACAATGGACAATGGTTTCATAATCACTATTAGATTTCTCTTTCCAGATTTTTATTGAATTCAGCATCTGCCGTGGTGGGATTTAAACCTGGGTCCCCAGATCATTGCCCCGAGTCTCCGGATAACTGATCCCGTGACAATACCACTACCACCCATTCTCAAGCGGCCCCAAGTACCAATTCCATGTGGAGAACATATATTTTGTTTAATTTACACATCACCGCAAAAGCTTTGTCATTTATTCTGTCCTGCCCCCACCCTATCAGGCCTTTATCTTGGTCCTTCCTCCCTCTCCTTTCACTTCGGCCAAAATCTACTCTACCTATTTCTCAGTTCTGATGAAAGCATATCATCGGCCCAAAATGTTAACTCTGTTTCTCTCCACAGATGTATTCAGGCCTGAGTATTTCCAGCGTTTTCATCTCTTTTACCAGAGGAGACAGATTTAAAATTAACAGGTGGAATTTAACGGAAAGATTTCTAAGTCAATTTGTGGCGGTTGTTGCATAAGAGTTTCCCACCAGCTCTGCTGGCAGGTTCCCCACCGCTATCAAACGACACGTAATCACTTTTTGAGGGAGTTTCTCAACGGTTTAGCCTATACTTAGAATTATTTTCGGGGCAACACATGGCGCAGCGGTCAGCACTGTTGCTTCCCGGTGCTGAGGACCCAGGTTTGATCTCGACCCCGGGTCACTGTCCGCATGGAGTTTACACATTCTCCGTGTCAACGTGGGTCTCACCCCACAACCCAAAGCTGTGCAGGATAGGTGGATTGGCCACGCTAAACTGCCCCTTAACTGGAAAAAAATTATTGGGTACTCTAAATTTAAACACTGGGAGGCTGAACTCGCATGGGGGGGGGCATTTTGAACGGTTGCCACAATCTTTAAGTGAGCTTGTGGGTCCCCCCAATCATAGGCAATGTCACCCCCACATACATGGCCATCAGCCCACATCCCCCCCTGCTATGGGGTCCCTGCCTCCCCTTCCGGGGACCCACCCATCACACACACACCCTCCCAAGCTCCAAGAGACCCCTACGTTCCCCTTCCCAGTGCATCCCCTTCCATTCTCCTTTCATGGGCAAGGTCCCCCCCTCGGGCGCTGACCCTTGGCAGTGCCACCCTGGCACCACCACCCTGGCGGTGCTCCTGCCAACTTGGCAGTGCCACTTGGGAACCTTGGCAGTGCCAAGGTGCCCACATTCCAGGGGGACGGCCAGGGAGCCACCCTGCACTGTTCCTGGCTACCCAGGGACTTCCGATGGCCTCGGTGACGCCACCCCACGGTGCCCTTCGCCCTGCTCCACATTTGTGTGGACCAGTACTGAACGGCGCTGGGCTGCGGCCTTCCTGGGGAGGCCGGTAGATTCTGGGTAAGTAGGCCTCAAGTAGGTTTAAGGCCTACTTACGCGAGCATGACTTGGTCCTACCCATTGTGGGCTGCTTCCCGATCCCAGGAGGCTTTGTTGCTGTCGGGAAGCTAGCAGGAGGCTTCACCCAGGATCTAATTGCCACGGCGTGTTTCCATCGGGCCCAGTATCTTTCGTCAGAGTGATTAGACGTGCAGTGTTTGAGATGAGTAGGATAAATGCATTAAAAGAGAAGCCTGATATATATAAAAATATATGTGAGAAGAAATGGAAGGATATGTTGATGGGAAATATATAGAGTAAGGTTGAAAGACATCTAAAATCCAGCATGGACTAGTTAGACCCAATAGCCTGTTTTCGTGGCGTACATTCTGTAGAACGTTTTGTAACTAGAGAATCAACCGCTGTCAAACTGAACCAAGTTTATAACAGTGCTTGCCAAACAGCAGTGCTAGAAGAATATGAAGACCTCTGCTGGAGTAAAACTAATCTGTATATTATTTTACCAATCGGATGGTTCAGAGACCAGAAAGTGGATTTAACAGCTTAACACTTACTGTATGAAGAAATGTCGATTTCATCAGGCAGCTCACTGATGTTCACTTCAAACCTGTCCTGCACATCGTTAAGGATCTTGGCGTCATTCTCGTCCGACACAAATGTGATTGCCAGTCCCTTAGTGCCGAAACGGCCAGCTCTGGCCACCTGCAACGCAATAGTCGGAATGTCATGGTTATCTGGGAACATGTGACCAGAGGGCTGTCTTGGTAAAATATCGGAGCTGAGAGAGGGGTGTCAGAGAGCAGTGGGGAGTCAGATCCTTGCCTGTACCCTTCCTACTCCTCCCT
The DNA here is from genome assembly GCF_047496885.1 of Scyliorhinus torazame. Lineage (NCBI taxonomy): Eukaryota > Metazoa > Chordata > Chondrichthyes > Carcharhiniformes > Scyliorhinidae > Scyliorhinus > Scyliorhinus torazame. The sequence goes on from NC_092720.1 coordinate 205,673,079, forward strand.
CAAACACTGGACGCTCACGGCTGTACCTCGGGCGAGCTGCTAACTCTTTCACCATCGAGGGTCCAGAGGGTCTCCGCGTCTGCAAAGCTCATTGCTGCACCACTCAATTTTGGCAGGTCAGCTTCATTGGGAGATAGTTTGGGTTTGATATAGGACAGGAGGAGTTGGATTAACAAGGTGTTTGAGGAGTTTATAGGGACTTGTATAACTCGGAGCCACCAGAGGATGAACGGGAGATGAGGGAGTTTTGGGGGTGTTAAAGTGTCCGAGGCTGGGTGAAGCGGAGAAGGTGGGACTGGAGGAGCTGGTGGGGGGTAGAGGAAGTAAAGGCAGCAATTGGGAGGATGCAGGCGGGAAGGCGGCAGGGCCAGATGGGTTCTCGGTTGAATTTTACAAAGGTTTAAGGAGAAATTGGCATCGATGCTGGTGGAAATGTTCAAGGACGCGATGATCTGTGGGGTCTTGCCAAAAACGATGGGACAGGCCTCCATCTGGTTGTGAAGAAGGATAAGGACCCGGTCTCACAGGCCCATTTCTCTGCTGAATGTGGGCGCAATGATATTGGCAAAGGTGCTGGCATTAAGGTTGAAGTGATGCCTTCCGAGGATGATTGGGGAGGATCAGACAGGGTTCGGCAAGGGCAGATAGTTGTCATCGAATGTCAGGCGGCTGCTGAATGTGGTGCTTTCTCCGGCAGAGGGAAGGGAGTTGGAGGTGGTGGTGGCGTTATATCCGGAGAAGGTGTTTGATCGGGTGAAGTGGAGTTATCTGATGGCGGTGTTGGAGAAGTTTGGGATAGGGCGAAGTTTGTGGCATGCGTGCAGTTGCTTTAATAAGGAGCCGACGGCCAGCATGCGCAGGAATCATATGAATTCAGGATATTAGATTATTTCACCAGGGAATGAGGCAGGGGTTCTCCATGCTTCCTCCCCCCCTTCCGTTTGCATTGGCGATAGAGCCCTTGGCCATTGCGCTGAGGAGCTTGAATTTGTGGAAGGGGTCAGTGAGAGATTGGTGTAACATAGGGTGTCCTTGTACGCGGACGGGTTGTTGTTATAAACCTCAGAGCTGTGTTCTTCGGTGGGGGAAATAATGGGTTGGCTTCAAAGATTTGGGACATTTTTAAAGTATAAGCTGAATTTGGGGAAAAGTGAGTATGTTGTGGTTTCCTCTCCAGGGACAGGGGGCTGGGCTGGGGGACTTGCCATTTCCTGTGGCAATGTCTCACTTCAGGTATCTGAGGGTGCAGGTGGGCAGAGACTGGGCTGGTCTTCGGAGGTTGAATTTCTCTATCTTGATGGGGAGCGTGAAGGCTGATTTGTTGAGGTGGGATAATCTTCCTCGGTCATTGGCGGGCCCGGTACAGGCGGCGATGATGAACATTCTACCGCGATTTTTGTTTTTGTTTCAGTGCCTTTTTTGCCTGAGGCGTTTTTCAAGAAGGTGGACAGGCTGATCTCTTTGTATGGGCGGGGAAGGTGGCCAGGATAAGGAAAGTGCTGCTGCAGTGGGGACAGATCCCGAATCTGATGTACTATTGTTGGGCGGTGAATGCAGAAAAATTAGGGATGGAATAGGGAGGCAGGGGCTTTGTGGGTAAGAATGAAGGCGGGCTCATTAAGGGGGTTGGGGGTTGTGGGCGCTGGCAACGGCACCGCTCCCGTTGGCCCCAGGCAAGTATTTGGTGGTGGTGGTGGTGGCCACGGTGACGATTTGGAGGCAGTTTCGGCAGCATTTTAGCTGCGTCGGGGGAAATGCTGATGTGGCAGAATCACGGATTTGAGTCGGGGAGGATGGATGAGAGGTTCCAGGGATGGGAGGAGAACGGGATCAAGGAGATGAAGGATTTGTTTCTGGGAGCACGGTTTGCGAGCTTGGAGGAATTGAATGAAAAGTTTGGGTTGGCGTGGGGGGGGGGGGGCGGGGGGGGTTTCCAGTAATGCAGGGGCGGGACTTTGCGAGGAATGTCTTCCCCATATTCCTGATAGCGCTCGCCTCTTAGTTGTTGGAGTGGGTGCTATCTGCAGGGGTTTGGAGGGAGGGGGGGAATCATCTCGGCGATTTATGAGAGGATAAGATGTCCATGGAGGGGTCTGTGGCTGAGTGAGAGGAAGAGCTGGTGGTGACATTGGGGGAAGGATTGTGGTGTGAGGTGCTGCAGAGGGCGAATGCCTTGACCTCCTGTGAGAGGCTGGGGCTGATACAGCTGAAGGTGGTGTACAGGGTGCACCTGACAAAGTCATGAATGAGCCGGCTGTTTGAGGGAGTGGAGGATATCTGCTAGCAATGTGGGAGTGGTCTGCCGAATGATGTGCATATGTTTTTGCCCACAGGTGAGTCTTGTTGGGTAGAGGGCTACTGCTCGACTCTGAGCCTCAGTGTGGCGGGAAGGGACCTGCTGACGTTCTTAACCCTGGAGAAGGTGAAATTTGCTCAAGGGGGCGGCGCGAGGTGGGTCCAACAAAAATTGGGGTTTGCTCATTCTGCATTTCGAGAGTTCGTTACTGTTGACTGTTGAGGGAGGGGTGGGGGAAGAAGGGAGAGGTATGGGTGGGTGAGTTGTTTAATGTGTTGGGTGGGTTTATTAATGTCGTAAAATGTTAAGTTTAAAAAAGGTGAGATCGCAGGGGATTGGGGACAGAATAGTAGAGAGTCGGGATAAATGGGTCATTCTTGGCTTGCAGGGTGCTGCAGGGGTCAGTCCTCAACCTCAGCTGTTTACAATCTCTATAAACGATCTGCAAGCAGGGACAGAGTGAAACCTAGCAGAATTTGCAAATAGTACTAAAATAGTGGGAGAGCAGGCAGTGAAGAAGAATCAAAGAGTTCACAGACAGACAGGCGAGGAGAATGGGCCAAAATTTGACAGATGGAGTTTAATGTGGATAAGTGTGAGGTTATTCATTGTGGCTGAAAAAAATAGAAAGGCAAATTATTATCTAAATGGAAAGCAGATTCCAAATGCATCTGGGCAGAGGGATCTGGGTGTCTTTGTTCATGAATCGCAGAAAGTCGGTGTGCAGGTACAGCATGGAATAAAAAAGGCAAATGGAATGTTAATGTTTATTGGAAAAGGACTGGAGTATAAAAGTAGAGAAGTGTTGTTGCTATAGTGTAGGGTGGTGGTGAGACCCCATCTGGAGTATTGTGTCCAGTTTTGGTCTCCTTAGTTGAGGAAGGATGTGGTGGCATTGGAGGCAGTTCAGAGGAAGTTCACCAGATTGATTCCCGGAATGAAAGAGTTGACGTATGAGGAGAGACTGAACAGTTGGGGCTTTTACTCGCTGGAGTTTAGAAGAATGAGGGGGGACCTGATCGAGGTATATAAAATACTAAGAGGGATTGATGACGTAAACGTCAACCTAGGGGCAGCACCGTAGCACAGTGGTTAGCACTGTTGCTTCACAGCTCCGGGATCCCAGGTTCAATTCCTGGCTTGGGTCACTGTCTGTGCGGAGTCTGCACGTTCTCCCCGTGTCTGCGTGGGTTTACTCCGGGTGTTCCGGTTTCCTCCCACAGTCCAAAGATGTGCAGGGTAGGTGGATTGGCCATGCTAAATTGCCCTTAGTGTCCAAAAAGGTTAGGTGGGGTTACTGGGTTATGAGCATGGGGTGGAGGTGTTGGCTTAAGTAGGGTGCTCTTTCCAAGGGCCGGTACAGACTAGACGGGCCGGATGGCCTCCTTCTGCACTGTAAATTCTATGATTCTGTGTTTCAAATGTTCCCCCTTGTGAGACAATCTAGAACGAGAGGTCACAGATATAGGTTGAGAGGCGGTAGATTTAAAACTGAGATGAGGAGGAACTACTTCTCGTGGAGGGTAGTGAATTTGTGGAACTCGCTGCCCCATAGTGCGGTGTAGTTGGATTCATTAAATGGTTTCAAGAAGGAGATAGATGTTTCTGATTTTTAAAATGGGCAAAGGGATATGGGGAGCAGCCAGGGAGGTGGATTTGAGACCAGGCAGAGTTCAACCGTGATCTGGTTGAATGGCTGGAGCAGGCTCGAAGGGTTACATTGTCTACTTCTGTTCCTAATTCCTATGTTCCTATGTTAAGGCATCCAGTGTCAGCATCAAATGCTTGCGAGTAAGTTACAGGAGACCTTGAGCTCTTAACACTGCCCCGACTGCATGCTCCAGCCCCAACCTTAGAAGAACATACCCCTCTCCTCTGAATTAAAAAAAAAAGATGTACCATATACAGCCATCTTGCAGCCTTGTCTGAGCGAGGCTGACAACTCACGTTAGACTAGGCTGAGTTTGGCACTGTTGGTCACTGGATTGAGATGGCTTAGTATTCAATTCAGACAGGACTCTCATTCCAAATGCCGGAGGAGGATTTGAACGAAAGTCTCAGCAATGAAAGACCAGTGCCGATCTGTATGAAAGCCAGCCAACATCACTACAACAACAACATAACACCTTTAAGGTAGCAAATGTCCAGAGGTACTTCACAAAATAATCGTGAAACAAACTTTGTCACCAAGCCAGAGGAGGAGATATTACGCTAAGTGATCAAAAGCCTGGTCGAAGAGATAGATTTTGAGAAGGGTCTTAAAATAGGAGACAGGCGGAGAGATGAAGGGAGGAAAAGTCACCAATAGTACAATGCTAAAAATTGGAGGTGCTCAAAAGACCAGGAGATATAAACATGCAAATTAGGAGGAGTGGCCATTCAGCCCCTCCAGCTGCTCCGCCATTCATTATCATGGCTGATTGGAGCGTAACTTCAACCCCACATTCCTGCCTATCCCAATAACCTTTCACCCCCTTGTTAATTGAGAATCTATCCAGCTCTGCCATAAAAATATTCCCACTCTGCTTCCATTGTCCTTTGAGGAAGAGAGTTTCCAAAGACTCACCACCCTCCGAGAGAAAAAATTCTCATCTCAAAAGTCTTAAATGAGCGGCCCCTTATTTTCAAACAGTAACCCCCTAGTTCCAGATTCTCAACCAAGAATCATCCTTGATGTGGAGATGCCGGCGTTGGACTGGGGTGAGCACAGTACGAAGTCTTACAACACCAGGTGTTGTAAGACTTGGTACAAGAATCATCCTGTCCACATCCACCCTGTCAATACCCCCTTCAGGATCTTTAAAGGTTTTGATCAAGTCGCCTCTTCCTCTTCTAAGCTCTAGTGGATACATACCTAATCTCTCCAACCTTTCCTCACAAGACAACCCACCCAGGAGATAACAAATCTCTAGGCTTGAGTCGATAAAACTGAAAGTCACCATTGCCACTACGTTGAGCACAAAGTTCACCTGACTGAAGGAAACACGATTAGCTTCAGCAAAGAATGAAAGGGTGCTGTACCCTGTGTAAGTAGGTGTCGGAATCTTCTGGCATGTCATAGTTAAATACAATGTTGACTCGCTCAATGTCCATGCCACGGCCAAACAAGTTGGTGGCAACCAGAATCCGCCGCTGGAAATCCTTGAACTGCTGGTATCGGGATAACCTGGAGAAATGAGATACTCAACAAATTCAACATGCCATTTTCATCGAGTCCTGTTGCAAAGGGAGTGGGGAGATATGGGGAGGAAGAAAAAGCATGAAGGGGACTATACACAAGCACAAAGGTGAGGTTAGTTGATCTTAGCTCAGGTGGAAGCAGGCAGATTACAATTGGGTTCAGCACCTTTGAGTTAGGGCAAGAGTCAGCAAGGGTTCCTACTCCTAGTCATTATTTATGCAAACCCCCTTCCCCCAGCACACACACATATAATATATAAAATAGGGCAGCACTTTCATTCAGGATCACGGATGGATGTGAAGCCCGCAGTAGTTGGATAGCCCACTGGCGGCAAGGTGGCGCAGTGGATAGCACTGCTGCCGCATCGCACCAGCGACCCGGGTTCAATTTTGGCCTCGGGTGACTGTCTGTGTGGGTTTTGCACTTTCTCCCAGTGTCTGCGTGGGTTTCCTCCGGGTGCTCCAGTTTCCTCCCACAGTCCAAAGATGTGCAGGTTAGGTGGATTGGCCATGATCAATTGCCCCTTAGTGTCCAGAGATGTGCAGGCTAGGTCATGGGGTTACAGGGAGAGGGGGGTGTGGATATGGGTAGTGCGCTCCTTCAAAGAGTCGGTGCAAACTCGATGGGCTGAAAGACCTCCTTCTGCACTGAGGGATTCGAGGATTCACGGCACTTACAGATACTTGAACAAAGTAAGGGAAGGTGGGTAAAGCTTGTCAGAAGAGGAGGAAATGGAATAAAAATGCTCAGCATGCTGCCTGTGGTAGCGTGGCCCACTACATAGTTTATTCTAGCATACAGAGCGAATGTGTCTGTATGTGCGTATGGTGTGTCCGTGCATATGGTATGTGTATGGTGTGTGCGTGCGCCTGTGCACGATGGGGGTGTGTGTGCGCTGGTGTGTGCGCGCGTCGGTGCGTGTGTGTGTGTATAAAACCCACCCTGCAATGCTCCAGCAACTACTTCCAGGGAGCCCAGGCTGAAGTCACAGATTTTTCTCTCGCTCTGCCCACCTCTCTGGTCGGCTTGAGTTAAGAAACTGAGGCCGTTTATCTCGGGGAGGGGGAGGGGGAGGAGGTGATCAAAACGACGATGGATTTTAACAAAAGCATGGGGCAGGTGCTTCCACAGGCAGGTAGAAGGTGCCACAGGTAACAACCTGGGGGACACCAAATGATGAAGGTTGGTGGAATAGGCAGAAGTGGAGATGAGGGAGAGAGAAAAGCGAGTTGTGAAATGGAACAGGCTGCCTGGGAACAGATTCAGCAGTAACTTTAAAAGAGGGATTTGGATATACATTTGGAAAAGTAAATATGTGCAGGGTGAATAAAATATCTACAGTGCAGGAGGCCATTCGGCCCACCAGGTCAGCACCAACCCTTTTAAAGAGCATGCTACTCCCTTCCCCGCAACCCCACCTAACCTGCAAATCTTTGGACTGTGGCCGAAAGCTGGAGCACCGGAGCAATCCCGTGCACACACGGGGTAAAAGTGCAAACTCCACACAGACAGTTACCCAAGGTCGGAATCGAACCCAGGTCCCTGTCGCTGTGAGGCGGCAGTGCTAACCATTGTGCCACCGTGCCCATGGTGAGGGAGAAACAGCCAGGGGGAGCGACGAATTGGTAACTCTTTCAAAGAGCTGGGACAGGTTGCAACGCTGCTGCACTGTATAATACCGCGTTCATTCCCTTCTGAACCGAGGGCAAAATCTGACCAGATACGTCACCGAGCAAGGCCGCACTAACCTCTCCTCCTGGGGCATGCCTCGGTGAATGGCGATGGCGGGGAAGTTCTGCTCGACCAAGAGCTGTGCTAAGGCGATGCAGCGCTGGACCGACTTTACAAAGATCACCACCTGCAGAGAAGCAGAATTTGGCACATTACGTCGCGGAGTATGAAAGCTGTGGCAAGCAGAACCTCTCAAGTTTAAGCCCATCTGCTCCCTGCGAAGACACAGTCCCAAAAAAAGATAAATTTACAGCTAATTACTATGCAGTTTCTCGAGACTAGTAGCTGCTCGACTCTTTTCGTTACCTCAGAACCTCTCCAGGTCACAAAAGAAAATGAATGCCCCCCCCCCGCCCCAACCCACAATAGAAATAAGAACACAAAGTGCTGGATAAACCCAGCAGGTCTGTCGCATCTGTGGAGAGAGAAACAGAGTTAGTTAAGGTTTCAAATCCAATATGACTCTTTTTCGGATTAAGATCAGCCATGATCGGATTGAATGGTGGAGCAGATTCAATGGGCATCCTTACGCTCTTATTTATTTGTGAATTTGGTTTCGCTCTCCAGAGGTACCCCCGGACCTGCTGAGCTTTTGCAGCATTTTCTGTTCTTTATTTCAGATCCCCAGCTTTTCCACACGCTCAAGTGGACAGTGTCTGAGCATTTCCGGTGCTTCCCCATACACCTCAACAGCAACATACGTTTGCATAGTGCCTTAAAGACAGTGACACATCTCAAGTGCTTCAAAGGAAGGATTATCGAGCAACATTCAACACCAAAGATGTGAGGGCAGATGACCAAAAGCTAAATTTTAAGGAGCGTATTAAAGGAGAATTGAGGGGGAAATTCCAGAGCTTGGGTCCAGGGAGCTGGAAGCATGGCCCCCAATTGCTGAAATTTGGGAGGGGGGGTGAGGTGAGTGAGATTCCAAAATCCAGTGGCAACATTGTTTCATATTGACACATGTCTATGCTTTCTCTAAACATGGGAGCACAACCACCACACAGACTGTAGTGGTTCAAGGTCCATCATTATCTGCTCAAGGGCAATTACAATTGGGCAATAAATGCCAGCCTTGCTAACAATTCCCACAGCACCAAAATCGAATATTGAGAAAAGACAGGTAATTCTACTTTGTTCCCATTATTTTAGCTTGCCACTCCTGCAGGTAATAATTCTTTCATTCAATAAGCGAAAACACTACCAGTTTCCTCCATTTCCCTTTCAGCAGAGCCCACTTAACCAGAATCTGAATGAGTAGGTTCTTCCCAGAGGTGGAGGACAGATGCGAACGGTACCAAGGAGGCCCAGCCAACTACGCCCACAGGTTCTGGTCTTGCCCCAGACTTACTGGGTTCTGGACAGCATTCTTCGAGGCAATGTCCAAGGTGGTGGGGATGAGGGTGAAGCCATGACCGAGAGTGGCAGTCTTCGGGGTATCAGAACAGCTCGATTTCTTCATTGGGGGGGGGGCTGACACCTTTGTCTTTGACTCCCTAATTGCCCGCTGGAGAATCCTGGTCGGCTGGCGGTCAGCAGCACCACCCAAAGCTGCAGACTGGCTGTCCGACCTGTCGGAATTTCTCCAAATGGAGAAAATTAAATTCGCCATCCAAGGGTTGGAAGAGGGCTTCCACAAAACGTGGGAGTCATTCACTCAGTTGTTCCAAGACCTGTTTGTAGCCAACAGCTAGGAAGCTAAAGATTAGGAGGAGGTAGCCATGACACAGTAAAGGGGGGGGGGGGGGCAGGTGCAACAACGACCTAAACCAAAGGGAAGAAAAGCAAAGGGAAAACCAGTGGGAAGCGAAATGCAGGGGACCACAATCGCCACTGCAAACACTGTAAGGAAGGAATTAAAGAAAAAGGAAGGAGAAACTGGGATGTATCTATGTAAATAGTGACATCCGATCTATATGTAAATAGTTCTAATTTTATCTCTTATATTCTCCTGTTTAACTCCCACTGTTTGTTCGTATTTATATTTGTTTTGTACCAAAAACTCAATAAAAACATTAAAAAGTTGTGCAAAGCACAGAGGTCCACCCAAGAAATGCTGCACTGTCAGAAGTGTCTTTCAGGCAAGATATTAAGCCGAGGCGCTGTCAACCCTGTCAGTCGATCCCACATCACCATTTCGAAGAGGCGAGTTATCCGTGGCTGCCTGGTCAATATTTATCCATTAACCAACGTCACAATCTGATAGTTGTTACATTATTTATTGTAGGCAAACTGGCTGCCATGTTTTCTATATCGCAACAGTGGTTGCACGTCATTGGCTGTGAAATACTTTGGGACATCCCAAGATTATACAAGCGCTATATAAATGCTAGTCAATTCTAACCCCCCCCCCCCCCCCCACCACTCCCCATCGAGAAACTGAGGAATTGGATGCAACACTGGCTTTATTTCCCACCCTGACTTTACCCTCCATCTAGAGGGGAGTGGGTGGAGTGAGGTGTAAAACCAACATTCCACTCAACCCTGAGGGATTCACAACCAAAGAGCACTCCACACCTCTGGAAAATGTACATGAAGTTGGTCAGCTTTTCAATTCGCAAACCCAGTTAAAACCCTCCAATAAAGGCAAAGACGTACACAGCAGCTGTCTCATTCAAGGACAACACCCAAAACACCACCTTTTCACTCCATTCAGATGTTGTGGCTAACCCATGTAATCCCAGCAGTATTATTGTTCTTATTCCGCTGAGGGGAAGGAACAAAGGGAGATATTGTTACCTGGTTGAACTCCAGAACATCAAGCAGGTCAAAGAGCTTGCGGTTCTTTTCGTTGTCTTTGAGCTTCACATAGTACTGCTGCAGTCCGTGCAGGGTGAGCTTCGTTTCGTCGTCCACAAAGATCTCCATCGGCTGCGAAGCAAATTACCCCACTGTTAAATCCACACCCCCCTCGAGGCACCCTCCAAGCTTTGCCATTCTAAGAAAACCCCAGCCACACACCCACACACACACACACAAAAGATAGCCTCTTCTCCTCCTCCCCCCCCCCTCCCCCCCCCACCCCTCCCAAACCAACCTTGTCCCTAAAGCAGCAAGGATAGTCTTGTACTAATGTCATACTGAGCGATGGCAATGGGAAGGTCACAGACTCTTCAAAAATGGAACGTCTACATTTTAAAGTCAGGTGAGAGGTTACACTTTTCTTAAGTGCTCTCCCATACAGAAAAAAACTTTTCACTGCATAGGCACAGACATTTTTCGTCCTCCAGTCTAGAAGATTAAGGGCTGCTCTAATCAAGGGTTTTAAGGAGAGAGAGAGATGGTGAGAGAGAGACAGTTTCCTAGGTTGGGGAAGTTAGAATAGAAACCTCCCCTGTTTCTAATTTCTCTGAGTTGAAATCAGTGACCCACTGGTCATTGAACACATTGAACAAGGGTCAAAAGTGGGAGTGGGGAACCTTCAAATCAGAGCTGGGTCATTCGTCGCATAAAGGGCAGTGGAAACCTGGAACTCACTTCTTTATCGAGGCTAGCTAGTAAGTGGACCGCACGAGAGGCCCTCCTTCATTTCAGTAGGCCTCAAGATTGAAATTGGGCTTCTTCACTAACCATGACCCCATTAATAAAATTAAATACATTTCATATATGCCAAATATTTCAGAACAAGATATAGAAAATGCTTAATCATTTATATTTAATGGAACTATCAACTTCAAATGGCAAAAACAAAATTAATATTTACACTTTGGACGTGGAGGGAGTGCACGGCTCTCACAGTCAATGTTGTGTGCAATCAGCTCGCACCTCACCACTTTCCCCTGCTTTACATACTGGTCCTTCAGTCATACTGGTAGGAAAAAAAGTCTACATGGACGGAAGTCAGCAGAACGTGACAATCCTGTGTGTGGGCAACGGTCAATATAATGTCTCGCGGGCCGCACTCAGAACACAGGCGGGCATGTGTCTCCCGGGTCAAAGGTAGCTGGGACTTGATTTCAAAGCACAGGTGGATTTTTGTGAGGTAAGGGTATTACGTATTGTGGAACTAATGCAGATGGATGGTGTTAAGACACAGATCAACCTTGATTTAATTTAGGGCGGCACTGTGGTTAGCACTGCTGTCTCACTGCTCCAGGGTTCCGGATTCAACTCCAGCCTCGGGTGACTGTGTGGAGTTTGCACATTCTCCCCGTGTCTGCGTGGGTTTCCTCCGGATGCTCCGGAGTTTCCTCCCACAGTCCAAAGATGTTCAGGTTAGGTGGATTGGCCATGTTGAATTGCCCCTTAGTGCCCAAAAGGTTAGATGGGGTTACTGGGTTACGGGATAGGGTGGAGGCGTGGGCTTAAGTAGGGTGCTCTTTCCAAGGGCCGGTGCAGACTCTGTGAGCCGAATGGCCTCTTTCTGCACTGTAAATTCTATGTTCAAAAACAGCCCAAGGGAGCTGGGTGGCCTTCTATGCTCCAAATATTCTAGAATTTTACAGACTCAATGGCCACATATCAGTGACCATAGTGATCACCTGGCAGCAAAACTGAAATACCTTCCTAGGTACTACATGGAGATTGTAAAATTATGCTGATTACGATGGGGCAGAATGCTGTCGTCAATACTTCCACCTTTAAAACTTCCCTTGTACCGTGCAGTGGCCCCTTTGACCTGAGAGCGCCCAATCCTCAAAGGGTTAATGGTTGCCTTGGCTACAGGCAGTCAAATGGATGTAGAAAGAAACCTTAAGAACTTGGGTCACCGTACGGTCAAAACAACCTTTTAAATGGGTAAGTAATCTTTTCTTCGTCAACTTCAGCATGTGTAGCTGGATCATGCAGAGCAAGGATATTTGTTCCTGGTCTGAGCTGTTTCAGATGTTTTGGTGGGGTGGGGGGGTTAGTTTGCTACAATTAACTCCCAGTGCTTCTGGGTTAGAACATAAGGGCTAAGTGCAGGAGCAGTCAGTTCGGCCCCTCGAGTCAGTGCAGGAGCTGGTTGTATGGCTCCTTGAGCCTGCTCCGCCATTCTTTTACCTCAACTTCATCTCGCTACCTATTCCCCATAGCCCTCATTTCTCTCACTGTCCAAAGATCGAGCGTTCTCAGCGTTAAATCGTCAACAGCAGAGCATCGCAACTCTGGAGGAAGGAAATTCAATCCAAAATGGCCGAACCCTTGTCCTGAGACTGTGACTCTCCAGCCACGGGAAACATCCTCTCAGTATCACATCCTGTCAATTCCTTTGCAAAATTTACACGTTTCAATGAGATCCCCCCTTATACCTCCAAACTCTGGAGAGTGCAAGCCCATTCTCTTCATAGGTCAGCCCCCTCCTCATCCTTGGAAGCAGTCTATGGAAACTTTGCTGCATCCCTTAAGAAAAACTAAATGGGGCCAGCACGGTGGCGCAGTGGGTTAGCCCTGATGCCTCACGGCGCCGAGGTCCAAGGTTCGATCCCGGCTCTGGGTCACTGTCCGTGTGGAGTTTGCACATTCTCCCCGTGTTTGCGTGGGTTTCGCCCCCACAACCCAAAGATGTGCAGGGTAGGTGGATTGGCCACGCTAAATTGTCCCTTAATTGGAAAACAAAATGAATTGGGTACTCTAAATTTTTTTATTTTTTTTAAAAGAAAAATGAAATCTTCCTTCGGAGACCAAAGGAAGCCCAAATCTATACAGAGTTCTCCAGTTCACTAAAGCTCTGTATAACTGCAGGAAGATTTCCTTTCTCCTGTACTACAATCTTTGAAAATAAAGGCTAATAAACAATCCGCCTTTCCTTTACTGTATCTGCATGCTGACATTCCGCCATTCATGCACACGAAAACCTCTCTGACTAAAGTATTTTAACCTGTTAAAACAAATATTCTCGCTTTCACTGCAAGCAATTTTTTCCCTTTCCACTGACCACCATGGGTAGAGGTTAAGTAAAGACATGACCCTTCAAACAGTTGGGAGCCCAAATAACCTTGTCATACTTGCTTGCACTTTGCCTATTAAGATTGGTCACGTGTGCTACAATACCTCACCAAGAATCAGAGCCTTCAGCGTCGGAAGACAGGGCGGTGAAGGGAAACTCAACTGAACAGTCTTCCCACGATTGGCAGCTAATGACAGTATGTACTTCAGTGCCAGTCTGGTCTCAGTGGTTTGCTGGTTAGGCAGTGTATCAGCAGCCTCCCAACCCGATACAGCGTCAGAGAGGAGGGGGAAATTTAGTTGGTTTGGAAATACAAATTCTTCAGCTTTTGATTTTGTTGGGAGAATTAATAAAATTACTGGCTAGGCCTCAACTGGACTAAAGTTTGCAATTCTGAGCACCATGCTTGATCGGGGTGTATAACTCCCCTCCCCCAAACTAGAAAATGCCTTCAAACAATCATAGAGGATCCTTAGCTTTATTAATAGAGGTACAGAGTACAAAGGCAAGCAAGGAAGCTATACTGAAACTTAATGAAATCCTGCTTGGCCTCAGCTAGAGTAGTGTGTTCAATTCTGGACACAGCACTTCAGAAAGGATGTTTGGCCTTAGAGGACGCAAATGAAACTTGCTAGAGTGGTACAAGGGATGAGGGACTTCAATTATTTGGAACAAGTGGAGAAGCAGGGATTGCTTTCTTGAGAGCAGAGAAGTAAGAGATTTAGTTGAGATATTCAAATACATGAGGTGTTGAGCTGAGAAAGGCTGGGAGGCTTTATTTTGGCAAGCAGAGGAATACTGGGCCGAATAATCCATAGAATAGAATCCCTAGTGCTGGAGGAGGCCATTTAGCCCATCAAGTCTGCACCAACCCTTTGAAAGAGCACCCTGCCTAGGCCCATTCTCCTGCCCTACCCTGGTAACCCCACCTACCCTGCACATCCTTGGATACTAAGGGGCAATGTTAGCATGGCCAATCCACCTAACCTGCAGATGTCTGGACTGCGGGAGGAAACCCATGCAGACATGGGGAGAATGTCCAAACTCCAGTCATCCAAGTCCGGAATTGAACCCGGGTCCCTAGTGCTATGAGGCAGCAGTGCTAACCACTGTGCGTGTGCCACCCCTCCTGCTCTGAAAAATCGCTCTATGTTTCCAAATTGAGTTTTATGGGGAGTCAATAAGGAACAGCTGTTTTCACTGGCAGGAGGGCCAGTAACTAGAAGACATTCAATTAAGGTCATTGGCAAAAGAGCCAATGGAAAGATGAGGAGAACATTTCAATGCAATGAGTGGTCATGATTTGCAATTCACTGCCTGGGGAAGCAGATTCAACAATAACTTTTCAAACAGAAACTGAATATATACTCAGAAAAAAAAAAGAAAATTGCAGATCTAAGGGGGTTTGCAGATCAGGGGGGGGGGGGGGGGGGGAAGAGAAGAGAGCAGGGGAGTGAGACTAAAGGGGTAGTTTTTACAAAGAGCTGACACAGGCACTGTGGGCCGAAAGGCCTTCTCTTGAGCTCTATCATTCTATGAAATACCCAGGGGCATCCCATCTGAATAGGGGTGGCACCAATAAACAGTTCGAGACGGAGGTCTGGTCCAATGTCTGAAAACTGCCCAAACAGTTAAGGAGATTAAAGAGCTCAGAAAATAAGACAGCTTCAGCCTCACGATTTAAACAGGGACTTAACCTAGAAAATGAACACAATGTTTTCAGCTCGGAAATAGTAATTCGCAAATTAATAAACCCTTTTAAGGGGCTGGGCAAGTTCGACAGTTTTACATAGAATTTACAGCACAAACACAGGCCATTCGGCCCAGCTAGATGTGTACTGATAGTTATGCTCTGCACAACCCTCCTTACAGCTTTCATCTATCCGTCAGTGAATCCTTCCGTTCATTTCTGCAGTGTGTGTGTGTGTGTGTGTGTGTGTGTGTGTGTGCCAGGTTTCTTCTCAACTGGAAGTGCAGAGAACATTGATAAACAAGGGGAGAAAATGGGGAGCAGAAAATAGGGAGAATGGGGCTAGCAAAGGCGCAAAGAGTTGGGCATTAGCATAATTTGGGTAAGCAAGCGAAGGCGGCAGGATTTACGGGGGCGGTGTAGGAGGCAGTGACGGAAGAAAAAATTCAGATTTTCATGCCAGTGTGAGAATTTCCCATTTAAACCGACATTCAGAGCTCGCCACTCTGTGACAGTCTGTACAGCAGCCTGTCTTAATTTGCAAATGTGGGAGCAGCTTTGAGCGAGTACGGTTACATTGGTGGTCTTAATCTTGCGCCATAAGCTTGGGCTTGGGGAAGGGGGGGGGGGGGGGGGGAGAAGGGGGTTAGACACCAATACAACTCTCCTTGCAACATGACACAGGCGTTTAAGTGTTGCGCCACATGAATGCTCGCAAAGTTGCCTACCACTAAGATGTTACTTAATGATTGAGGTCAAACAAAGGCATTTAAATAGAAGCTAGCTAAGAACATGAGGGAGAAAGGATTGAGATAACGCCGATGTAAATAAACTTGGGGATGAGACTCGTGCAAAGCACCAATGCCAGCAAACACCAGCTGGACCAAATGGCCTGTTTCATTGCTGTACAATCAATATTGTTCAATTCAAAATGTAACTTTTTTTAAACCCAGTAAACCTTAACATTAATACAAGACTGTTAGATCAACAGACCAGTCCAAAGGATTCAGCAGTGACAGACAAGGTGGGATGAGTCCTGTAGGAAATGCAATTTGATAAACTATTGACAAGAGGGATTTCACCCCCACTTGGGAGGCAATGTAGTAAAGAAAACAATTTTTAGTGAGGAAAACCAAACAGTCTATTGTGGCTACTACTTTCCTGAAAAGGTGACAGAAGCAGTCTTTGAATATTTTTAAGGTAGTTTCTTGGTACGCAAAGCAGGGGACAGATTATCGGGGGTAGACGGGATGCAGATTTTAGGTTAGCATCAGATCAGTCATATCTTATTAAATGGCTGAGCACGCTTGAGGGGCCGAATGTCCGACTCCTAGAGCAGCGCTGACATTTCGGAGAATTAGAGGACTGGAGAGAATTTCAAAGACAGGAAGGGGTGAGGCCATGGAGGGGCTTTGAAATCAATGATGAGAAATTTAAAATACAAGTGCTATAGAATCAGGAGCCACAGTAGATTATAAAGCACAGGGATGATAGGGGAGGAAAAAGGTCTTGGAGCATGTTAGAAGGGCAGCAGTGCCTTGGATGAGTTCGAGATTATGAAGGATGGAAGATGGGAGGCTGCTAAGCATGAGAATTGGAACTGAAACCCCAATTTGGGTTTACGTCTACTTTGGCCTGCTTTGGAATCCTTGGAACTGAACTGTGAACTGGGGCACAGGTGAGAAGCCAGCTTAAATCATTAAACGGACCCTTCTTAACCGCAAACCACTTCTCTTCGAAGACGCAATTCTTTCGTACCAAGGTTTAAAGGACATACAAACATCCATCATATAAAACAGCAGCAGGAATATCCTTTCATCGCCTCTTTCTCCATATTTTTGACACCTGATTGCATCTAAACACCATACAATCCCATGTTGGCACATCATCAGGACTGGGAATGGATAACAGCCCAGAAACTGTAACCTTGGTTTGTCTAGGAGGTTCATTATCTTGATTATTCGCATGGGAAACTGCATCTCTCACTGTCTGGTATTTTACAAGAAGCCATTTAAAATCTTGGGCCATTTATTCCTTTAATTTATTATATATTAAAAGGTAGATTCTTTACTAAAAAGGTAGATTCTATCAGGGCCTCACCCAGGACAAAAGGAAACTGCTTCCCCCCTCATCATTTCCAGGTGGACCAGATTCCTGTTTACCCTGATCCTTCCCAAAATCTGACTGAGTAGTTCCCATCTCTTATCCTTCTGTTAATGACACAGAATTCAGACTATAAATTCCTCACAAAGGAATTTGCTGAGGTCAACTCTAAATTTGGCATTTTAAGTGTACTGGTTGAACATGGGCAACACGGTAGCACAAGTGGATAGCGCTGTGGCTTCACAGCGCCAGGGTCCCAGGCTCGATTCCCCGCTGGGGAATCTTGGTCACTGTCTGTGCGGAGTTTGCACTTTCTCCCTGTGTCTGCGTGGGTTTCCTCTGGGTGCTCCGGTTTCCTCCCACAGTCCAAAGACGTGCAGGTTAGGGGGATTGGCCATGATAAATTGCCCTTAGTGACCAAAAAGGCTAGGAGGGGTTATTGGATAGGGTGGAAGTGAGGGCTTAAGTGAGTCGGTGCAGATTTGATGGGCCGGATGGCCTCCTTCTGCACTGTATGTTCTATAGGAGGAGGCCATTCAGCCCTTTGAGCCTGTCCCACCATTTACTTTGCCCTGGTTCATACTTTTGCCAAACAAAAAATGAAGGAAGTCGGCACCTGCTTAGCTATTGCCAAGCAGTCAACGCCTTCAGGACAAAAGGGATGAGGTAACTGCAAAAAATACATATAAATATTTAAACTCACTTGGTGAATTTAAGCTGAGAGAACAGGGGTGTTTAATAACACGAGATGAGAGTGAAAAAACGTGTTCTTTTCTAGAAATGTAAAATGAAAAAAACAAAACTTTTTTTTCAGGGCCTCCTTCTGCACTGTAAGTTCTATGAACTATGTTGAGTTTCGGACTGGCATTTAACAGAGCAGCTCAATTTGGGTGGGACACAATAATAAGTTCCTCTTTTCTGGTGATGAGGTTCATGATTTGCTGCCAATCCTCCCATCAACTCAAGGTGAAAAGCCATCGGCCTGAAACCTTGACTCTGTTTCTCTCCACAGGGGCTGCCAGATCAGCAGAGTATGTTTGCAGCATCTTTTGCTTACATTCCTCGTGTGTATATACATATGTATATCCACAGGAGTATTTACAACCACGGTCAGTCAACGTCGCATGAAAACCAATCACTATTATTGTCGGCCAATGACTGGCATCGGCTGGCTCTGCATCTGGGGAAAGGGGAACCTAGCCAAGAGGAGATTGTATAGTGTGCAAGCTTGAAATTTCATGCCCTTATTATGCTGCCAATACGCTTGTCCACAATGCCACGGTGATGCAAAGCAGAGATTTAAAAAGAGACAGCTTCCTTGTGGTCAGCCAATCCGGAATTTGCAGAGGGTTCCCGTCGAAGGATGTACAAATTTAATCAGCACTTTCCCCGCAAGGGCCCAGCGGGCAAACTGACATCAGGCTTGCCTCTGATTCAGAGGATTATGGCTTCAAGCCGGTAGTTGGGAGATTTGAGAACAAAATCGCAGCTGTCGCTACAGTATTAGGCTGAGGGTGTTCTGCGTGGTCAGAAGCACTATCCTTTCGAGTGGACTGGGGTCCCCTACTCCAGTGGACATCACATAGATGTTACCATACTTAGCCACAGTCACTAAGTAATAGTTGCCACCTTCCAATGACACAAGAAAGAGATCAAATATGATTTGGTATACCGGAGGTTGAGGAAAGGTCCAATACATTTTAGAGCCAATTAAGAACATTAAAAAAAAGTGTAGCCACTGCTGTGAACAGGTAATCTGGCAGCCAATTTGCACACAGCAAGCTCCAAATAGCAACGTGGCGATGATGAGATAATTTTAGTGTTGGGGGTTGAGGGATAAACATTCACCAGGGAGGAGCTCTCATCCCCTTCTTAAAAATAATAGCATTGAATCTTTTATATCCACCTGAGGGGGTGGGTGCCTTTGTTTAATGCCTCATCTGAAAGGCAGCACCTCTTGACAGTGCAACACTCCTTCAGTATGGGGCACCACGGTTTAGCTCAGCTGGCTAGACAGCTGGTTCGTGATGCAGAGCGAGGCCAGCAGCGTGGGTTCAATTCCTGTACTGGTTGAGGTAATTCATGAAGGCCCTGTCTTCTCAACCTTGCCCCTCACCTGAGGTGTGGTGGTCCTCAGGTTAAATCACCACCAGTCAGCTCTCTCCCCCTCAAAGGGGAAAGCAGCCTATGGTCATCTGGGGCTATAGCGACTTTACACTTACACTTTCAGTATTGAGTTGGAGGGTCAGCCTAGATTTTGAGGAAGATTTCAAGAACCCTTCGTTCTGGTGAAGGGACTCAACTGCCATGGAAGTCAATTTTAAAATGAGGAGAGTAAAGGGAGCTCGGAAGTACTTTATTGCCAAGAGGGATAAGCTGGTGATGGTATAGGATAGGTTGGAAACAGTTCAAATAGGCTTGAGAGATCTGAATGTGTTTTCTAGAGGGTCTGAAATGTAACGTGCATTTCATCCAGGAAAATAGGACAGGCTTATTGAGCCTAAATGGCCCTTCATCCTGTTCCTTAAAAGTCTGATAAATTCCTGCAATCACTCCCCAATTTTCATTACCTCAATGCGCAGTTAAGATTTCTGAATCTAAAGGGTAGGCCAACAACAAGGATACTGTCTCTTCATAGCAACACCCTCCTAAATCTTGCCACTTATCTCAAGACAGAAAAACCTTTAGCTTGATTTTTCCTATTCTATGCTCTTTCACCAATACATTGCTTAGCCAGAAAATAACAAGCATTCTATCCCCCTGCACTATTCTCAAGGCAGCTGGTTTTAA
This sequence comes from Scyliorhinus torazame, assembly GCF_047496885.1. Lineage (NCBI taxonomy): Eukaryota > Metazoa > Chordata > Chondrichthyes > Carcharhiniformes > Scyliorhinidae > Scyliorhinus > Scyliorhinus torazame. The sequence continues at coordinate 205,692,739 of NC_092720.1, forward strand.
CCCCTGAACCTTCAACCATCTAAAGATCAAGATGTGCAGCCACACAAAAAGGATAGAGTGCCTCCCCCTCCCCCACTGCTGGCCGACTGCGTCGTCTTCCTCCTCCGTTCCGGGGTCTGTCGGGCTCCGGACTCCAATCCTCACCAGAAATCTTCGCGTGGGGTCCGCACATGGCCATCCACATCACTCTCGCCCGTCGCACTGGCCGGGATGTTCTGCTGCATTGGGAAGAGAGGGGTTTGGGAGAGGGGTGGGGGTGTTGGTAAGGAGGGATGGAGGTGGGGGAAACAGGGGTGTGGTGCATCTCGATAGGTCTTCCGGGTGCAATCATGGACTGTGGTTTGCCCCCAGCAATTGTTAACTGCTGGGGGTATGTATGTATGTTTGTGTGTATAAATGTATAGGGGGGGGAAAGAGTTAAGACACTAACTTCTTCTCCTTCCCCACCCCCACACTTTGTCCTAGCAGCTAGCAATCTGCTTTGTTTCTTTTCTTTTTTGAAAGAAAGCTTTGCCCATTTAAGTGTGCAAAAACTGCAACCTTCTCCTGCTCTTTTAGGTAAGCCTAATGTGAAAAGTCAGGAACTGGCAAACATCTGGTATTCCTTCAGACTTGCTACGGGGAAACTGCACTTTGTTGCTTGCAAAGAACAAAAGGAGATGGGCGGTGTTGGTGTTGCTGAACGGAATAATCTCTGCCCATGTGTTGAGTTATTGCCGTCTCACACTATATTCTCCACTATTTGGCCAGTTATGATTCAGCTACCACTTGAGGTGGGTGGAAGGGAATCCGCATCTACCTACACCTCGTGACCCAAGTGTTCATCCGAGATAGTCTTCCCGTAATGTCTTCCGCATATCTCTGTTCCTTTCTGATCCTCACTCTGGGCGAGTTGGTGCAAAGGGAAAATATTCACTGCCCTTAACCTGACTCTAAAACGAACTGTGTTGAAGGGTGACCGCATGTTTTCTTCTGTCTTTACATTCGTCACCCCATGACAGGGCGGGGGCTAATAACTAGATCTCGTGCGGGCACTGGGATATGGCCGGCTCAATGTGGAGGCAGTTAGGGCCAAAAAGAAGCTAGAAGGGTAATTACATCTTGCATGAACTTGCGGCAGACGGGGCGGATCTCCTTGCTTAGTGTGGCACTGAACATCATGACCTGCTTCTCATGAGGGGTCATGCGAAAGATCTCCTGGACATCTCGACGCATGTCTGAAAGAGAGTGAGGGTTGGGTTGGAGGGAAAGGTAGAGAAAGATTATGAGTCGCATTGTAAATTCATATTCGCAGCCTTCAGTACGATAATCTTCATCACTTAGACCAGTCAGCCACCGAGTGATCTCGGAGAGAGACACGCTCATTCACATTGCCTTAAACAGTATTTACAACACAGAAACAGGCGATTCAGCCCAACAGGTTCACGCTGCTGTTTATGGTGAACATGAGCCTACTTTACCCCATAGCCATATCTTCCCATTCCTTTCCCTCTTCATGTGCCTATCTAGTTTCCCCTGAAATGCATGTTATTCTATGTCTCAACTATTTCTAACGGCAGTTCCACGCTCTCATCACTCTCTGATTCAAGCCTTTTCGCCTGAACTCCCTGTCAGATTCGACTGCGACCGTCTTGAATTTTCAGTTCCGACGGGTCACACAGACTGGTAACCTGACTCCGTTTCTCTCGGATGCTGCCACAGCTGCATTTTTCCAGCACTTCCTGGTTTTAATTCAGATTCCCAGCATTTTACTCTTACTTTTTTTCACGTCTCCTAGCTCTGTACACCTGCAAGTGGAAAGATTTTCTTCGTGCCCACCCCATCAAACCCTTTGGTAATCTTAAAGACATCTCACCCCCTCAGTCACCATTTTAGGCATAAAAAGACTCAACCTGTTGAGTTTTTCCCGATGCCCCCTTGGTTCTGGTATCATTCTAATGCACTTATTTTTGGGCTCTCACATCCTTATAAAATGAAGACCGAACGCATTCACGGTATTCCAAGCTAGCTCTGCCCAAGGTTACGTACAAGTTTAATATAGCTTCTCTGCTGTTCAATTCGATCCCTCTTGATCGGAACCCTAGTGTTTTTTTAAAGAATGGGCTTATCAACCCGTGACACTACTTTGAGTGATCTTTGTATTTGTAACTCCCAATCTCTGCTCTTCTGCCCCACTTAGACCGTTCATTTCCAAGGATTGTGTGATCCCCTTATTCCTCCTACCAAAATGCACCACCTCACACTCAGGTGCAGTGAAGTTCACTGGAGATAGTTGCCTGCAGTGGACTTGTGCCCCTGGATTGAAACTGTCCCCAAATCCAGCTCTACATGGGACCGATAACTCGAAGCAGAGAGGAAGAATGCTTCGCAGAGCTGGATCTTAATCTGATAATGATGGGGCAGTGTCAAACCCACTCTTTTACCCAATCTCGAGGGGATGATAGGACAGCTTTACTGCACCGGCCAGTCTAAAGTAGCATTTAGTAGCATCCCAACCCCCACCCCTTCCCAGAGCTGCCATAGCATTTCTTTCTCTCTCTGTCGGTCAAGCACAAAATGAAATGCATATACATTTGCTTAGGAGAAGCCCAATTTACTATCAGACCTAAAACTGAACACTCACCGAGCTGCTCGAGCATCTTGTCGCATTCGTCCAGGATGAAGTGCTTGATGTGTTTGAGGTTCAGAGACTTGTTGCGAGCCAGTGCCAGGATCCTGCCAGGGGTGCCCACCACAATGTGTGGGCAATTCTTCTTCAGCAACTCCTCGTCCTTCTTAACGGAGAGCCCGCCAAAAAACACCGCAACCTAGAGCAGACAGAAAGACGCGGGGTGAGTCACGATCTCTGGTGAGGACAGCAGCAGCATCTACCTCTGCTTCAGTGAACAGGGCTAAAGAGCACTATACGGTTTACCTCCCTACAGGCTCAGTGAATAATTGGTCTCAGACTGAGCCAGTTTGCATCACTGCTCACTGAGCTGAAAGTCAACATAAGTCAAAAATCATGATGGTATAATTAATCAAGATCATCATTAATAACTGATCTTACTACAAGGGCCACATGGTGGCGCAGTGGATAGCGCCGAGGTCCCAGGTTCGATCCCAGCCACAATCACTGTCCATGTGGAGTTTGCACATTCTCCCCGTGTTTGCGTGGGTTTTGCCCCCACAACCCAAAGATGTGCAGGGTAGGTGGATTGGCCACGCTAAATTGCCCCTTAATTGGACAAAATGAATTGGGCACTCTAAATTTATATTTAAAAAAAATAACTGATCTTACTGGATACACCACAGGTTTGAAAAGAAAAAGATTTTGTGAGATGTGGGCCTCACTATTGGGTGGCACGGTAGCACAGTGGTTAGCATTGTTGCTTCACAGCACCAGGGTCCCAGATTCGATTTCCGACTTGGTTCACTGTCTGTGCGGAGTCTGCATGGATATCCTCCGGGTGCTCCGGTTTCCTATCACAAGTTCCTCTTTAAGTCGCACGTCATCTGCTAATTTGGAAATATATCAGTGTTCTTTCACTGTTACTGGAACTCCCTCCCTAACCACACTGTAGGTGTACATAGACCACATAGCTACAGCTGTTCAAAAAGAGACTCACCAGCATCTTCTCAAGGGGCATTAAAAACAAAAGAACAAGATTCATGCACCCACATCCCAAGAAAGAGACAACTCCTTCAGAGCAAGTGAGGAGAGAAGGTGATGCTGTTAGTTTCAGGGAAAATATTAAATGAAATATGGTCTCCATCTCTTACCTTCACGCTCGGCATGTACTTGGAGAACCGTTCATATTCCTTGCTGATTTGAAATGCCAGTTCTCGAGTGTGGCACATCACCAGGACTGAAATCTAAAAAGAAACAAAGAATAAACAACATAGAACGAGAACCATCAGACATTGCACAAAGAGCACTTTTGCTGTATTACAGTGCAGGCATCCCAGCATTGAAGAGGACACAGCCACAAACAACTGCATTCATACCTCTGGCTAGGCAATTGTGTTGAGTAGACAGGGCCACATCAAACACAATAGCTATGGATCAGGGAAAATCTTAAATAGGTACTGAAGAATCCAAGGTATTAACCTTGAAAAATATGTCTGATATGATCGCAAGCCTCGTGAGAGTGCGGACTCCTGCTTAGAGAGAAGTGCAATACCAGAGACAGATCGCACACTCAGATCAGTATCTGTAACACAGAGGTAGATCCCACTCTCAGATCAGGGTCTGTAATGCAGAGACAGACCCCACTCTCAGGTCAGGGTCTGTAATGCAGAGACAGACCCCACTCTCAGATCAGGGTCTGTAATGCAGACAGACCCCACTCTCAGATCAGGGTCTGTAATGCAGACAGACCCCACTCTCAGATCAGGGTCTGTAATGCAGACAGACCCCACTCTCAGGTCAGGGTCTGTAATGCAGAGACAGACCCCACTCTCAGATCAGGGTCTGTAATGCAGAGACAGACCCCACTCTCAGATCAGGGTCTGTAATGCAGACAGACCCCACTCTCAGATCAGGGTCTGTAATGCAGAGACAGACCCCATTCTCAGATCAGGCTCAAGATCCTACTCAACATGGCTGCAGTGAGCACCATCCACAAGATGCACTAAGTTCTAACAGAGGATCAATGACCTGAAACATGAACTCTGATTCTCTCTCCCTGGGTGCTACTAGACATGCTGCGCATTTGCAGCATTTTCTGTTTTTTGACACCATTACAGTTTGTTGCCTGAACGACAAAAGGAAACAGAAGCAAAGACTGTCCGCCCGCCCACCGCTCACACAATGGCGACTGCACGGAACTCACTTGTCCAGTGACAGGTTCAAGTTGTTGGAGAGTAGCCAAGACAAACACCGCCGTTTTTCCCATGCCAGACTTGGCCTGGCACAGGACATCCATGCCCAGAATTGCTTGGGGAATGCATTCGTGTTGCACTGCGAGGAAACAGAAGCAACAATTAGTGCGAGTAAATGGACGTCAATTAAAAGCATACACAATCAGAAAGTAAGTAAACCCGAAGAAAAGGCGGACGGAGGGCAGCACGGCGGCCCAGTGGTTAGCAATGCTGCCTCATGGCGCCAAGGTCCCAGGTTCGATCCTGGCTCTGGGTCACTGTCCGTGTGGAGTTTGCATATTCTCCCCGTGTTTGCGTGGGTTTCGCCCCCACAACCCAAAAGATGTGCAGGGTAGGTGAATTGGCCACGCTTAATTGCCCCTTAATTGGAAAAAATGAATTGGGTAAGAACAAAGAAATGTACAGCACAGGAACAGGCCCTTCGGCCCTCCAAGCCCGTGCCGACCATGCTGCCCGACTAAACTACAATCTTCTACACTTCCTGGGTCCGTATCCCTCTATTCCCATCCTATTCATGTATTTGTCAAGATGCCCCTTAAATGTCACTATCGTCCCTGCTTCCACCACCTCCTCCGGTAGCGAGTTCCAGGCACCCACTACCCTAAATTGGTACTCTAAATTTATTTTAAAAAAGGAAAAGCGGACGGTTCTGGCAACACACAGCGAGTCAGTCAAGCCTTCTTGAACTGCTGCAATGGCTTGGCACACAACTGAGTGGCTTGCTGGGCTTCTTCAGAGGAGAGTTAAGAGGGTTTAGAGGCACGTAGGCCAGGCGTGAGTGGTTTGTTAATTTCTAGATTTGTCCTGGTGATGTGCCACACTCGAGAACTGGCATTCCAAATCAGTAAGGAATATGAACGGTTCTCCAAGTACGGCCAAATTTCATTTATTATTTCCCCCAAACTAATGCCACAGTTTTCAGTCCTCACTTCTGGACCTGAAGGAGTTGACTCTTTCTTGGGATGTGGTTACATGAATATTTTTCTTTTGTATTCATTTAGTCTTTGTGGGAAGTGAGCTGGCGCAAGGCTGTTCAAATGCAAGGCGTGTATTAATGAACTATTGAGAAGGTGCTGGTGGACTTCCGGCCGGAGAAGATCGGGAGGTGTGGGCCCAGTGGGCCAGAGAACAGCAGGAGCTCCTTAAAAACTGCTTCATGGAGTTGAAAACGGAGATGCTGGCCTCCATGGAAAGAATTGTGGTGACCCAGAAGGCGCAGGAGAAGGAGATCAAGGAGGTGAGGAGGAAGGTGGCGGAGAACGAGGACGAGATCCTGGGCCTGGCGGTGAAGGTGGAGGTGCACAAGGCGCTCCATTAGAGATGGCAGGAGAGGCTGGATGACCTTGAGTGCAGGTCTCGGAGCCACAATCTGCGAATCCCGGGCCTTCCTGACGGAGCGGAGGGGGCGGACGCGAGCACGTACGTGGCCACAATGTTGGGGACACTGATGGGGCGGGGGCCTTCCCGCGGCCCTTGGAGCTGGTTGGGGCGCACAGGGTTCTCGCCAGAAAGCCGAGGGTAAACGAGCCACCGAGGGCGATGGTGATACGGTTTCAGCGCTTGGCAGACCACGAGCGAGTCCTGCGGTGGGCGAAGAAAGAGCGGAGCAGTAAGTGGGAGAATGGCGAGATCCGAATTCACCTGGACCTGGGAGCTGAGCTGGTGAAGAGGCGTGCTGGTTTTAACCGGGCGAAGGCGGTCCTCCACGGTAAAGGGGTGAAGTTTGGGCTCCTGCACCCGGCGAGACTGTGGGTAACATACCAGGACAGGCACCACTATTTTATTACCCCAGATGAGGCGTGGTCATTCATCAGGCAGGAGAAGCTGGACCTGAACTAAGGGACTGTTGTATGGGGGTGAAATGTGCGGGTGGGGAGGGACCGAGGGGAGGATGGCGGGTAAAGCATAAGTTTATGGGCATGTCTGCCCTAGTTTGGTTGGGGGTTTTGTTGTTTGTTCTGCTTGATTTCCAGGTGTTTTATTTTCCAGGTGTTCAGTTCTAGGGGGTGGAAAACACCCGGGACGGGCTGTCCGGTGCACGGGGAGGTCCCAGATGGAGCTTGCCCCTCTACCCTGCGGGGGAGGGGGGTTAGGGTGGCCCGAAGGAGGCAACAAGTTAAGGGTTGGTATATAGAGGCGGGAGCAGCCGGGGTCAGCGTGGGTGAGCTGACTCACGGAAGCAGAATGGGGGGGGGGGGAAACCAGAGCTAAGCGGATGCTTGGCAGGGGGGGCTGTGGGGGGGGGGGGGGGTGCTGCTTTGCTGACTGAAGGGAAGCCAGGTGAGGGGTATGGACGGAGAGTCAGGGGGGACCACCGGGGGGAGAGCTGGAGGAGGGAGGCGGGAGCACGCGGTTGGCCGAAAAAGGGAAATGGCTAGTCAGCGGAATGGGGGGGGGTTAACCCCCCCCCCCGGACCAGGCTGACCACGTGGAACGTGAGGGGCCTGAATGGGCCGGTCAAGCGGTCCCGTGTGTTCTCGCATTTGAAGGGGTTGAAGGCGCATGTGGCTATGTTGCAAGAGACGCACTTAAAGCTCGCGGACCAGACGAGGCTGAGGAAAGGATGGGTGGGAAAGGTGTTTCACTCGGGGTTAGACTCAAAGACCAGAGGAGTAGCCATTTTGGTCAGTAAACGAGTGGCGTTTGAGGCGGGGACAAGGGGGACAGGTATATAATGGTGAGTAGCAAGCTGCAGAGGGCCCGGGTGGTGTTAGTGAATGTATATGCCCCAAACGGGGACGATGCGGACTTTATGAGGTGCGTGTTGGGTAGGATCCCGGACTTGGAGATAAATCATCTGATTATGGGAGGGGCTTTAATACGGTCTTGGATCCGAGCTTGGATCGTTCCAAGTCCAGAACGGGAAAGAGGCCGGCGGCGGCCAGGGCCTTGTGGGAGTTCATGGGCCAGATGGGGGGAGTGGACCCCTGGAGGTTTACGCGACCAAGGGCGAAGGAGTTTTCCTTTTTCTCCCATTTCCATAAAGTCTATTCGCGAATAGACTTCTTTGTGTTGAGTAGGGCGTTAATCCCGAGGGTGGAGGGGGTAGAATACTCGGCCATTGCGGTCTCGGACCATGCCCTGCATTAGGTGGACCTGCGACTGGGGCGGAACGGGGTTAGCGCCCTCTCTGACGACTGGATGTGGGGCTGCTGGCGGACGAAGAGGTGTGCGGGCGGATAAGGAGGAGCATTGAGAATTATGTGGGAGCGAGTGACACAGGAGAGGTGACGGTGGCAGTGGTTTGGGAGGCTCTGAAGGCAGTCATTAGGGGAGAGTTCATCTCCATTAGGTCCCATAGAGAGAAGAAGGAGAGAGCGGAGAGGGAGAGACTGGTGCGAGAGATACTCAGGGTAGATAGGAGGTACGCGGAGGCCCCAGAGGGGGGGGGCTTTTGAACGAGCGCCAGAAATTCCAGGCGGAGTTTGACTTGCTGTCCACGGGGAAGGTGGAGGCGCAGCTGAGGAAAGCGAAGGGGGCAGTTTATGAGTATGGGGAGAATGCGAGTAGGATGCTGGCGCACCAGCTGCGCAGGAGCTGGGGGAGTGCGGGATAGGGAAGGCAACATGGTGCTGAGCCCAGAGAGGGTTAATGAAGTCTTCAGGGAGTTCTACGGGAGGTTATACGAGTCAGAACCTCCCCGGGGAGGGGGAAGGGATGATGCGGTTCACGGACCGGTTGAGGTTCCCAAGGGTGGAAGCAGAGCGGGTGGAGGGCCTGGGGGCCCCGATTGGGTTGGAGGAGGTAGTCAGGGGGCTGGCAGGCATGCAGACGGGCAAGGTCCCGGGCCCGGACGGCTTCCCCGTAAAATTTTATAAGAAGTTCTCGGAGCTGCTGAGCCCGCTCCTGATGAGCACCTTCAATGAGGCAAAGGAGAAAGGGATCCTTCCTCAGACAATGTCGCAGGCATTGATCTCACTTATCCTGAAGGAGGAGAAGGATCCGCTTAAGTGTGGGTCCTAGAGACCGATATCCCTCCTGAACGTGGATGCCAAGCTGTTGGCAAAAATTCTGGCCACCAGAATAGAGGACTGTGTCCCGGGAGGGATTGGGGAGGACCAGGCGGGTTTTGTTAAGGGCAGGCAGCTGAACGCGAACGTGAGGAGGCTCCTGAATATTATCATGATGCCCGTGGAGGTGGTGGCTGCGATGGACGCGGAGAAGGCCTTTGACAGGGTGGAGTGGGGGCATCTGTGGGAGGCGCTAGGCAGGTTTGGATTTGGGGAGGGATTTATAGGGTGTCAAGCTGCTGTATCAGGCCCCTGTAGCGAGTGTGTCCACAAACCGGCTAAGGTCGGAATATTTCAGGCTGCACCAGGGGACGATACAGGGGTGTCCCCTGTCCCCGTTGCTGTTTGCCCTGGCGTTTGAGACGTTGGCCATTGCGCTCAGGACTTCGGGGGATTGGAGGGGGCTGGTGCGAGGAGGGGAGGAACACCGGGTCTCCCTCTACGCGGATGACCTGCTGTTGTATATTTTGGACCCGTTAGAGGGGATGGGGAAGGTCATGCGGATCCTGGGGGACTTCGGAGGTTCTTGGGGTATAAGTTGAACGTGGGGAAGAGTGAGCTGTTCGTGTTCCACGGTAGGGGCCAGGAGGAGAGACTGAGGGAGCTCCCGCTCAGGATAGTGGAGAGGCGCTTTCGGTACTTGGGGATACAAGTGGCCAGGAACTGGGATGCCCTGCACAGGCTCAACTTAACCCGGCTAGTGGAGCAGATGGTGGGAGAGTTTAAAAGGCGGGATATGCTCCCGCTTTCCCTGACGGGACGGGTGCAGACTGTGAAGATGACGGTTCTCCCCAAGTTCCTCTTCGTATTTCAGTGCCTCCCCATTTTCATCCCCAAGTCCTTCTTTAAGCGGGTGAATAGGATTGTTACGGGATGTGTGTGGGCGAATAAAACCCCGCGATGCCCTGGGCAGGGTGAACTCCTCCTCCTCATGTGCCAGGCTCAGATTAATCCAGTTTAAGGTGGTGCATCGGGCGCATATAACGGCGGCAAGAATGAGTAGGTTTTTTGGGGTGGAGGATAGGTGCCCGAGGTGTGTGGGGACTCCGGCGAATCATGTCCATATGTTTTGGGCATGCCCGGCGCTTAAAGGATTCTGGCACGGGTTTGCAAGGGTGATGTCTAGGGTTTTGGAAGCTCGGGTGAAGGCGAGCCCAGCGGTAGCGATATTTGGGGTGTCGGAGGATCCGGGAGGGCAGGAAGCGAAAGAGGCCGAGGTACGGGCCTTTGCCTCCCTGGTAGCCCGGAGATGGATTTTGTTAATGTGGAGGGACTCAAAACCCCCGAGTGTGGAGACCTGGGTTAGCGATATGGCGGGGTTCCTCAGCCTGGAGCGAATAAAGTTCGCCTTGAGAGGGTCCTTGATGGGGTTCTCCCGGTGGTGGCAACCTTTCCTTGACTTTCTCGGGGAGCAGTAAGTGTCAGCAGCAGCAGCATCCCGGGGGGGGGGGGGGGGGGGGGGCACTGTTGATATAAATGGAGACAAAACCCACCTTGCTCTGTTTTAAAAAAAAAAATTCTGTTGTGTAAGTAGTTTCATTGTAAGCTTTGGGCTATGCTTATTGTTTTTTTTATTACTATCTGTATTTCTATTTTTGTTATGTAAAAACGCTCATTGGAAAAACTTTAATAAAACATTTATTTTAAAAAAAGAGACGGTGCTGGTGAGCCTCCTTCTTAAACAGCTGCATCTATGTGGTGTAGGTATACCACAGTGCAGTTAGGGAGGGAGTTGCAGGATTTTGACCCTGTAACAGGCTGATATATTTCGAAGTCAGGATGATGTGTGACTTGCCGAGGAACCTGCAGGAGGTGGTAGTTTTCCCATACATAGGAACAGAAGAATTAGGAACAGAAGAAGACAATTCAGCCCTTTGAGCCTGCTCCACCATGCAATCCGATCATGGCAGATCTCTTCCTGGTCTCAAATCCACCTCCCACCTGTTGCCCATATCCCTTCAACCAGTTTTATCAAAAATATATCTATCTTTCTTGAAACCATTTCATGACTCAGATTCCACCGCACGATGGGCCAGCGAGTTCCACAAATTCACCACTCTCTGCGAGAAGTAGTTCGTCCTCATCGCAGTTCTAAATCTGTCGCCTCTCAACCTATAGCGGTGACTTCTCATTCTAGGTTTCCCACCAGGGAGAACATTTGGTCTGCATTTACTTTATCAATTCCATTTAGTATTTTATACACCATGCTCAGATCCCCTCTCATCCTTCTAAACTCCAGCGAGTATAAACCCAAACTGATTAATCTCTTCTCATACGAAATCAATCTGGTGAACTTCCTCTGAACATCCTTCCTCAGATAAGGAGACCAAAACTGGACACAAAATTTGTGGCTTTTGTAAATGACTTGGATGAGGAAGTGGAAGTTTGCCGATGACACAAAGGTTGGTGGAGTTGTAGATAGTGCTGAGGGCTGTTGCAGGTTACAACAGGACATTGACAGGATGCAGAACTGGGCTGAGAAGAGGCAGATGGAGTTCAACCTAGATTAATGTGAAGTGATTCATTTTGGAAGGTCGAAGTTTAATGCTGAATACAGGGTTAAAGGCAGGATACTTGGAAGTGTGGAGGAACAGAGGGATCTTGGGGTCCACGTACATAGATCCCTCCTAGTTGCCACCCAGGTTGATAGGGTTGTTAAGAAGGCATATGGTGTGTTGGCTTTCATTAACAGGGGGATTGAGTTTAAGAGCCGCGAGGTTTGCTGCAGCTTTATAAAACTCTGGTTAGACCACACTTGGAATATTGTGTTTAGTTCTGATCGCCTCATTATAGGAAGGATGTGGATGCTTTGGAGAGGGTGCAGAGAAGATTTACCAGGATGCTGCCTGGACTGGAGGGCATGTTTTATAAGAAAGCTTGAGGGAGGTAGGGCTTTCCTCACTGGAGAGAAGAAGAGAGGTGGCTTGATAGAGGTGGACAAGGTGATGAGAGGCATGGATAGAGTGGATAGCCCGAGTCTTTTCCCCAGGGTTGAAATGGCTGTCACGAGGGGATATAATTTTAACGTGATTGGAGGAATGTTTGGGGAGACGTCAGAGGTAGGTTCTTTACACAGAGAGTGGTGGGTGTGTGGAATGCACTGCCAGCAGAGGTGGTGGAGTCAGAGTCATTAGGGACATTTAAGCATCTCTTGGACAGGCACATGGACAGCAGTAAATTGAAGGAGTGTAGGTTAGGTTGATCTTAGATTAGGATAAGTGATCGGCACAACATTGTGGGCCGAAGGGCCTGTACTGTGCTGTACTGTTCGATGTTCTATAATACTCCAGATGTGGTCTCACCAACACCCTATATAATTGCAACACCACTTCTCTACTTTTATATTCCAGTCTTTTTGCAATAAACGCTGACATTCTAGTTGCCTACATTTGCGGCCCTTGTCCTTTGACCATACAGTGCAGAATGAGACCATTCGGCCCATCGAGTCTGCACCAACCCACTTAAGCCCTCACTTCCACCCTATCCCCGTAACCCAATAACCCCTCCTAACCTTTTTGGTCATTAAGGGCAATTTATCATGGCCAATCCACCTAACCTGCACGTCTTTGGACTCTGGGAGGAAACCGGAGCATCCGGAGGAAACCCACGCAGACACGGGGAGAACGTGCAGACTCCGCACAGACAGCGACCCAGCAGGGAATGGAACCTGGGACCCTGGCGCTGTGAAGCCTCAGTGCTATCCACTTGTGCTACCGAGCTGCCCGTGCAGTCCTTTGTGATGAAGGCTGAGGGTTTGGAAGGTGCTGTCAAAGGAGGCTTGGCAAATCATTGCAGTACATCTTGTAGATGGTACACACTGTTGATTTCCTTCCCTAAAGGACACCAGTGAATCAGTTGGTTTGCTTTGACAACTAATGATGAGCATTTAATTCCATATTTTTTTAATAATTGAATTTAAATTCCACCAGCTGCTGTGGTGGAATTTGAACCTGGATTACTAGCCCAGTGAGGTCACTATGACGCCATTGCCTCCCCTCTACATAAGGGGCAGCTTTGTGTTTTGGGGTAACATGCTTTGTTAGAACTCAAAAGTGTTTGGCAATAAGACTGTGCCAGCAACAATTATGTCCTGATATGTTGAGAACTTGCTGGCTCTTTTCCAGCACTTTCTATTTTTATTTGTGGGAAGCGGATGCGTAGGGATAATTCAATTAAGCCAACAGATCAAAACCACATGCACATCGAAGCTTGGAACCCTTTCAGGAACTTGACCAGTTTCACATTGTCAGCCGCTACATTGTGTGCACTTTCCCAGTTATAGATGGCATAGGTGCGGGCGTGAAGTTGATCACAATTCGCACTTTTCAACAGCTTCAGTGTAAGAAAGTATTCCACAGTGCTTCACGGAAGTGTGAACAATGAGCACTTGAGATATGGAATGGTGGTTGGAGGGTTGAAGGCAGGAATAAAGCAGTGAGTCTTCAGCATGCACGTGATAGGCAGGAGAGAGGCTGAAAGTTGAAGACGTTTAGTGGAGAAAATTTCAGCCTATGGGACCAAACATCAGATGGGTCCACCAGTGACATTTTCTTATTTACTCGCAGATCCTGAGCCGCCTGGCTAGGCCAGCATTTTTACCCACCCCTAACTACCCTTTGAGAAGGTGGCAATGAGCCGCCTTCTTGAACCACAGCAGGGTCTGCAGCGTAGGTATGTGCGCAGTGTTGTTAGAGAGGGGGGGGTCCCGAGATCTTGATCCAGTGATGGTGAAGGAAGCAAGTTCCAAATCAGGATGCTGTGCAACTTGCAGGGGAATTTGCAGATCGTGGTTTTCCCACATGTCTGCTGCCCTGGACCTTACAGTAGTAGAGATCGCAGGCGTAGATCATGTGGGGTTGGGGCAGGGGATGCAAAGAGGGCCAAAGTTGGAAAACTTGGAGGGCATGAATAGGAACTAGGTTCCAGGGGTAACCAACTTCAGTGAGACTGGAGAAGCTGGGTCTGCTCGTCTTCGAACAGAGGAGGTTGAGAAGAGATTAGACAGTGGTGTGCTAAATCACGAGGGGTCCAGACAAAAGGAGATGGGGAGAAACTGCTCCCATTGGCGGTAAACGCGAAAACCAGCAGGCACCGATTCATGGCCATTTGGCAAAGGACTCAAAGATGACATGAAGACAAATGCTTTTAACACAGTGAGTGGTCAGGATCTGGAATGCACTAAGTGCACGGTGGAGGCAAATTCAAACAACTCAAAAAGGGAACTGAATATGTACTTGAAGGGAAAAAAAGGCAGAGCTACTTTGAAAGGGCTGGGGAGAAGGACCAGCTGAACTGCAGAGATCCAGCATGGACTCAATGGGCCGAATGCCCCTTCCTGTGCTTCAGTGATTCGATACCGATTCTGGTGATGAGAAGGTTTCTCATGAGGGGGAAATTGAATTGAAAGGGTCTCTGTTAGCTGGAGTTTGGAAGAGTCAGACGTTGTTTCATGGAATTGCATGTTATTCTTACAGGACTTGAGGGGCTCCTGGCTGGAATGCTTAGATCTGGGTGTCATAATCTCAGGATAAGGGGGCAGACGGTTAGGGCTGAGACATGTAGAAATCTCTTCCTTCAGTGGATTGCGAAACTTTGGAATTCTCTGCTCAGTCGTCGAGTAGATTTAAGATTGGGGCCGAGAGATTTCTGGACACGAATCAAGAGAGAATTGGGTGCGGGTGGCAAAGTGCAGTTGAGGCAGAATATTTGCCAGGGTCTTGTTGAATGACGTACAGGACAGAGGGGCAGGTCTCCCCCAGTCCTATTGCGTCACCTGAGTGTGAGGTCAGGTGTAATGCCTGGCTCTGGCATGTCTCTCTTGTGGGGACCATGAATTGGATTCAGTTTGAATTGTGTTTTGGAGCGGGCAAGGAGCTGGATTAGGGGTTTGCCCCTGTCCACACTCTGAGCTCTGGCTTTGTAACTCTGATAAAGTAATTTTTAAAAAGTGGAAGAGGTTACACAGGTCAGGAAGGCTAAGGGTTTCGGAAGGGCATGGGGGTTGAAAGCACAGATTTTGAAACGCAAGGCAGTCAGAATTGGCAAGCTGCTGGTTTGTTTGTTGAGGGCAGGCAGGAAGGTCCCCAAGTGTGGGCTACGCTGCGGCAGCAGAATTCTGCATCACTGCCAAACTGAGAATTGGTGGAATTCTAGATCACTCTGGTGAGGAAAGCGTTGGGGAAGGGAAAAAAAGTAAATGGGGTACAGAAAACTAAACAGGTGGATAAAAATCCCTCTATAGGCAGAGTGCCTTCTGGAATGCAACACATGAAATGATAGTGGAATCAGAATCTGCAGTAACTCATGTTCACTTGGAGGACTAATTTGCAGGGTTTTGGGGTAAAGGTTCGGGATCAGAGGAGAGGTGGCAAGATGGATACAGAACTGCTCAGTCACAGAAGGCAGTAGAAGGTTGTTTTTCTGAATGGAAGGTTGGGACTAGTGGTGTTCCGCTGGGATCTCTATTGTTTGTAGTATACACAAACGATTTGGAGGAAAATGTAGATGGTCTGATTAGTAAGTTTGCGGATGTCACCAAGGTTGGTAGAGTGGCAGATAGAGTTGAGGATTGTCAGAGGGCTTAGATAGGTTGGAGACTGGGGCAGAGAATTGGCAAATGGAGTTTAATCCGGACAAATGTGAGGTCATGCATTTTGGTAGATCTAACATCGAGGGGAAATATACCGTAAATGGCAAAACTCTTAGGAATATCGACAGTCAGAGAGATCTGGCGTGAAGGTCCGTAGATCTTAGAACGTGGGAACACGGGGCAGCACTGTGGCACAGTGGTTAGCACTGCTGCCTCACGGTGCTGAGGTCCCAGGTTCGATCCTGGCTCTGGGTCACTGTCCGTGTGGAGTTTGCACATTCTCCCAGTGTTTGCGTGGATTTCGCCCCCACACCCCAAAGATGTGCAGGGTAGGTGGATTGGCCACGTTAAATTGCCCCTTAATTGGAAAAAATGAATTGGGTACTCAAAATTTTTTTTTTTTTTCAAGTGGGAACGCAAGTGGACAAGGTAGTCAAAAAGGCATATGGAATGCTTGCCTTCATTGGACGGGGCATTGAGTATAAAAACTGGCAAGTCATGCTGCAGTTGTATAGAAACTTGGTAAGGCCGCACTTGGAATATTGAGCACAATTCTGGTCGCCCCACTTCCAGAAGGATGCGGAGGCTTTGGAGAGGGTGCAGAGGAGGTTTACGAGGATGTTGCCTGGTCTGGAGTGTGTTAGCTATGCGGAGAGGCTGGATAGACTCGGACTGTTTTCATAAGAAAGACGGAGGTTGTGGGGTGACCTGATAGAGGTCTACAATATTATGAGGGGCATGGATAGAGTGGGTGAGAAGGCACGCTTCCCAGGTGAAGGGGTCACCAGGGGGCATAGGTTTAAGGTCCGTGGCGCACCGTTTAGAGGAGATGTGCGAGGCAGGTTTTTTACGCAGAGGGTGGTGAGTGCCTGGAACATGTTGCCAGGGGAGGTTCTGGAAGCAGATACATTAACGGCATTCAAAAGGCACCTCGACAAATATATGGATAGGATGGGTAAAGAGGGATACAGCACAACCAAGTGCTGAGGATTTGGGCCAAGATTGGTATCATGACCGGTACAGGCTTGGAGGGCTGAAGGGCCTGTTCCTGTGCTGTATTGTTATTTGTATCGAGCAGCTCTTTCAAACAGCCGGCACAGATACCTCCTCCTCTGCCGTGAGATTCGATGATTCTAATGCTCCAGATAGGGAGGGGAAGGTGGGAAAAATCAGTTGTTTATGCCATCCCTGATCTCAATCCAGTAATTTGTGTTGCAAACTGAGCAGTTGAGAACCGAAACAGGATTGGCTGTGATCTCCCTCCCAATCTCCTCATTCACAATCAAACACCCCACACCAAACACAGACTGGGGCTCATATGAGTATACCTCCTGGCTAAGGTACTGAAGATGAGGTCTTTGGGGCGCAGTTGTTGGCGTTCCCTGCCTCTGAGCCAGAAGATCCAGGTTTTTTTGTAATTCAGAGTACCCAATTATTCTTTTTTCCAATTAAAGGGCAATTTAGCGTGGTCAATCCACCTAACCTGCACATCTTTGGGGTGTGGGGGTGAAACCCACGCATGGGGAGAATGTGCAAACTCCACCCGGACAGTGACCCAGGGCCAGGATTCGAACCCGGGTCCTCAGCGCCGCAGGCCCAGTGCTATCCACTGCGCCACAAGTCGCCCTATAGAAGCTCCAGTTTTGAATCCCGCTCTGGGTCTTGGTGTCCACATGATTACTCACCTAGAAATCCTTCCAATATAGGGTGGCACGGTAGCGCAGTGGTTAGCACTGATGCCTCATGGCGCTGAGGAGCCGGGTTCGGTCCCAACCCCGGGTCACTGTCCGTGTGGAGTTTGCACATTCTTCCCGTGTCTGTGTGGGTCTCACCCCCACAACCCAAAGATGTGCAGGGTAGGTGGATTGACCACGCTAAATTGCCCCTTGATTGGAAAAAAAAATTCAACTTTAAATTTATTTTTTAAAAATCTTTCCAATACCCCTATGGTCGGCAGTAATGGTGGAGGAATTCCTTGGTCGGCTACTCTTGATGCAGAATGGCGTCCCTCAAGCTATACTCAGTCTCTGGTGACAGGCTAACCTACGGAAAACATGCCTAAGCATGTGCTTTGCCGGCTTTGTGTGTCATTAGACAGTGGGAAAAGCCAAATCTAAGGTCCGGAAAGGTGACCCGCCCCGTGAGGTGTCTTGGGCTGTTTTTCTTGAGGCAGTACAGGTGAGAAAGTAGAAGACAGGGAGAAATATTTTGAACTTGTGTGTGTGGGGAATTTGTAGGGCACTGATGAAGCCTGGGTGGTTTGACACACCAATATTGTTTAAAGCTGCCTCAGGGGCTTCACGGATACCTTCAGATGGGTGTTCAAAGCCGCAGTCGACAATGGCGCGCAGCAACTCTGGTTTCAGCAGGAAGTCCCGGAACCCGGAGCTGTGGATGGACACGTACGAGCCCTTCACGTCCTTCTTAAGGGGCACCTCCGAGGAATCGCCAGCCGCCTGATTTTCAACCTCATCATCTTCGTAGTCCAAGAGCTCATTATCGACGTCATTTTCTGCCATTGTGTAGTTTTGCTTTTGCTAAAGCAAGGAGAAAGACAGAACATGAGAGTATTCATTTCAAAATTAGACACCCTGCTCTAGTGATCCAGGCACTTGGAGCTCTTAAACCCCTTTAAACATTAGCCCTATACTTACACCCCATAGATAGGCTCAATCATAGACACACTTGTCCCCAACGGTATCTTGTTCTTGCAGTGGCAAGTTCAGCTTGTTCTCAAATAAAAATCTGCGGTGCTGCTCAGTTGGCACATGAAGGGGGCAAGAAATGCCGCAACTTGCCGTGAACAAAAAGGATCCAATGGGGAAACGGCCAAGCAGATTCAACTGTAACATTCGAAAGAGAAGACTTCAAGCAAAAACATTTACACAACTGTGGGGAAAACGAGCAGTGGGAATGCGTGTTCGTACTACCCTCATTGCTTCTGGGGTCAGCACATGCTATTTTAAAACAGCCTTCAACTCTGCTGAAACCAAGGAGGCCTCGGGCAAGGTCGAGAAGTTGAAGGAGTGCGTCATCCATGCATGTCTGAAGCATGTGGTTTGATTACGGTTTATAGCAATAAAGTGATTGAAGAACTTAAGTGGACCATTAAACCGTGGTAACAGAATCACTGGGAGAGACTGACATGAGCATCTGTATCCGTTTGGCTCCGTGCTATCCAAAGTCTGCAACGTCTGTCTTAGAATGTACTGTAGCTCAGCGTTTGGATGTCTGGAATGCACAACGGGAGGAGAAAGGGTGCCCAGTAAGGATAGAATTGGCATGAGTAAACCACAGTTTGCTGTAATCGTGCTGGAGTTGTGAAACCTGCGCTCTTGTAGCAAGTGAGTTGTTAACTCAATAATGAAGAACAATATCACACCGGGATCATGTTGTATGTTTCGACTGAGTGATCATGCTGGATTGTGCAACATGCAAATTAGGAGTAGGTCACTCGGCCCCTCCTCCATTCAAGACGTTCATGGCTGATCTGATTATAACATCAACCCCATATTTCTGCCTGCCCCAATAACCATTGACTTGTTAATCAAGAATCTATCTAGCTTTGCCTTAAAAATATTCAAAGGGTTGCGTCCACTGCTGCTTGAGGAAGAGAGTTCCAGAGACTCACGACCCTCTGAGAGAAAAAAATATCTCACCTCCATCTTAAATGGGAGACTCTTTTTTTTTTTGATAAACAATTTTATTGAGGTATTTTTTGGCATTGTAAACAGTAGAATTACAGAACGAGAAAACAAAAGGACTGTACAATAAACAAAGTACATAGTGCAATTGCTGTAACCCATCCCACCCAGATCTGCCTAATTGACCCTCTATACTGCATTCCCCTAACCCTCCCTCCAACCCCCCTGCTGACGATTAATTCTCCGCAAAGAAGCCAATGAATGGTTGCCACCGCCGGGCAAACCCTAACAACGACCCTGTCAAGGCGAACTTGATTTTCTCCAAGCCCAGGAAACTCGCCATGTCTGACAGCCAGGCTTCCGACTTCGGGGGCTTTGAGTCCCTCCAAGCTAGAAGTATCCGTCTCCGGGCTACCAGGGAAGCAAAGGCCAAGATGTCGGCCTCTTTCTCCCCCTGGACTTCCGGGGCCTCTGAAACCCCAAAAATCGCCACCTCTGGACTCATTGCCACCCTTATGTTCAATACTCTAGACATGATGTCCTCAAACCCCTGCCAGTATCTCCTAAGTTTTGGACACACCCAAAACATGTGGACATGGCCTGCTGGTCCTCTCAGACACTTTACACACCTGTAATCTGCTCATCCGGGACACTGTCACGTGGGCCCGGTGGATGACCTTAAATTGAATCAGGCCAAGCCTGGCACATGTTGCAGTCCCATTAACCCTGCTCAGCACCCTCGTCCACAGGCCTCCCTCAATCTCCCCTCCCAACTCCTCCTCCCATTTATGCCTCAGCTCCTTGGTCTGCGTCTCCTACCATGAGCTCATTGTAAATATCCGAGACACTTCCCTCCCCCACCCATCCTCTAGACACTACCCTATCTTGGATCCCCCTTAGTGGCAAGAGTGGAAAAGATGGCACCTGCCTGCGCAAAAAGTCCTTCACCTGAATATACCGGAATTGGTTCCCCCTCGTCAACCCAAACCTGGCCTCCAGCGCCCTCAAGCTACGGAAGCTCCCTTCCAAAAACAAATCTTCCAACTGCTCAATCCTCGCCCTCTGCCATATCCGAAATCCCCCCGTCCAACCTCCCCGGGGCTAACCAATGGTTGTCACATATCGGGGACCAGACCGATGCTCCCACGTGCCTCCTCCACTGGACTGGTGGAGAAGCGCGCTGGCAGGAACGGCTGAGGTGCCGTCACCAACGCCACCAGACTGGTACCCCTACATGAGGCCGCCTCAACCCGTTCCCAAGCCGACCCTTCCCCCACCACCCACTTCCTTATCATGGCTATGTTGGCCACCCAATAATAGTTGCTGAAATTTGGCAGTGCAAGCCCCCCTTCCCCCCAGTTCCGCTCGAGCATCGCCCTCTTCAGTTGCGGGGACGTGCCCGCCCATACAAAGCCCAAAATGATCTTGCTTACCCTCTTAAAAAAGGAATGTGGAATGAAAATGGGGAGACACTGGAACACGAATAAGAATCTCGGGAGGACCGTCATTTTGACTGTCTGTACTCTCCCTGCTAACGACAGCGGGAGCGCATCCCATCTCCGGAACTCCCCTCGCATCTGATCTACCAGCCGGGACAGGTTCAGCTTGTGTAGTCGACCCCAACCCGCGCCACTTGTATTCCTAGGTACCTGAAACTGTTCCCAACTAACCGGAACGGCAGCTCCCTCAGCCGGTCCCCTTGGCCCTTCTCCTGAACTACAGACATTTCACTTTTCGTCATATTCAAATTGAACCCCGAAAACCGGCCGAATTCCCCCAGGGTCGCCATGATTCCGTCCATCACCGCCATTGGTCCGAAACGTACAAAAGCAGTTCACCTGCATACAATGAAACCCTATGCTCCACCCCCCCCCACCCCTTCCAAGCCCCTGAAGCCCTCAGAGCAATTGCCAGTGGCTCAATAGCTAGCGCAAACAGCAATGGGGAGAGGGGGCACCCCTGTCTCGTCCCCCGGTGCAGTCTAAAATAATCGGAAGTCGTCCTGTTTGTCCTCACACTCGCCTCCAGGGACTGATATAGCTGCCTGACCCAGTCTATGAAACCCACCCCAAATCCAAACCGTCCCAGCACCTCCCATAAGGAGTCCCACTCTACCCGGTCAAATGCCTTCTCCACGTCCATTGCCACCACTACCTCCACCTCCTTTCCCTCTGGGGGCATCATGATCACATTGAGCAATCTTCTTATATTTGCCACCAGTTGCCAACCTTTAACGAACCCTGTTTGATCCTCCCTAATAACACTCGGCACACAATCCTCAATCCTAGTGGCCAAAAGCTTTGCCAGCAGTTTAGCATCCACGTTAAGAAGGGAGATCGGCCTATAAGACCCACACGACTCTGGGTTAAAATCAAGGAGATGGTAGCCTGCGACATCTGGGGCAGCACCCCCCTGCCCCTTGCCCCATTAAAAACCTTGACCAGCAGCGGCCCCAATATCCCAGAGAACTTTTAATAAAATTCTACTGGGTACCCATCCGGCCCCGGGGCTTTACCTGACTGCATGGCCTTTAAGCCCTCAAATATTTCCTCAGCCCTGATCGGGGCGCCCAGCCCTTCTACTATCTCCCTGCCCACTTTTGGGAATGTCAGGCCGTCTAAGAAGCGTCTCATCCCCTCCGGCCCCGCGGGGGGCTCCGAGCTATAGTTTGCTATAAAAGTCCTTGAAAGCTCTGTTCACACCCACCGCATCCCCTACCAAGTTACCGCCTTCATCCACCACTTTACCTATTGCCCTAGACGCCTCCCTCTTTCTGAGCTGCTGAGCCAGCATCCTGCTGGCTTTCTCTCCATGTTCATATACCGCACTCCTCGCCTTACTGAGCTGGTCCACTGCCTTACCCGTGGACACCACCCCAAACTCCGCCTGCAGCCTCCTCCGTTCCCTCAAGAGCTCTGCACTCGGGGTCCCCTCATACCTCCTGTCAATCTGCAGGATCACCGCTAACAGTCGGTCCGTTTCTGCCCTGTTCGTCTTGTCCTCCAGAGCCCGGAATGAAATCGGCTCCCCTCTCACCACTGCCTTGAGCGTCTCTCACACCACCGCTGCGGAGTCTTCCCCCGTATCGTTGACGTGCAGCTAGTTTTGTATACACTTCCTCACCCTCTCGCAAACCCCTTCATCGCCAGCAGTCCCACATCCAGCCTCCACTGCGGGCGCTGGAAGCTCTCTTCACTCACCTGTAGCTTGACCCAATGCAGGGCATGGTCAGAAATGGCAATTGCCGAATACTGCGCATGCACCACCCTTGTCAGTAGATCCCTACTCAGTATTTAAAAAAATCGATCCGGGAGCAGACCCTATGGACGTGCGAGAAAAAGGAGAACTTCTTCCCTGTCGGCCTTCTAAACCTCCACGGGTCAACCCCCATCCCCGTCTGCTCCATGAACTCCCTCAGCTCTTTTCCCATTGCTGACACTCTGCCCGTTCTTGAGCACGACCGGTCCAGGCCTGGATCCATAACTGTATTGAAATTCACTCCCATAATCAGCTTGTGGGAATCCAGGTTGGGTATCTTCCCCAGCACCCTCTTTATGAAATGCGCATCATCCCAGTTTGGCGCATATATGTTGACCAGGACCACCTTCCTCCCTTCCAGCTTACCGCTAACCATAACGTAGCGACCTCCCCATCTCAAACTGCACCCGCTTGTTCACCAGAATCGCTACCCCCCCTGGTCTTAGTATCTAGCCCTGAGTGGAATACCTGACTAACCCAGCTCTTCCTCAACCGAATCTGGTCCGCTACCTTCAGGTGCGTCTCCTGCAACATTATCACGTCCGCCTTTAAAGCCCCAAGATGTGTGAACACTTTTGCCCTCTTCACTGGCCCATTTAGCCCTCTAACGTTCCACGTGACCAGCCTAGTTGGAGGGCACCGCTCCCCCCCCCCCCCCCCCCCCCTTGCCGGTCAGCCATCCGCTTTCCTGGGCCTGCCCCCAGCCCGTGCCCCGCGCCTCTGTAACCCCGCCTCCTGGCAGTGCCCATCCCCTACCTCTTCTCCGCTTCTAAAATCAAATCCCTCCCTCGTCAGCCGAACAACCCCCCCCACCCCCAACAACACTAACCTAACCCCATCCCTAATCTGATTGTATACACCCCCCCCCCCACTGTGCTCCCACAGACTAGCTCACCCTGCTAGCCCACAGCTCCGCCGCCAGCGTGTCTCCCACTTATTGTTGCCTACCTGCCCTCCCCCCGCCCATCAAAACCATCGCCCACATCGACCCAGCCCCGACAACTGCTCACTTGAAGAAACTGACGCCAACCAAAGTCAGTATAAAGAAAAACAAAGCCAAACTCTTGCCATAATACAGATCAAAGTAATACTACTCAAAATAATACAAAGTCAAAAATCCCCACCATCATCCCCCTCACAACACAGAAACCTCACCGAAATCGAATAATTAGCCACGCCTTATTTTTAAACAGTGACCCCCAAGTTCCAGATTCTTTCATCCTCTCCAAAGCCACCCTGTCAATATGCCCTCGTGATCTTAAATGTTTCAACCAAGTTGCCTCTTACTCTTCTGAACTCGTGGGTATAAGCCTCGCCTCTCCAACCTTTCCACCAACCCATTCCTGGTATTCGTCCTGTAAACCTTCTCTGAACTGTTTCTAACCCATTTACATATTTCTTTGTGTAAATACGGAGACAAATACTGTACACAATGCTCCAGATGTGGTCTCACCTGTGCCCTGTACAACTGAAGCAAAGGGCAGTGGAAATCTGCCCTGGTCTCCAACAAAAAGAAATCAATAGAAAATTTCCAGAATCGAGACTGACAAAATTTTGATCAGGTTATGGACTTTAACTCAGGTAAATGTGTTTGAGGGACAGCTAAGGCATGGAGCGAATCGACAACACTCTGAAGAGTCATGGACTCAAAACATTTGCCC
This sequence comes from Scyliorhinus torazame, assembly GCF_047496885.1. Taxonomy (NCBI): domain Eukaryota; kingdom Metazoa; phylum Chordata; class Chondrichthyes; order Carcharhiniformes; family Scyliorhinidae; genus Scyliorhinus; species Scyliorhinus torazame. The sequence goes on from NC_092720.1 coordinate 205,716,764, forward strand.
TGTTCTCTCCCTGCAGATGCTACCAGACCTGCGGAGTTCATCGTATGATTTCTGTTTCTATTATCTAAGAATGATGGTTAGGGCAAAAAATTAAGAATGGCCGGCCTGAAGCCCAGTACGCTCCTGTATCAAATAAGGCACAGCGCAGTGTAAGTGAGGGGTCGCAGCCTCGGGCGTGGGAGGGAGGGAGGGGTCGCAGCCTCGGGCGTGGGAGGGAGGGAGGGGTCGCAGCCTCGGGCGTGGGAGGGAGGGAGGGGTCGCAGCCTCGGGCGTGGGAGGGAGGGGAGGGGTCGCAGCCTCGGGCGTGGGAGGGAGGGAGGGGTCGCAGCCTCGGGCGTGGGAGGGAGGAGGGGGTCGCAGCCTCGGGCGTGGGAGGGAGGGAGGGGTCGCAGCCTCGGGCGTGGGAGGGAGGGAGGGGTCGCAGCCTCGGGCGTGGGAGGGAGGGAGGGGTCGCAGCCTCGGGCGTGGGAGGGAGGGAGGGGGTCGCAGCCTCGGGCGTGGGAGGGAGGGAGGGGTCGCAGCCTCGGGCGTGGGAGGGAGGGGAGGGGTCGCAGCCTCGGGCGTGGGAGGGAGGGAGGGTCGCAGCCTCGGGCGTGGGAGGGAGGGAGGGGTCGCACCCTCGGGCGTGGGAGGGAGGGAGGGGTCGCAGCCTCGGGCGTGGGAGGGAGGGAGGGGTCGCACCCTCGGGCGTGGGTGGGAGGGAGGGGTCGCAGCCTCGGGCGTGGGAGGGAGGGAGGGGTCGCAGCCTCGGGCGTGGGAGGGAGGGAGGGGTCGCAGCCTCGGGCGTGGGAGGGAGGGAGGGGTCGCAGCCTCGGGCGTGGGAGGGAGGGAGGGGTCGCAGCCTCGGGCGTGGGAGGGAGGGAGGGGTCGCAGCCTCGGGCGTGGGAGGGAGGGAGGGGTCGCAGCCTCGGGAGCGCGGGGAGGGAGCGGAGGGGTCGCAGCCTCGGGCGCGGGAGGGAGGGAGGGGTCGCAGCCTCGGGCGCGGGAGGGAGGGAGGGGTCGCAGCCTCGGGCGCGGGAGGGAGGGAGGGGTCGCAGCCTCGGGCGCGGGAGGGGAGGGAGGGGTCGCAGCCTCGGGCGCGGGTGGGAGGGAGGGGTCGCAGCCTCGGGCGCGGGTGGGAGGGAGGGGTCCGCACCCTCGGGCGCGGGTGGGAGGGAGGGGTCGCACCCTCGGGCGCGGGTGGGAGGGAGGGGTCGCACCCTCGGGCGCGGGGTGGGAGGGAGGGGTCGCACCCTCGGCGCGGGTGGGAGGGAGGGGTCGCACCCTCGGGCGCGGGTGGGAGGGAGGGGTCGCACCCTCGGGCGCGGGTGGGAGGGAGGGGTCGCACCCTCGGGCGCGGGTGGGAGGGAGGGGTCGCACCCTCGGGCGCGGGTGGGAGGGAGGGGTCGCACCCTCGGGCGCGGGGTGGGAGGGAGGGGTCGCACCCTCGGGCGTGGGTGGGAGGGAGGGGTCGCACCCTCGGGCGTGGGTGGGAGGGAGGGGTCGCACCCTCGGGCGTGGGTGGGAGGGAGGGGTCGCACCCTCGGGCGTGGGTGGGAGGGAGGGGTCGCACCCTCGGGCGTGGGTGGGAGGGAGGGGTCGCACCCTCGGGCGTGGGTGGGAGGGAGGGGTCGCACCCTCGGGCGTGGGTGGGAGGGAGGGGTCGCACCCTCGGGCGTGGGTGGGAGGGAGGGGTCGCACCCTCGGGCGTGGGTGGGAGGGAGGGGTCGCACCCTCGGGCGTGGGTGGGAGGGAGGGGTCGCACCCTCGGGCGTGGGTGGGAGGGAGGGGTCGCACCCTCGGGCGTGGGTGGGAGGGAGGGGTCGCACCCTCGGGCGTGGGTGGGAGGGAGGGGTCGCACCCTCGGGCGTGGGTGGGAGGGAGGGGTCGCACCCTCGGGCGTGGGTGGGAGGGAGGGGTCGCACCCTCGGGCGTGGGTGGGAGGGAGGGGTCGCACCCTCGGGCGTGGGTGGGAGGGAGGGGTCGCACCCTCGGGCGTGGGTGGGAGGGAGGGGTCGCACCCTCGGGCGTGGGTGGGAGGGAGGGGTCGCACCCTCGGGCGTGGGTGGGAGGGTGGGGTCGCACCCTCGGGCGTGGGTGGGAGGGAGGGGGTCGCACCCTCGGGCGTGGGTGGGAGGGAGGGGGTCGCACCCTCGGGCGTGGGTGGGAGGGGGTCGCACCCTCGGGCGTGGGTGGGAGGGAGGGGTCGCACCCTCGGGCGTGGGTGGGAGGGAGGGGTCGCACCCTCGGGCGTGGGTGGGAGGGAGGGGTCGCACCCTCGGGCCGTGGGTGGGAGGGAGGGGTCGCACCCTCGGGCGTGGGTGGGAGGGAGGGGTCGCACCCTCGGGCGTGGGAGGGGTCGCACCCTCGGGCGTGGGAGGGGGGGGAGGGGTCGCACCCTCGGGCGTGGGAGGGGGGGAGGGGTCGCACCCTCGGGCGTGGGAGGGAGGGAGGGGTCGCACCCTCGGGCGTGGGAGGGAGGGAGGGGTCGCACCCTCGGGCGTGGGAGGGAGGGAGGGGTCGCACCCTCGGGCGTGGGAGGGAGGGAGGGGTCGCACCCTCGGGCGTGGGAGGGAGGGAGGGGTCGCACCCTCGGGCGTGGGAGGGAGGGAGGGGTCGCACCCTCGGGCGTGGGAGGGAGGGAGGGGTCGCACCCTCGGGCGTGGGAGGGAGGGAGGGGTCGCACCCTCGGGCGTGGGAGGGAGGGAGGGGTCGCACCCTCGGGCGTGGGAGGGAGGGAGGGGTCGCACCCTCGGGCGTGGGAGGGAGGGAGGGGTCGCACCCTCGGGCGTGGGAGGGGAGGGAGGGGTCGCACCCTCGGGCGTGGGAGGGAGGGAGGGGTCGCACCCTCGGGCGTGGGAGGGAGGGAGGGGTCGCACCCTCGGGCGTGGGAGGGAGGGAGGGGTCGCACCCTCGGGCGTGGGAGGGAGGGAGGGGTCGCACCCTCGGGCGTGGGAGGGAGGGGAGGGGTCGCACCCTCGGGCGTGGGGAGGGAGGGAGGGGTCGCACCCTCGGCCGTGGGAGGGAGGGAGGGGTCGCACCCTCGGCCGTGGGAGGGAGGGAGGGGTCGCACCCTCGGGCGTGGGAGGGAGGGAGGGGTCGCACCCTCGGGCGTGGGAGGGAGGGAGGGGTCGCACCCTCGGGCGTGGGAGGGAGGGAGGGTCGCACCCTCGGGCGTGGGAGGGAGGGAGGGGTCGCACCCTCGGGCGTGGGAGGGAGGGAGGGGTCGCACCCTCAGTTTATACCCCGGGCTGGGAAGGGGTCTATACTTTGGGAGTAGGGCCCATACTTTGGGGGGGGGTTCATTTCCTGCGGAGGGAGCGTGGGTTGCATCTCCCGCGCGGATGGGTGGGGATGGTTTGCGTTTCCCGCGCAGGGTGGGGGATTTGCATCCCCCTGATTTCGGGAAAGCGGTTGCACTACCGCTTGGCAGGGGGGGGGGCATTTCCCGTGCTGTGGGACAGGTGTATCATCTGGAGGAGAGTGAAGGGCGAATGGAGGGGTGAGAGAGAAGGGCGAAAGGAGGGGGGGGGAGAAAGAGGGCGAAGGGTGGGTGGGGGTGGAAGAGGGTGAAGTGGGGTGGGGATGAGAGGGTGGGGGATAGGGCAAAGGGTGGGGGGGAAGAGAGTGGGACAGGAAAAAGGGAATGGGGGAGGGGCAAGGGGGGAGGGGGCAAAGTGGGGGGGGAGAAGGCAAAGTGGGGGGGGAGAAGGCAAAGTGGGGGGGGAGAAGGCAAAGTGGGGGGGGAGAAGGCAAAGTGGGGGGGGAGAAGGCAAAGTGGGGGGGGAGAAGGCAAAGTGGGGGGGGAGAAGGCAAAGTGGGGGGGGGAGAAGGCAAAGTGGGGGGGAGAAGGCAAAGTGGGGGGGGAGAAGGCAAAGTGGGGGGGGAGAAGGCAAAGTGGGGGGGGGAGAAGGCAAAGTGGGGGGGGGAGAAGGCAAAGTGGGGGGGGAGAAGGCAAAGTGGGGGGGGAGAAGGCAAAGTGGGGGGGGAGAAGGCAAAGTGGGGGGGGAGAAGGCAAAGTGGGGGGGGGGAGAAGGCAAAGTGGGGGGGGAGAAGGCAAAGTGGGGGGGAGAAGGCAAAGTGGGGGGGAGAAGGCAAAGTGGGGGGGGGAGAAGGCAAAGTGGGGGGGAGAGAGAGAAGGCAAAGTGGGGGGGAGAGAGAAGGCAAAGTGGGGGGGGAGAGAGGCAAAGTGGGGGGGGGAGAGAAGGCAAAGTGGGGGGGGGGGGGGGGAGAGAAGGCAAAGTGGGGGGGGGGAGAGAAGGCAAAGTGGGGGGGGGAGAGAAGGCAAAGTGGGGGGGGGAGAGAAGGCAAAGTGGGGGGGGGGGAGAAGGCAAAGTGGGGGGGAGAAGGCAAAGTGGGGGGGGAGAAGGCAAAGTGGGGGGGGAGAAGGCAAAGTGGGGGGGGGAGAAGGCAAAGTGGGGGGGGAGAAGGCAAAGTGGGGGGGGAGAAGGCAAAGTGGGGGGGGAGAAGGCAAAGTGGGGGGGGAGAAGGCAAAGTGGGGGGGGAGAAGGCAAAGTGGGGGAGGGGGAGAAGGCAAAGTGGGGGGGGGGAGAAGGCAAAGTGGGGGGGGGAGAAGGCAAAGTGGGGGGGGAGAAGGCAAAGTGGGGGGGGGAGAAGGCAAAGTGGGGGGGGGGAGAAGGCAAAGTGGGGGGGGAGAAGGCAAAGTGGGGGGGGAGAAGGCAAAGTGGGGGGGAGAAGGCAAAGTGGGGGGGGGGAGAAGGCAAAGTGGGGGGGGGGAGAAGGCAAAGTGGGGGGGGGAGAAGGCAAAGTGGGGGGGGGGAGAAGGCAAAGTGGGGGGGGAGAAGGCAAAGTGGGGGGGAGAAGGCAAAGTGGGGGGAGAGAAGGCAAAGTGGGGGGGGGGGGAGAAGGCAAAGTGGGGGGGGGGGGAGAAGGCAAAGTGGGGGGGGGGGGAGAAGGCAAAGTGGGGGGGGGGGGGAGAAGGCAAAGTGGGGGGGGGGGGGAGAAGGCAAAGTGGGGGGGGGAGAAGGCAAAGTGGGGGGGGGGGAGAAGGCAAAGTGGGGGGGGGGAGAAGGCAAAGTGGGGGGGAGAAGGCAAAGTGGGGGGGGAGAAGGCAAAGTGGGGGGGGGAGAAGGCAAAGTGGGGGGGGAGAAGGCAAAGTGGGGGGGAGAAGGCAAAGTGGGGGGGGGAGAAGGCAAAGTGGGGGGGGAGAAGGCAAAGTGGGGGGGGGAGAAGGCAAAGTGGGGGGGGAGAAGGCAAAGTGGGGGGGGAGAAGGCAAAGTGGGGGGGGGAGAAGGCAAAGTGGGGGGGGGGAGAAGGCAAAGTGGGGGGGGGAGAAGGCAAAGTGGGGGGGGAGAAGGCAAAGTGGGGGGGGGAGAAGGCAAAGTGGGGGGGGGGAGAAGGCAAAGTGGGGGAGGGGGAGAAGGCAAAGTGGGGGGGGGGGGAGAAGGCAAAGTGGGGGGGAGAAGGCAAAGTGGGGGGGGAGAAGGCAAAGTGGGGGGGGGGAGAAGGCAAAGTGGGGGGGGAGAAGGCAAAGTGGGGGGGGAGAAGGCAAAGTGGGGGGGGAGAAGTCAAAGTGGGGGGGGGAGAAGGCAAAGTGGGGGGGGGGAGAAGGCAAAGTGGGGGGGGGAGAAGGCAAAGTGGGGGGGGAGAAGGCAAAGTGGGGGGGGAGAAGGCAAAGTGGGGGGGGGAGAAGGCAAAGTGGGGGGGGGAGAAGGCAAAGTGGGGGGGGAGAAGGCAAAGTGGGGGGGGAGAAGGCAAAGTGGGGGGGGGAGAAGGCAAAGTGGGGGGGGGGGGGAGAAGGCAAAGTGGGGGGGGGGGGGAGAAGGCAAAGTGGGGGGGGGGGGGGAGAAGGCAAAGTGGGGGGGGGGAGAAGGCAAAGTGGGGGGGGGGAGAAGGCAAAGTGGGGGGGGGAGAAGGCAAAGTGGGGGGGGGAGAAGGCAAAGTGGGGGGGGGAGAGGCAAAGTGGGGGGGGGAGAAGGCAAAGTGGGGGGGGGGGAGAAGGCAAAGTGGGGGGGGAGAAAGCAAAGTGGGGGGGGAGAAGGCAAAGTGAGGGGGGAGAAGGCAAAGTGGGGGGGGGGAGAAGGCAAAGTGGGGGGGGGGAGAAGGCAAAGTGGGGGGGGAGAAGGCAAAGTGGGGGGGGAGAAGGCAAAGTGGGGGGGGGAGAAGGCAAAGTGGGGGGGGGAGAAGGCAAAGTGGGGGGGGAGAAGGCAAAGTGGGGGGGGGAGAAGGCAAAGTGGGGGGGGGGAGAAGGCAAAGTGGGGGGGGGAGAAGGCAAAGTGGGGGGGGGAGAAGGCAAAGTGGGGGGGGGAGAAGGCAAAGTGGGGGGGGGAGAAGGCAAAGTGGGGGGGGGAGAAGGCAAAGTGGGGGGGGGAGAAGGCAAAGTGGGGGGGGGAGAAGGCAAAGTGGGGGGGGAGAAGGCAAAGTGGGGGGGGAGAAGGCAAAGTGGGGGGGAGAAGGCAAAGTGGGGGGGGGAGAAGGCAAAGTGGGGGGGGGAGAAGGCAAAGTGGGGGGGGGGAGAAGGCAAAGTGGGGGGGGAGAAGGCAAAGTGGGGGGGGGGAGAAGGCAAAGTGGGGGGGGAGAAGGCAAAGTGGGGGGGGGAGAAGGCAAAGTGGGGGGGGAGAAGGCAAAGTGGGGGGGGAGAAGGCAAAGTGGGGGGGGGAGAGGCAAAGTGGGGGGGGGAGAAGGCAAAGTGGGGGGGGAGAAGGCAAAGTGGGGGGGGAGAAGGCAAAGTGGGGGGGGAGAAGGCAAAGTGGGGGGGGGAGAAGGCAAAGTGGGGGGGGGAGAAGGCAAAGTGGGGGGGGGGAGAAGGCAAAGTGGGGGGGGAGAAGGCAAAGTGGGGGGGGGGAGAAGGCAAAGTGGGGGGGGAGAAGGCAAAGTGGGGGGGAGAAGGCAAAGTGGGGGGGAGAAGGCAAAGTGGGGGGGGAGAAGGCAAAGTGGGGGGGGGGAGAAGGCAAAGTGTGGGGGGGGGTGTTATGGGGCAGGGTTTAGAGAACCCCAAAGTGTATCATGGAGTTCCCCTGACCCACAACTTTTAAGAGATTGTGGTATAGGGAGCACACGTCCCACTCTACAGGTGTGATACAGCAAAAATGGAAAACGATTTTTTTTAAAGCAAAACAATGTTTATTCTATGAACTCAAGTTAACCTTTTCAAACATAGTGAACATATTAGCAACCATTAATTCAAATACAACCCCAAAGAATAGCAACTGAGTAATCCTTTAAGCTTTCCTTTTAACATCCATAAGACTTAAAACACCTTTTATCAGAAGCACATCAGGTTAAAGTCACTACTGTTATTAGTTTGAAATCACCAGAATCGATTTACAGTCTTTAGGTTACAGAGAGAGACTCTAATAGACCTTCTGTCTGTGACTGCAGCTATCCAGCTCTGAAAACGAAACAAAAACACACCCTGCAGCAAACAGCCTAAAACGAAAGTTAAAAGCTGACAGACTGCCCAGCTCCACCCACACTCTGACATCACTGCAGTAATATGAGCAGCCAAACATTTCTTAAAGCGACATTCTCATGACACTTCCCCCCCCAAGAAAAAAAATAAACCATCAACTTCAAGATGGTTTCATTTTTCACCTTTTCACCATTCTTTAAGAAATGCACACAGTAAATATACATTTTCGTTTCAAAAAACAACACAGGCAAACAGATATAACATAGTCCATTTTTGTTCTTCCTCCAACTGGAATCCTTTGCGATTGACAGTCTCTGAACAATAAGGTCTCTACACGATCCGTCCATTTCTCTACGCCTCGGCATGATTCTTTAAAGTCAGATACTGTAGTTAGATCTGATCACAGAGTCCCTTGTAATTCTCCAACACAGGAGCATTGGTTATCACAGCTTTCAGGCAGTCAAATGCCTGTTGAAACTCCGCTGTCCATTGAAATATTCGACGTTTCTTCAGCAAGTCCATCAGTGGAGCAATCACACTACAAAACCTTTGCACAAATGTTCGATCAAATTCACTCATGCCAAGAAGTCGCATTATTTCCCTTTGTCTTGAGGGTATCGGAAACTCCTCAATAACTGTTGGTTTCACATCCTGTGTGACCATTCGACCGTGTCCGATTGTATGGCCAAGAAAGTGACTTGGGCTTTTCCAAATTCACTTTTGGCTAGGTTTATCACCAAACCACCTCCTGAAGTCGATCGAATCAACTCCATCAGATGTTTCAAATGTTCTGTCCATGTCTGGCTGAAAATCATCAGATCGGCGATATATACCGCACAATTGGGTAATCCTGAAACAACTTTGTTAGTTAACCGTTGAAATATGGCTGGGGCACTTTTCATGCCAAATGGCATAACTTTGAATTGGTATATACCATCTGGAGTCACAAAAGCTGAAATCTCCTTCGCCCTTTCGGATAAAGGTACCTGCCAGTAACCTTTAAGTAAATTCAATTTGGAAATAAAAGCGGATTGTCCCACTTTCTCAATGCAATCCTCCAAACGTGGGATAGGATAAGAGTCCGTTCTTGTAACTGCATTAACCTTTCTATAGGCCACACACAACCGTTGGGTGCTGTCTGATTTCAGTACCATCACTATGGATGAGCTCCATTGGCTGCAACCCACTTCAATTATGCCATTTTTAAGCATACTCTCAATCTCTTTGTTAACCTGTGCCAATTTTAAAGGGTTAAGTCTGTATGGATGTTTTTTGATTGGAACAGCATTTCCCACATCTACATCATGTATAGCCATTTTAGTACTTCCCAATTTATCTCTACAAACTTGCCCATGTGATATTAATAACTCTTTCAGGTCAGTCCGTTTTTCCTCTGTAAGATAACTCAACAATTTATCCCAATTTTTAAGAACATCCTCATTTTCCAATTTAATTTGAGGAATGTCAAATTCACAGTCATCTGGATTTGGTTCGTCACTTTGAGTTAGAATCATTAAAACCTCCTTTTTCTCTCCTTCCGTTTCAAAGTGCCTTTTAAGCATATTCACATGACACACTCGGTGAGTCTTCCTTCTATCTGGTGTTTTTAATCACATAATTCACCTCACTTAATTTCCTTTCAATCTGATACAGTCCACAAAACCTAGCTTTTAAAGGCTCCCCGACCACTGGTAACAACACAAAAACTTTATCCCACTGGCAAAACTACGAACTTTGGATTTCTTGTCCGCTACCCGTTTCATCACATTTTGTGCAACTTTCAAATGTTGTCTAGCCAATTCACCTGCTCTATTTAATCGTTCCCTAAAATTTGACACGTAATCCAATAGTGTAATTTCCGATTTCTCACCCACCAATTTCTTTTTAATCAATTTAAGTGGTCCTCTTGCCTCATGACCAAAAAGTAATTCAAAAGGACTAAATTTGGTAGACTCATTAGGTGCATCCCTAATTGCAAACAGTACGAATGGAATTCCTTTATGCCAATCCTCTGGATCATCTTGACAATAAGCCCTCAACATTGTCTTTAATGTCTGATGCCACCTTTCTAACGCTCCCTGCGATTCTGGATGGTGCGCAGTTGATTTAAATTGCTTTATTCCTAAGCTATCCATAACTTCTTTGAATAACCTTGAGGTAAAAATTGATCCTTGATCCGGTTGTATTTCTCTGCGTCGTCCATATCGAGTAAAGAATTTAAGTAACTCCTCCACAATCTTTTTAGCTGTAATATTACGTACTGGAATGGCCTCTGGAAACCTAGTAGACACATCCATTATAGTCAAAAGATATTGGTTCCCACTTTTCATTTTAGGAAGCGGTCCTATGCAATCAATTAGGACCCTTGTAAAAGGTTCCTCAAATGCTGGAATGGGTATGAAGAGCACTGGTTTTATCACCGCTTGAGGTTTCCCTATCACTTGACATGTGTGACATGATTGTCAAAATGTAACTACATCTTTATGTAGTCCAAGCCAATAAAAATGTTTTTGTATTTTAGCTCAAGTTTTCCTTATTCCCAAATGACCTCCCACTGGTACCTCATGTGCAACTCGCAACACCTCCTTTCTATACCCTACCGGCAATACTACTTGATGAACTTCTGCCCACTTTTTATCCGCCTGCAATATGTCCATTTTCTCATCAAGTCATCGCTTTTGGGTACTAACACTCTGGTATACTCTCAGATTCCTCTTCCGTATATGCTTTCTGATATATCCGTTTTATTTGTATATCTTTCTGTTGTAACTCCGCCAACTTTCCTGAACTAAAAATACCCGCCTCATCCTCCACCTGTTCTTGTTCTTTTTCAACCATCTGATCAAAAATAGTTTCTGATAATTGGACTTCAACTTCATCTTCACGCTTTGATTTCTCGTCTTAACCTGTGACTTTGCGACCTTGTTACCACACAATCCGGAAAAATCCCAGGATATTTGTCCTTCAACTCTTCAGTTGTCTGATTTTCCACTAGCTTATCAACCACAGTAGGCATCACTCCCACCTGCGATCCAGCTTTATCATTACCCAAGATAAACAGAATTCCTGGACAAGATAGTTTCTCTATTACTCCTACTACCACTTCACCACTCTTCACTGGACTTTCCAACCTTACCTTATATAATTGAACACTACTCCTCTCACCCTGAATTCCACATATTACCACCTTTTCTGGCAACATTCTTCCCAAATTACATAACTCCTCATCTCTTACCATTAAAGATCGACTAGCTCCCGTATCTCTTAAAATTGTGACTTCTTTACCTGCTCCTCCTGATACACACGAGTAAACTTTACCCACACAAGTAAATTCTTGAAAGAGATCTGGCACCTTCTTATCAATCACCTCTTGATCAGGCTGTACAGGGTGGGGGGGAGAGGTGGCGAAGGGGGTGGGGGGGGAGAGAGGGCGAAGGGGGTGGGGGGGGAAGAGAGGGCGAAGGGGGTGGGGGGGGAAGAGAGGGCGAAGGGGGTGGGGGGGAAGAGAGGGCGAAGGGGGTGGGGGGGAAGAGAGGGCGAAGGGGGTGGGGGGGAAGAGAGGGCGAAGGGGGTGGGGGGGAAGAGAGGGCGAAGGGGGTGGGGGGGAAGAGAGGGCGAAGGGGGTGGGGGGGAAAGAGAGGGCGAAGGGGGTGGGGGGGAAAGAGAGGGCGAAGGGGGTGGGGGGGAAGAGAGGGCGAAGGGGGTGGGGGGGAAGAGAGGGCGAAGGGGGTGGGGGGGAAGAGAGGGCGAAGGGGGTGGGGGGGAAGAGAGGGCGAAGGGGGTGGGGGGGGAAGAGAGGGCGAAGGGGGTGGGGGGGAAGAGAGGGCGAAGGGGGTGGGGGGGAAGAGAGGGCGAAGGGGGTGGGGGGGAAGAGATGGCGAAGGGGTGGGGGGGAAGAGAGGGCGAAGGGGGTGGGGCGGGAAGAGAGGGCGAAGGGGGTGGGGGGGAAGAGAGGGCGAAGGGGGTGGGGGGGAAGAGAGGGCGAAGGGGGTGGGGGGGAAGAGAGGGCGAAGGGGGTGGGGGGAAGAGACGGCGAAGGGGGTGGGGGGGAAGAGAGGGCGAAGGGGGTGGGGGGGCAAGAGAGGGCGAAGGGGGTGGGGGCAAGAGAGGGCGAAGGGGGTGGGGGCAAGAGAGGGCGAAGGGGGGGTGGGGGCAAGAGAGGGCGAAGGGGGTGGGGGCAAGAGAGGGCGAAGGGGGTGGGGGCAAGAGAGGGCGAAGGGGGTGGGGGCAAGAGAGGGCGAAGGGGGTGGGGGGGGGAAGAGAGGGCGAAGGGGGTGGGGGGGAAGAGAGGGCGAAGGGGGTGGGGGGAAGAGAGGGCGAAGGGGGTGGGGGGAAGAGAGGGCGAAGGGGGTGGGGGGAAGAGAGGGCGAAGGGGGTGGGGGGAAGAGAGGGCGAAGGGGGTGGGGGGAAGAGAGGGCGAAGGGGGTGGGGGGAAGAGAGGGCGAAGGGGATGGGGGGGGAAGAGAGGGCGAAGGGGGTGGGGGGGGAAGAGAGGGCGAAGGGGGTGGGGGGAAGAGAGGGCGAAGGGGGTGGGGGGAAGAGAGGGCGAAGGGGGTGGGGGGAAGAGAGGGCGAAGGGGGTGGGGGAAGAGAGGGCGAAGGGGGTGGGGGGAAGAGAGGGCGAAGGGGGTGGGGGGAAGAGAGGGCGAAGGGGGTGGGGGGAAGAGAGGGCGAAGGGGGTGGGGGGGAAGAGAGGGCGAAGGGGGTGGGGGGAAGAGAGGGCGAAGGGGGTGGGGGGAAGAGAGGGCGAAGGGGGTGGGGGGAAGAGAGGGCGAAGGGGGTGGGGGGAAGAGAGGGCGAAGGGGGTGGGGGGAAGAGAGGGCGAAGGGGGTGGGGGGAAGAGAGGGCGAAGGGGGTGGGGGGAAGAGAGGGCGAAGGGGGTGGGGGGAAGAGAGGGCGAAGGGGGTGGGGGGAAAGAGAGGGCGAAGGGGGTGGGGGGAAAGAGAGGGCGAAGGGGGTGGGGGGAAGAGAGGGCGAAGGGGTGGGGGGAAGAGAGGGCGAAGGGGGTGGGGGGAAGAGAGGGCGAAGGGGGTGGGGGGAAGAGAGGGCGAAGGGGGTGGGGGGAAGAGAGGGCGAAGGGGGTGGGGGGAAGAGAGGGCGAAGGGGGTGGGGGGAAGAGAGGGCGAAGGGGGTGGGGGGAAGAGAGGGCGAAGGGGGTGGGGGGAAGAGAGGGCGAAGGGGGTGGGGGGAAGAGAGGGCGAAGGGGGTGGGGGGAAGAGAGGGCGAAGGGGGTGGGGGGAAGAGAGGGCGAAGGGGGTGGGGGGAAGAGAGGGCGAAGGGGGTGGGGGGGGAAGAGAGGGCGAAGGGGGTGGGGGGGAAGAGAGGGCGAAGGGGGTGGGGGGAAGAGAGGGCGAAGGGGGTGGGGGGAAGAGAGGGCGAAGGGGGGTGGGGGGGGAAGAGAGGGCGAAGGGGGGAAGAGGGCGAAGGGGGTGGGGGGGGGAAGAGGGCGAAGGGGGTGGGGGGGGAAGAGGGCGAAGGGGGTGGGGGGGGAAGAGGGCGAAGGGGGTGGGGGGGAAGAGGGCGAAGGGGGTGGGGGGGGAAGAGGGCGAAGGGGGTGGGGGGGAAGAGGGCGAAGGGGGTGGGGGGGAAGAGGGCGAAGGGGGTGGGGGGGAAGAGGGCGAAGGGGGTGGGGGGGAAGAGGGCGAAGGGGGTGGGGGGGAAGAGGGCGAAGGGGGTGGGGGGGGAAGAGGGCGAAGGGGGTGGGGGGGAAGAGGGCGAAGGGGGTGGGGGGGAAGAGGGCGAAGGGGGTGGGGGGGGAAGAGGGCGAAGGGGGTGGGGGGGGGAAGAGGGCGAAGGGGGTGGGGGGGAAAGGGGGGGAAGGGGGTGGGGGGGGAAGAGGGCGAAGGGGGTGGGGGGGAAGAGGGCGAAGGGGGTGGGGGGGGAAGAGGGCGAAGGGGGTGGGGGGGAAGAGGGCGAAGGGGGTGGGGGGGAAGAGGGCGAAGGGGGTGGGGGGGAGAAGAGGGCGAAGGGGGTGGGGGGGGAAGAGGGCGAAGGGGGTGGGGGGGGAAGAGGGCGAAGGGGGTGGGGGGGGAAGAGGGCGAAGGGGGTGGGGGGGAGGAGGGCGAAGGGGGTGGGGGGAAGAGGGCGAAGGGGGTGGGGGGGAAGAGGGCGAAGGGGGTGGGGGGGAAGAGGGCGAAGGGGGTGGGGGGGAAGAGGGCAAAGGGGGTGGGGGGGAAGAGGGCAAAGGGGGTGGGGGGGGAAGAGGGCAAAGGGGGTGGGGGGGAAGAGGGCAAAGGGGGTGGGGGGGAAGAGGGCGGTAGGGGTGGGAGAAAGAGGGCGAAGTGGGTAGGGGGTAGAGAGTGAAGGGGTGGGGGGGTAGAGAGTGAAGGGGTGGGGGGGTAGAGAGTGAAGGGGTGGGGGGGGTAGAGAGTGAAGGGGTGGGGGGGGTAGAGAGTGAAGGGGGTGGGGGAGAGAAGGCGAAGTGGGTAGGGGGTAGAGGGCAAAGGGGGTGGGGGAGAGAGGGCAAAGGGGGTGGGGGAGAGAGGGCAAAGGGGGTGGGGGAGAGAGGGCAAAGGGGGTGGGGGAGAGAGGGCAAAGGGGGTGGGGGAGAGAGGGCAAAGGGGGTGGGGGAGAGAGGGCAAAGGGGGTGGGGGAGAGAGGGCAAAGGGGGTGGGGGAGAGAGGGCAAAGGGGGTGGGGGAGAGAGGGCAAAGGGGGTGGGGGAGAGAGGGCAAAGGGGGTGGGGGAGAGGGCAAAGGGGGGGAGAGTGGGCAAGGGGGGGGAGAGAGGGCAAAGGGGGGGGAGAGAGGGCAAAGGGGGGGGAGAGAGGGCAAAGGAGGGGGAGAGAGGGCAAAGGGGGGGGAGAGGGCAAAGGGGGGGGGAGAGTGGGCAAAGGGGGGGGGAAAGAGGGTGGGGGGGTAGAGAGTGAAGGGGATCGGGGGGGGAAGAGGGCGAAGTGGGTAGGGGGGTTAGAGAGTGAAGTGGGTGGGGGGAGAGAGGGCGAAGGGGTGGAGGGAGAGAGGGCAAAGGGGGTGGAGGGAGAGAGGGCAAAGGGGGTAAGGGGGAGAGAGGGCAAAGGGGGTGGGGGAGAGAGGGCAAAGGGGGTGGGGGAGAGAGGGCAAAGGGGGTGAGAGGGCAAAGGGGGGGGGGAGAGTGGGCAAAGGGGGGGGGAAAGAGGGTGGGGGGGTAGAGAGTGAAGGGGATCGGGGGGGAAGGGGGTGAAGTGGGTAGGTGGGTTAGAGAGTGAAGTGGGTGGGGGGAGAGAGGGCGAAGGGGTGGAGGGAGAGAGGGCAAAGGGGGTGGGGGAGAGAGGGCAAAGGGGGTGTGGAAGAGAGGGCAAAGGGGGTGGGGGAGAGAGGGCAAAGGGGGTGGGGGAGAGAGGGCAAAGGGGGTGGGGGAGAGAGGGCAAAGGGGGTGGGGGAGAGAGGGCAAAGGGGTGGGGGGAGAGTGGGCAAAGGGGGGGGTAAAGAGGGTGGGGGGGTAGAGAGTGAAGGGGATCGGGGGGGAAGAGGGCGAAGTGGGTAGGGGGGTTAGAGAGTGAAGTGGGTGGGGGGAGAGAGGGCGAAGGGGTGGAGGGAGAGAGGGCAAAGGGGGTGGGGGAGAGAGGGCAAAGGGGGTGGGGGAGAGAGGGCAAAGGGGGTGGGGGAGAGAGGGCAAAGGGGGTGGGGGAGAGAGGGCAAAGGGGGTGGGGGAGAGAGGGCAAAGGGGGTGGGGGAGAGAGGGCAAAGGGGTGGGGGAGAGAGGGCAAAGGGGGTGGGGGAGAGAGGGCAAAGGGGGTGGGGGAGAGAGGGCAAAGGGGGTGGGGGAGAGAGGGCAAAGGGGTGGGGGGAGAGTGGGCAAAGGGGGGGGGGGCAAAGGGGGTGGGGGAGAGAGGGCAAAGGGGGTGGGGGAGAGAGGGCAAAGGGGGTGGGGGAGAGAGGGCAAAGGGGGTGGGGGAGAGTGGGCAAAGGGGGTGGGGGAGAGAAGGGGGTGAAGTGGGTAGGTGGGTTAGTGAAGGGGGTGGGGGACATTAATATCGACTCACGCATTTCTAACCGTCACAACAGCAACTTTTACCAGTGTCTTCAAACAGAGAAACTTCAATTTCGCCCCGCACTCTTTCAACCTACCTGAGGGAAGCTCTCTCACCTTTTAGGACAATGTCTGTATGTTTGGGTAACTGAATGAACAATCTCCCATTCAGCCTCTTCCTCAAGACCCCTGATCTGAAAGCTGCCTCCCGACCGCCGGTTTCCACATGAGCAGAGCCTGGTTCCTCGCTGTTCATCCCCGCGCAGCCTCTCGAGGCAAGCCATTAAAATGATTCGCACCTCAGGTATAATCATTGTGCTGTGAAAGGGCGGTTTAATTTTTATGCCCCGGTTCCATTTTCCCAGTCCGTTGCCGTGGTAATTAAAGGCATCTGGTCGGTCAGCCCGGTCGGGGCTGGGAGTCTGCGCACCCGGGGTGGGGAGGGCGGTGAGAGAGAGAGATTGACTGGACCGCCACTGCGCATGCGTCATCCCGGAAGTACTCGCTGCGTTTGCGATTCATGTGAATCGGTCCGATAGTGCGCGCATGCGTGTCAGGGATATTCGCCGCCCGTTTGTTGTGCACGCGCGTGTCGATGGTCGCGGCTGCGCATGCGCCTGTTGGGAGTTGCTTGGTTGGTAGAGAGAGACCGTCTCCCACAGCGGTGTTGAGAGGATGAGATGAGATGTGGGTTGCTGTGTCCCTCAAAGACTGCATGCTGCTGCTGTCACGAAAGCAGTGAGGGCGGGTAGGGAGGGACCTGGTGAGGTGAATGTTGTATAGCAAGCCAGGGAGCTCAGTGCAAGGTAAAAGTATAAAATAGAAAAAAAGAAAATTCTGGAACAGGTCGAGGTAGTGGCGCCTGTGGAGGGAAGGGGGGCAGAGCCCATGTTCCAGGCCAACCAGGGGAAATTTCTGAAGGAGAGAATCTCTCCACTTGGAGAGGCAAGGTTTGATCAGGGATAGTCAACATGGGCCAGTGGTTCAATCCCAGGGCCCCTGGTCACTGTCTGTGTGGAGTTTGCACATTCTCCCCGTGTTTGCGTGGTTTGAAATGCCATAGCATACAAGGCTACCGACCAAGTGCTGGAAAGAGGTGCTTGATGGCCAGCACAGACATGATGGGCCGAAGGGCTACTTTCCGTGCTGTAAAAACTCTAACTTTAATGCCCTTTCTTCAGAACTAATCAAGGGGTGGGTGGGACAAAGACACAGGACGGTCTGTGATAGGGTGGGCGCCGGAGAGATACGGGGCACCATTTAAGAAAAGAAAACAGAGTGCTGTTGTGGGCGGGTTTAACAGCACCGGAAATGACCCCGCTCTCTTATTTTTCGGGCATCGGTGGGGAATCAGGCTGGCCATGCACAGGAGGCATCATCAGTGCCCAGGGTGCCACCCTGCCCTGGGGGCCTCCGATCGCCTGGGAGTCTCCCCCAAGTGCCAGTCCGCCTGGGCCCCTTTTGTGAAGACTCCCGGCTGTGGTCTCTTCGTCGAGGGGTTTCGATCCCGGGCGCTGGTTAGATCCGACGGAGACATATTTAAATGTGCCGAACTGCTCACTTAAATATGCAAATGTAGGTCCTGCCAATTGTGGGCAGGTCTAGGTCATGAGATCGCGAGGCGTGGCGAGCCTCTCGTGTGATTTACCAGCCACGTCGCTTCCCAGGTTTCGCGTGACGCGGCCATTAAATCGCACACATGGAGTGACAGGGCCAAAGGGATAGGGACAAGCAAAGAGCCAAAAGATGTGCTGCTGACTGAAAGCTAAAATAGGGGAGAGAAAAACAAGCAAACCAACTAAGACTAGGAAACAAAATGGGAGCTGAGGTTATGATCTGAAATTGTTGAACTCAATTTTGTGTCTGGAACTGCACCTGGCCTTCCAAATCTAAATCCTGCCGGACTCAACATTGATTACACAGATCTAACAGCAAACATGCAATGATACAGTCTTTATCACAGGGAAATGTCCAAGACTGAGGTGTAATCACACCAAGCTGGCCAGTAAGCCAAAGGATGTGATATCTGGAAGATGTTTCAGACATTGGTTTTGAGGTCGGTTACTCAGGAAGGGAGAGGGAGGTGAAGAGGTTTGTAATTTGAGATCAAAGGACGTGGGCTGCCGAAGGCACGGACGTCAGTAGATGGGGCTAAAGAAGGAGAGTACACAGGCAGCTTGGGTCCATGGATGGAGAGGCTGCTACCGGACTGTAGAGGTTATGAGATGGGGATAAACGATGAAGGAATTTAAACACAAGGCTAAAATGCAGCAGAGTAGTGATGAATGAATGGTTTGCAGCCTGAAGGTAAATATACTGTGGTGTTCCTCAGACATCACCATTAGGATAAGTACCCTTGATAAACAATAATGCTTTGGATTAGGGTTCGTGGAGTTTAATTTCAAAGTTTGCAGCTTATAACTAAACTTAGAAATGTAATAAACAGGAGGATAGTAACAAACTTCAAGAGGACAGAGATTGGTGAAGTGGGCAGATGTGTGAAATTTAACCGTTATTCAGAGTAGTGTGAGGTGTTGCATAGTGGAAGCAAAGAGAGGCTATATAACAAAATGGCACAGTTTCAAAGGAGGTTCAGGATCAAAGAGACTCAGGACTTTCAGATGCTCAAGTCTTGGCAGAGCAAGTTAATGATGTGATAAAAGCAAATGGGACATGGAGATAGCGTAGGAAAATGGCCTTGAAGTAAAAGATCAGCCATGATGTAATTGAATGGCAGAGTGGGCTCGAAGGGCTGAATTGTCTGCTGCTGTTATTTCTTCCGAACCGTGGTTTTATAAGTCAAAACGTAAGTGTAGAAAAACAGGGAAACTATCTCAGCAGTTAGCAGCCAGCTGAAGCATTGTGCCCAATTCTGGGCACCAACATTAGACAGGCTTTGGAGAGGGTGTAGAAGATTTGTACCAGGGAAGGAGGACTTACATGGAGCGACTAAGATTGCTGAAACCGCTCTCTTCGAGCAGAAAAAGCGAAAGGGGAGATTTATTAGAGGTGATCAAACTGTGACGAATGTTGACAGAGTAAGTAGGAAACATCTCACTGACAGGAGGGTCGTTAATCAGAGGGCACAGATCTAACACATTTGTCAAAAGAACCAGGGAGAGTGATGAGGAAATATTTATTTTGCACAGTGATTTGGAACAGGATGGTGGGCAGCTGATTTAATAGTAATTTTCAAAAGGGAATTAGAACTGGAAGGGAGAAGTTTACAGGGCTACAAAGAAGTTCGATAGATAGGTCCTAATGAAGTCTTTGTGGTTAACGATATTTATCAACTGCAAGAACTATGTACATGACCAGTAAAAGGTTCAAGCGAGGAAATGTCTCCATGCTTGTTTGTGCACATGGCTCTGTCCCCGAGGTGTGGGTCATGTGTTCTCTTACATTGTGGGTGACACTGTACTCAATCCCCGTTAACTCTGTGTGTGCCAGAGCAACAGGGTGGTGAAATGGTTAGCACTGCTGCCTCACGGCGCCGAGGTCCCAGGTTCGATCCAGGCTCTGGGTCACTGTCCGTGTGGTGTTTACACATTCACCATGTGTTTGCGTGGGTTTCGCCCCCACAACCCAAAGATGTGCACAGTAGGTGGATTGGCCACACTAAAATTGCCCCTTCATTGGAAAAAATGAATTGGGTACTCTAAAATTGTTTTTCAAACTGTATGTGCCAGCCAGACCGTTATACTTCGGGAAGTTAGACTCATTGGATAGATCTTTCACAGACACCCAACACCCCAAATTACTTTGAAAGCCAATGAGCTGCATTTCAAGTATAGCCAATGTTGTCTTGTAGCCAACACAGAATCCGATTTGTGCACAGCATGGTCCCATAAACAGAAATCTGCTAAACACCAGACAATCCATTTGTCAGGCATGTTGACTCGGGGATAAATGTTGACTATGACACCAGAGGGGAGAACCCCACTTTTTTTTTGAGGTAGTGTCATGGGCTCTTTCACATCCGTCTAAGAGGAGAAACAGGAGTTCGGTTTAACTTCCCATCCGAAGTTCGCCCCTCCTTCAGTGCAGCAGTGGGATTTTTCAGCCTGGACATTGTGCTGAGATTCCTGGACTGAGTGGAATCACCCCCATGACCATCTAGGCTGGATTCTCTGGTCTCCCAGCCACGTGTTTCTCGGCGGCGGGATTCTATATCCCACCGCTTGTCAATGGGATTTCCCATTGTAACCGCCCCAAGCCGCCAGGTAAGCCATGGGCTGCTGACCGGAAAAGTGAATCGCAACAACCGGACAATTCCGGCCTCTATCTCAGAGGCTAAAGTGTCGCCAACTGAGCCGGAGCTGACAAAATGGGGGTGACGTGGAAACGTTTCAGGCTATTGTGGATTTTGACGCGAGGGATCTGCTCCACTCTCCTGTCAAAGGACAGGGTCTAATGAAGTCCGGGTTGAAGAGGACGCAGGGTCCACTTGTTGGAGTGATGATTGAAGTTGAACTCATGTGCTTAGACCTGACGATTAGAAACAATCTTCTCTCAGATTAAAAATTGCCACCATTTTGCAACTCAGAAACCAGCTGTTGGGGTTTCCCCCTCCTGGATGCCCCTGCTTGTTTCCAGTGTGGCTGAGAAAATGGGTGTGCTCACTGCATCCTTAGCTGCGAATTTTGGCAAGAGGGCATCACGGTGCACAGTGGTTAGCAATGCTACCTCGTAGCGCCAGGGTCCCTGGTTCAATTCCGGCTTCGGCTGACTGTGTGGTGTTTGCACGTTCTCCCCGTATCTACGTGGGTTTCCTCCGGGCGCTCCGGTTTCATCCCACAATCCAAAGATGTGCAGGTTAGGTGGATTGGCCAAGCTAAATTGTCCTTGTTGTCCAAAGGTTTTGGTTGGGTTATGGGGATAGGGCAGCGGCGGCGGGGGGGGGGGGGGAGAGTGGGCCTGGCTCGGGAGCTCTTCCAGAGGGTCAGTACAGACACGGTGGGCAGAATGAAAATGAAAATCGCTTATTGTCACAAGTAGGCTTCAAATGAAGTTACTATGAAAAGCCCCTAGTCGCCACATTCCGGCGCCTGTTCAGGGAGGCTGTTACAGGAATCAAACCGTGCTGCTGGCCTACCTTGGTCTGCTTTCAAAGCCAGCGATTTAGCCCTGTGCTAAACAGCCCCTATGGCCTTCTGCACTAGGGATTCTACGATAACATTAGAAATTCATCAAAAAGGGCAGCAAGGTGGCACAGTGGGTTAGCACTGCTGCTTCACGGCGCCGAGGTCCCAGGTTCGATCCCGGCTCTGGGACACTGTCCGTGTGGAGTTTGCACATTCTCCCCATGTTTGCGTGGGTTTCGCCCCCACAACCCAAAAAGATGTGCAGGCTAGGTGGATTGGCCATGCTAAATTAACCCTTAATTGGAAAAGATGAATTGGATACTCTAAATATATATGTTAAAAAAAAGAAATTCATCAAAATATTGCTGGTGTCGTGACTCGTGCCAAGCCTTGTTCACCCACCATCCACTGTGTACTTCCTGGATCCTGCTTTGGCAATGCCTCCATTTTAAAATTCTCAACGTTGGGTTCAAATGCTTGCATGACCTCAGCGCACCCCCCCCCCCCCCCCCCCTCCACCCTGGGCCGCCTCCACGTAAAATCTCTATGCTTGTCTGTTTCTGGCCTTGTGCATATCCCCAATTTCCTATCCCCCGTCACCTAATGTGCTGTGTACAGTTTTGGCTTCCTAATTTAAGAAAGGATGTAATTGGAAGCGGTTCAGAGAGGGTTCGCTCGACTGATCCCTGACATGAAGGGAATCAGGGAGGGGGGTTGGGGGGGGGGGGAATTTCCGGGAATATTTCTTTCCCGTCAATGGAGAACCCCCAATGCCAGGGAAAGGAATTCAATGGGAACGCCCATTGTCAGCGGCAGAACCTGAAGATCCTGCCACCAGCTAATGGCGCGCCGCCAAGAGACACACGGGCCATGGAAAATCCCCCCCCCCCCCCCCACCCACAAATGGAGTTGTATTATGAGAAAAGGATGGGCAGGTTGCACCTGTAATCTGTTGGGAGTTTCAGAAATTGAGAGGTGATCTTATTGAAACGTGAGGGGGTTTGAACAGGTGGATGTTGAAAGGATGGTTCCTGTGTCCGAGACTAGAACAATGGGATACAGTTTAAAAACACAGTGTCTCCTTTTTAAGACGGAGGTGAGGAGGCTTCTTTCCTGTTAGAGGGTCACGGGTGTATGGAACTCACTTCCCCAGACAGCAATGGAGGCAGCGTTGAGTATTTTCTGAAGGCTGAATTAGATAGATCCTTGACCGAGCATGGCGTCACAGGGTTTATGTCATAGAATTTACAGTGCAGTAGGAGGCCATTTGGCCGATCGAGTCTGCACCGGCTCTTGGAAAGAGCACCCTACCCAAGGTCAACACCTCCACCCTATCCCCATAACCCAGTAACCCCACCCAACACTAAGGGCAATTTTGAACACTAAGGGAAATTTATCATGGCCAATCCACCTAACCTGCACATCATTGGACTCTGGGAGGAAACCGGAGCACCCGGAGGAAACCCACGCACACACGGGGAGGATGTGCAGACTCCGCACAGACAATGACCCAAGCCGGAATCAAACCTGGGACCCTGGAGCTGTGAAGCAATTGTGCTATCCACAATGCTACCGTGCTGCCCTAAGTGGGTTTAGTGGGAAGACAGGAAAGCAGAGGCTGCGGACAGATCAGCCATGATCTTATCAAATGGCGGAACAGGTTTGAGGATCCGAAAGACCCACTTCTGCTCCGAATCAGCCCCTTAGCCCTGTCTACTGATGCCCGTGCCTTCAGCCCCAGTCCTGAGTTATAAACCTCCGCACATCCCTCTTCCCTCCTTGGTATCCTTCCTTCAAACCAATATCTTTAACCAAACCTGTGACTTCTGCCTTACTTATCACGACAGTGCCTGCAGCAGTCTAGGTCCTAAGCTCTGGAATTCATCCCTTCTCTTCCTTTAAGACACTCCTTAAACTAAGGTTAGGGTCATCTGCCCTCGTATCTTTTTTTGTTTGATTAAGCTCTTGCTACATGCCTTTTAATGTTAAGACTGCGTTAAAGGCACTACATCACGAGACGTTGCTGAAACAGGCATGTTTGTTTACCACACAAAGCTCAATGGATGTTGGTACAACATGAGATTTTATATTGACAAAATTTATCTCCTCGTATGTGTGCTTCAGTGCATCATTAGTCTAATTCCAAACCTGACACCCAGGATGATAAAATGTCAAAATTGACTGTTCATGCTGCAAGGAGGGGAAGTAATGTGTGCTGAGAGGGGGCTGCCTTGCAAATGAAAGAAGCACTTCAGAAAATGCTGTTCCAATTCAAAATGATAGGAGGAGACCATTCAGCCCTTCCTGCCTGTTTTGGCATTCAATTTAGATCACTGCTGCCCTGAATCTCAACTCCATTTTCCTCCATTGAAGCATTAAGGGAGTGACAAAGGGCGACCGGTTTGTTGGTAAAATTGTAACAAGTTCCTACATTACTACACTTCAAAGGGACTTTGTGACTATTAAAACTTATGGTAAGTCCTATAGCCACAAAAGCTGCTATATAAATTCATGGCTCCTTCAGTCTCGGCCAGCAAAAAAAAAACATTTTTTAAATGACCGACAAATTCTGACACCAATCTTCTTTTCTGTCACGCAGGAAGGAATGGCTCGGCGAGTGACAGTACCTTCCCCTCAGAAGATCTTCGTGGTCTTGTCTGCCTGCACCGTCATCCTCTTTCTCGCGCACTGCCTGTCCAAAATAGCTGAGATAGAGTGGTCAACAGATGGGCTCCAGGCGGACATTACGTTCACCCCCGCCAAGGCTGCCATCGGGAAACCTACCGTCGGCCGGCGCTGTCCACCCGGCTTCTATTCCGGCATAGAGTTGGGGCCTGCTGTGCCACGCCACCACGAGGACCTGGGAGTGCTGGGTGCCTCGGGAAATGCTGTGGTGCTGGACGGCCTCAGCTTCAAAGAGGCAACCGAGAGGGCCGTTGGTTTCCAGAAGCACGGCTTCAACGTCTTCACCAGTGACAGGATCTCTATACACCGTGGCCTGGGAACCGACACCAGAGCTCCAGAGTAAGAGTCTTTCCTGGCAATGGGGAATAAACACACTAGTGGCTGGGCAATCCCAATCAAAGATGAGAATAGGTCATGTGGCAGCTGAGCATGTAGCAACTGTCAATTGTATTTTTTTTTTTTTTTAATATTTTTATTCTCCTTTATCACATTTTCTCCCAAATTTACACCCAGCAATAAACAATAATCTAACGAATGCAATGTTAATTCCCACATCAGCAACAACAATCCCATACTCCCACCAAACCCCGAAACATTATCCCGCATGTTAATATAAACAAATAACAAAAAGGAATCAGGAATCACCCATAGTCACCATTAACACATACAGTCCCCCTCCCCCAATCCTCCCAGCCCCCAACCTCCCGAATATTCGATGTCATCCAATTCTTGAAAGTGCATAATGAATAACGCCTATGAATTGATGAACCCCTCCATCCTTCCCCTCAGTTCAAATTTGAGTCAATTCCAGCAGGTCCCCCCGCCATGCCAGGGCACAGGCTGGAGAGGTTGATCTCCATCCCAACAGGATCTGCCTTCAGTCGACCAACGAGGTGAAGGCTACAACATCTGCCTCCGCACCCGGTTCCAACCCCGGCTGGTCTGACACCCCGAATATGGCCTCCCGGGGGCCCGGGTCCAGTTTCACAAGCACCACTTTAGAGATTACCCTAAAAACCTCCTTCCAGTAAACCTCTAGCTTTGGACCGGGCCAAAACATACGAACATGATTTGCGGGTCCCCCCCCCCCACAACATTCACACACATCTACCCCCTCAAAGCCGCATACCACCTTCAGCCCAAATCTCGCGCACGAGGTGGAGGCGTTCACCCTCCGGAGCACCTCACACCAGAACCCCTCCATACCCTCTCCCAACTCTTCCTCCCACTTTGCCTTGATCCCTTCCAGCGGTGCCTTCTCCTCTTCCAAAATAGCCCCGTAAACCGCCGACACTACCCCTTTCTCCACTCCCCCTGTCGTCAGCACCTCCTCCAAGCACCATAGGCCAAGTGCGGGCAACTGGGACTAGCTTAAAACTGGGCGGCATGGACTGGTTGGGCCGAAGGGCCTGTTTCCATGCTGTAAACTTCTATGATTCTATGATCCTCCAGCAATGTGGAAGCCACCTCTACTGGGAAGCTCTGTATCTCCTTTTTGGCAAAGTCTCGAACCTGCATGTATCTAAATATTTCCCCCTGCTCCAGCCCATACTTCGCTCCCAGCTCCTTCAATCCTGCAAACTGACCCCCAAGAAACAAATCTTTTAGTGTCCTAATTCCTTTCTCCTCCCATCTCCGAAAACTTCCCTGGCTCAAATCTATGGTTCCCCCAAATTGGCATTTCTCTTGACCCTGCTCCCAACCCGAAGTGCTAACAATTGTATTTATATAGTGGTTTGAAAACATCTCCAAAGCACTTCACAGAAGGGTTATCAAACAAAATGTGACACCGTGTCACATTAAGAGCTGTCATAAGCTTGATCAGAAGTGAGTTTTGAGGAGCATCTTCAAGGAGAAGCGAGAGATTTTGGGAGAGAATTCCAGAGGAGAATTTCAAGATGGCACCGGAGCGAGGTGACTTCTTGCAAGCTGTGCCCAGCAGACCCTCTAATTCTATCTTTTACTCTCGTTCTATGCTTCTAAAATTTCATTCTAACTCTTTTACATTTTATTCTGCAGTCTCTCCTTCCTTCCCTATGTACGGTATGCATTGTTTGTACAGAATGCAAGAAACAATACTTTTCACTGTATACTAACACATGTGACAATAATAAAGCAAATCAGAGCTTAGACCCTCGATAGCCAAGGGGGATCCAGAGGCCAGAATTCCCAATCCCATGGCTACTATTTAAAAGAAGAGCAGGGGTGGTCTGCCTGATGTGTTATGTTCCAGGGAGTCAGTTGATGTGGGATATAACTGGAGCCAATATTTACGCATGTTTGTAAACATTTATTTACACAGCCTCGGATTACAAGCAAGCACCTCCAAACCTCACAGTCATAGTTTTAAGTCAATGTCAATATTGTTAGGGGTTCAAATGAGTCCACACCATCACTCACCTACAAGTACACACGATTAGTACGCAATTAACATATTCCCTTCCCACTCAGTAAAAATTCGACTTCATATGTAAAACCAAAATCTCAAATCAAATTAAAATCAACAACCTTCATTTCCTCAAAGACACCTAATAATTTCTTCGCACATGCATTTCTTTTTGTAAAACACACAGTCGATTACTTGCATTTAATTTTAGAGATTTCCTTTCTCTCCAGCCTTTGTTTCAAGTTGGCAAGGTCAGCCTGTCACCTTTTCTCACTCACCTTTTTTTCATAGAATGTGCATTACCTCACAATGAACGATTATCTGAATATTCTATTTTCGGTATGTTCCTTGTAGAGAATCTCACTGAAACGTTCAACAAATAGAATCCCATATCGACAGCCCCCACAAGGATTTCTGCAGCCAAAGTGCTTTTAACAACCCTTTATATCTTCTTAACTTTCCAAACCAAAGGAAACCCATTTTCACCCAGTTGAATGTTATGAAACCAGCTGTAGGGGGACACCCATCAAGAAGATTAGTGTGTGAAGCATCATTAAAGATGACTAGTTTCATGTTTTTTTGGGTCACCTAAAGACAGGACTGCAAGTACATATTTCTCTAGGTTTAATTTTTGAAAATATCTTACTCGCAACAAAATTTTGAATTTGGGAAGTTTGAACGCAGTTGTTTTTGCTAAAACAATTCTCTTCATTATACCCAGAAGAAATTGAGGGATCTGCTTTTAGTTGGACACCCCTTAATTTCAGCACAGTAGATCTTACATTAGAAAAAAACACACTCCAAGAGAGCATCATTCGAACCAGCCACGCACAGTTTTCCTACTAAGCCTGTTGCCTCGTTTGTGCAGCAATGGAAACACTTCTCTCAGGAAAAGTGTTGCTCTGCCGAAATGCAGCTTTGATGTCGATCGATCGACACCCTGATGAAATAATAATAATCTTCATTGTCACAAGTAGGCTTACATTAACACTGCAGTGAAGTTACTGTGAAAATCCCCTAGTCGCCACATTCCAGCGCCTGTTCGGGTTCACAGAGGGAGAATTCAGAATGTCCAATTCACCTAAAGCACGTCTTTCGGGACTTGTGGGAGGAAACCGGAGCACCCGGAGGAAACCCACTCAGACACGGGGAGAACGTGTAGACTCTGCACGGACAGTGACCCAAGCCGAGAATTGAACCTGGGATCCTGGCGCTGTGACGCAATAGTGCTAAACACTGCGACCATGCCGCCCATGTATGTGGACCAAAGGGCTAACAGGATTTCCCAGCTACCATTCTAACTGTGGGTTATCCACGCTGCTAACAGCACTTAAAATCAATAATTAATAAACAGGGCTTTATCATTGCTGTTTGTGGGAGCTTGCTGTGCATACATTTGTTGCTGTGTTTGCCCACGTTGCAACAGTCAATAAGCTTCAAAAACGACTTCATTATTGAAAGGTGCTTTTGGATGTCCTGAGGTTGTAAAGGTGCTGTATCAATGCAAAATCCTTCAGTTCATAATTTGGGCAATGTTTTTCATCTTTAGTGCCTCGCAGGTCATGATCAATGTGGATTAAGGCCCCCGCTACACAGCCCCTCAAAATATGTATTCTACTACTCTTTAAAAAAACCACCCCTTTGCACCAGTGTGTTGCCACCTTATTCATGCCACCTGATGCAGCGCCCTCTCCGAATGAGATGTCCAAGATGTATTGGTAATCATAGAATCCCTACAGTGCAGAAGGAGGCCATTCAGCCCATCTTGTCTGCACTGACCCTCCTTAACCTAGGCCCACTTCCCTGCCCTATACCCGCAACCCCTTCTAACCTTTGGACGATTTAGCATGGCCAGTCCACCTAACCTGCACATCTTTGGATTGTGGGAGGAAACCGGAGCACCCCGAGGAAATCCACTTAGACATGGGGGGAAATTGCAAACTCCACATGAACAGTAACTCGAGGCTGGTATCGAACCAGGGTTTCTGGCGCTATGAAGCAGCTAGGGACCAACCTATTGGCTGGTTTCACATAATTAGTTAATCTCGTTACCACTGTCCTACCATGTAGCACATAGATTCTTCATGGCCAGTGTATCTTACCTGGCAGGGGTGAAACCATGATCAAGGAGTTGGTTCCCCAGGACGAGGCTAGCCCATTGCACTTCGGGTGTGCTGACGCCTGCAATGTCCCCAAGTGCGGGATACTCAACTGCAATATTTGTGGTAGTGGGGGACTGTTTTCTTTTCAGGAGCTGGTTTAGCACAGTGGGCTAAACAGCTGACTTGTAATGCAGAACAAGGCCAGCAGCGTGGGTTCAATTCCCGTACCGGTCTCCCCGAACAGGTGCCGGAATGTGGCGACTAGGGGATTTTCACGGTAACTTCATTAAAGCCTGCTTGTGACAATAAGTGATTATTATTATATTATAATGGAGACAGTTTGGCAAGTCACCCTGGGGCCTAACTTGGCAATATCCCTCAAAAAGTGACTTGGGGGAGCGGGCAGTGGGGGTTGGGGTTGTGGGGGTTGGGGTTGGGGGGGGGGGGGGGGGGGGGGTGGCAGCAGAAGCTCCTTTAAGTCCAGACTGCAACAGATAATTTATGCTTCATAATTGATTTGGGCGGCAAGGCAGCACAGTGGTTAGCCCTGCTGCCTCACCGCGCTAGGGACCCGGGTTCAATTCCAGCCTCCACAGTGTGACTGTGTGGAATCTGCACCTCCAGGTGCTCCGGTTTCCCCCCCCCCCCCCTAGTCCAAAGATGCGTGGGTTAGGTGGATTGGCCATGCTATGACATTGCCCCTTAGTGTCCAGGAATGTACATGTTAGGCTATGGGACTATAGGGATAGGGCGGGGTGCTCATTCGAATGGTGGTGCAGACCTGATGGGCCGAATGGCCTCCTTCTGCGCTGTTGGAATTCTATAGTTTTTGTTTCAGATTGCAGCACCCACAGCAATTTGCTTTTATCTGTTTCATTTCTAATCTGATCTGACCCTTCCTAATCAAAGTATATTCCTTCCGCTAAATGCCGTAGAATATATCTGCCCTCGTAGGGAGGCACAGGAATCAATCCAGTGAATTTTTGTTGCACCCGTCTAAGGCAAGGATGGGTGAGGATCCTAAAACTCCTCACAGTAGTCCAGGTGTGACCTCACCAAAGCCCCAAACAATTGTAGCAAAACTACCTTCCTCCCATTCTCTTGTAATAAAGGCCATCATACCATCTGCCTTCGACCAATTACTTGTTTTCTGCATGTTTACTTTCTGTGGTTCATGTACAAGGGCAGCTTTTTCCCTCTGAATACCAACATTTACCAGTCAAATTGAGAAACCGTGATGAAGGGGCCAAAGCCCAAGTTGCAAAAACACTCGTTTTCAGAGCTTGAGGGGGGGAGGGGGAGGGGAAAACCAAGAGAAATCTTCAACGGTGAAACAGACTGGGATCATAGATTCCCTACAGTGCGGAACAGGCCATTTGGCACATCAAATCTGCGCCGACCCTCTGAAAGAGCACCCTACCTAAGCCCACCCCCCCACCCTATACCCCATCCCAACTTTTGGACACTAAAGTTTATCATGGCCAATCCATCTAACCTGCACATTTTTGGACTGCGGGAGAGACCCTGAGCACCCGGAGGACGAAGACATGGGGCGAATGTACAAACTTCACACAGACAGTGAGTCAGCCAAGGTCAGAATCGAACCCGGCTCCTTGGCGCGGTGAGGCAGCAGTACTGACCATTGTACATCGGATGTGCCGAGATAAGATGGAGGAAAAGTAATAACGGAGCTACTGGTGGAGAAAGAGAAATGAGAGACTCACGGTCCAATTCCTTGACCCCTGTTCTCTTTCTTTCCCACCCTCCTCAGGTGCATCACTCAACAGTTTAAGCGTTGCCCTCCCTTGCCACCTACAAGTGTGATCATCGCATTCCACAATGAGGCCTGGTCTACCCTGCTGCGGACTGTGCATAGCGTTCTGTACACGGTCCCCGCCCTACTTCTGAGAGAGGTCATCCTTGTGGACGACGCCAGCACCGAAGGTCAGGTGTTTCTAAGTTATTTAGTATCTGGGTTAACACTTTGAGACTGAACCTGTTCTATCGGAACAAACACCAGCAGTTCTGCAATGTAGTAAATCATTGTGGTAGTCACCACTAGCTGTATTATATGTATTACAGTAAGACACATATACTAGAGGTACATGGGTAAATCCCTGCCTGCTGGCTCCGCCCAGTAGGCAGCGTATAAATGTGTGTGCGCGCTGGTGCTGCAGCCGTTCTGGTAGCAGCTACAGGAGGCACAACATCTTTGCTCAATAAAGCCTCGATTAGTCCACTACTCTCGTCTTTGTGGTAATTGATAGTGCATCAATCATCCCGTGGCCCTTCAAAGAAGAGACATCAGGATTTGACACCCAGCCACGTGTGTGAGATATTGGGGCAGGTGACCAAAAACCTTGGTCAGGGGTAGTAGGTTTTGAGGAGGAAATGCCAGCGATTTAGCCCCAGACAGCTGATGGCGTGGCTGACAGTGATGGAATGATTAAAATCATGGATGCGCGAGAAGCGTTGAATTGGAGGGACTCAGATATCTTAGAGGATGCGGAGATAGGGATTTGAGTGAAAGCACGATAATTATAAGTTTAAGGGGTTGCCATATTGGGGACCACAGGAAATCCTGTGGTGCAGTGGGCAGCATCTCTGCCAAACATGTTGAGTGTCAACCTGCAAAATCCTTCCAAATACATGAATGGCCGGCAGTAAGAGCAGGAGAGCGGCTCAGTGGAAGCGCCCTCACACCTGACTCAGAAGATCTCAGGTTCAAGGCCAGCTCCAGAGACCTGAGCCGCCATTAAGTAAGGTCACTTCAG
Source organism: Scyliorhinus torazame (assembly GCF_047496885.1). Classification (NCBI taxonomy): domain Eukaryota; kingdom Metazoa; phylum Chordata; class Chondrichthyes; order Carcharhiniformes; family Scyliorhinidae; genus Scyliorhinus; species Scyliorhinus torazame. The sequence goes on from NC_092720.1 coordinate 205,747,094, forward strand.
GTGCAGCACGGTGGCGCAGTGGTTAGCATTGCTGCCTCACGGTGCTGAGGTCCCAGGTTCGATCCTGGCTCTGGGTCACTGTCCGTGTGGAGTTTGCACATTCTCCCCGTGTTTCCCTTACAAGGTGGATTGGCCGCACTAAGTTGCCCCTTAATTGGAAAAAATTAATTGGGTACTCTAAATTTATTAAACCAAAAGTAAGGTCACTCCTCAGGGCAGTGCTGAGGGAGCGCTGCACTCTCAGAGGTGCCACCTTCCGATGAGATGGTAACCCGAAGCCGTGTCTGCCCTCTGAAGTGGACGTAAAGGATCATGTGGCTGCTCCATCATGATGGCACTTTATTATCCCCAGTGTACGGCCCGGTGTTTATCCCTCAACCATCGTTACTGAAAAACAGGTCATTTATCTCATTGATATTTATTGGAGCTTGCCATGCCATGCACCTTGGGCAGCACGGTAGCACAGTGGTTAGCACTGGGTCACTGTCTGCGCGGAGTCTGCACGTTCTCCCCGTGTCTGCGCGGGTTTCCTCTGGGTGCTCCGGTTTCCTCCCACAAATCCCGAAAGACGAGCTTGTTAGGTAATTTGGACATTCTGAATTCTCCCTCTGTGTACCCAAACAGGCGCCGGAATGTGGCGACTAGGGTTTTTCACAGGAACTTCATTGTAATGTTAATGTAAGCCTACTTGTGACAATAAAGATTATTATAAATTGGCTACCGTATTTCCTACTTCACAGCAGCGACTGCATTTCATTGGCTGTGAAGCGGGTTGAGATGTTCTGAGGTTGTGAAAGGCACTACACAAATGCAAGTTCTTCCTTTGTATTGATGACTGACAGACTAGGGTAAGAAAGGCTATTTAACTGGGAGTCGTTTAACTGGGAGTCGCCCAATTGGGTGACGAAGGATCTGGCCGCTCTCTGGTTGGCAAGGGGGGGGGGGTTTCCCGGCGACGATGGGTGAGCAAGGCGGGAGCGGGAGACGTGGGTTGGTCGAGCGCACAACTTGAAACTTCCAGGAGTATGTCCGATCAGTGTTGATGAGCTTGACGCCCACCATGTTCTTGCTTGCAGCCGACTTGAAGGAGCGGTTGGACAGCTACATCAAGAATCTCCCTATGGTTAAGATGGTCAGACAGCCGGTGAGGAAAGGATTGGTTTCTACCAGGTTGCTAGGGAGCTCCATGGCAAGAGGAGAAGTCCTGGCCTTCCTTGACTCGCACTGTGAGTAGAAATGCTTGTGCTTGCCCTCCATTTACCCAGCATTGTTGTTTCCACCCACAATCTTGGCAGGTCTCCCAGCATTCTGGAAACATCTGAATCAGTGCACAGGAGAGCCAAGCACACCAGGGCCTGTATCAGAGTATAATAACATAATAAATAGAGGCAGGAGTAGACCACAGGGCTGCTATTCAATAGGATCATGGCTAATCCACCTTAACTCAACCTTTCCCACCCAACCAACCCCCCGAGCCTCACCCCCCCTCACCCCCATATCTCGCCCCCAACCCCCCATATCTCTTGATTCTCTGAGAGAATCTGTCCACCCCAACCTTCGGTATATCCAGTCACAGAGCACCCACCACCGCCTGGGGTAGAGAATTCCAAACATTCACAACCTTTTGAGTGAAGAAATGTCTCCTCATCTCAGTCCTAATTAAATGATTGATCTCTTATCCTGAGACTGTGACCCCCCCCCTCTCTCCTCTCCATATTCTAGATTCCTCAGCCAGGGGGAAACAATCTCCCTTCATGTCCACCCTGCCGAACCCCTTCAGAATCTGTAGTCCTATATTCCATATATCGTATGTGTAGCCCTCTATTCCATATATTCCATACATTAAGCACCTAGCCCTATGTCCCATATGTGAAACACACAGCCCTATACATCGAGAGAGTGAATTACGGGGAAGGCAGGATACATGTGCTGCAAAGTACTGGAGAGTGGGCCCAGGTAGGGGTGGGGGCAGACTTGATGGGCCAAATGGCCTCCAGCACTGTAGCAATTTTATGCTTCTATGGAATGTTCTTATTTTTAAATTTAGAGTACCCAATTTTTCTTTCCCAATTAAGGGGCAATTTAGTGTGACCAATTCACCTACCCTTCACATCATTTCGGGTTGTGGGGGTGAGACCCAAGCAGACACGGGGAGAATATCCAAACTCCACACGGACAGTGACCTGGGGCCGTGAGGCAGCAGTGCTAACCACTGTGCCACAGTGCCGCCCTCTATAGAGTGTTATCGAGAGGGGTGGGGTATCAGAGAATATATGGAAAGGATTGAGGACTCAGCGGGCGAGGTACTGGCAGGTTGAGGTACTGGGAAGGGTGGGGTTTCAGAGGGTAAGGTACTGGGAGGAGTTAGTTATTGGAAGGGATGAGTTATTGTGAGCAGGGAATGCTGGAGGGTGGAGAGACTGGGATGGGTCAGTTACTGGAGGGCATAATAGTGGGAGCTGCAAGTACTGGGGGATGAGGTTCTTAGGTGGTGAGATATTGAGCAGATGTGGAATGGGGCGGTGGGGTGGGAGGGGGGAGGCGGAGAGGGGGAGACGGGGGTGGTGGGGGGAGTACTAGAGTGAAAAGTGCTGGAAAGCAACTTTAGACGCTTGTCGGCACTCTGTCTGCATATGGTCCCAGAGTCCAGCCCAACTGTTGTGTATCAGATGTACTGACTGTGCCACCTCCAGGTGAATGCTTTGATGGCTGGCTGGAGCCACTGTTGGCCAGAATCGTGACGCTGAAGCAGGTGGTGGTGAGCCCACAGATCACAGCCATCAACCTACACACCTTCGAGGTGGAGAAACCCTCTCCCTACGACCACAACCACTCCCGTGGCACCTTCGACTGGTCGCTGACTTTCAACTGGGCTGAGCTACCCGCTTACGAGAACGACGCAAGGAAGGATGAAAGCTTCCCTTTCAGGTCAGCAGCGGTAGAACTTGGAACCTCTTCCCTCTCTCCTGCGATGAGGCTTTTTCTTCTTCAATCCACCATTTCATTTTTATTTAATTCTGCACCAGTTTGACCTAACTTCTGAGCCAGAGATCATGGAGAATATATCTTAGGCTTCTGCACCAGTGTCACACTAAAGGAGAGGCTCAGTGGGTAGCACTCTGGCTTCAGAGTCTGAAAGTCCAAGGTTCGAGTCCCACTCCACCGACTCTGCAATACATGACTAAGGGAGCTCTGCACTGTCAGAGATGCCGTCCCGTGGATCAGATATTAAATCTGATATTTAACCCTGCCAAGTGAACCTTAAAAAAAAGAATCCCATGCTGTTATTTCGAAGAAGAGTGGGCAATGTTCCCTCTGGCGTCCTGGCCAGTATTCATCCCACAGCCAACACGGCAGCATGGTAGCATAGTGGTTAGCACAATTGCTTCACAGCTCCAGGGTCCCTGGTTCGATTCCCGGCTTGGGTCACTGTCTGTGAGGAGTCTGCATGTTCTACCTGTGTGTGCGTGGGTTTCCTCCGGGTGCTCTGGTTTCCTCCCACAGTCCAAAGATGTGCAGGTTAGGTGGATTGGCCATGATAAATTGCCCTTAGTGTCCAAAATTGCCCTTAGTGTTGGGTGGGGTAACTGGGTTATGGGGACAGGGTGGAGGTGTGGGCTTGGGTAGGGTGCTCTTTCCAAGAGCCAGTGCAGACTCGATGGGCCGAATGGCATAAATTCTATGATATAATCATTAAAACAAATGAAGTACTCGATTGTTTGTGGGAGCTGGATGAACACAACTGATTGCTCTGTATCCTACGTGACAATGCTGACTATAATTCGGAAGTGCTTCATTGTGAAAGGTTTGGCACATCTCGAGGTCATGAAAGGTCTGGGGCTGGATTCTCCACCCAGCCGCGCCGCGCCACATTTCTGTTTCAGCACGCCTGCGGGATTCTCCGTTGCAGCGGTTGGTCAATGGGGTTTCCCATTGTGGGGCAGCCCCACGCCGTCGGAAACCCCCGGACTACCGGCAAAACAGAGCATCCCGCCGGCAGAGAATCCAGCCCCTGGTCTTTTTCCTTCCCTGCCTTTTGGGTGAAGTGTCAAACCGTGAGCCCTCCCACCTGCTCAGCTGGGCGCGTAAGAGGTTCTGCGACCTTTCGAAGAGAATGAATGAATTCCCCCAGCGAAGATCTGCCGCTCAGCCAGAAACGAACGGAGACAGAACTAATTGGTCATTCATCTCATCGCTGATGATGGGACTTTGCTGAGTGCAAATTGCCTGCTGCGTTTGCCTTCAGAACAACTGACTCAGGGCAGCACTGTGGTGCAGTGGTTAGCATTGCTGCCTCACAGCGCCGAGGCCCCAGGTTTGACCCCCGCTCTGTCCGTGTGGAGTTTGCACATTCTCCCCATGTTTGCGTGGGTTTTGCCCCCACAACCCAAAGATGTGTAGGGTAGGTAGATTAGCCATGCTAAATTGCCCCTTAATTGGAAAATATGAATTGGGAACTCCAAATTGTTTTTTAAAAAAAGAACTGACTACACTTTGGAAAGTGATCCATTGGCAGTAAAGCAGCACAGGGTGTTGGGTGAATGTAAAAAGTTACCCCTGTTGTGTCTGTCCAACTGCGTAGAGAATGAGTTTGGAAAAATGTATGGAGTTACACCGAATCTCGGGTGCAGAAACAGGCCATTCAAGTGGTCTGTGTCGTCATTTATGCTCCTCAGCAGCTTCCTCGCACCCACTTTGTCTCTCCCTAACAGCATTCTCTTCGATTTCTTTCCCCCCCTCAAGGGCCTGGCTAGGCTCCTCTTAAATGTATCAATGCTATTTATCCCGACCATTCCTTGTTGTAGCAGGTTCCACTCTCTGGGCAAAAGAAGTTTCTCTCGAATTCCCTATTGGGTTTATCAGTGACTCCTTTACATTTACAACCTCTTGTTTGAGAGCCAGCCGCCCACAAGTGAAACATTCATCCCCATACATCCCCATCGGTCTTCAGCACCTCTAAATTAGGCCACCCCCGCAAACATTCTGAGGTAGGCACCACAGGGGGCTGGAGGGGTATGGGGCACAGGCAGGAAAGTGGAGTTCAGGCCACAGTCAGATCAGCCATGATTGTATTGAATGGCGGAGCAGGCTCGACAGGCTGTAAGGCCTACCCATGGCCCTTTGTTCTATTTTCTACTCAAAAGATGCCCCAACCTGTTTGATCTTTTCTGCTGAGTACATCTTTTTAGTTCTGTTGTCAATCTTGTGAATCTTTTTTTTTTTAACTTTCTCTGGTCACTCTGTATCCTTTACACAATATGGAGACCAGAATTGTTCACAGTGCTTCGTCTGGCCCATTTTTATTATTTTTAAAAAAATTTTTTTTAGAGTACCCAATTCATTTTGTTCCAAATTAAGGGGCAATTTAGCATGGCCAATCCACCTGCCCTGCATATCTTTGAGTTGTGGGGGAGAAACCCACTCAGACGCGGTGAGAATGTGCAAACTCCACACAGGGCCGGGATCGAACCTGCGACTTCAGCGCCGTCAGGCAGCAGTGCTAACCACTGCGCCACCGTGCCACCCTCGTCTGGCACATTTAACGTTAACTTCCCAACTTTTCAATTTGATCACCGTAAGATGCGGGTTCAGTGCTTTCTCTGCTATTTTATGGCCTTGTTAACTTGCATTGTCTTTTAGAAGACAATAATTTGTCAAGAAGTGATGTTCGCCAATCAGCTGACACAAGACTTTAATGCTTCCCTTTTTTTTCAGGACACCAGTAATCTCTGGCGGAATCTTTGCTGTCTCCAAGGCCTACTTTCAACATATTGGCACCTATGATGCCCAGATGGAGATATGGGGTGGAGAGAATTTAGAGCTGTCTTTCCGGGTAACATAAGCCCCTATAAGTAAGACTAAATGTAATGATTGAGTCATCTTGCAATATCCAGATAGCTTACATTTGTGAACTGCGTGCACTGTAGAATCACTTTGTACTGATCCCTCTTTGCCGTGATCAGGGACCCGTGTTTGGCTCCCAGTCTCAGAAATTAAAAATTCTCGTCCCTTGTTTTCAAATCCCTCCACGACCTCACCCCTCACTACATCTGCCTCACGACATTTGCCTCCTCCAGCCCTACAACCTCCGAGATCTGTGCACGCCTCCAATTCTGGCATCTGCGATTTCCCATCACCTTCATCATTGGATACAATGCCGCGAGCTGCGTTAGCCCCAGAGAGCTGTGGAGTTGCCTCCGTAAATCTTTCATTCCCTCTCTTCCTGGGAAACATTGCTGACCCGGACTCTGGTTTAAAGGGCACAATTTCAAAATTTACAAATGGCACAAAGCTTGGAAGTATTATGAACGGTGAAGGGGTAAGACTTCAAGAGGGCATAGACAGACAGGTGGAACGACAGACACATGGCAAATAACATTTTACATGGAGAAGCGTAAAGTGATTGACGTTGGTAGCAAGAACGAGGAGAGGCAACATAAAATAACAATTCTAAAGTGGCTGCAGGAACAGAGAGAGCCGGGGTTTTATTTGCACAAATCATCAAAGGTGGCAAGGCAAATACCGGTATCGGTGTCCCGCGAAATGGAAGCTCTCCTCCCCACACCACTCCCTCCTCCTTTGGAGAACCTGCAGCTCCATGGTGCCATTATCCACATTCTGACTCTCCTCACCCTTAACCTCACAGACAGCAAGTACATCAGACGAGATACCGCCATTTGATAGTTCACTTCCTGTGGATTCTTGTTCGCCGTCTCTCACCCGGGCTCACCAACGCTTTTGGTCACACCAGTCCGGCAGGGTGGCACAGCGGCACTGCTGCCACACAGTGCCAGGGAGCAGGGTTCAATTCTGGCCTTGGGTGACTGCGTGCAGTTGGCATGTTCTCCCCGTGTCTGCACATTTCTTCTGGGTGCTCCGGTTTCCTCCCACAGTCCAAAGATGTGTGTAGGTTAGGTGGATTGGTCACCTCACCTCCACGCTAAAATTGCCCCTTTGCACAGGTTAGGTTACGGGGATAGGGCTGGGTGGACGGGGAGTGGACAGGGGTAGGGTGTTCTTTAGGGGGGTCGGTGCAGACCCGATGGGCCGAATGGCCTCCTTCTTCACTGTAGGGATCCTGTAGACTGTAGACTGGGTCTACGCCTTACCACAAGACGTGGCTGTAGTCTGAGACCATCTTTCCAAAAACTGCTGCTTTGAAAGTCAAAGCATCTCCAACTCCAACTGGTTTACCACACTGGGCTAAATCGCTGACTTTTAAAGCAGACCAAGGCCAGCAGCACGGTTCAATTCCCGTACCAGCCTCCCCGAACAGGCGCCGGAATGTGGCGACTAGGGGCTTTTCACAGTAACTTCATTGAAGCCTACTTGTGACAATAAGTGATTTTCATTTCATTTCACCTCTGGTGACTCTGACCTGGAGAGTTGGCCACAGAGACATTGCCTGCCGATGTGTTTGTTCGGGACAAGGAAGATTTCTTTCTCTTTCTCTGCACACTAATTTGCACACGTGACTAAAAATGTAATTACCTCAAGCTTACGTGAACAACTACTGGAGGCAAAAAAGCAGTACCTTCTTCTTCTCTCTCTCTTCCTCCCCCCGCCGGCCCCCCTGCACCAAATTCCCAACCTCCGTGTGACCACTGTTTGGAAAGACAAATCAACCTTCTGAGATCCTATCAAATACTTTGTTTTTTTTTAGAAATTTAGAGTATCCAATTACTTTTTTTTCCCAAATCAGGGGCAATTTAACGTGGCCAATAGTGCAGCATGCGGCACAGTGGTTAGCACTGGGACTACAGTGCTGAGGACCCGGGTTCGAATCCTGGCCTGGGTCACTGTCCGTGTGGAATTTGCACATTCTCCCCGTGTTTGTGTGAATTTCACCCCCACAACTCAAAGATGTGCAGGTTAGGTGCATTTGCCACGCTAAATTGCCCCTTAATTGGGAAAGAAAAATAATTGGGTACTCTAAGTTTATTGAAAAAAAAGAAAATAAAAATTTTGCGTGGCCAATCCACATACTCTGTGCATCTTTTTGGGTTGTGGGGGTGAGACCCACACGGGCACGGGGAGAATGTGCAAATTCGAACCCGGGCCCTCGGCACCGTGAGGCAGCAGTGCTAATCACTGCGCCACCATGCCGCCTTATCAAATACTTTGTTGCTGCAACTCTTTTTAATGATCAGTGCAATTGTGTAGTGGGCACACTATAGGCCATTCACCTTTACTCGAAGACAGTTAGCCAGATTGAAGCATTCTTAATCTACACCCTGGGCAATACAGGATTGTTTGGGTTACTCATTTTTATTTCGAGTTTCAAAGTACAGGAACAGGCCATGTAGCCCGGCAGATCCGTGCCGGAGTTTCCCGGCTCCCAGCAAGCGTCTACCCTCTCTCGCCCTGTCAGCATATGTCCTTTCTCCCTCATGTGTTTATCTAGATTCCCCCCTCATGTGTGCATCAGTTCAGATGAGATGTTAACCCCAGGCCCTGTCTGCTGAGATGCAAACCCTCCCATGGCTACGACCTCAAAGACATTTATCGCTCAGGCAACGCTTAAAACAGATGAGCTTTTCTTTGCTGGTTGTGGGATCTTGCTGTGCATAGGTTGGCTGGCACGTTTCCTCCATCGCCATGCTGACCAAACTTCAAATTGCGGAACCATAGAATTGCTACAGTGCAGAAGGAGGACATGTGGGCCATCGAGTCTGCACCACCCCGAGGCCCACTACCGAGGCCCACTATCCCTGTAGACCCATAGCCCCACCTAAACTGCACATCCCTGGACAGTAAGGGTCAATTTAGCAAGACCAATCCACCTACTGTGCACATCTTTGGGCTGTGGGAGGAAAGCGGAGCACCCGGAGGAAACCCACGCAGACACGGGAAGAACGTGCAAACTCCACACAGTCAGTCACCCGAGCCCGGAAGTGAACCGAGTCATTGGTGCTGTGAGGCAGCAGTGCTAACCACTGCGACACCATCCCACCCAGAAAGCACTTAATTGGACAGTAAAGCCCCTTGAAACAGCTGAAGACCATGAAAAGCGCTGGATAAATGCACAGTTCTGAATCGGGGGCGGGGGGGGGGGGGGGAGAAAGTCAGAACTCATGAAGATTTTAACTACCTCCCGATTCTCCGCTCCCCCCCCTCTCCCCGGCTCCCCACACCTCCCCTGTACCAGGACTAACTGAATGTTATCACTCGCAGGTCTGGCAATGTGGCGGGCAGGTTGAGATTGTGCCTTGCTCTGTTGTGGGACATGTGTTTCGCAGCGACACCCCGTACACCTTCCCAGATGGAGAGCAGGTTGTGTATCGCAACCTGGTGCGGCTGGCTGAGGTGTGGATGGACGAGTACAAGAACATCTTTTATCATCGGATCCAGAGAGCAGCGGAGATCGCGCAGAAGGTAACTCCAACCGAGAGGGTTGGGATGTTGTGGGGGCTGCCTCAGCAGGGCCATTCCTGGAGTCATTTTAAGGACAGTTAATAAAACGTCCAGGATCCTGGGCTTTATAAATGGGGCATAGATTACAACAGGGAGTAAGTTATGAGAAGCTTGTATACAAACACTGTTTGGGCCCTCAACTGGAGCAGTTTGCGTCCAGTTCTGGGCACCACACTTTAAGAAAGATGGGAAGGCATGACAGAGGGTGCGGAAAGAGGGTGCAGAAATGTTTCCCGAGGTCCAGGGATGAAGTTGAGTAGATAGATCGGAGAAGCTGGGGTTAGTTTTTCTTGGAGGAGAGAAGCTTGAGATGAGATTTGGTAGAGATGTTCAGAACCATGAGGGATCTGGACGGTGTAGACAGGACAAACTGCTCCCATTGGTGGAAAGATCGAGGAGCAGAGGGCACAGATATACAGCGATTAACAAAAGGTGCAATGGTGACACACGATAAAAAACCTTTACAGCGAGTAGTTGAAACCTGGAATGCACTGCCTGGGAGTGTGGTGGAGGCAGGGTCAGTCGTGAAAATCAAAGGGAATTGAATCATTATCTAAAAAGGAAACATTTACAGGGCTGCGGAGGAAAGGCAGGGCATGGGTCTTGTAGCGGACTGGCATGGACGCAATGGGCCTTTATTCTGTGCTTGGAACCGTTCTATTACTCTCTTCGAATGGACTTAGTCGGAGCGCACATGGATCTCTATGAGATCACGCATGGAGTACTGCACGATCACACGTGGGGCGCTCTGGGACCGCGCTCGGGGGAGCGTCCAAACTTCTGGGGATGACATTTACAGCCCCGTTGCGGCAGGGGTGGGGCCGGAAAATGCGACAAACCGCTCAAAAGTCCATTGAGTTCAGCAGGACCGGAAGATCCATCGACAGGAGGGGCCGTAGAATTTCACCCCTGGTCTCCATGTTGAATAGCGAAGGTGGAGAAATGATTTTATAGGTCTGTTACCAGGGACGATTTGATAAGTCGGACCTGATTTCTGTCGACAAGAGAAAGCTGATGGGCAATATTTCCCACTGTTCCTTTACCCCCATACATTTTAGTCTATTTGCCTAATTAACCTTTGCCGACCCTCCCCATGTCAGAGAGGCCGGCCTGCCGATCGGTGGGCACCGATCATGGGCCAGACCCCATTTGAGCCCCCCCTCGGTGCAGGATCCTCCCTCCCCTCCCGCAGGCCGCCCCCCGCCCCCCCCCAGCGTTCCCGCGCTGTTCCCGCCGGCAGCGACCAGATGTGGACGGCGGCAGGGGGAACCCGCCATTTTGGGCAGGCCGCTCAGCCCATCCGGCACTGAGAATCGCAGGGGTACCGGTGAATCGCCATTTTGGCTGTCTCGGGCGATTCACTGGACCCCGCCGCGCAAAACGCGATTGTGCCGATCTGGCCGCTTCCGTGAATCGCGGGAGGGCGTCGGACCGGCATCGCGGGAAAATTTGGCGACCCAGGCGATTCTCCAAACCAGCGCGGGAACGGAGAATCACGCCCATGCATTCCATGATGTGGAGATGCCGGCGTTGGACTGCGGTGAGCACAGTAAGAAGTCCGAGTTAGGGGAAGGAAAGCCCCATGGCTTTGTTTGTGTTGAAAATTCTTGCTTAGGGCTGAGTGTATCACTTTCAAGCTTAACGTGGAATTCATTTGTATTGTGGTAACCAATTCCCATCTTTTAACATGAGATTACTAATTAACCTACCTCATTGCAATCACAATACTAGAGCATAAATAGCAATTTCCCACTCCACAGTCCTCCCCCTAGCTCGAGGCCTCATTCCTCTTCGCACCTCTCTCTTGACCGTCCAGTGGAGCCCTTACCTCCTCTAGCAGTCATCCGTAAATGTCTGCCCACTTTCCTTCCCCTAACTCGGACTTCTTACTGTGCTCACCGCAGTCCAACGCCGGCATCTCCACATCATGGAATGCATGGGCGTGATTCTCCGTTCTCGCGCTGGTTTGGAGAATCGCCTGGGTCGCCAAATTTTCCCGCGATGCCGGTCCGACGCCCTCCCGCGATTCACGGAAGCGGCCAGATCGGCACAATCGCGTTTTGTGCGGCGGGGTCCAGTGAATCGCCCGAGACAGCCAAAATGGCGATTCACCGGTACCCCTGCGATTCTCAGTGCTGGATGGGCTGAGCGGCCTGCCCAAAATGGCGGGTTCCCCCTGCCGCCGTCCACATCTGGTCGCTGCCGGCGGGAACAGCGCGGGAACGCTGGGGGGGGGCGGGGGGCGGCCTGCGGGAGGGGAGGGAGGATCCTGCACCGAGGGGGGGCTCAAATGGGGTCTGGCCCATGATCGGTGCTCACCGATCGGCAGGCCGGCCTCTCTGAAGGAGGACCTCCTTTCTTCCGCAGCCCCGCAAGATCCGTCTGACATCTTCTTGCGGGGCGGACTCGGGGAGGATGGCAACCACCTATGCGCGGGTGACGCCAGTTATGCGGCGCCGGCCGCGTCATGTATGCGGTGCCGCCTTTACGCGGCGCCAAAGCCTGGCGCGCGTAAATGACGCGGCGCCGCGCCTAGCCCATTTTAGGGCCCAGAATCGGTCGGGATAGGGGCCATTTCATGCCGTCGTGAACCTCGACGGCGTTCACGACGGCGCGAACAATCTGTCTCCATTTCAGAGAATCGCGGCCCATGTGTGTGAAATCAGATGCTGTGCTCCCTCTGTCTCACTCGCTCTGGAAGCTTCAAGAGACATGGAGTCTCCTGCCTTTTTATCAGAGTGAGTGGAGCTTGCAAGCTATTTGAAATAAAATAAATCAATACCTACAATCCGACTCAGGGTTTCACTGAGACCAGACTGGGGGCAGAAAGAACTCAATATCGTCATTATGACTGAAAGAAAATAGAGTGAAATATAGAGAGGGTTGAGATGAAGGAGATTGGGAGGAGACCCATGTGGAGTGTAAACATCAACAGTCTAGTTGGGCTGAAAGAGCAGTATTGGGTTGAGTCAAGGTGGGGGCAGGATATGGAAATGAGGCAAGTTAATATACCAATCAGCTATGATCTCACTGAATGGCAGAACAAACACATGGAGCTGATTGGCTTCCTACTGTTGCTATACTCTTTCCTTCCAATTGGATGTCGCCAACACTTCGATTATGACAAATTTCCAGCGTACTACCTTCAACGGTGGCCCAGGGGAAACAGGGGGGCCATTAATAATTGTGGTTCCTTCACCCTTATTTTGTTTTGCACTTTTGGCTCATTAGTTGTGAAAATGTAGTGGTCGTGGTGAAGTGGCTGTTTTGACTGGCAGCCGAGTCTTGGGTAATGAAGAGCGTGCTCCCTTTCCAATTGGCGGTGGGAAGGAGGGCGCAGCTCCCAAGGATGGACATGTTGGGTGGCAAATGGTGGTACCGTGGAGCGAGGGAACTCTTGGAGGTCAGAGGTCATGTGACGAGGACTCCAGGGTGACATCCAACCAGAGTTGGCTACCTGAGTCTCCAGTGGCCGACTGACCATTGTCAGCTGAGGCGGGAATTTAGTGGGAAGCACCCGGGCGGGGGGGGAGGAAACCAGCATCTTCTGGAGAATTGGGAATGCTGCACCAGGGGATTGCGGCTGAGTAATCTGTGTCCTCCCCCTTTCTTTCAAGGGCTTGTTCGGTGACATATCTGAGAGGAAGAGGATTAGGGAGAGGCTGCAATGTATGAATTTCACTTGGTACCTCAACAACATCTACCCAGAGCTGTTTGTACCAGACATCCGCCTAACGGCATACCCAGCGGTGAGTTGGCTGAGCTTTCCCTGTGGATTGATTGCTTCAGAGTGTAGGAGCTTGACTGAAGCTTCGCTTGCGGCAGTTCACAATGTCAATACAAAACAACAACAGCTTACATTCATATATCCCCTTTAACCGAGCAAATCACCCCAAGAGCACGATCAGACAGAATTCCACACAGAGCCACTTAAGGGAATGTTCGATCAGGTGACCTAAAAGCTTGGTCAAAAGAGGAGGTTTCAGGGAGCATCTTTGTGGAAGAGAGCGAGAGAAAGGTGGTGAGTTTTTCTTTTCGTATTCTTCGATGAGATCTGGGTGTCTCTGGCAAGGCCGGTTTTTGTTGTCCTTGAATGGAGTGTCAACCACCTTTGCTTTGGGTTTGGGGTCATGTGTAGGTCGGACCAGGTAAGGACGACAGGCTAGGCAGGCTGTGATGTCACTCGTGGGAGGGGCTAGGCCTGTTTTGAGTTTCATTATCAGCCCTGCCCTGTGTCTGTAGTTTATAGTTGAATTTTTAAGTAGGTCTGCTATCTGAGGAAAGGAGGTGTGTTTCTCCGACTGATTTCTGAAAGCTTCTCTCCCAAGGACTTTGTGAATAAATCTGTAATCCACTGAGAGTTAACTGTATCAATAAGTGGCCTTTGACCTGTGTGTGTGGATTTTGCTTGATTGAAATTTTCTAAAGACATGGTAAAGTACGCTGAAAGACCTTTCTTTTTTTTGTGAGGACTGTAGAACTTAATTGAAAAGCTGTTTTTTGCTTGGATGTTAATGGGGTTAATCCTGTGTTAATACTAAACTTTGTTTCAATATAAAATATCCCTAGGTGTCAGTGGAATCAAGCCAGGAGGGAAGTATCCTTTCCTCGCAGTTTGCAAATTGAAAGATTGTTGGGGGGGGTGGTGAGGTCTTATCCAGTTTCCTGATATAAATTAGGGTCCGGCCTGGGTACTGTAACAGGTAACAATGAGGGGGGGGAAGGCGAATGGGCAAGACCTGAGGAGGGTTTCAAAATGGAGACCCGACCAATATTCTAGGGGGGGGGGGGGTCAGCAGACCGTTTACTTGCTGCAGAAGGTAGACAGAGGCTGCAGCTCGGAGAGCCCACACATTTATACTCCGCCTACTGGGCAGAGCCAGCAGGCAGGGACCTACCCCCGTACCTGTAATACCCCTCGTATGCGGTATATACAACACAACAGTGGTGACTACCACATAGCCAAAGTGTGAACTCCGGCTGGAAGAGCAGAGGGTTGCCCGCCGGATGCGCTTCCCGCTTTTGCCGCCACATTTTTAAATGCTTTGACAAGGGGTGTATCCCACAACCTCACAATGTGGGGGTGGGCTCGGATCGAGCCTGGCCCGCCAGTAACTTCGGCTTTCAAAAGGGTGCTCCGCGGAATGTTAAAACAAAATTACAAGTGGAATTCCCCCTCCATCATGAAACCCCCGGCACCTTCCCCCCCACCCTCTGCACCACGAGGGCACTGTTCACTTCCCCAAGGTATTGCCCCAAGGCACAAACCCGAAACGTTAAGACTTGTTTCACTCTCCACAGATGCTGCCAGACCGGCTAAGATTTTTGGCTCAATGGATAACTCACCCGGTTGTCCCTCCGTCAGAAGTTTGTGCATTCAAGTTCCACTCCAGAGATGTTTTTAAAAATATATTTTATTCAAAGCATTTGCAACTAAAGTAGAAGATTAACCAAACAATTTTATAAACAACCAACACCCACTCCCACTCCCCCCCCCTCCCGCTCCTCTAATACCGCCCCCTTCTCACATCCTGCCTTCCCCATTTTAACCCCCTTACCCCCCCACCCACACTGTATTGTATTATGTTGATGCCCTTGTGGGCTCCGCCTATGGCTCCGCCCCCTCGGGGGAGGTATATAGATCTGCAGCCTGTAGGCGGTACTCAGTACAGGGCAGTCGCAGGCAGGCACAGATCTAGCTGTTTAAAACCACTGTTCACTTCAACTCTTTATCTCGTGTGAATTGATGGTCGCATCACCCCCGACCCCTCAAACCTCCTTAAAGAAATCAGTAAACGGCTTCCACCTCCGGGTGAACCACCCGTCGTCCCCCTCAAGCCGAACTTAGCCTCCAGCCGCAGGAATTCCACCGGGTGGCTCACCCACACCCCTGCTTTCGGCAGCTCCGAGTCCCACCACCCGAGCAAAACCCGTCTCCGGGCTGTCGAGGAGGCAAAGGCCAAAACATCGGCCTTTCTCGCCCACCTGCTCTCCCAGATCGTCCGACACCCAATATCGCCACCTCTGGATTCGGGACCCCTGCCAGAACCCCCTCCACCATGGACATGCCCAGATCATGCGGGCGTGATTCGCAGGGCCTATCCGCTCTCCGCCAACACCTATCCTCTACCCCCTCAAAAAGCCTACTCATCCTTGCCACCGTCATATGCACACTATGGATCACTTTAAACTGATTGAGGCTTAGCCTCACACACGACGAGGACGCGTTCACCCTCCGCTAGGCCTCTGCCCATGTCTCGGCCCCCCATTTCCCATCCCAGTTCCTCCTCCCACTTACGCTTTATGTCCCCCTCCAGGGCTTCCTCCTAATCCATCAACTCCTTATCGACATTGGACACCTTCCTCTCCCCTATCTCCTCCCTCAACAGCACCTTGTCCTGCAACCCCAGAGGCGGCAGCCCAGGAAAGGATGGCAACTGTCTCCTTACAAAGTCCTCAAATTTGCCCCCTACAAACAGATCGCCAAATCGCTAGATCCCTGCCTGTCACAACCCCCCCACCCCCCTCCCCCCCACCCCCCACCCCCCAGCGCAAACCTTATCGCAGCTCGGTGCCCACACAGAGGCACCCTCCAACCCCAAATGCTGCATCCACTGCCCCCACACCCTTAGGGCTGACACCACCACTGGACTCACGGAGTAACTGGCCGGCGAGAACGGTCGAGGCGCAGACAACAAAGCCCATAAACACGTTCCCCTACACGATGCCGCGCCTCCATCCAACCCCATGGTGACCCCTCCCTCACCACCCATTTCCTAACCATAGCGATATTCGCCGCTCAGTAATAATTCATCATATTAGGCAGCGCCAGCCCACCTCGCCCTCACTCCAAGAAAGCTCTCCTAACCCGCAGGGTCCGTCTCCCCCACCCCCCCCCACACACACACACACAATAATCCCGAGATCAACCCATTGACCTTCCTAAAAAATGACTTAGGGACAAAGATTGGGAGGTTCTGGTACACAAACAGAAATCTAGGCAGCACCGTCATTTTTACTGCCTCCACCCACCCTGACAGCAGCAGCACATCCCACCCTTTCATCTGCTCCACCAGCCGAGCCAGGTTCAACGTGTGCAGCTGCGCCCAGCCCCACGTCACCTGGATAACCAAACATCCGAAACACTCCCCCACCACCCTGAAAGGCAACTCCCCCAACCTCCTTTCCTGCCCTTCAGTCTCAATCAGGAACACCTCGCTCTTCCCCATATTCGACTTGCATCCCGAAAATTGGCCAAATTCCTGTAAGGTCCCCATGATGTCTCCGATGCTGCCCAACGTGTCTGAAATATACAGCAACAGGTCATCCGCATATACTGAGACCCTGTGCTCGACGCCCCCCCCCCCCCCCCCCCCCCCCCACCCCCACCCCACCACCACCACCCAATCCCTCTCCAGTCCCTCGATGCCCTAAGCGTCATTGCCGGCGGCAATCGCCAAGGCAAAGAGCAACAGGGCGAGTGGGCCTTGTCCCATGATGCAGCCTGAAGTACCCAAACTCACTTGGTTCGTCCGCACGCTTGCGAACCCAATCCACAAACCTCTGCCTGAACCTGAACTGCCCCAACACCTCCCACTCCACCCGATCGAACACCTTCTCCGTATCCATCGCCACCACTACCTCACCTCCTGCGCTCTGAAGGCATCATGATTACATTAAACAAACTCCTCACATTTGCCGACAATGCCTCCCCTTCACAAAACCAGTTTGATCTTCGCCTATTACCACCGGGACGCAGTGCTCGATTTGCGCCCCCCCCCCCAAGCCATATAACCTTCTATAAAATGCCTCACACGCGCTATTGATCCCCTCCGGGTCCATCACCACCTTACCCTTATCATTCCTTACTCTGTCAATTTACCTCGGCGCCTCGTGCTTTTTCAACTGATGGGCCAACATCCTGCTGGCCTTCCCCCCCTGGATTCTGACCCTCCGTAACTGCCCCACCACCTTCTCTGTAGACACTAGCCCATACTCCATCTGGAGCCTCTGCCTCTCGTTCAGCAGCCCTGCCTGTGACGCCTCCGAGTATCTCCTATACACCCTCAAAATCTCATCCAGTCTTGTCATCTCTACCAGCTCTGCTTTCTCCCTGTGCCCCCGAATTGAAATGAACTCCCCCTAACCACCACCTTGAGCGCCTCCCACAACGTGGCGGCCGTGACCTCCCCGTGTCGTTTATCTGTACAAAATCCCGGATGGCAGCCCCCACCCGCACACAGACCTCAGCAACGCTGACCCCCCCCTGTTCACGCGCAAGTCCACCCAGTGCGGCTAATGGTCGGAAACCACATCGACGAATACTCCGAGGCAACCCCCGCCAGCAACGCCTTATTTAGCATGGAAAAAAATCAATCCGGGAGTACACCCAGTGCACGTGGGAGAAGTATGAACCGCCCCCCCATGTACTCCATAAACCCCACCCTCGACGACTTGGGACTCGACCGGTCTAAGCTCAGTTCTTTCACTATTAAAATCCCCCCCCCATAATCAGCAGATGCAAGTCTAAGTCAAGAATCTTCCCGAACACCCGCCTAATAAAACCAACATCATCCCAATTCGGGGCATAGACGTTTACCAGAACTACCGGCATCCCCTCCAACTTTCCACTCACCATCACATATCTCCCCCCTCAACCCCGGATCGGCCACAAAACTCCCCACCTCAAACGCTATCCATTTATTAAACAACACTACCACCCTCCTCGTCTTCATAACCAGCCCCGAATGGAACACCTGGCCCAGCCATTCTTTCCTCAACCTTGTCTGATTCCCTATCTTTAGGTGCGTTTCTTGCAAAAAAAGGCCACGCCTGTCTTCAGGCTCCTCAGGTGCGCGAACACACGCGACCGTTTGACCGGCCCATTCAGTCCCCTCACGTTCCGCGTGACCAGCCTGGTCGGGGGGCTCCTCGCCCCCTTCCTCTGCAGATCAGCCATACCCCTTTTTAAGCCAGCCTCCGGCCCGTGTCACGCGACCCTCCAGATCCGCCCTCGGATGTCCCCCATCATCGACCTCCTTTCAACTGCGCCACACTAACTACACCCCTGTCAGCAACCCTCCCCTCCCTCAAACAAAGGACCAGACTCCTCCTCCCCTCCCCCAACACCTGCCTCCTGGCAACCCCCCACCTCACGAAATATAAGCCTTTTTTTAAGCTTGGGAAATGAACATGCTAAACAGGATAAAATGTTAAGCTTAACAACATGGGGGGATAATACATTGAGAAGCATGTCGGAAAGTTTCAAGGCTACCTCGAGGAATTATATTGGTGAGTTAACCAGGTTCGAGACTGAGTCCCGGGTGGGTGTTAGATTAACGAGTCTCGGCCTTTGCGAGTCAGGTCACGACCACGGTCGAGGGTTTCAGTGGGGTTCTCCAGATACATCAGCTGCAAATCTGCAACGTGGTTTCACACCAGTGACTCTTCCCCGAAGCCATTTCTAACGCTCTCATTTTTACTACCTTTACAGCTGATGAACAGAGGGACCCAGCTCTGTTTGACCATTGGACTGGCTAGAAGCTCTGTGTTAATGTACCCCTGCCACAGTCTCCAGGAACATCAGGTAAACAGGCGAGAGGGAGAAATAACGGCGAGGGAAACCTCAAAACGTGCCCAGTGATGCTGTTGGCCACGGGGCAGTTCCTGGCATCACTGTTTTCTGAATCGTGCCGACAAGAAAGTGCCCGATGCCTGCTCTGCATTGGCCACAGTCACAGCGGCTGTCAGCAACGACTCAGTTCTCACCTCTGGGTCAGCATGTTCAACACCCATTCCAGCGACTGGAGCACATAAATCTAGGCTGACATTCCCAGCACAGTACTGCGGGTGCGCTGCACTGTCAGAAGTGCCAGTCAGTGTACAAAACTTTAAACAGGGGCCTTGTATGCCTCCGGGGTTGTTGTAAAAGACCCCATGGCAGTGCTTTAATGAGGGAGAGGGAAGTTCTTCCCAGTGCGCCAGGAGCAGGGATGTGTTACAATTATAAAGGGCCTTGGTGAGGCCACACTTGGAGTACTGTGTGCACTTTTAGTCTCCTTTTCTGAGGAAGGATGTTCTTGCTCTCGAGGGAGTGCAGCAAAGGTTTACCAGACTGATTCCAGGGATGGCGGGACTGTCATATGAGGAGAGATTGACGAGGTTGGGATTGTTCTAGCTGGAGTTCAGCAGAATGAGAAGAATCTCATAGAGACTTATAAAACTCTAACAGGACTAGACAGGGTAGATGCAGGGAAGATTTCAGAGTAAACCATTTCGGACAGAGATAAGGAGACACTTCTTCACGCAAAGAGTGGTGAGCCTGTGGAATTCATTACCACAGGAAGTAGTTGATGCTAAAACTTTGAATATATTCAAGAGGCAGCTGGAAATAGCACTTGGGGAGAATGGGATCAAAGGCTATGGGGAGAAAGCAGGATTAGGCTATTGAGTTGGATGATCAGCCATGATCGTGATAAATGGCGGAACAGCCTCAGAGGGCCAAAAGGCCTCCCCCTGTTCCTGATCTTCTGTGTATCGATGCTCGACCAGCAGCAGTAAAAAGAATCCGATCATCTGCTCGTTTGTTGAAGCTTCCTGTGTGCAAATTGGCTGCTACATTTCCTGTATCACAGCTGCACTTCAACCAGTACCCGACTGGCAAGGCGGCATGCGGCGCAGTGGTTTGCACTGGAACTGCGGCGCTGAGGACCTGTCGAATTCCGGCCATGGGTCACTGTCCGTGTGGAGTTTACGCACTCTCCCCATGTCTGCGTGGGTTTCACCCCCACAACCCAAAAGATGTGCAGGTTAGGTGGATTGGCCACGCTAAATTGCCCCTTAATTGGAAAAAAGTAATAATAATAATTGGGTACTCTAAATGTATTTTAAAACAGTACCCGACTGGCTGTAAATGCGTTGGGGCTATTGGGAAGAACTCTGTACCAATTCAAGTCCAACTTTCTCCGGTGACGATACTCAAAATGGATTCTTACCCTGTTCTTGTTCTCTGACTCCCGACAGTACTTTGAGTACACGCCCCTCGGTGAAATCCTCACCAAATCCTCCCGCCGTCTGTGCCTTCAGGCTGGGATTCCCACAGTGCTGCTAACCAACTGCGCCACCTCCGGATGGATCGCCAACACACTGGGGGCTCAGAGATTCCACGTGAGTCAGGTAAGTGAGTAATTTCTGCAACACGGGCAGCATTCGCAATTCTGTAGCACACGGAACTCAAGTGGGAAACCTTTCTAATCTGGGTGGCTTCCCGATCTGTAAACTGTCCGGAGATCCACTTCCTGACCAAGCATAGAACATAGAACATTACAGCGCAGTACAGGCCCTTCGGCCCTCGATGTTGCGCCGACCTGTGAAACCACTCTGAAGCCCATCTACACTATTCCTTTATCGTCCATATGTCTATCCAATGACCATTTGAATGTCCTTAGTGTTGGCGAGTCCACTACTGTTGCAGGCAGGGCATTCCACGCCCTTACTGCTCTCTGAGTAAAGAACCTACCTCTGACATATGTCCTATATCTATCTCCCCTCAATTTAAAGTTATGTCCCCTCGTGCTAGACATCACCATCTGAGGAAAAAGGCTCTCACTGTCTACCCCATCTAATCCTCTGATCATCTTGTATGCCTCAATTAAGTCACCTCTTAACCTTCTTCTCTCTAACAAAAACAGCCTCAAGTCCCTCAGCCTTCCCTCATAAGATCTTTCCTCCATACCAGGCAACATTTTGGTAAATCTCCTCTGCACCCTTTCCAATGCTTCCACATCCTTCCTATAATGCGGCGACCAGATTTGCACGCAATACTCCAAATGTGGCCGCACCAGAGTTTTGTACAGCTGCAACATGACCTCATGGCTCCGAAACTCAATCCCTCTACCAATAAAAGCTAACACACCGTACGCCTTCTTAACAACCCTCTCAACCTGGGTGGCAACTTTCAGGGATCTATGTACATGGACACCGAGATCTCTCTGCTCATCCACACTACCAAGAATCTTACCATTTGTCCAGTATTCTGTCTTCCTGTTATTCCTTCCAAAATGTATCGCCTCACATTTTTCTGCATTAAACTCCATTTGCCACCCCTCAGCCCAGCGCTGCAGCTGTAACTTGTCCCTCTGTAACTTGTAACATCCTTCCGCACTGTCCACAACTCCACCGACTTTACTGTCATCCTTCTACACCCTCCTCCAGGTCATTTATAAAAATGACAAACAGCAGTGGCCCCAAAACAGATCCTTGTGGTCCACCACTAGTAACTGGACTCCAGTCTGAACATTTCCCATCAAGCACCACCCTTTGTCTTCTTCCAGCTAGCCAATTTCTGATCCAAACTGCTAAATCACCCTGAATCCCATGCCTCCGTATTTTCTGCAGTAGCCTACCGTGGGGAACCTTATCAAATGCTTTACTGAAATCCATATACACCACATTAACTGCTTTACCCTCATCCACCTGTTTGGTCACCTTCTCAAAGAACTCAATAAGGTTTGTGAGGCACGACCTACCCTTCACAAAACCGTGTTGACTATCCCTAATCAAATTATCAAGCATTCAGATGGCAGAGCATTCCTCAACAAGAACGTCACCCTCTCCCTCCCGCAAACCATGCCCTCTCCCCGAATGGGTGAGGAAATCATCAGTCGTACATCAGTCCCAGTAGGTCAGACATTGCCCTTTCCCCCTCTGGGACTGGGTGGAACAATGGGTCAGACATTGTCCTTTCCCCCTCTGGGACTTGGTGGGACAGTGGGTCAGACATTGTCCTTTCCCCCTCTGGGACTGGGTGGGACAGTGGGTCAGACACTGACCTTTCCTCCACTGGGACCGGGTGGGACAATGGGTCAGACATTGTCCTTTCCCCCTCTGGGACTTGGTGGGACAGTGGGTCAGACATCTCTTAACTCTCACACCTGATTTCCTATTAAACAGCATACAGCTCTCAACTCCACTTACACAGGCAGGCAATGACCTGGAACGCGCTGCCCACTAGGGTGGTGGAAGCCGAGATGGTCAACGATTTCCAATCTGCCCTGTTTAAATATTTATGACGGAGATGAGGCAAAATCTTTTCTCTCAGAGGGGTGGTGAATCTTTGGAACTCTCTTCCTAAAAAGGAGATATAAGCAGGGTCTTTGAATATTTTTAAGACCGGGCTACCTGGATTCTTGATGAGCAAGGAGGCCAGAGGTTATCAGTGGGGGGGGGGGTAAATAAACTTTGCAGGGCTATGGGATACAGCAGGGATTGTTTGGCTTGCTCCACGGAGAGCTGTCATAGAACCGATGGGCCGAATGGCCTTCTTTTGCGCCATAAGTGATTGTATGATTCCTGTACAGAGGGTGCAGGAGAGGTTCCTGGAAGGCGACTGATGCGATTCTTGATGTGTTTTTAACCCAGAATGGAATGATACTCAACGCCGCGCTGGGCCAGTGCCTGTCCGTGAAGGGAGAACATGTGAAAATGATGCAGTGTGATCCAGCGGACAAGCTGCAGCACTGGACTTTCATCAGCGGAGGGTTTGACTGAGACATTTGCACTCTGGGCATCATGACCTGCCGTTCAGAGCAGAGTATCTGTACCTGTGCTCTTGATGGCACCTACGCTGATCCTGGAGGTCTAATCACAGGAAGCCCCCGTCGCTAAACATTCCGCCCTCACATATCCATCATTGGTTACCTGATGTATCCAACGCACTCTTCCTTACATGATTGGATGACTCTTGACTGTGAGAATTTCCCACGTCCAATATTTTAAAAACTTGACATTTTTTTCCCCCAAAAGTTTATTTGCCTCACTTTGAAGCCTCCACAGGTTTTCTCCTGGAATTTGACTCACGGAGGTTAGCCCCTTATTTCCTGGTTATTTGAGGGCAATTTTGGAGGGTGTTTGGCAAGCCGAGGTTGGAGCCTTTGAGCTTGGTTCAACTGAGCTGAAGCAAGTGTGTTGTACTGTCAGGCAGGAATCCTTCACAATGCACTGAACAGTGTCTTTCCAAGATGTCCGTTGCTGAGTTACAGGGCCAGAGGCTGCAGCCACCAAACGTACAAGCTTTGAAAATGTTAGCGAGAGATTTTTTAAGAAGGAACACATCCTCCCCACAGTTTTCCAAACGTTTTGTCGCTGATTGTGACTTTGTTTTACAAACTATTTTCACCTGTCGTTTCTTGTCAAAGATTAAACAGTTAAAGTGGGAAACATGTTAACAATGATGTTACCTAACTCATAGGAAAAGGAAGGCTAGCCAGCCCCTGGGGCCTGCTCCGCCATTCTACTAGACCTGGGCTGATCCACATCTTAGCACCAGCTGCCCACCCTGACTTTGTAAAACATATTAGATTAGCCATGGCAAGGGCAGCACAATGGCGCAGTGGTTAGCACTGTTGCCTCACGGCGCCGAGGTCCCAGGTTCGATCCTGGCTCTGGGCACTGTCCGTGTGGAGTTTGCACATTCTCCCCATGTTTTTGTGGGTTTCGCCCCCAAAGATGTGCAGACTAGGTGGATTGGCCACGCTAAATTGCCGATAAGACCACGCAACACCTCGCGAGATCCAACGCTATCCCGTGAGACGTTATGATGTAAATCCCGCCCATTGTGGGTGGGGTCACATTTTGGCAAATCTGCATATTAAATCACGGCAGCTAGTCTCACTTTGATGTGCAGATTCCCGAGGTACCTGAGGCTTTGGGATTCATCTACTTTGCCTTGGAGAGCCTTGGGCGAGCGCCGTTTGGTATTGGTCTCCACAAATGGGGACCAGAGGGGATTGAAGGCCCCCCAGCTGCATGCCCTTTGGGCAGGGTAGTTCCCTGGCACTGCTGGTGTCACATGGCCATGCTGGCAGTGCCAGCCTGACACTGCCAAGGTGGCACTGGCAGGGATGGTGCCATAGTGCCAAGTTGGCATTGCCAAGCTAGCATATTTTGCGCACACATGATTGTGCCCTGGAGCCACCGAACATACAAGCTTTAAAAATGTTAGCGAGAGATGTTTTAAGAAGGAACACATCCTCCCCCCCAGTTTTCCAAACATTTTGTCGCTGAATGTGACTTTGTTTTACAAACTATTTTCACCTGTCGTTTCTTGTCAAAGATTAAACAGTTAAAGTGGGAAACATGTTAACAATGATGTTACCTGTGTGAGTTTTAGGGGGAGTCCGGGGTGGAGGGGGCGCTATGAGGCTATGGGGTCACTATGAGGCTCCCCCAGTTCAGGCCTTCCCATCCCCCTTCCCAAACCCATGACCTCTACCATCTAGAAGGACAAGGGCAGATACCTGAGACCATCTCCAACTGGAATTTCCCCTCCACTATATCCTCACTTGGAAATATATCGGCCGTTCCTTCACTGTCTCTGGGTCAAAATCCTAGAATTCCCTCCCTAACAGCACTGTGGGTGTACCTACATTAATTGGACTGCCGCAGATTGAAGAAGTCAGCTCGCCACCACCTTCTCAAGGGCGACGACATCCGCTTCCTGTAAATGAATACAAAATTAAAAACAAATCTCTGCATAACCCTCATATTCTTCTGAATGTGTGGCGACCGGAACTGGAGGTGGTGCTCTAATTGGGGACTTACCTGAGTTTGTAAATGGTCAACATAACTTCCTTGCTTCAATGCCTCTGTCTATGAAACCCAAGATCCCACAAGCTCTCCCGCTCGCTCTTCATGTCCTGAAACCTTCTACATCCTATGCACATGCATGTCCCGGTCCTGTGTCCCTGCACACTCTTTAGAACCACTCAGTCCATGTCGCCTCTCCCTATCCCTACTGCCAGTGTGCCTCGCCTCACACCTCTCCACATTAAATTCCATCTGCCGCTTGTCTGCTCATTCTGCCGGCCTATCTATGTCCTTTTGCAAACCTTTTGTATCCTCCTCAGTGTTTGCCATTCTTCCAAGTTTGGTATAATCGGGAAGTTTTACTCTGTATCCCAACACTATTTTATATGCAGCAAAAGGAGCAGTGGTCCGAGCCCTGACCCCTGGGGAACACTGCTGCCCAACATCCTCCAGTCGTAAATACAACCATTTGCCTTGATTCGAATGGGCGGCATGTGGTGCAGTGGTTAGCACTGGGACTGCGATGTTGCGGACCCGGATTCGAATCCGGGCCCTGGGTCACTGTCCGTGTGGAGTTTGCACATTCTCCCCATGTCTGCGTGTGTTTCGCCCCCACAACCCAAAGATGGTCAGGGAGGTGGATTGGCCACGCGAAATTGCCCCTTAATTGGAAAGAAAAATAATTGGGTACTCTAAATTTTTTAATTAAAATTTTTTTTTACCCTGATTCGCTGGATGTCCTTAAGCTAATTTCTTTTTAAATCCAAGCTGATTCGACCCTGATCCTATTCCATGAGTATCAAATTTGTCAACCATACAGACAACATCCAACACCTTCCCTTCCTTCATCATGGGGTGGCAGTGGCGTAGTGCTATTGTCACTGGACTAGTAATCCAGACACCCAGGGTAGTGCGCTAGGAACAGGGGGTTGAATCCCTCCAGGGCAGATGGCTTTAATTTGAATTCAACAAAAATATGGAACTATGTCTAATGACAACCATGAAATCATTGTCAATTGTTGCAAAAAAACCATCTGGTTCACTAATGTCCTTTAGGGTAGGAAATCTGTCATCCCTACCTGGCCTGGCCTACATGTGACTCCAGACCCACAGCAATGTGGTTGACTTTTAAACGCTCTCAGGGATGGGCTACAAATGCTGGCCAGCGATGCACACATCCCATGAACGAATAAAGAAAAATCAACCTTCTCTACTATTTTTTTTGTATTTAGAGTACCCAATTCATGTTTTTCCAATTAAGGGGCAATTTAACGTGGCCAATCCAGCTACCCTGCACATCTTTGGGTTGTGGGGGCGAAGCCCACGCAGACACGGGGAGAATGTGCAAACTCCACACGGACAGTGACCCAGAGCCGGGATCGAACCTGGGACCTCGGCGCCGTGAGGCAGCAGTGCTGCCCCCCTTCTCTACTATTTTAACAAAAATTCAATTAATTGGTAAAGCACGATCTGCCTTTTACAATTTTGTGCTAACCACCCTCAATAGAAATCAAACCTCTCCAAGTGCTGGTTGATATTTTCCCCCCGCGATTATTGTTTCTCTAACCTTACCACTGATGTTAAACTAACTGTCCTGTAGTTACTAGGAATATCCTCACACCCTTGAATAAGGGTGTCACATTTGCTTGTCTCCAATCCCCTGTCTCAAAATGCTACAAAATGTCCAATTAACAATTGTGTGGTATACAAACCACACACACTGCAATGATTCAGGAAGGTGCGTCACCACCACTTTCGCAAGAAACTTCAGCTTTTGATCTATATACTCTCTTGGTTTTTCAAGAGTTTCCCTCCTGATTTCTGAATCTGCATATCTGGTTCCTTTTATTCCTTCATGGAATGTGGGAGTCACTGGCTGGGCTAGCATTTATTGCCCATCCCTAATTGCCTTTGAACTGAGTGGTTTGCTGGGTCATTTCAGAGGATATTTAAGACTCAACCACATTGGGTCTGCAGTCAGATGTAGGCCAGACCGTGTAAGGATGGCAGAATTCCTTCCCTAAAGGACATAAGTGAACCAGATGGATTTTTACGACAATTGACAATGGTTTCATGGTCATCGCTAGACTTTTCTGGACCCTAGTTTTAGCACTTCCCCGTCCGTAGGTTGACCAACTGTCCTATATTTTAAGGGATTGTCCTGTAATTTGCCTTGCAGCCCTGAATGCCATTTGTCCTGGATTTCTGGGAGACTGCTGGAGTCTACTGGAATCATAGAATCCCTACAGTGCAGAAGGAGGCCGTTCACCCTACCTAGACCCATGCCCCCACCCTATCCCAGTAACCCCACCTAATCTATTGGACACTAACGGGCAATTTTGCATGGCCAATCCACCTAACCTGCACAGCTTTGGACTGTGGGAGGAATCCAGAGCATCCGGAGGAAACCCATGCGGTCACGGGGAGAATGTGCAAACTCCATATAGACAGGTCACCCAAGGCTGCAATTAAACTCGGCATCTGGCGCTGTGAAGCAGCAGTGCTAACCACTGTGCCACCCTTAATTAAGATCTCAGCTGCTGGCAGCCATCTTCTAATTGCAAATAAGCACCAATTGTTTTTTTAATGAAATTGAAGCTAAAAATAAATAATTTAAATATTAAAATGCAGCCAACATTTACATATTTGAAAGCACTTTCTAGAGGAGCCTTGCAGTGGCAGTACACTTCCCAGCTCATGTGCATACTTGGTGATCATTTCCACAACACTGGCCATCAAGAGAGTTGTACAATTCGGCAGGTGGGCGGTTTGGGCAGGGCAGCACAATGGTGGAGTGGTTATCAATGCTGCCTCACGGCGCCGAGGTCTCAGGTTCGATCCTGGACCCAGGTCACTGTCCGTGTGGGGTTTGCACATTCTCCCGTGTCTGCATAGGTCTCACCCCCAACCCAAAGATGTGCAGGGTAGGTGGATTGGCCATACTAAATTACCCTCTAATTGGAATTATTTTTTAAAATGGGTGGTTTGAGGCAGGCAGTTCCGGGTTCCTCTGGCAGTTCCAAGTGGGTGCGTCCCTTGTGGCCTGAGTCGGGTAGATGCCCGGGATCCAGGGTCTCAGTGGGTTGGGGTGTTCAGATGTTCCAGCGTCCATGTTGACTGGCAGGCCCGGGAAGGGGCAGCTGACATGATAGGAATGTGTCTGGCAGGCCCAAGGGGACGTGATCCTTCAGTCTGAGGGGGGGTGGCCGGCAGATGCGGGGGTCTAGCAAGCCCATGGGAAGGGATGTTGGGGAGGGACTTCTGAATGGGAGGTGTGTTTGGGAGGGGGTTTCTTAGCAAGGAATGGGGAAAGGGACTGCTGAAGTTATTTGTTTAGGGTGAAGTGAATTAAGCATAGGTGTGTGTATGGGTTGGGAAGTAGTATGGAGCATCATGGAACAGCAAGAGAGCAGTATGCACAGCTGCAACAGAGTCGAGGAGGCAAATATTGTTTGGAGCAACCAGAGTTGCACCCTAAACTGCTCTTTTGGGCCTCTCAACTCTGTCAATGTTACGCACATTGATCCCCTGGAGTGACCCCCTATCCACGGCATCGGGCAGTACGGTAGCACAAGTGGCTAGCACTGCGGCTTCGCAGCGCCAGGGTCCCAGGTACAATTCCCCGCTGGGTCACTGTGCAGAGTCTCACGTTCTCCCCATGTCTGTGTGGGTTTCCTCCGTGTGCTTAGGTTTCCTCCCACAGTCCAAAGACATGCAGGTTGGCCTGGTAAATTGCCCTTAATGTCCAAAAAGGCTAGGTGGGTGTGGTAATACCAGGTATTGCGGTACCTGAGAGGTGGATGACCATTGGTTAGACCCAGGAGTCTACCATTGGCTGATGTACATAGCTCCGCCCTGAGAGGCGGAGTATAAGAACCGATGCCGTCCCAGCAGCCTTCCCTTTCTGTATCGAAGCTGCTGGGGAAGAGTTCTAGCAGATTAAAGCCTATTAGTTATGACTCACCTTGTCTTGAGAGTAATTGATTGCGCATCAGAGGGGTTATTGGGTTACGGGGATAGGGTGGAAGTGAGGGCTTAAGTAGGTCAGTGTGGCCCACTTGATGGGCCTAATGGCCTCCTTCTGCACTGTATATTCTATGTTCACCCACCCACCTCCTTTAGATTTCCATGATGTGGAGATGCCGGCGTTGGACTGGGGTGAGCACAGTAAGAAGTCTTACACCAGGTTAAAGTCCAACAGGTTTGTTTCAAATCACTAGCTTTCGGAGCGCTGCTCCTTCCTCAGGTGAATGGAGAGGCATGTTCCAGAAACATATATATGGACAAAGTCAAAGATGCAAGACGATACTTTGAATGCGAGCATTTGCAGGTAATTAAGTCTTCACAGAGCCAGAGAAATGGGTAACCCCAGGTTAAAGAGGTGTGAATTGTCTCAAGCCAGAACAATTGGTAGGATTTCGCAGGCCCAGGCCAGATGGTGGGGGGTGAATGTAATGCGACATGAATCCAAGGTACCAGTTGAGGCTGTACTCATGTGTGCGGGACTTGGCTATAAGTTTCTGCTCTGCGATTCTGCGTTGTCACGCATCCTGAAGGCCGCCTTGGAAAACGCTTATCCGAAGATCAGAGGCTGAATGCCCTCGACTGCTGAAGTGTTCCCCGACTGGAAGGGAACATTCCTGCCTGGCGATTGTCGCGCGATGTCCGTTCATCCGTTGTCGCAGCGTCTGCATGGTCTCACCAATTTACCACGCTTTGGGACATCCTTTCCTGAAGCTTATGAGGTAGACAACGTTGGCCGAGTCGCACGGGTATGTACCACGTACCTGGTGGGTGGTGTTCTCACGTGTAATGGTGGTATCCATGTCGATGATCTGGCACGTCTTGCAGAGATTGCCATGGCAGGGTTGTGTGGTGTTGTGGTCGCTGTTCTGAAGGCTGGGTAGTTTGCTGCAAACAATGGCTTGAGGTTGCACGGTTGTTTGAAGGCAAGTAATCGGGGGGTGGGGATGACCTTGGCAAGATGTTCGTCTTCATCGATGACGTGCTGAAGGCTGCGCAGAAGATGTTGTAGTTTCTCCGCTCCGGGGAAGTACTGGACGACGAAGGGTACTCTGTCGGTTGTGTCCCATATTTGTCTTCTGAGGAGGTCGGTGCGGTTTTTTGCTGTGGTGCGTTGGAACTGTCGATCGATGAGTCGAGCGCCATATCCCGTTCGTACGAGGGCATCTTTCAGCATCCGTAGATGTCTGTTACGCTTCTCCTCATCTGAGCAGATCCTGCGTACACGGAGATAGGGGATGGCTTCTTTAATGTGTTTAGGAAGCTGGAGAAATGGAGCCTGAGGAAGGAGCAGTGTTCCGAAAGCTAGTGATTTGAAACAAACCTGTTGGATTTTAACCTGGTGCTGTAAGACTTCTTACTGTGCTCAGATTTCCAGTGTAACAGGCAATGCAGCCCCCTCCCCCAGCATCCCCAGCCCTCAGCAAAGGGTGAGGACCCACACAGACACGGGGAGGATGTGCAAACTTCACACGGACAGTGACCCGGGTCCACTGTGCCGCCCTATTGTGTACTTTATTGGATGGTTCTTTACTTCCCTCTTTTTAATCAAAGGCTCACTTTGATTGATTTGTTTTTGTGTTTAATTGGGGAGAGATGGTGGGCACCAATCTCTCCTCACTTGGTCTGATTGATGAAAAGGCCACTCATTCATTCATTCATTGAAGAAAGGACCCCACTGCCAACACTCGTCCCCTAACATGCCTGCGCAGAACCAAAAATAAATCCAATTTAAGAAGAAACGAACCAAAGGAGTGAGTAACGGGTTTTATTTATTTTTTTAAATAGCGCATGAATAACGTTATACTTTAAAAAAAAATAGAACGGTCGAGGCGAGTACAGCGGGCAGCCGCTGGGCTCGGGGTCCTGATTGTCTGTGGGCGCCACGTGGCCTGGTGTCTTTAAGAGGTGCGCACCCCCAAAAAAGTAGCCAGGCTGCAGCTTTTGGCAGAGGGCGAGGTAAGAGGGAGGTTTTGGAGTGGGAGCATGTTGAGGGGAGGGGAGGAGAGGGAGTGAGTGAGATTGATGAGTGCAATCGTCTTAATTTGCTTCAGTGCAGAAATCAGAGCTTTTTAAATGTGTGATCTGCTTCTGAATGTTGCAGATTTCTGCTACATTTCCTCCCACAATCTTGTGCTTGTTGGGGTTTTTTTTTCCTGGGGGTGGAAGACGACCCCAATCCCAGCTGAACCTCCTGACCATTAGTTTTAATACTCCTGGTTCTTCTCTCTCTTCCCATCCCCAAAAGTTTTTCCCCCTCCAGAAAAGAGCAAAGTATTTCAGTGGGAAGAGAGGGATTTCGAGAAGCACATTTCACTGTCCTCAGTGATCATTGATTTTAAAGAACCTTGTTTTTGAAAAATACATTTTTTTTTCCTCTGGAAGAACTGTTGAACTTGTCGAGTGTGATAACTGGGATACTACTTTCTGTTCATTAACAAAAATGCTTTTTAAAAAAAACATTTTCAGAAGGGAGGAGGGAACTTTATGTGAATTTTGTGGATTATTTTGAGGTTTCGTTTGATGTGTGTGTTTTTTGGGGGGGTGGGTTTTCTTTCAAAATCCATGTGGGATCCACGTGGAGTCAGACATTTTAAGAAATAAATTTAGAATACCCAATTAACTTTTTCCAATTAAGGGGAAATATAGCGTGGCCAATTCACCTACCCTGCACATCTTTGGGTTGTGGGGGCGAAACCCACGCAGACACTGGGAGAATGTGCAAACTCCACACGGACAGTGACCCAGAGCCGGGATTGAACCTGGGACATTGGCGCCGTGAGGCAGCAGGGTTAACCCACTGTGCCACCGTGCTGCCCGAGTCAGACATTTTACTGCTGATCGCCAGGGCCTGTTTTGGTTCATTTTACCCCCCAAAATAACTTGTTTTAAGGAGGTTCTTGGTCCAGTATTCTCTCCCTGTTTGACCCAGTGTTGTTTGCTGGTTGCAGATGCGAGGCTGCCTTGCAATGGGACTCTGGTGCTTTGTAATGGGATCTAGTGATTTGTCTTAAAACAGGAGTCGGTTTTGCTGGTAGCATTTGGGCTTTAGACGTTGCAAAATATATATAATTTCTTCCTTAGCCCTATTACCAAAAATCACTGATTGAACTTTTTATATTCCAAAGCTGCCATTGTACTTTGTGTAGGGAAGGGAAGTATTTTGGCCTTTGATTTGTTTAAACCGTGATTCGTGTTCATTTTATATCTAATGTAGGCAACATGGCAGTTTGTTTGCGCACAGCGAATTTCCACAAGGGATGGAGCATGCAAGATCCTGAACGGTTTACAAAGTGGACATGGAAAGGATATTTCCTCTTGTGGGTGAGTCCAGAACTAGGGAGGCACTGTTTTAAAATGGAGGTCGCCCTTTATAGGACAGGGCTGATTCTCTCTGAGGATTGACTGACTTTGGAACTTGGCCTCAGAAGGTGGCTGGGGTGGAATCATTGAATATTTCTGAGGTGCAGGTAGATAGAAAAGGGTGGATGAGAATGTGGAATTTGAAACACAAATGGAGCAGCCGCGATTTCACTGAATGCGGGGCAGGCTCGAGGGGCCGAATGGCCTACTTTTGGCTCCGATTTCGTATGATAAACGCCGATTTATTTGCTGTTGGGGGCGATTGGGCTAAGGCTGAGTTTTGGCACGGGTCATTGGGAAGATCCATCCCCACTGAGCTGCTCTTGGCAAATTCTTCCCTCCAGAAGAATAATCTTTAGTGTCACAAGTAGGCTTGCGTTAACACTGCAATTAAGTTACTGTGAAAAGCCCCTTGTCGCCACATTCCGGCGCCTGTTTGGGTAACAGAGGGAGAATTCAGAATGCCCAATTCACCTAACCTGCACATCTTTCGGGATTTGTGGGAGGAAACTGGAGCACCCGGAGGAAACCCTCGCAGACACTGGGAGAACGTGCAGACTCCGCACAGACAGTGACCCAAGCGGGAATCGAACCTGGGGACCCTTGCGCTGTGAAATAACAGTGCTAACCACTGTGCTACCATGCCCTGACTCCTCAGTTATGTTTCAGCTGGGGGAGTGGGGGGTGATTTACCACACGCTTAGCTTGTGCCTTGGCTAAGAATAGAGTGAAACCGCCAACTTTTTCTTTTGATAAAAGCAAAACACAGCAGCTAATTAGCAGGGGGGGGGGGGCTGCAAAAAAATGAACCCGTTAATCTGTTCTTTTAATAGTGATGCTGGTTGAGGGACAACTCCCCGGTTCTCCAAATGGTGCTGGGGAAGGGCAGGTCGAGGCCTCGGTTTGACTGCTCGTTGGATACAAACAGTGTAGTTTTCCCTTGTGGGGTTGTCATCCTGTACTAGGACTTGAATTTTCTGACTTGGGGGCAAGAGAAGTGCCTCCCGAGTCACTACTGACACCACCATCCTATGTTACAAAAGATTACAAAGGGCAGCACGGTAGCATTGTGGATAGCACAGTTGCTTCACAGCTCCAGGGTCCCAGGTTTCGATTCCGGCTTGGGTCACTGTCTATGCACATCCGCCCCGTGTGTGCGTGGGTTTCCTCCCACAGTCCAAAGATGTGCGGGTTAGGTGGATTGGCCATGATAAATTGCCCTTAGTGTTGGGTGGGGTTACTGGGTTATGGGGATCAGGTGGAGGTGTTTACCTTGGGTAGGGTGCTCTTTCCAAGAGCCGGTGCAGACTCGATGGGCCGAATGGCCTCCTGCACTGTAAATTCTATGATAAATTCTGAAATGTGGTCCCAGCAACAAAGACCATGATATCATACAATTCCTACAGTGCCATTCGGCCCATCGAGTCTGCACCGACAATCTGACAGAAAAACCTACCCAGGCCTTTTCTTTGAAATGAAAACACCAATTTTATTGCCAAAATACAGTTTTTTGGTATCTGGAATACCGATTTCTGTTGGAAAAGGCTGGCAGCTCTGCTTTGACCCCTGGCCAATCCACCCTCCTTAACAATCCTTGTTGGCTACGGGCTTTTCTGCCCAGCAACGGCATGATGGAATAATATCAAATGGGCCAATTGGGTGAAGAGCCTGAATGCTGATAGGCTGACTAGCCCGCATCCAAGATGCCTTGCGCTGATTGGCCTTTTTATTGCTGTAATTATTTTAATTGGTCGGTTGCTCCTTTCCAACCGGTGTTTGCTGGTCACGTGGCCGCTGCCAGTTCCTTGAATCTGCGAGACCCTGACCCCAGTTTGGGGACCCCTGCTCTATCTCTTTATTTTTTCCAATTAAGGGGCAATTTAGCATGGCCAATCCACCCACCCTGCACATCTATGGGTCGTGGGGGTGAGACCCACGCAGACACGGGGAGAATATGCAAACTCTACACGGACCGTGACCCAGAGCTGGTATCGAACCCGGGTCCTCAGCCCCGTGAGGCAGCAGTGCTAACCACTACCACCATGCCGCCTCCCCTGCTCTATCTCAATGCCACACTCAAGCTCTCTTCCCCTTACCCCATGACACCTTTTACGAAAAAATAATGGGGGGAGAAACTGTATTAACTTTGTTGTGTTTTACAGAGTGAAGACCGAACACCTCGTAACTCTGCACTGCAGCCCAGGTACGCGCATGATGAACTGTATCCGAAGATTTAACATGTTAAAAGAGTGTTAATGATGACACTTTACAGACTAGAGTTACTGAATTAAACTTGACGATGCTCACAGTGCTCTGAACACTCCTGAACATTGTGCTGTAACCTATTCTGTGGGTCCTCAGCGGGGAGACTTTATTGCATTATTTTTTTTAACTCTCAGGCTCATTGACCACAATGGATGACTGGTGTCGTGCAATTGCGTGCACAGCAGTCGCAGTAGTCCGAGACCATTCGGCCCAGCTGTTCTCTGCTGGCTCCACGCAATCTGATCGGGTACGTGATCCTTTATTAAAACCTGCAGTTAATGTTGCGAAAGAGTATTAATGATGACACTTTACAGACTAGAGTTGCTGAATTAAACCTGACGAGATACACAGTGCTCTGAATTGCTCATCGCCACTGGATGTTACCCGATGCACATCTTGAGCAAGATTCGATTGTCTTGTTTCTATTTTGCAGGTTGTGGCGATGATGGGAGACTTGAATCATTGTGGTATCGCTTAACGAGGTGAGTCGAAAATTTGTCACATCAGTGTATGGGGAGAGGCAGTGTCCGAGTGGTAATGACACTGGAAGGATTATTGCTCTGGGGTTGTGGGTTCAAATCCCACTGTGACTGCCAGTGAAATTTAACTTTATTTAAAAAAAATAAAAACATCTGGAATTGAAAACTAGTCTCAGTTTCTTGATTATTGTGAACATCATATCTGGTTCGCTAATGTCCTTTTTGGGAGAGGAAATCTGCCGACCGTACCTGGTCTGGCCTATATGTGACTCCAGACCCATCGCAATGTGGTTGACTCGTAAATACCCTCTGGAACGACTTGGCAAGCCACTCCGTTCCAGGGCAACTGGGGATGGGCAACAAATGCAGGCTCACAAAGCGACGTTGACAGCCCGTCAGATAACATTTTTCGATATTAATTTTTTAATGAACACTCCGAACTGGCTCCGGTGAACTCCAGCAGGGATTTGTCTTTCAAACGTGCGGATGTTGATGATGATACTTAACAGACTAGAGTTACTGAATTAACCCTGGTGATACACACAGTGCTCTGAACATCCACCATTTCAGGTGAGTTATTTCATCCTGGGGTTTATCGCCTGTTACAGATTCTTTCTGTTTACAGATTTATACAGACGAATGGAAAAGTCCCAGTTCCTTGATTCTCAAGTCGTGTGCTGTTAGGTATGTGAATAATTCCTTGTAACCGGGACTTTAACTGGGAGCAGAGACAGTAATGATGATTCTTTACAGACTAGAGTTACTGAACTAACCTTGTCGATACTCACAGTGCTCTGAACACTCTGCTAACGGGCTTTAAACCCGGATAATGCTCTCAGCAGACAGCAGTTCACCCTCTCTCTGTTTGTTCCTCTTTACAGATCAAGAGAATGCACAGGACGATCCGTGACTCCATATGAGAGGCAAGTGTGGGGTTGTAACTTTCTTAATAACTGGTTATTCTGCATGGGTCTGGCACGTCATAAGCACCCGATTTAAACCTGCTGATAATGCAGGATCTTTCCTGCCCCTGGTATTGTCTGCTATACGTAACGGGGAATGCTTACAGCCTTCCTTGAGTGGCACAGTAGTTAGCATTGCTGCTTCACAACTCCAGGGACCCGGGTTCAATTGGGTGACTGCGGAGTTTGAACTTTCTCCCCGTGTCTGCGTGGGTTTACTCCGGGTGCTCCGGTTTCTTCCCACAGTCCAAAGATGTGCGGGTTAGGTGGATTGGCCATACTAAATTGCCCCTTAGTATCTAAAAGGTTAGTTTGGATTATGGGGATGGTTAAGTAAAGTGCTCTTTCCAGGGACTGGTGCAGACTCGATGGGCCGAATGGCCTCCTGCACTGTAAATTCTATCATTCCTAGCAGGCTGGGAACGCACCAGTGCATCAATTGCCAACTTGTTGACACATTGCAATTTTTAAAACGATTATAGCAATGGTAGGTAAACTGTGCAGCCGGGGGGGGGGGTCACACTGAACTCCTCTGGGTCTCTTCTTCAGCCGTCCCAGTCTGTGCTGAGTGTGTGTCGACCTGGATACGGGTGAGAGTAGACTTACTGAACTAATGCAAAGTGCCCTGAACATCATCACTGTACATTTCATCATTCTGTTTGTAATTTACAGGTTGAGGAAATTGATGAGGAAAGCACAGTGAAGTGAGTGAATTCTCATGCAATTTTCCTGGTAACATTTTAATGTTGAAATAGTTTAAGAATATTTTGAATTGACTGAGCTTCAGCAAGAGTCTGTGCTCTTCAAAGAAATTTTTTTTAAAAGAAAAAAACAATACTGAGATGTTAATGATGACACTTAACAGACTAGAGTT
Source organism: Scyliorhinus torazame (assembly GCF_047496885.1). Lineage (NCBI taxonomy): Eukaryota > Metazoa > Chordata > Chondrichthyes > Carcharhiniformes > Scyliorhinidae > Scyliorhinus > Scyliorhinus torazame. The sequence goes on from NC_092720.1 coordinate 205,784,059, forward strand.
ACTGAGTCAACCCTGGTGATACACACAGTGCTCTGAACATCCCTTGTTTTTTCTTGTGCAGAGGCGCCGATAACTTTTCGGGAAGCTTAACACCATTTGGGACACAGCAGCCCCCCTCAATTGGCACCTGGCCCACCCGCTCCACCATTGACAGCAGTGTGTATACATTGAATCCCTACAGTGCTGAAGGAGGCTATTGGGCCCATTGAGTCTGCACTGATCCTCCAAAAGAACGCTCTGTAGCTGGGCCCACTCTCCCGGCCTATCCCCGGTAACCCTGCGCTGTAATCATGGCCAGTCCACCTAACCTGCGCATTTTTTTGGACTAGGAGGAAACCCACACCGGCTGGAATTGGACCTGGGTCCCTGGTGCCGTGAGGCAGCGGTGCTAACCACTGCATTATATAAAACATGCACTGCAGCAACTCGCCAAGGCTCCTTCAACCCATGACCTCTCTCCAGGAGGGCAGCCGATGCATGGGAACACCACCACCTGCAAGTTTCCCATCCAGCGGCACACCATCCCGATTGGAAATGTGTTCCGTCACTGGCTGGATCAAAATCCTGTAACTTACTCCCTAACAGCACTGTGGGTGTACCTACCCCACGGGGATTGCAGCCCATCGCCGCCACCTCCAGGTCAAGAAGGGATGGGTGCATTCCATAAGTGAATTTGAAGAGTCCTGTTTTTCCATTCCTTCCGATACTGAGGAGTAGAATTTAAAACTGTTTGCTATAATGAGATATATGAATAATTCAGTATTACACGTCAAAATCCTTGTTGCACAATGTTTAATGATGACTTGTTCCTGAGTACCCCTGACTCTTCATTGCAGTGTTTTAAAGTAAGCCTACTTGTAACCAGTAAAGATTATTATTAAACGCATCGTGCTGTGAACAACCTTCTCCCTGTTGTATTTTCCATAGCTAATTCTGACATTGTGTTCCCTACAGGGAACACACCAGGCCTCAGCTGTCCACCTGTTAATACGACGGAGCTAGGGGGTGTGATGAATCTCTTATTTTCACCACCTTGCAAAGACACTGACCTTGCTGACTTGGAGTTGAAGGGTTAAGCTCCTGTTCAGGCTGCTCGATTTGCATGATCTGTTGGCGATTTGTATCTAATAAAATCAATGTTGCTCTTATCTTGCTACTGTTGTTTTTACTTTCTTCCCCTCACTCTCGCGTGACAGTTGGCTTCTCAATTTGTTTCCCCCTCCCTCGCACGCGTTTAACCCCCCTACCTGCTGCAGGAGATTATTTCACTTTTTTTGAGTGATCCATTGTAAATTCTGACACGCATCATTTTTTTTTTTTTACAAAAGCAAAATGCCCCCAGCTTTCAACCGTCAATGTTACATATATTTTTTTAATTTTTAGAGTGCCCAATTCATTTTTTCGAATGAAGGTAATTTAGCGTGACCAATCGCCCTGGCCTGCACGTCATCATAGAATTTACAGTGCAGAAGGAGGCCATTCGGCCCATCGAGTCTGCACCGACTCTTGGAAAGAGCACCCTACCCAAGGTCAACACCTATCCCCATAACCCAGTAACCCCACCCAACACTAAGGGCAATTTTGGACACTAAGGCCAATTTATCATGGCCAATCCACCTAACCTGCACATCTTTGGACTGTGGGAGAAAACCGGAGCACCCGGAGGAAACCCACGCACACACTGGGAGGATGTGCAAACTCCACACTGACCAGAGCCGGGATCGAACCTGGGACCTCTGTGCCGTGAGGCAGCAGTGCTAACCACTGTGCCACCGTACTGCCCTGTTATGTTTTTGTTATGAGGGGGTATTATGTTTACAGGATCAAGACAAGTAGATGGTTATGTGATAATCTTTTATAGAGCTGAATAGCCTCCGCCTGGCCCCGTGTCCCTCACTACACGAATAACTTGTTTTTTAGGGAGGGAGCAAGAGAGATGCAGGGATCGCAACGGCCACTGCGGTCTCCCATGACCTCCTCCTTCTGCACGGAGGAGAGTTTATTTGGCCCACCAAGTCCGCACCAACTCTCTAAGCACCTGTATTGGATTGGTTTATTGTCACGTGTACCAAGGTACAGTGAAAAGTACTTTTCTGCGAGCAGATCATGGAAGTACATGAAAAGAAAATGCATAACGTTTGGGGAGCACGGTAGCATTGTGGATAGCACAATTGCTTCACAGCTCCAGGGTCCCAGGTTCAATTCTGGCTTGGGTCGCTGTCTGTGGAGTCTGCACGTTCGCCCCGTGTCTGCGTGGGTTTCCTCCGGGTGCTCCGGTTTCCTCCCACAGTCCAAAGATGTGCAGGTTAGGTGGATTGGCCATGATAAATTGCCCTTCGTGTCAAAAATTACCCTTCGTATTGGGTGGGGTTATGGGGATAGGGTGGAGGTGTTGACCTTGGGTAGTGTGCTCTTTCCAAGAGCCGGTGCAGACTTGGGCTGAATGGCCTCCTTCTGCACTGTAATTTCTATGATAATAGGTACACAGACAACGGCATCGGGTGATGCATACAGCAGTGTTTTATTAATCGGGTCAGTCCATAAGAGGGTTGTTTAGGGGTCTGGTAACAACGGAGAAGAAGCTGTTTTTTGAGTCTGCGTGTTCTCAGATTTTTGTATTTCCTGCCGGTTGGAAGAGTGAGTAAGCCGGGTGGGAGGGGTCTTTGATTATCTGCCCGCTTTCCCCAGGCAGCAGGAGGTGTAGATGGAGTCAATGGATGGGAGGCAGGTTCGTGTGATGGACTGGGCGGTGTTCACGACTCTGACGTTTCTTGCGGTCTTGGGCCGAGCAGATGCCATACCAGGCTGTGATGCAGCCAGATAGGATGCTTTCTATGGTGCATCTGTAAGTAAAAATTGGTACGGGTTACTGTGGACATCCTGAGGAAGTATAGGTGCTGTTGTGCTTTCTTGGTGGTAGCGTCGACATGGTGGACCAGGACAGATTTTTGGTAATGTGTATGAATTAGAAGCTGCTAACCATCTCCACCTCGGCCCGTTGATGCTGACGGGTGTGGACAGTACTTTGCTTCCTGAAGTCAATGACCAGTACTTTAGTTTTGCGGGCATTGAGTGATAGATTGTCGTACCACTCATTGAGGCACATTGCCTGGTTCTTTAGGCCCATTCCCCTGCTTTATCCCCGTAAATCACCTAACCTGCACAACTTTGGACTGTGGGTGGAAACTGGAGCACCCGGTGGAAATCCATGCAGACACGGGGAGAATGTGCAAACTCCACATCGTCACCCAAGGCCCAAATTGAACCCGGATCCTTGCTAACCACTACTGCCTCAGCGGGCCACTTTTTTTAAAGCAGCGTGTAGAATATTTTCTTTGTGTTCATGTGAGCAAATTGATAACGAATGTGGAGGGGTGGAGAGAGAGTTGTTGTGACATTTAAGAATTTACCAATCTGGTCAGGAAGACTAAATTAGCTGAGGTGTTGGGATGTTATGAGCCCTCCAGGAATATATGTAGCCACAGTTGGCATCGCTGACTTCTCGACGAACAAACCTTTTGTCAGAGTTTTTTTATTATTTCCTTAAATAATTAACAAGACAAACAAAAAAGTCACCACGTGTCAGAATTGATTTGATCGAGCCTCTGTTCTTCCCGATCTGGGTGTTGGCTGTGTTGGAACAGGCAGCCTAATGAGGAAGAGGCGAGGACTGTTGAATGCTCTGCGAATCTGGTTCTCATTGACTGCATATTGGGATGGGACAGAGTCTGCATTTACACCAACCCTTATTTTAGTATTCCAGGTTTTTCAGGGTCCCATCACAATCGCAGGATAGGCCCCACTCTGTGGGTTACCAGCCCCGAAGACGAGAGCCATGACCACACAATGTGTCATGCACCGGGATAGGCTGGAGTGAACCACACACGTTAAGTTACGGTGCCAAGTGAGTCTTGCTGGGTACGATAGGGACCCGACCACAATAAGATAGGGTCCCAAGTGAGTCACACTGGTTACGACACAGCCCGCAGTGTTTTTGAGGCACGCACATTGAGGTTAGTGTCCGATGTCAGTAGGACCCGAGTGTTTATGGGAGATGCCAAGCATTCTTCAACGTTTCAGAATACATTCAGCTGTCTAATGTGGAGCAGGGTGCAGTTAACAGAACGAGAGACAGTTTATCGATCGTTTGAGGAATGTTTGAAGGAAAGATTCTCCGATTTTGAGGCCATGTCCCCCATGCCGGGGTTAGAACGGTGGCGCTTTCCGACAGAAAAAAATGTCCACTGGTCCTCCATTTGGCTGGGGGCTAGCACCAAGGCAGCGTAGAGCACCCGGCTCTAGCCGCCTATACGGCCCGGAGAATTTGCAGATCTGTGGCCGCGCGTGCGCACCCCGGCGGCCTGCAGCGGCCACCCCCCGTGCAACGTGGCGCCGGCCGCTCGCGTACCCGGCCTGCAAAATAGCGCCGCCCCCCCCCCTTTGACCGGCTCGCTCGCCCCGGGCCACCCCCCTCCCCCAACAGTGCCCGCAGCCCACTGCCCTCTGGGGGATCGGCCCTCTGCCGACTGGCGGCGCTGGACTATGTCTGCAGCTGCCACGCCGAGTTCCCGACGGATGAGACCACGCGCAACCGACGCCGTCGGAAACTCGGCCGGTCGGGGATGGCGCAGCGCCGATTCCGCCATGAACGGGGATTCTCCAGCCGACCGCCGAACACGATTTCGGCGTCAGTGACCGGAGAACCACGCCCATTAATTTCTAATGACGCTTTTCAGTGCATTTCAATATCTGAAAGGGGTTGACAGCCAATGAAATAGATCTGAGGTGTCGTCATTCAGGTAGGAAACAGCAGCCAATGTATGCACTGCAATCTTCCACACACACACACACACACCAGCCTGATAAGGATCAGATCATTTTCCTTTCTCGTGATGTTGGTTTAGGGATGCAAACTCGGCCAGTAAATGCTCTACTGCTTTTCTTTAAACTGAAGCCCTAGGATCTTTTGTGTCCACTTCATAGGACAAATAGAGCCATGGTTTAATACGCTGACAACTGGACTTTGACCCTGCATTCACAGTAACATTTCTGGAGCTACTCATTTGCTCAGCTGCACCCTCGCCTGCATTGCCCTAGTCCCCATTACATTGATTAATTTCCCTCAGTCTGGCCATTCCTCCTCGGGTGTGTTTTCACCTCCAATTCCTTCAGTGCAAAGGAAGTGCACTTAACCAGGACTTGGGAGTAGGAATAGGCCATTCAGCCCTTTGATTCTCCTCTGGCATTCAATAAGATCATGGCTGATCTTTCCCATTTCACTGCCTGCCTCCACCTGCCTGCCTCCATGACTCTGACGCCCTTGCCTATCAAAAATCTAACTCGGCCTCGAATACATTCACCAGCCCGGCCTCCACTGCTCTCTGGGGAAGGGAATCCCACAGACTGACGACAAGCTGAGAGAAAAATAAATTATCATCACTTCCGTCTTAAAATGGAGATCGTTTAATTCTGAAACTGTGTCCCCTGGTTCTAGCCTCAACCCAGGGCGAAGAAATATTCTCGCTATATCTGTCCTGTCACGTCGTCTCAGGATCGGATCCGTGAGGGCAGAAGTGGCCTCGGATTAATGTCGCATCTCAGAGACAGTGCGGCACACCCTCAGTGCTGCATCGACTGTTTGTGCTCGGGTCTCGCAGGCCACGAACCTCCTGAGGTTCATGAGAGATCTACCAACTGAGCCTCGGCTGCATGACATAATAGTAATCTTTATTAGTGTCACAAGTAGGCTTACATTAAGACTGCAATGAAGATACTGTGAAAATCCCCTAGGTGCCACATTCCGGCGCCTGTTCAGGTACACTGAGGGAGAATTCAGAATGTCCAAATTACCTAACAGCACATCTTTCGGGACTTGTGAGAGGAAACCGGAGGAATCCCAGACAGACACGGGGAAAACGTGCAGATCCGACACAGACAGTGATCCAAGCTGGGAATCGAACCCAGGACCCTGGAGCTGTGAAGCAACAATGCTAATCTGTGCTACCATGCTACTCGCTCATGTTGCTGAGCAAACCACAGGGCCATTACTGGCATTTTGGATTGGATTGATTAATGTTTAATGTCACGTGTACCGAGGTACAGTGAAAAGTATTTTCCTGCGAGCAGCTCCACAGGTCATTAAGTACATGGGAAGAAAAGAAAATACATAATAGGGCAACACAGGGTACACAATGTAACTAGATAACACCGGCATTGTATGAAGCATACAGGGTGTAGTGTTAATGAGGTCAGTCCATAAGAGGGTCATTTAGGAATCTGGTGACAGTGGGGAAGAAGCTGTCTTTGAGTCTGTTAGTGTGTGTTCTCAGACTTCTGTATCTCCTGCCCGATGGAAGAAGTTGGTAGAGTGAGTAAGCCGGGTGGGAGGGGTCTTTGATTATGCTGCCCGCTTTCCCCAGGCAGCGGGAGGTGTAGATGGAGTCAATAGATGGGAGGCAGGTTTGTGTGATGGACTGGGCGGTGTTCACGACTCTGAAGTTCCTTGCGGTCCTGGGCCGAGCAGTTGCCATACCAGGCTGTGATGCAGCCCGATTGGATGCTTTCTATGGTGCATCTGTAAAAGTTGGTAAGGGTTAATGTGGACATGCCGAATTTCCTTACTTTCCTGAGGAAGTATAGGCGCTGTTGTGCTTTCTTGGTGGTAGCCTCGACGTGGGTGGACCAGGACAGATTTGTTTCAAGAGTAATCAATGCTAGTGGCACCCATGGGTCACATAAGTAAGAAGTTTAATGGCACCTAGTTGGATCGCGTAAACAAGGCACTCAAAGAGAGAGAGAAAAGGCAATGACAAAAAATGAGCCAGAATTAAGAAGGATTCATTACTCACAGCCTCCCCAGCTGTTGCTACACTGGCTGAATAAGATTATTGCCTCCTTTACTAAGGAGGACGGAGGTAACAAACCTGATCTGAAAAGGGGAGGGTTTTTGCAAAGGCGAGTCGTGACACTTGCTACACTACTTTCCATATGGTTGTCGATAAGCTTTGTAATTGGTCCGAGGAACAATAAGCTACATCCAGGAATCCTTGAGGGAATAAGCGAGGAAACTACAAGGACAAACCCCCCAGAAATCATGGAATATTGGAGGGCTGCCTGGAAGGCAGAGGGGTTTCTCCTCGAGTTCAAAGAGGAATTAAAAAAAAAAATTTAGAGTACGCAATTATTTTTTTTTTACAATTAAGGAGCAATTTGGCATGGCCAATCCACCTACCCTGCACATATTTGGGTTGTGGGGGTGAAACCCACGCAGACACGGGGAGAATGTGCAAACTCCACAGTGACCCAGGGCCGGGATTCGAACCCGGGTCCTCTGCGCCGTAGGCAGTGATAGGCCATCAATGAACACACGACGAGTGGTGAACATAACTGAAGCTTTAATAAACTAAACGGAACGCCTCCTGGCCTCGGATCCCGAACTGAGGCAGCGGCGGAGACTAGCGCCCTTTATACAGAGCCCGAGGGGAGGCGGAGCCAGCAGGCAGTGGTTTACCACATTACATATAATACAGGGGCAATTTACCACAATACACATAATATATACTACTGTCGTTCAGAGCCAGCAGGGACAAGCCCAGGCATGTAACAGTACAACAGTACAATACAATAGAGTAGTTTACCACAGGCAGCAGTGCTAACCACTGTGCCACATGCCACCAACTTCAAAGAGGAATGAGCAAAAATCACTGCAGACCAGTCAGGTTGATCTGCATTATGATTAATGATCAAAATTCATTAATATTGCTGGAAAAAGACATGTTGCTGAAACTGATGAATTACACTCATCAGAACAGATACAAGAATGTCAAATTTCAAAGGGAGCAACTGCAGGAGGAAGATGACTCTGATTGGTTGGCAAGATGACTCTGATTGGTTGAGGCGTTGCCATGGAGGATGCACCTATAGGCAGCTATTGTTCCAATTGCGTTTGTTTAGTTCAAAAAAAGGTGTGATGTCTGGGCATGGTCCTTTTGACTGGAAAGGGCATTGGTGAGATTGGGCTTGTTTCCACTGGAGTTTAGAAGAGTGAAGGGTGACTTGACCCTGAATGGTCTTGAACATAGAAAGAACGTTTCCTCTTGTGGGTGAGTCCAGAACGAGGGAGCACTGTTTTAAACTCGCCTTTTTTCAGACAGAGATGAGGAGAATTTTTTCTCAGAAGTTTGGAACTCTCTGCTTCAGAAGACAGTGGAGCAGGGTCATTGAATATTTTTAAGGCGAGGGTCGATAGATTCTTGTTAGGCAAGGGAATCAAAGTTTATCTGGGGTAGGTGGGGAATGTGAAATTCGAAACACAAACGGATCAGCTATGATCTTACCGAATAGCGGAGGAGACTCAAGGGGCCGAAAGGCTTGCTTCTGCTCCCTATTTCTTATGTTCAAACAGGTCGCTGCATATGAATATATGTAACTAGTAGAAAGTATAAGTTAGCCAAATTATGAGCCCGACTGATCACCATAAATTGATTGTTGGTGTAATTCAGCACACTTGATATTGTTCAGTAAGTGCTGTCTAATCTCAGAATCGCATCAACTGTTGGATACTTTGCAAGCAAGGGCTGGTGGAGTACAGTCAGTACTTTGCCTGTTGTGTACTGCCGAAAGGACATGCTGTTTGATACGATCAACCAGTCGCAGGGACGTATGGCCTACATTCCTGGCATCACACCGGCACTGAAATTCATATACTACGTTACTCATTTGTGTGGTAGACAGATGTCATTTTGTCTTGACGGTGGCATCGAGTTCGTGGAGAATAACATTCATATTGATACTGCCGCTTAACCTCTTGGTCAGATCCTCAGTAATGATAAGGTCCTGGAGCATCTGGATAGAAATAAAATCATTTAAGAGCTTGGGATTCACATCACAAAAGGTAGTGGACACATAGTCTTAAAACATAATACAAGATGCTTGACTTTATAAATGGAGGTATGGAGTACAAAAACAAATACATTTAGCCAAGACCTAGTGAGTCAGTCTGGGCACCATACTTTGGATTGGATTTCCAGGCCTTGGAGAGAAGTTCACTAGGAATGGGAGCAGGGATAAGAGACTGCGGGCGGGATTCTCCGTCCGCCAGCCGGTCAATGGGATTTCCCATTGTGGGCAGCCCCACATTGTCGGGACATCCCTGGGCATGGGTGCATTGCCAGCATAACAGAGACTCCTGGCAGCGGAGAATCCAGCCCTGCGTGTATGTGGAAGAGGCTGTAAAAAGTTGGGCCTTTCTTCCTTAGAGCAGACAGGTTTAAGGGTAGATTTAATAGAGGTGTTGATGGAATAGGTAGACAGAAACGGTTTCCATTGGCAGGAGGGTTGGTAACCGGGGGAGACACAACTAAGACAAACTAGCGAAACAGTCAGAAACGACACGCGGGAGGTAAACTTTCAGCCACAAGTTGTGATCTGGAACAAGTTGCCTGAAAGGTTGGGAGAAGCAGATTCAACAATAACTTTCAGAGGAGAATTACATGAGTACCTGAAAAAAGGAAAGAGAAAAAAAAACCCGTACACGGCTGTGGGGAGAGAGCAGGAGAAGTAGGACTAATTGGATAGCTCTTTCAAAGAGCTAGCACAGACACAATGGGCTGAATGGCCTTGCCTTTGTGCTGTAAGAATCAACTGATTCATGAAAGGGAAATCCTGCCAATGTAACATGTTGTTTGGTATAAGGCAGTGGATGCAGGGTGCCAGGGTTTCAGTAAGGCCTTGGCTCCAGTTTCTCTGGAGAGACTGGTACTGAAAATAAAGAAAGCGTGAATCAGAGGGAATACTTAACAATGGATGCGGGGTTGATTAAAACCCAGAGGGTGATAGTATAAGGGACAATCCAGCAGAAGATCGTCAGCAGGGTGGTTGGCACAATGGTTAGCACTGCTGCCTCACAGCGCCAGGGACCCTGGTTCGATTCCTGCCTTGGGTGACTGACTGACTGTGTGGAGTTTGCACGTTCTCCCTGTGTCTGTCTGGGTTTACCAGAATTTACCAGAATGTTGCCTGGTATGGAGGGCATTAGCTATGAGGAGCGGTTGAATAAACTCGGTTTGTTCTCACTGGCACGACGGAGGTTGAGGGGCGACCTGATAGAGGTCTACAAAATTATGAGGGGCATAGACAGAGTGGATAGTCAGAGGCTTTTCCCCAGGGTAGAGGGGTCAATTACTAGGGGGCATAGTTTTAAGGTGAGAGGGGCAAGGTTTAGAGTAGATGTACGAGGCAAGTTTTTTACGCAGAGGGTAGTGGGTGCCTGGAACTCGCTACCGGAGGAGGTGGTGGAAGCAGGGACGATAGTGACATTTAAGGGGCATCTTGACAAATACATGAATAGGATGGGAATAGAGGGATACGGACCCAGGAAGTGTAGAAGATTGTAGTTTAGTCGGGCAGCATGGTCAGCACGGGCTTGGAGGGCCGAAGGGCCTGTTCCTGTGCTGAACATTTCTTTGTTCTTTTGTTCCTCTGGCTGCTCTGGTTTCCTCCCACAGTTCAAAGATGTGCAAGTTAGGTGGTTTGGCCACACTAAATTGCCCCTTGATTTGCAGGTTAGGTGGGGTTACAAGGATAGGATGGGAAAGAAATGGGGCTGGGTAGGGGGCTGTTTTGGAGGGTCAGTACAGATTCAATGGGCTGAATCATCTCCTCCTGCACTGTAGGAATTCTAATTCTATGCTCCTGTGGCATTGAGCAATCAGATATGAGAAATTACCCAGCAGGTCAGGCAGAGTCTAGGGAGAGGAACTGAGTTAACAAACCTTGTGAGAGACTGGGATATCTTGAAATGTTAAACTACACCAGCGAGGTACTTCAAAAATCATTGATGCAGTGGCCACCTGGAATCTTGGTCACATTACAGGAAAGACATTGTAGCAATTGCATGGATGCAGAAGATAGGAGCAAGAACAATGGAGGCGATTTCAGGACTGGCCTCATTTGAAAAGTCTTGGGCATGTTCCAACTGGTTAAAGAGAAGTTGGGAGCTGATATCATTGTTGATTTTCGATGTTCAAAAGAAACTAGATAATGAAACCATTGGAATAGAGGAAGGCCGTTCGCCCTACCCCCTCCTCCCCGAGGCTGCCCCGCCATTCAATTAGGTCACATGTTCAGCCTGTGCCTCAACACCATTTACCTTTCTTGGCTCCACATCCTGTGGCACGCTAATCTGACAGCTGTGATACAATAGTGATGCCCATCGAGTTAATCTCATATCACCGAAATCACCACCTTTGAGCATAGCCGACGAGTCCAAACCTGTTGCTGATGGAGCTTTTGTTATTGCAACGATATACAAATACAGCTGCTTCTGCTGACTGAGTCTAAGTAACAAGCAGATGACTCCTCAGCCAGTGTAGACAGATGGTGAGGGAAAGGATAGTGTAACCCTGATTTTAAAGCTCTGATGCGGTGTATTATATATTTTATATGGTTCTGTGACATGCACAACTATCAGAGTCAACTTGCTGACCAATCAGCACACTTTTCTCCTGTAGTATAAATCGTGACGGTTTGAAATTTGGCATGCTTGCATTTGTCCTGATGAGTGCAAGATGAAAAACTTTGGCAACATGTTTCTTTTTTCAGCAATATATCATCGTGTAACATATATACATATAGTCATACATGTATCATGTCTGCAATCTATAGGATTCTCACCATATCATGGAATCATAGACTGATTGCAGCAGAGAAGGAGGCCATTCGGCACATTCAGCCACTCTGCCCGTTCCCCCTCACCCTGAAAATATTTTCCCATCAGGTTACTATCCAATTTTCTTAGTATAAATTTAGAGTACCCAATTCTTTAGTTCCAATTAAGGGGCAATTTAAGCGTGGCCAATTCACCTACCCTGTACATCTTTTTGGGTTGGGGGGGGGGGGTGAGACCCACATAGACACGGGATGATGTGCAAATGTCACACGGACAGTGACCCAGGGCCGGGAATTGAACTCGGGTCCTCAGCGCTGTGATAACCACTACACCACCATGCTGCCCTTGATTTCTATCCAATTTTCACTTGAAAGCAACGGTGGTACTGTCTCCAGCGCACCCCTGGGCAGTGCATTCTGGATCCAAACCATTCGCTGGGTGAAAACCTTTTTCCTCACCTCGCCCTGGGTTCTTTCGCCAATCACCCTAAATGTGTGCCCTCTGGTTCTCAATCCTTCCACCAATGGGGACAGTTTCCAGTTCCCCGTGCCCTCCCCCATCTACGCTGTCCGACCCCTCATGATTTTGAACACCTCTAATCAAATCTCCTCTCAACCTATTCTTCATCAAGGACAATGATCTCAGCTCCTCCAATCTATTTAAGTAACTGAAGTTCCTCATCCCTGGAACCATTCTCATGTATCTTCTCTGCACTCTCTCTAATGCCTTCACCTCCTTCCTAAAGTGCAGCTCCCAGAACTGGCCGAACCAGTGGTTTATAACATGTTATCATAACTCCCTGGCTTTATCTAAACTTTCAGAAGTGTACCACGTGTAGGTCCTGGGATATGCAAAGTATAGAATGTACAATACATACAGACTCTGAATATGTAGTATACACAAGCCAGAGGATGTGCGATATGAAGGAGCAATGTAATAATATATACAATAGGATGTCTGCGTATGGAATGTGACAACGTAAAGCGATATTGGGGGTGGAATGGTGGTGCAGTGGTTAGCACGGCTGCCTCACAGCACTGAGGACCCGGGTTCGATCCCGGCCCCGGGTCACTGTCTGTGTGGAGTTTGCACATTATCCCCATGTCTACGTGGGTCTCACCCCCACAACCCAAAGATGTGCAGGTTAGGAGGATTGGCCACAGATCAAGAAGGACAAGGACGGAAAGTTTCCCTCTGTCTCAGTCTCATAGGATGCCACTTGTGACTTCTATAGGAGCTGCTCCAGTATCTGACTTGGAATTCCATGGAAGCTGGGCAGGGATTTCATAATAATAATCTTTATTGTCACAAGTAGGCTTACATTAACACTGAAATGAAGTTACTGTGAAAAGCCCCTAGTTGCCACATTCCGGCGCCTGTTCGGGTACACAGAGGGAGAATTCAGAATGTCCAATTCACCTAACAGCACGTCTTTCAGGACTTGTGGGAGGAAACCGGAGAACCCGGAGGAAACCCAGATAGACACAGGGGGAACGTGCAGACTCCACACAGACAGTGACCCAAGCCTGGGACCCTGGCGCTGTGAAACCATAGTGCTAATCACTATATTACTGTGCTGCCGGATTTGGGAGACAACAGCACATTCAAGGACTTTGGAGAGGGGAGGTTGCGGTTTGCAAGAACAGTGGCAATGAAGAGTAATGATGGCAGATTTAAAGGAGAGAGGGACAGTAACCTGCAGAGAGGGAGAGAACCGTTTACAACATGTGCTAACATTGGTGACCAGTTTTGTGAGAATAGGGTTGAGGGGGCATGAGCCATGCCCCGTAGACAAGAGCTTGGAGGTAGCATAAGAAGAGAATAGCAGGAAAACCAGAGAAAGATGAGAGTTCAGAGCTGGGGAATGGGGGGGGGGGGGGCGCATTGAAAGTGTGTGTGGCCAGGTGGGCTAGTGGAAAAAAGGGGAGCGAGAGAGATGGTCATGATTTTGGTGACAAAGAAACACAAAAACTCCTCGCACTTATCCCTGGAGGTGAGGGTGGAGGGCACAGGGATTTAAGGAGACAGTTTGCAGCAGAGGGTTATCTCTGCTTGGCAGCGTGATCCTGGAATATCGAGCAGTTATCGGAGGCGAGAGCAGGAGGCAATGGTGTTTGAAGATGGTCCAGCTAGACCTGGCAATGGATGGCAAAACCATCTATCCACCATACCCTTTTCAAGAAAGGTTGAACTCATTTCGAGTTTAGAAAATTGGAGCGGTTGCAAAAAAAACCCACAATTGCCAAATTTTATCTGCCTTAATTACCTCACGGACGGTTGGACCAGATCCCGCGGACCTATTGCGAAGAGGAACAGGGAAGTTATTCCAGCCTCCTGGCCAACATCTATCCCTCAATGGACCTCACATTGACTATTCTTTTGTTGGGCAGCATGGTGGCGCAGTGATTAGTGCTGCTGCCTCACGGCGCCGAGGTCTCAGGTTCGATTCTGGGTCACTGTCCGTGTGGAGTTTGCACATTGTCCTTGTGTTTGCGTGGGTTTCGCCCCCCCCCCCCCCCACCACAAACCAAAAGATGTGCAGGGTAGGTGAATTGGATACACCAAATTGTCCCTTAATTGGAAAAAATTAATTGGATCCTCCAAATTTATATAAGAAAAACTATTCTTTGTCACTTTGCTGTTTTTGGGAGCTTGCTGTGTGCGAATGGGCTGCCGTGTTTCCTACGTTACAAAAATGGCCTCGCCTCAGAAAGACTTCATTGGCTGTCAAGTGCTGTGGGATGACTCTCTTGCCATGAAATAATTGCTGACAAGCTCAACATTTATTGCCCGTCCCTAATTGCCCTTGAGAAGGTGCCGATGAGCCACCTCTTTGAATGGCTACTGTTCATGTGGCATAGATCTGGTGGAGGTGTGAGGCGCTATATAAATTCAGTTTTTTTTTCATTCGCAGCTAAAAGTCAACCTAATTACTGTTGTGGGCCGGGAGTCACAGGCAAGGACAACAGGATTTCCTCTCCCAAAGGGAATTTAATGAACAAGACTTTTTTTGTGACGTGGGCCGGAATTCTCCAGCCGTTTGGATTCCCTGTTCCCGCCGGTAGTGCACCCCCGCCCATCGGTTTCCTGACAGCGTGCGGTGGCTTCATTGGGCACTCCCATTGGGAAGCGGAGGGGGAAGAGAATCCCGCTGGCAGTGAATGGCGCACGGCTGAGAAACACGCGGTGGGGCACCGGAGAATCCAGACCATGCTCACCATTACTCATACCGCCCATTACCCCAGATTTATTTCATTAACTAAATTTAAATGCCAGTAAGGTTTGAACTCATATCTCGTGGGTTATTACCTCAGGCCTGCCAAAAAGTTTAGTCCATTGCGTGCAGAGGGAATTTCACAGCTCCTCTGTCTCCCACCCATATTTGAAAGCTCTAGACTCATCTGACAAGACTAGTCAAGTACAGAACGTTGGTCTTCTTAAAATCTGGCAATTGCGTTTTTTTTTGTAACCTCTCCGATTTTTGCCACACACAAAGTTAGCAGGCAGAAACAGCGAGCATAATGGCCTTTATTGTGAGGGGATTGGAGTACAAGGATCAGGAAGTCTGACTACAATTGCAGGGTGCTTGGGTCAGACCACGCCTGGGGTATTCGTTTAGGTCTCCATATTTAAGCGAGGATACACTCGCATTGGAGGCGGCACAGTTAAGGTTCACTGGGTTGGTTCCTGGGAAGGAAGCGTTGTCCTGTAATGAGAAGCTGAGGAAATTAGGCCTTCTTCGCTCCTGAGTTTAGAAAAGAATGTGAGGCGATCTTATTGAAACATACAAGATTCTCATGGGGTTTTGTTTGACAGGGTGAACACTGAGAGGCTGTTTCCCCTACACTGGGGGGGGGGAACTAAAATGGGAGGGGGGGGCACAATCTCAGGATATAAGGGGCTGATATTCAGGACGAGGACATTTCTCACAGAACCAGGGTCCCAGGTTCAATTCCAACCTTCAGTGACTGTGTGTGGAGTTTGCACTTTCTCAGCCATTTGTGCTTGGGTTTCCTCTGGGTGCTCTGGTTCCTTCCCATAGTCCAAAGGAGTGCAGGTCAGGTGGGTCGGCCATGATAAGTTGCTCCTTAGTGGCAAAGGTTAGGAGTTATGGGGTCGCAGGGATAGGGTGGGAGGGGGTTAGGGTGCTCTTTGGGAGGGGCGGTTCAGACTCAATGGGCCAAACGGACTGTAGGGATTCTATAGGGAATCTTTGGAATTCTCTACCCCAGAGGTTTGTGAATGCTCCGTCCTTGAATACATTTCAGGCTGGATAAACAGATTGTTTTTGTCTCTCAGGAAATCAAGGGAAATGGGGATTGGCCGGAAGGTGGAATTCGGGTAAAAAAGCTCATGATCATACTGAATGGCGGAGCAGGGGAGGCGTTACATAGTCTGCTCCTACTTCAATTTATTATGTTCCTGTCGTGTCAACTGTGATCACACTCTGGTACTTAAAGCCTTGCTGTCAACTTCATTGTTGTTACTCGTCATCAAATCTAAAATGTTGGCCCCCTCACTCCCTGGAGAGAACATAGGACAGGTGCTGGAATGTGGCGACTAGGGGCTTTTCACAGTAACTTCATTGAAGCCTACTTGTGACAATAAACGATTTTCATTTAATTTCATAAACAGGGTCATAAAACATACCACCAGTAACTCTCCGAGTCCCTTCACTGCTTTACCCATGGAGATAAATCTACTTCCCTGCTTCCCACAATGTCATGGATGTGAGAATTTAATTATTGGTGATGATATCAAATCTAAGTATTATATAAAAGTAAGGACTGAAAACATTTATTTTACAATAGGGACTGATTTTTGCAGAGCACAGTTCCAACCATCTCCTGCCCTTTAATCATAGAATCATATTATCCTTACAGGCAGAAGGGGAGGCCATTTGGCCCACCGGGTCTGCACCGACCCTAGGAAAGAGCACCCTATCTAGGCCCACTCCCCGCCCCATCCCCGTGAACCCACTTAACCTTCACATCTTTGGAGTGTGTGAGGAAACCGGAGCATCTATAGGAAACCCACGCAGACACCGGAGAATGTGTAAACTCCACACAGACAGTCACCCGAGGTCGGAATCGAACCTGGGTCCCTGGCGCTGAGAGGCTGCAGTGCTAACCACCGTGCCATCATGCTGTCCACTTCACTGCGCCCTCCTTGAGTGTTCCTCAGGATCGAGGATGTCTTAGCTACCACTCTGGTTCAATACGTTTTGAGCGGGCTGGTAAGTCCAATGTTGCTGTCTCGGACTCTGACAACTCCCAGGGCAGGTGGTCGTTGGAGGGTTGGGTAGATGGGTTGTTTGGTCTGTGCAACTTGCCTTTGCCTCTGCCCATTCCCGAAGGCAGTCTCTCGACTAGCTTGGTGCCTTCCTCGATGGACCTTCTTTAACCGTGGCTCAGTGGGCTGCACTCTTACCGTTAAACTCTGGTTCCAGTCTCCCTCCAGTAATTTAGATTTAAAGAATCCGTAATGTTGCCCCGGCCAGAGGGGGCAATTTTACACAGGAAAGTGTCAAACCATTGGCTGGGTGGGCAGAGAGCACTCGGAGGGGAGGGGTATTTGGAAGGTGGGATATTAGGAAGCAGAGTGGGGGGGGGGGAATGGTGATAACTCTCACGGGGACTACGGGGGATCACGCATTGATCTCCCTGTGCGGCTCCTGGAGTACGAGTTCCCAAGGTAACGGGCGGAGGCCCGCGTGGCGAGGACTCGTTACTGGGCCCTATAAATGCCGCCCCAGACCAGGTGTTCTGTCATTCCTTTTTAAAAAAATTTAGAGTACCCAATTAATTTTTTCCAATTAAGGGGCAGTTTAGAGTGGCCAATCCACCTCCCCTGCACATCTTTGCACTGCGGGGGCGAAACCCATGCAAATATGCAAACTCCACACGGACATTCCTTGTCAGGACACAGGTGTCCTACACCTTTTGAGTTTTGAATAAATTTGTTTAAACCTTCCCCTTCCTGTCTCCTGAATTGCTACAGGGAGGAAGAAAGTCCATCTGCCTTGCCCTGCCCTGCTGCACCACGCCCATCCACCCTTGAACAAGCGCAGGCCCACAAGTAGAGGCTGGTTTAGCACAGGGCTAAATCGCTGGCTTTGAAAGCAGGCGCCCAGCAGCACGGTTCAATTCCCGTACCAGCCTCGCCGGAATGTGGCGACGAGGGGCTTTCCACAGTAACTTCATTTGAAGCCTACTCGGGACAATAAAGCGATTTTAATTTCATTTTGTGGGATCTTGCCGTGCACCAAATCCCAGCCTCCGGATAGGTTGGGTGGAGTCAGGCGGAGGATAGTGGATAGCAAAATAAATAATGGTTCTGAAGTCCTGAGGTGGATATAGAAATGCAAAATTGTGGGGAGAGAGAGAGGACAAAGAAATGCGACTGTGGGGGGGGGGGGGGGGGCAGAGGGAGGGCAAAGTCGGGATGGGCCGAATGGTTGTCAGGGTTACTGGGGGGGGGGGGGGAGGGGGGCTGAAAGGGGGCTCTCAATGGTTTGCAGCAAAGGGAAAGGTCCTGCAGCTTTGCATTTTGACTGGAAGCACATTGAGTGCAACATGAGCTGCTTCCGTTCCCGTCAGGACGTCAGAAAGAATTTGTTAATGAGGGGGGAGGAGAAAGGAAGATCCCAGACTCCCAGCTTTTTCCTCTCTCTCACTCTCTCCTGTGCTGAGGGCGGAGGGGTTTTATTTCTGATCGCCCCTCTGGATGAGTTGCTGCTGCTGTGTGTCTGCAGCTCCATGGGGGTGAGAGCACAAGAGGAGGAGCAGCAGAGCTCCACAGGGAGCCGGCGCAAGGGCTACAGTGTAGCAGCAATCCTTCCCACCATGAAGAGGCTCCGCTGGCTTCTCAACTTGCTCCCCAACTTGGTTGCCCTGTTGGCCAGCGCTGTGTTCAGGCTCAGGACTGCCCTGGCCTGGCCCGGGAGGAAGGTGAGGAGGTGGATGATGATGATGAGGAGGAGGAGGAGGGTGAGGCTGGAGGAACAGACCCAAGCTCTGGAGCAGGTCAAGTTGGAAGAAGAGAGGAAGGAGGGAGAGGAAGAGGGGGAAAAGGCGGGGCAAGGGGTGGAGGACGTGCCCCTTGTTGCCCCCCAAGCCCCGGGCGGCTGGCTGGCCCTCAGCGGGAGGTGCCAAACCCCCGGCGAACACTTTGAGATCTCCTTCAACTTTGTCAGGCACCTCTTCGACACGCTGGTGGTGGGTTTCCTCTGCCTGGCATCGCCGGTCTTCAGGGTGGTCCTGGACGTCCTGGGGCCCCGGGGCTTGCTCAAACTCTGGCTCCACGGCATGGCGCTCTTCCTGGTGGTCTCGTACGGAATGGCGCTGGTGCTCTGGCTGATGCAGACCTACATCGTCCAGCTGGCCCTGCTCTTCGGCGCGGTGCAGCTGATGGTCCTGGGGGTGAGCATCCAGCAGCAGGAGAGGGCGGAACTGGAGAGGAAAACGCAGGATTTGGAGGACCCCATCGCACCATCAGACCTCTGATGATACCCCCCCCCCCCCCTTGCTCCCCAGCCAGGGAACCATGTCCAAGGCTTGTACGTGTCTTGTGTGTGCACACGTGGGAATTCGAATTATTTTTAACGAGACAAAGACAATTAATGTGACTCCTTCTCAAGGCGAATTGCTGCGGTGTTTTTTTTTTACTTCAGAAATGTGTGAGGGCAACAGGCACCCAAGTTTCTCGGATGACTGTGATTTTCCACCAAGATGTAAGATTGACATTTTTGCACAGACTTGGGGTGAGGGTTGGGGAGAGGAATTCAAAGAGGCACCAAGGTACTGGTCAACACCTCCTGACCATTGTTAAACTTGACTCTGGGTTCTGAGTCCAGAAGGGGACCAGTAGGCACCCGGGCGCGTACCAGGGATGGTGATGCTGTGCACGGGGTGTGGGTGGGTGGTGGGTGGGGGCGAGGCAGCAGAAATCAGATTCGGAGGAGGGCGGTGACCCTGCGATGCTGTCCCTTGTTGAGCAGCTGGTGACCCTGTGGGGCCTGTTACGGCCCAACTCGACCAGACTCGTAGAATATTGGTATGTGTTTTGGAAATGGGGATGTGGGGAAGCTTTTGACTGACACACAGTGCCTGGATGTGACATTGCTGGAAGGTGCCAACTGCGTATGGTGCTGTTAGCAACACATCATACCTTGTGTTATACCTGACTCCCACCTCCTTTAATACATGAAAGTGTATTTACAGGGTTCCTATGATTGTCACTGTGCTTTCACCACCCCCACACACACCTGGCACTGAGTACTGCCTGACCGTTTCCTTCGATTGGCGGATGTTGGATCAGGGATGGTTCAGAAAGCAGAGCTAAGAGGGGAGACGATGGCTTGGTGGTAATGTAACTGGGCCAGTAGGGCCAGTAATCCAGTGGCCCAGGCTATGACTCTGGGGGGAAACACAGGCTCAAATCCCACCACGGCAGCTGGTGGAATTTAAATTCAGCTAATCGAACTGGAATTGTTAAACCAGTCTCGGTAATGGTGATTAATCATCGGTTGTCGTAAAGACCACCTGCCTGGTTCACTAATGTCCTTCAGGGAAGGAAATCTGCTGCCCTTACTGGGTCCTGACCAACATCTGACTCCAGACCCACTGCAATGTGCTTGACTCATAACTGCCCCCTGAAATGGCCCGAGGGCTAAATCGCTGGCTTTGGAAGCAGACCGAGGCAGGCCAGCAGCACGGTTCGATTCCCGTACCAGCCTCCCCGAACAGGCGCCGGAATGTGGCTGCTAGGGGCTTTTCACAGTAACTTCATTAGAAGCCTACTCGTGGCCATAAGCGATTTTCATTTCATTTTCATTTCAAGCCTCTCCGTTCAAGGGCAATTAGGGATGGGCAACAAATGCTGGCCTTGTCAGCTACATCCCCATGGAAGAATAAAGAAAATAGAAGTATTCTGGGCCGAGGTGTTTTTTTTTTTGTCAACTGTTTTAACAAGTGGTATTGGAGATCCATGCCAGTCTAGGCCCATAGTCTGCGACTGGATTGATTGGAAGCGAAAGTCTGCCTAGCTGGTGAGATCATCCGGACGTGGAAAATTCAGGAAGTGTACACAGCAGCTTAATGACAAGACCCAAACGTAGGAGGGCTGTTGGAGACTCAATGGGCCGAATGGCTTCCTTCTGGATTCTGTGGCTCACTCTGTTAAACGTCTAACCAGCTTTTCAACTCTGCGCTTGCTAACGTTCCTGCTGCATCTTTCTGGAATTTTCCAATTTCATTTCCAATTTCCAGCACTTGAAGGGTGAACTTTTCATTTAAAAAAAAAAGAAAGAAAGAAAATCCAAATCTCTCAAATACTGTCGAGTTACTCAAGGATGTTGATAAACAGATTTCACCATTGTTCTGTAAATCTCTCTCAGCTGACCTTGATATCCTGGCTTCGGAGGGATTAATGTTGTAAACTGTTTCGCATGAGTTTTAAGACCAGGTTTTCCTGTTTGTGGGCATGCTGGAGGTGCTGGTGTGAGGCGGTGCTGAGGGTCCGTGGGATGGTTTGGGCGCAGGATTATGGGGCGGTATGGAGCACATGGCCCTAACTCGCTGTATCCATTCGATCCTCCGATGTTGCAAAATCTCCCCGTTTCAATGAATTGGCAGTTCCGAGTGGGGGAAGGCTGCGCGTGAAGGAACCCAGTGTCAGGGAGCGTCATGCTCAGGGGATCTTTGTATGGGAGCTTCTCTTGGCAGAGTGCGCTTTGTGAGAGAGTTATGGATGTGGGAGTGTTTTTCATTGGGGAGCTCCGTGTGGGGCAGTGTTACTCATGGGGGAGCTCTGTGCGAGGGAGTGTTACATATGTGGGAGCTCCATGTGGGGCAGTGTTACTCCTGAGGGAGCTTCGTGTAGGGGGAGCGTTACTCATAGGGTGCTCTCTCTGGGGTACTGTGACTTATTGGCAATCTCAATGTGGGGGGGTGTGAATCATAGGGGTGCTTGGTTGGCCATATGGTCAACTCCTGCTCCTACGTCCTGTGTTCTTGTGACTCCCCAAAAATCCTGATGCACTCCTATGACCCCAGTAAAAATTGACACATTCCCAGGGACCCTCTGTAAAAACTGACACATTCCCAGGTACCCCCTGTAAATACGAACGCGTCCCTTCAGGACCCTTGCAAATATCCTGGCATTCCCAGGACTTCCTGTTTTTAAAAAAAAAAAACTGACGCACTGCCAGGGACCCCTTTGGGTAAAAACAACTGAGACCCCCCCCGGCCAAACGATGCTCTTTAAAAACTGATACTCTCCCTGGAACCCCTTGTAAATACTGACACACTCTCAGGGACCCCGTGTAAATAGTGATGCACTACCAGGGACTGCAGGAAATACTGACACACACACTTCCAGGGACCTCCAGTTAATACTAATGTACTCCCAGGGACCGCCCCCCTGTAAATACTGACACACTCCCAGGGACCCCCCCCTCCATAAATACTGACACACCCCTCCCCCCATAAATGCTGACACACTCCCAGGAACACCCCCTCCTGTAAATACATTGTAAAAATAAATTTAGAGTACCCAATTTTTTTTTCCAATTAAGGGGCAATTTAGCGTGGCCAATCCACCTAACCTACACACATTTGGGTTGTGGGCGTCAGACCCACTCAAACATGGGGAGAATGTGCAAACTCCACACCGACAGTGACCCGGGGCCGGAATCGAATCCGGGTCCTCAGCGTCATGAGGCAGCAGTGCTAACCACTTGCCACTGTGCTGCCCGACCCCCTGTAAATACTGACGCATTCCCAAGGACTCCGTATAAAAATCGACGCACTCCCAGGGATCCCAAGTAAATACTGACACATTCCCAGGGACCCCATATAAAAACTGACACACTCCCAGGGACACCAAATATGTACTGACACATTCCCAGGGACTCCCAGTAAATAATTACACACTCCCAGGTATTCCAGGAAATACTGACACACTCCCAGGGACTCCAGTATCCATTATTCTAGAAATAAATTATCTGAACCAAGAATAATAGACACCTGGAGGTCAATTACAGACTAAATCTAATCGAGGTGTTCAGATGATATATATATATATATAGAATAATGGATCCCTGGAGTGAGTTACAGACTGGAATCTAATCGAGAGGTTCAGATCATTTATATATAGAATAATGGATACCTGGGAGTGAGTTACAGACTGGAATCTAATCGAGGGGTTCAGATGGTTTATATATAGAATAATGGATACCCTGGAGTGAGTTACAGACTGGAATCTAATCGAGAGGTTCAGATCATTTATATATAGAATAATGGATACCTGGGAGTGAGTTACACACTGGAATCTAATCGAGGGGTTCAGATGGTTTATATATAGAATAATGGATCCCTGGCAGTGAGTTACAGACTGGAATCTAATCGAGGGGTTCAGAGTTTATATATCGAATAATGAATGCCTGGAAGTGACTTACAGACTGGAATCTAATCGAGGGGTTCAGATGGTTTATATACACAATAATGGATACCTGGAAATGAGTTACAGACTGGAATCTAATTGAGTGTTGACAATTGACTATATCATGTGAATAGTTTATATGAATCTAGAATGTAATATTTTCAATCCAGTATTAAATTAGGTTGAGAATCGGATTTGTTTTGTTAAAATCAGACGTTTCGGAGATACCTGTGCAGTATTGCGAGGATATTTTCTGCTTTTGTGTGGGGCCTGTTGTTTAAAAGAGAACATTGAAGGCAAACCTCAGGAAATGTGGCAGATGGAGAATAAGGCTGGTTTTAAAGAGAGCTGTTTGCTGTTAGAATGTTACCAGGTGAGTTAATTTTTCATTCTTTATTGTCGCAAGTAGGCTTACATTAACACTGCAATGAAGTTACTGTGAAAAGCCCCTAGTCGCCGCACTCCGGCACCTGTTCTGGTACACAGAGGGAGAATTCAGAATGTCCAATTCGCCTAACAGCACATATTTTGGGTGGAAACTGAAGCACACGGAGGAAACCCACGCAGACTCCGCACACACAGTGATCCAAGTCGGAATCGAACCTGGGACCCTGGAGCTGTGAAGCAACAGTGCTCCCCACTGAATTGACAGTGTTTTATTGGCAATAGCCAGAGTCTGGTTCTAAGTGACAATGGACTCAAAGTTCTCAAACACCAGTTGGGATTATTGGGTTTATCTCCAGTAAATTAGTCCAGGGTTCGTGCTAAATTCCTATCTGCACTGTGTGCATGGATTCACATAGTGCAGGCAAAAAAGAGTGCAGTGGAGAGAGAGGGGAGAGAGCATGGGCATGATCGAATGGCCACGCTGCACCCAAAAAACAGCTTGCTGTAGCACAAAGTGGCCGATAGAAGCCAGGAGACCCCGTTCCCAAGATCTACCCGTCTTGCAACGCCTTGCAAGATTTAATTTGATCTCCTGAGACGATGCAATGTAAATCCCGCCCATTGTGGGCGAGCTCACTTCTTAGCAAATCTGCATATTAGAGCGAGACAACTAGTCTCATTTTGATGCACAGATTCTGGAGTTACCCAAGGCGTGGGATCAATGTCCTTCGCCGCGGAGTAATCAGGCGAGCACCGTTCAGTATTGGTCTCCATAAACGGGGACTAGTTGGAATGACACTCGGGGGTTTCCCAGGGGATCCCTTCAGGCAGGGTAGTAGCCTGGCACTGCTGGTGCCTCCCTGGAACTGCCAGCCTGGGTGCCAGCTAGGCACAGCCAGCTTGGCACGGTGCGTGCTATCGGGCAGGGTTGGATGGGGGTGAGGGGGACGTTTGAAAATGGAGTCCCGATCTCTCGCTATGCTGAGGAGTTCCAGTGAGCAGAGCACCTCAGTGTGGAAAATGGGCCGATGTGCGGCCTCGGCCATGCATTTCCCGCTGAGGCCTCTTATTTAATGCGAGTGTCGTTTTATACCTGTGTGTTTCTCGGTGCTGCGAGCGCCGGTTAACACACGGCTAAACATGCTCGCTATGGGACTTTGTTCCCATTGATGGACAGTGGGAGCTTCACTCTGTATCTAACCCTGTGCTGTACCTGTCCTGGGATTGTTTGATGGGACAGTGTAGAGGGAGCTTTACTCTGTATCTAACCCCGTGCTGTACCTGTCCTGTGAGTGTTTGATGGGACAGTGTAGAGGGAGCTTTACTCTGTATCGAACCCTGTGCTGTACCTGTCCTGGGAGTGTTTGATGGGGACAGTGTAGAGGGAGCTTTACTCTGTATCTAACCACATGCTGTACCTGTCCTGGAGTGTTTGATGGGACAGTGGAGAGGGAGCTTTACTCTGTATCTAACCCCGTGCTGTACCTGTTCTGGGAGTGTTTGATGGGGACAGTGTAGAGAGAGCTTTACTCTGTATCTAACCCGGGCTGTACCTGTCCTGGGAGTGTTTGATGGGGACAGTGTAGAGGGAGCTTTACTCTGTATCTAACCCCGTGCTGTACCTGTTCTGGGAGTGTTTGTTGGGATAGTGTAGAGGGAGCTTTACTCTGTATCTAACCCGGGCTGTACCTGTCCTGGGAGTGTTTGATGGGACAGTGTAGAGGGAGCTTTACTCTGTATCTAACCCCGTGCTGTACCTGTTCTGGGAGTGTTTGATGGGATAGTGTAGAGGGAGCTTTACTCTGTATCTAACCCCGTGCTGTACCTGTTCTGGGAGTGTTTGATGGGAAAGTGTAGAGGGAGCTTTACTCTGTATCTAACCCCGTGCTGTACCTGTCCTGGGAGTGTTTGATGGGACAGTGTAGAGGGAGCTTTACTCTGTATCTAACCCCGTGCTGTACCTGTTCTGGGAGTGTTTGATGGGACAGTGTAGAGGGAGCTTTACTCTGTATCTAACCCCGTGCTGTACCTGTCCCGGGAGTGTTTGATGGGACAGTGTAGAGGGAGCTTTACTCTGTATCTAACCCTGTGCTGTACCTGTCCTGGGAGTGTTTGATGGGATAGTGTAGAGGGAGCTTTACTCTGTATCTAACCCCGTGCTGTACCTGTCCTGGGAGTGTTTGATGGGACAGTGTAGAGGGTGCTTTACTCTGTATCTAACCCTGTGCTGTACCTGTCCTGGAGTGTTTGATAGGACAGTGTAGAGGGAGCTTTACTCTGTATCTAACCCCGTGCTGTACCTGTTCTGGGAGTGTTTGATGGGATAGTGTAGAGGGAGCTTTACTCTGTATCTAACCCAGGCTGTACCTGTCCTGGGAGTGTTTGATGGGACAGTGTAGAGGGAGCTTTACTCTGTATCTAACCCCGTGCTGTACCTGTTCTGGGAGTGTTTGATGGGATAGTGTAGAGGGAGCTTTACTCTGTTTCTAACCCCGTGCTGTACCTGTTCTGGGAGTGTTTGATGGGATAGTGTAGAGGGAGCTTTACTCTGTATCTAACACCGTGCTGTACCTGTCCTGGGAGTGTTTGATGGGACAGTGTAGAGGGAGCTTTACTCTGTATCTAACCCCGTGCTGTACCTGTCCTGGGAGTGTTTGATGGGATAGTGTAGAGGGAGCTTTACTCTGTATCTAACCCCGTGCTGTACCTGTTCTGGGAGTGTTTGATGGGACAGTGTAGAGGGAGCTTTACTCTGTATCTAACCCCGTGCTGTACCTGTCCCGGGAGTGTTTGATGGGACAGTGTAGAGGGAGCTTTACTCTGTATCTAACCCTGTGCTGTACCTGTCCTGGGAGTGTTTGATGGGACAGTGTAGAGGGAGCTTTACTCTGTATCTAACATCGTGCTGTACCTGTCCTGGGAGTGTTTGATGGGACAGTGCAGAGGGAGCTTTACTCTGTATCTAACCCCGTGCTGTACCTGTCCTGGGAGTGTTTGATGGGGGACAGTGTAGAGGGAGCTTTACTCTGTATCTAACCTTGTGCTGTACCTGTCCTGGGAGTGTTTGATGGGATAGTGTAGAGGGAGCTTTACTCTGTATCTGACATCGTGCTGTACCTGTCCTGGGAGTGTTTGATGGGACAGTGCAGAGGGAGCTTTACTCTGTATCTAACCCTGTGCTGTACCTGTCCTGGGAGTGTTTGATGGGACAGTGTAGAGGGAGCTTTACTCTGTATCTAACCCTGTGCTGTACCTGTCCTGGGAGTGTTTGATGGGACAGTGTAGAGGGAGCTTTACTCTGTATCTAACCCTGTGCTGTACCTGTCCTGGCAGTGTTTGATGGGACAGTGTAGAGGGAGCTTTACTCTGTATCTAACCCCGTGCTGTACCTGTCCTGGGAGTGTTTGATGGGGACAGTGTAGAGGGAGCTTTACTCTGTATCTAACCCGTGCTGTACCTGTCCTGGGAGTGTTTGATGGACAGTGCAGAGGGAGCTTTACTCTGTATCTAACCCTGTGCTGTATCTGTCCTGGGAGTGTTTGATGGACAGTGCAGAGGGAGCTTTACTCTGTATCTAACCCTGTGCTGTACCTGTCCTGGGAGTATTTGATGGGGACAGTGTAGAGGGAGCTTTACTCTGTATCTAACCCCGTGCTGTACCTGTCCTGGGAGTGTTTGATGGGGACAGTGTAGAGAGAGCCTTACTCTGTATCTAACCCTGTGCTGCACCTGTTGCGGGAGGGTTTGATGGGGACAGTGCAAAGGGAGCTTTACTTTGTATCTAACACATGTCGTACCTGTCCTGGGAGTGTTTGATGGGGACAATACAGAGGGAGCTTTACTCGACAGCTAACCCATGCTGTAACTGTCTTGGGAGTGTTTGATGGGACAGTGTAGAGGGAGCTTTACTCTGTATCTAACCCCGTGCTGTATCTGTCCTGGGAGTGTTTGATGGGACAGTGTAGAGGGAGCTTTACTCTGTATCTAACTCTGAGCTGTGCCTATCCTGGGGTGTTTGATGGGGACACTTAAAGGGAGCTTTACTCTGTATCTAACCCCAGGCTGTACCTGCCCTGTGAGTGTTTGTTGGGGACATTGTAGTGGGAGATTTACTCGGTATCTAACCCATGTTGTACGTGTTCTGTGGGTCTTTGGAGACCGTATAGAGGAGCTCTACTCTATAGCTAACCCATGCTGTAGCAGTCCTGGGAGTATTTGATGGCTCAGTGTAGAGGGAGCTTTCCTCTGTATCTAACCAGTGCTGTACCTGTCCTGAGAGTGTTTGATGGGATAGTTTAGAGGGAGCTTTACTCTGCATCTAACCTCATGCTGTACCTGTCCTGGGAGTGTTTGATGGGGACAGTGTGGAGGGAGCTTTACTCTGTATCTAACCCCGTGCTGTACCTGTCCTGGGCGTGTTCGATGGGACAGTGCAGAAGGAGCTTTACTCTGTATCTAACCCATGTTGTATGTTTTCTGTGGGTGTTTGAAGGGGACAGTATCGAGGGAGCTTTACTCTACAGCTAACCCATGCTGTAGTTGTCCTGGGAGTGTTTGATGGGAGTGTACAGGGAGCTTTACTCTGTATCTAACCCAGTGCTGTACCTATCCCGGGAATGTTTGATTGGACAGTGGAGAGGGATCTTTACTCTGTAACCCTGTGCTTAACAGCACAGGATAGGTTCAGCAGGGGATTAGATGCAGAGTAAAGCTCCCTCTACACTGTTCCATCAAACACTCCCAGGACAGGTACATAATAATAATCTTTATTGTCACAATTGGGCTTACATTAACACTGCAATGAAATTACTGGGAAAATCCCCTTGTCGCCACATTTTAGGGCCTGTTCAGGTACACAGGAGAATTCAGAATGTCCAAATTACCTAACAGCATGTCTTTCGGGACTTGTGGGAGGAAACCGGAGCACCCGGAGGAAATCCCCGTGTCTGCGTGGGTTTCCTCCGGGTGCTCCGGTTTCCTCCCACAAGTCCCGAAAGACGTGCTGTTAGGTAACTTGGACATTCTGAATTCTCCCTCAGTGTATCCGAACAGGCACCGGAATGTGGCCATTAGAGGGTTTTCACAGGAACTTCATTGCAGTGTTAATGTAAGCCTACTTGTGACAATAAAGATTATTATTATGTACCTGTCCTGGGAGTATTTGATGGGACAGTGCAGAGGGAGCTTTACTCTGGATCTAACTCTGAGCTGTGCCTAACCTGTGAGTGTTTGATGGGCCATGACAAATAAGAGGATGATCAGAGTGAGAGTAGGGCCGATCAGGGATAGTGGAGGGAACTTGTGCCTAGAGTCTGAGGATGTAGGGGAGGCTCGAAATGAATATTTTACTTCAGTAAACACTAGAGAGAGGGTCCTGGTTGCTCGTGA
Source organism: Scyliorhinus torazame (assembly GCF_047496885.1). Classification (NCBI taxonomy): domain Eukaryota; kingdom Metazoa; phylum Chordata; class Chondrichthyes; order Carcharhiniformes; family Scyliorhinidae; genus Scyliorhinus; species Scyliorhinus torazame. The sequence continues at coordinate 205,812,944 of NC_092720.1, forward strand.
GAACAGCGTGAACCAGGTTAATAGGCTTGATCAGCATCAGGATAGATAAGTCCCCTGGGCCTGACGGGATATACCCAAGGTTACTATGGGAAGTGAGGGAGGAGACTGCTGCACTGTTGCCGATGATCTTTGCATCCTCGCTCTCCACTGGAGTAGTACCGGATGATTGGAGGGAGGCGAAAGTTGTTCTCCTGTTCAAGAAAGTGAACAGGGAAATCCCTGGGAATTACAGACCAACAGTCTTGTGTCTGTGGTGAGCAAATTACTGGAAAGGATTCTGAGAGATAGGATTTATGATTATTTTGAAAAACATAGTTTGATTAAAGATAGGCACCACGATGGCGCAGTGGGTTAGCCCTGTTGCCTCACGGCGTTGAGGTCTCAGGTTCGATCCCGGCTCTGGGTCACTGTCCGTGTGGAGTTTGCACATTCTCCTCATGTTTGCGTGGGTTTTGCCCCCACAACCCAAAGATGTGCAGGGTAGGTAGATTGGTCACGCTAAATTGCCCCTTAATTGGAAAAAATGAATTGGATACACTAAATTTATTTTAAAAAAAGAGAGTCAGCATTGCTTTGTGAGGGCAGGTCATGGCTCACAAACCTCATTGAATTCTTTGAGGATGTGACGAGACACATTGATGAAGGTCGGGCAGTGGATGTGGTGTATATGGATTTCAGTAAGGCATTTGATAAGGTTCCCAGTGGTAGGCTCATTCAGAAAGTCAGGGGACATAGGATACAGGGAAATGTGGCTGTCTGGATACAGAATTGGCTGGCCGAAAGAAGGCAGCAAGTGGTAGTGGATGGAAAGTATCCCGCCTGGAGGTCTGTGACCAGTGGTGTCCTGCAGGGATCAGTTCTGGGACCTCTGCTCTTTGTGGTTTTTATAAATGACTTGGATGAGGAAGTGGAAAGCTGGGTTAGTAATTTTGCTGAAGACACGAAGGATGGTGGCGTTGTAGATAGTGTCGAGGGCTATTGCACGTTACAACAGGACATTGACAGGATGCAGAGCTGGGCTGAGAAGTGGCAGATGGAGTTCAACCTTGATAAATGTGAAGTGACCCATTTTGAAAGTTCAAATTTGATTGCTGAATATAGGGTTAAAGGCAGGATTCTTGGAAGTGTGGAGGAACAGAGGGATCTTGGGGTCCACGTACATAGATCCCTCAAAGTTGCCACCCAGGTTGATAGGGTTGTTAAGAAGGTGTATGGTGTGTTGGCTTTCATTAACAGGGGGATTGAGTTTAAGAGCCGTGAGGTTTTGCTGCAGCTTTATAAAACCCTGGTTAGACCACACTTGGAATATTGTGTCCAATTCTGGTCGCCTCATTATATGAAGGATGTGGATGCTTTGGAGAGAGTGCAGAGGAGATTTACCAGAATACTGCCTGGACTGGAGGGCATGTCTTATGAAGAAAGATTGAGGGAGGTAGGGCTTTGCTCACTGGAGATGGAAGAGAGGTGACTTGATAGAGGTGTACAAGGTGATGAGAGGCATGGATAGAGTGGGTAGCCAGAGTCTTTTCCCCAGGGTAGAAATGGCTATCACGAGGGGATATAATTTTAAGATGATTGGAGGAAGGTATCGGGGAGATGTCAGATGTAGGTTCTTTACACAGAGAGTGGTGGGTGTGGGGAATGCACTGCGAGCAGAGGTGGTGGAGTCAGAGTCATTAGGGACATTTAAGCGACTCTGGACAGGCTCGGGGACAACAGTAAATTGAAGGGCGTAGGTTAGGTTGATCTTAGATTAGGATAAGTGATTGGCAGAACATCGTAGGCCAAAGGGCCTGTACTGTGCTGGACTGTTTTATGTTCTATGTAGAGGGAGCTTTACTCTGTATCTAACCCATGTTGTACGTGCTCTGTGGGTTTTTGATGGGTACAGTATAGAGGGAGCTTTACAGCTAACCCATGCTGTACCTGTCCTGGGAGTGTTTGATGGGACAGTGTAGAGGGAGCTTTACTCTGTATCTAACCCTCTGCTGTACCTGTCCTGGGAGTATTTGATGGGACAGTTTAGAGGGAGCTTTACTCTGTATCTAACCCCGTGCTGTACCTGTCCTGGGATTGTTTGATGGGACAGTGTAGAGGGAGCTTTACCCTGTATCTAACCCTCTGCTGTACCTGTCCTGGAAGTGTTTGATGGGACAGTGTAGAGGGAGCTTTACTCTGTATCTAACCCTCTGCTGTACCTGTCCTGGAAGTGTTTGATGGGACAGTGTAGAGGGAGCTTTACTCTGTATCTAACCCTCTGCTGTACCTGTCCTGGGAGTGTTTGATGGGACAGTGTAGAGGGAGCTTTACTCTGTATCTAACCCTCTGCTGTACCTGTCCTGGGAGTGTTTGATGGGACAGTGTAGAGGGAGCTTTACTCTGTATCTAACCCTCTGCTGTCTGTGCTGGAGTGTTTGATGGGACAGTTTAGAGGGAGCTTTACCCTGTATCCATCTCTGAGCTGTGCCTATCCTGGGAGTGTTTGATGGGACAATGTTAAGTGCTCTAGCACCAAAATATATTATCTCGAATTATATGAATATAATGTACAAAGTGAGTGCAGTGTTTCTTTTTTTTAAATATAAATTTAGAGTACCCAATTATTTATTTTTTCCAATTAAGGGGCAATTTAGCATAGCCAATCCACCTAACCTGCACATGTTTGGGTTGTGGGGGCGGAGCCCACTCAGACATGGGGAGAATGTACAAACTCCACACGGACTGTGACCCAGGGCCGGGATTCGAACCCTGGTCCTCAGCGCTGCAGTCCCAGTGCAAATTCTGCGCCACATGCTGCCCTGAGTACAGTATTTCTAAACTGTCTGCTCCGTGCTGCCTGCAGGGTGAAGTTGGGGAGGTGTGTTGTGGGGGGAGAACATGTGACCCCCTCTGCTCACCCCCATCCAGCCACCACTTGTGTTTTGTACAGCAATAGCAGAGATTAGTCTGCATTCGACCCACAAAGGGACAAGTGGTGTACAGCCACACGAGATTTGAGCAGAGGTAGTAAACCCTGGGAACAGACTTGCCAATGTAATGGAGCCTCGCAAGGGTGAATAGTACCCTGCAGCTCACTAATCAAGAATGCTGACCTTGGCTGTTATATTACTCTTTGGTAATATGTTGTTACTCTTTGTTTTATGTATCCAGAATGGTCTGATGATGTGATTCTCAAGAAACCACCAATCTTCGACTCAAAGCAAAATAGATTTAATGAATAACAAATTGATTAATGTTGAGTTTGTACACACTTAACTTACAGAACTATAACTAGTGATCAAGTAATTCAGAATAAAGTATTAACTATTTTAACTACACGTGCTAACCATGCTATTATCTATCTCTCTAACACACTGCTGTCTAGTCACTCCTGGTTCGAAGAGACCCAAGATCCTTTGAGTTCTCATATTTATACATGAATCTAGTGCTGCCATCTAGTGGTCGTCTTACACTATGATGTAGTCATTAACCCTTTATATGTCTGTCTCTACATATCACTACAGGCTTGTGCTCAATAAAGGACTACATTATACATAAAATGAGGCGTTAGCCCAGCTGGATGACCAAATGGATTACAGCTAAGCCGCAGTAGTCTTTAAGGTCTTGGGCTGGGGAGGTGAGTGGCCGCCATTGTAGGCGGACACACTGGGCGGGAATCCCAGAGTTTTAAAATCTTCAACCCCCGATATCACTCTCTGGAGCACATAGTGTTTGGCAGCCTTCTAGCTCGTGATAGCTTGTGCCTTGGTGGTCAATTCTGTGTTAAACATCAGCTGGTGTAACGCACGAGTCGCACTCTGGCATGGTGGTCTCTGCCCTATTTACTGCGGAGGGAGATAGTGCTCTGAGCTGCTGACAGACCTCCATTCTGCCCCCAGGCTCTCTTTTCAGCCAACGGAGCTTTCAGTTCCTGCCTGCCTCTTCCAGTTCCCCTCCCCACGGGTGACTGCCTCCCAGTGCTCTGGGTCCTTATCCGCCAGGTTCATAGCTAGCTTGCTGGCGTCTTAAATGCACATGCAGCAGATCGCCGGCAGGATTCTCCGTTGGCCGACGGTGAAATCGGGGCATGCGATTGGGCGGAGAATCGGTCCCGATGCCCAAATCATGGTGGGCACCGGTTTGACGCCAAATCGAGATTCTGTCAATGCGTACCGGTTGGCACGTACAGTAAACGTGGTTTCCATATCATTAGGGGGCCCAGCAATTCTCCAGGGCCTCCGCGATTCTCCTCCTCCGCTGGGCTGAGTCCCCGAGGGCGTGATTCACTTGTGCTTGTAAAAATCATGAAACCGGCATCGTGTCTGCGGAGCCAGGGAGAGGGGGCACGGCAAGTGTCCAGAATTGCCATAGTTCGCTGCCATTTGTGCCGCTGGCCGGGGGTGCTTCTGCCAGGGTCGGAGGGAGCAGCGGCGGTGTGACGGGGTCGGGGTGGACGTACATGGAACACCATTGCCGCAGCAGGCAAGGCAGCCATGCAGCTGCGCACGCTGCTGACTGCCCAGTCCAGTGTGAAATTAGGGCCTCGGGTCATATGGGTGTCCTGTTGTTTTAAAAAAAAATGTATTTTATTACAAACATGTATCAAAACAGGTTACAGCCAATAAACACCCCGGGAAACATTCTTCCCAACAATCACCCATACAGTCTGTACAGATTACCCCCCCCCCCCATGATGATCAGCCCCATAAACATGGTCACAAACATCCCCCATCGTGGGGCGGGCGGGGGGGGGGGGGGAATCTGTACAGACTGTATGGGTGATTGTTGGGAAGAATGTTTCCTGGGGTGTTTATTTGCTGTAACCTGGTTTGATACATGTTTGTAATAAAATACATTTTAAAAAAAAAACAGGACTCCACCCTGCAGAGTGCCTTAACTCATATTTTATCTTATGTAATCGCAGGAAGTCATACAGGTCACCCAACCAAGCCGCTACCCCCGGTGGCGATGCCGATTAACCGCCGTGCAATCAGAGAGGCGAAGGCCAAGGCATCGGCCTTCCTCCATCTCCATGAGCTCTGGCTTCTCTGAAACCCCAAATATCGCCACCGAAGTATCTGGGTCCACCTCTTCCTCCACTGTCCTGGCTAAGACCGCGAACACTCCCGCCCAGAATCTTCCCAATTTTTCACAACCCCAAAACATGTGCGTGTGATTCGCTGGCCCCCGCCCACACCTCTCACACTCATCTGCTACCCCCTGAAAGAACCCACTCATTCTCGCCCGAGTCATATGCACCCCGTGCACCACCTTGAACTGTATCAGGCTCATCCTTGCACAAGAGGAGGTTCTGTTTACCCGACACAGTGCCTCACTCCATACTCGTCAATTGATCGCCCCTCCCAACCCTGCTTCCCATTTCTCCTTGATCTTCACCACCAGCTCGCCTTCCTGCTGCCCCAGCCACTGTATATATCCCCAATTCTTCCCTCCTCTTCCACATCTGGAAGCAGCAGTCGCTCCAGCAGGGTGTATCTCGGCAACCTAGGGAACCCCCCAAAGACCTTTTGCAGAAAGTCCCTAACCTGCAAATACCTGAACCCACTCCCTCTCGGCAGTTCTACCCTCTCCCTTAGCTCTTTCAGACTGGCGAACCCTTCCTCCAAAGACAGATCCCTCACCTTGACTAGCCCCACTTCCCTCCACCTCCAGTATACACTCTCCACCCCCGCCTCCCCCCCCCCCCCAGCTCAAACCCATAAATCTCACACAGCTTCTCCTTCCCACGACCTCTGCACCTTGTCCACATTCGCCACCCAATAATAATGAAGCAAGTTCAGCAGCACTAACCCCCTCCTGCTGCTCCTGCCTCTGTAGCAGGGTCATCTCCACCCTCGGCACCTTCCCCGCCCATACAAAGTCTGAAATAATCGTGTCCACTTTCCTAAAAATGGTCTTTGGTATAAAGATCGGGAGAGCCTGAAAGATGAGCAAGAACCTTTGCAGAATATTCATTTTCACCACTTGAACCCTTCCCGCCAACGTTAAGTGCAGTGTATCCCACCTCTTAAGATCCTCCCTGGCCTCCTCCACCAGCTTCGTTAAGTTCCACTTATGGAGCCCCGTCCATTCCCTCACTACCTGAATCCCCAAATACCTAAACCTATCCCTCGCTACCGTAAATGGCATCCCCCCTAAATTATCCCACTGTGCCAGCTCATTCACTAGGAATGCCTCGCTTTTCCCTACATTCAGTTTGTACCCCGGGAACCCTCAAAACCTCCCCCGCAGGCCCATAATCCTTCCCATACTCTCCAACGGATCCAAAACATACAGCAAGAGGTCATCGGCATAGAGCGACACCCGATTCCCCCTCTGTCCCCTCATAATCCCTGCCGCTCCGCTGACCCCATAAGAGCCATTGCCAACGGCTCTATGGCCAGCGCAAACAGCAACGGCGACAGCCGGCACCCCTGCCTCGTACCCCTATGTAACTTAAAGCTTTGTGAGCTCATATCATTTGTCCTCACCCTCGGTGCCACATATAGCAACCGCACCCATGCCACAAATCTCGCCCCAAATCCAAACCTTCCCAAAACGTCGAACAAGTACCGCCACTCCACCCGATCAAATGCCTTTTTCGTGGCCATGGACACCACCACCTCTGGTACCAGAGCCCCCGGCGGATTCTCCTTCCTCAGGTGAAGGTGCAGCGCTCCGAAAGCTAGTGTTTGAAACAAACCTGTTGGACTTTAACCTGGTGTTGTGAGACTTTTTACTGTGCTCACCCCAGTCCAACGCTGGCATCTCCACATCATGTTCTATAGTGATATGGGCCTATATGAGCCACATTTCACCGAGTCCTCCTTTTTCGGGATTAGTGTGATTCCTGCCTGCGTCATCGTCTCCGGCAACTCCCCCTTCTCCAGTGCTTCATTAAACGCCCCAACAAATGTGGTGCCAGGTCCATCGCATATTCTCTATAAATTTCTGCTGGGTAGCCATCCGGCCCAGGGGCCTTCCCCAACTTCAAAACCCTGATACTATCCAGCACCTCCCTCAGCCCCAGCGGCCCCTCCAATGCCTGCCTCTTTGCTTCCTCCACCTGGGGAAATTCCAGCTCGTCCAGAAACTGCCCCATATCCCCCTCCTCTTCCCCCGGGTCCGCGTCATAAAGTCCCTGGTAATACTCCCGAAACACCTCGTTTATCTTCCCTGGCTCTGACACCACATCCCCAGCCCCAGTCCATATCTTCAATATTTCCCTGGACGCAGCCTGCCTCCGCAGCTGGTGCGCCAGCATGTTTTTTTTAATTTTTAGAATTTACAATGCAGAAGGAGGCCATTCGGCCATCGAGTCTGCACCGGCTCTTGGAAAGAGCACCCCACCCAAGGTCAACACCACCACCCTATCCCCATAACCCAGTAACCCCATCCAACACTAAGGGCAATTTTGGACACTAAGGGCAATTTATCATGGCCAATCCACCTAACCTGCACATCTTTGGACTGTGGCTCGCCTTCTCCCCATACTCACATTGCAACCCTCTTGCCCTAAGCATTGCCCGACAGACTTCCACGGTGTCAGCCTGTCAAACTGCCCCTGCAGCCTTTTCCTCCTTGCCAATCCCTCGAATATTCCCTGTCCATCTCCACTATGTTCCTCCCTCCTTTCCCTATCCGCACGAGCCTTAAACAAAATAATTTCCGCCCAGAACCACTGCCTTCAGTGCTTCCCAAAAAATGGCCACCGACGCCTCCCCATTTTGATTCAACTCCACATAATCCCTAATCTCCGACCGCTCCTTATCACAAAAATAATGGCTCCCCCATGGCTCTCTCTCCCCATGGCTCACTCCCCCCATGGCTCTCTCTCTCCCCATGGCTCTCTCTCTCCCCATGGCTCTCTCTCTCCCCATGGCTCTCTCTCTCCCCATGGCTCTCACTCCCCCCATGGCTCTCTCTCTCCCCCCATGGCTCATCTCTCCCCCCATGGCTCTCTCTGTCTCCCCGTGGCTCTCTCTCTCTCCCCGTGGCTCTCTCTCTCCCCATGGCTCTCTCTCTCCCCATGGCTCTCTCTCTCTCCCCATGGCTCTCTCTCTCCCCATGGCTCTCTCTCCCCATGGCTCTCTCTCCCCATGGCTCTCTCTCTCCCCATGGCTCTCTCTCTCCCCATGGCTCTCTCTCTCCCCATGGCTCTCTCTCTCCCCATGGCTCTCTCTCTTCCCCACCTCTCTCTTCCCCACCTCTCTCTTCCCCACCTCTCCCCCATCGCTCTCTCTCTCTCCCCATCTCTCTCTCTCTCTCCCCATCTCTCTCTCTCTCTCCCCATCTCTCTCTCCCCATCTCTCTCCCCATCTCTCTCCCTCTCCCCATCTCTCTCCCTCTCCCCATCTCTCTCCCTCTCCCCATCTCTCTCTCTCTCCCCATCTCTCTCTCTCTCCCCATCTCTCTCTCTCTCCATCTCTCTCTCTCTCCATCTCTCTCTCTCTCTCCCCATCGTTCTCGCTCCCCATCGTTCTCGCTCCCCATCGTTCTCTCTCCCCATCGCTCTCTCTCTCTCTCCCCATCTCTCTCTCTCTCCCCATCGTTCTCGCTCCCCATCGTTCTCTCTCCCCATCGCTCTCTCTCTCTCTCTCTCCCCATCGTTCTCTCTCCCCATCGCTCTCTCTCCCCATCGCTCTCTCTCCCCATCGCTCTCTCTCCCCATCGTTCTCTCTCCCCATCGTTCTCTCTCCCCATCGTTCTCTCCCCATCGTTCTCTCTCCCCATCGCTCTCTCTCTCTCTCCCCATCGCTCTCTCTCTCTCTCCCCATCGCTCTCTCTCTCTCTCCCCATCGCTCTCTCTCTCTCTCCCCATCGCTCTCTCTCTCCCCGTCGCTCTCTCTCTCTCCCTGTCGCTCTCTCTCTCCCCGTCGCTCTCTCTCTCTCCCCGTCGTTCTCTCTCTCTCCCCGTCGCTCTCTCTCTCCCCGTCGCTCTCTCTCTCTCCCCGTCGCTCTCTCTCTCTCTCCCCATCGTTCTCTCTCCCCATCACTCTCTCTCTCTCTCCCCATCGCTCTCTGTCTCTCTCCCCATCGCTCTCTCTCTCTCTCCCCATCGCTCTCTCTCTCTCTCCCCATCGCTCTCTCTCTCTCCCCGTCGCTCTCTCTCTCTCCCCGTCGCTCTCTCTCTCCCCGTCGCTCTCTCTCTCTCCCCGTCGCTCTCTCTCTCTCCCCGTCGCTCTCTCTCTCTCCCCGTCGCTCTCTCTCTCTCTCTCCCCATCGCTCTCTCTCTCTCTCTCTCCCCATCGCTCTCTCTCTCCATCTCTCTCTCTTCCCCCCCCCTCCCCCATCTCTGTCCCTCTCCCCAGGGCTGCAGGGTGGCACAGTGGTTAGCACTGCTGTCACATGCCACTGAGGACCCGGGTTCGATTCTGGCTCTGGATCACTGTGGGGTTTGCACATTCTCCCCCTGTCTGCGTAGGTCTCACTCCACAACCCAAAGATGGGCAGGATAGGTGGATTGGCCACATTACTTTACCCCTTAATTGGAAATTTAAAAAAAAAAATTGGTGCATGGGGTGAGGGCTTGTCCTATGATGAGACGCTGGATAAATAGAACAGAGAATAAGAGACAATCCTGTTGAAACCTATAAGATTCTGAAGGGGTTTGACACGTTGGACACTGAGCAGCTGTTTCCCCAGGTTAGACAATCTACAGACCGGGGCACAGTCTCTGGATCAGGGGATGATTATTTAGGACTCAGCTGAGGAGAAATTTCTTCACTGAAACGATTGGGAATTCTCAACCGCAGGGGGTTGTGTGTACCCCATCGTTGACTACATTCAAGGCTGAGGCGGCAGGTTTTTGGTGTCTCAGAATCCGTGGATACGGGGAGCGGGTGGGAAAGTGGCTCTGAAGCCAAAGATGAGCCATGATCGTATTAAATGTTGGGGCAAGCCCAACTCCTGCTGCTCTTTCCTGCGTTCTTGTGCATCTGCGGATGACGAACAGCGAGTGTAAACGACGCACAAATCGGCCCCATTGCGCCTGACGTGATCTCTGTGATGCAACCATCAATTCACACGAGACGGAGAGTTGAAGTGAACAGTGGTTTTAATCAGCTAGAACTGTGACTTCTCTGTACTGAGTGCCGCCTACAGGCTACAGATCTATATACCTCTCCCGAGGGGGCGGAGCCATAGGCAGAGATCACAAGGGCACCAACATAATACAATGTAATGTAATGTAATGTAATACAATGGTGAATGGTAGCAATAATACATTCACCACACTCTGAAAGATCAGGGTGGAGTTGACCATGTTTTTAATCAGCTCGTGGAATCTCCGAATCAACAATCGTACAGTGCAGGAGTGGGCAATTCAGCTCCTCGAGCCCGCTCCGCCATTCAATATGAACATGGCTGATCTCCTCTCGGCCTCTTCTCCACCTTCCTGCCCACTTCCCATAACACTTCAATCCGTTACTAATTAAAAATCTGTCTGTCTCCTCCTTAAAGTTACTCAATGTCCCAGCATCCACCGTGCTCTGGGGTAGTGAATCTAGATTGCCCCACAAGAGGAAGCATTCGCTCTACATCTACTTTTTCAATATCTTTTATCATCTTATATACCTCAATTTGATGTCCCCTCATTCTTCTAAAGTTGATCGACTCGAGGTCTAAGCTGCTAAATCTCTCTTCGGAAGACAAACCGCTCGTCTCTGGAATCAATCTAGTGAATGCCCTCTGAACTGCCACCAATGCAACTACATCTTTCCTCAAAGGGGACCAAAACTGTACACAGTACTCCAGGTGTGGCCTCACCAATGCCTTGTACAGTTGAAGCAGTACGGTGGCACAGTGGTTTGCACTCAAGGCGCTGAGGTCCCAGGTTCGATCCTGACTCCGGGTCACTGTCCGTGTGGAGTTTGCACATTCTCCCCGTGTTTGCGTGGGTTTTGCCCCCACAACCCAAAGATGTGCAGGGTCGGTCGATTGGCCACGCTAAATTGAAAAATAAATTCGGTACTCTAAATTTGTTTTTGTAAAAAACAGTTGAAGCAATACTTCCCTGCTTTTATAGTCTATCCCTAAGCTACAAAGGCCAAAATTCCATTTGCTTCTTTATCATCTGCTGTTCCTGCATGCTAGTTTTCTGCAATTGATGCATGAGGACATCCAGATTCATAGTACCGAAGCACTAACATAGGCAAATGTGAATTGCCCCTTTTGTCAGGGAGACTAGTAAATAAACTTATCTAAACGGCGAGAGTTTGCAGAGCTCTGAAGTGCAGAGGGATCTGGGCGTTCTACTGCATGAATCACAAAAAGCTGGTATCCAGGTTGTCATGTGAGAATACCTTTAAGAAATGGGTGTTTGTGAATGGATATAAATATCTGTAGTGAGAGTACCTTTAAGAAAAGTTTTTTTACTACTGCAGTGATGTCAGAGAGTGAGTGGAGCTGGGCTGTCTGTTAGCTTTTTACTTTCATTTTTGAGCAGGCTGCGGGATGTGTTTTACTTTTGTTTTCAGTGTTGGAGCTGAAGCCAGACCAAGCAGGTGTACTGCTGTTCTCTCTGCCATCAAAAGACTATCTCTTGATCATTTGGTGAATTCAGAATTATGAACGTTCTCAGTAGTGAATGTAAACCTAATGTGCTTCTGTTGAAAGGTGTTTTAAATCTTATGGATGTTAAAAGGAAAGCTTAAAGGATTACTTAGTGTTGTAGATTTGAATTGATGGTTGCTAAGATGTCTACTGTATGTTTTAAAAAAGGTTAACTTGAGTTCATAGAATAAGCATTGTTTTGCTTTAAAAAATACTTTTCCATTTCTGCTGTACCACACCTGTAGAGTGGGCCGTGTGCTCCCCATACCACAATCTCTTAAAAGTTGTGGGTCAGGTGAACTCCATGATACACTTTGGAGTTCTCTAAACCCTGGCCCATAACAAGGTGCAGCTTGTAATCAGGAAAGCTGATAAAATGGTATCATTTGTTGTGAGGGAGGGTTGATCACAGATGTAGGAACGCTATGCTTCAGTTGTAAAGGGTACAGGTGAGACCACATCTGGAGACTACTGGTCTCCTTATTAACTGCATTGGAAGCAATTCAGAGAAGATTTACTAGAGTAATAGGAAAGGTTTGTAGCCACTGGAGTTTAGAATAGTGAGAGGTGACTTGATTTAAATCTTTAGGATCCAGAGGAGTATTAACAAGGTGGATGTGGATGTGAAAGTTTCCCGTACCAGCCTCCCCAAACAGGCGCCGGAATGTGGTGACTAGGGGCTTTTCACAGTAACTTCATCGAAGCCTACTCGTGACAATAAGCGACTTTCATTTTCATTTCATTGTGAGAGAACCTAGAACAAGGGGGATCACTGTTTAAAATAAGGGGTAGTTCATTTAAATCAGATACGAGTCTCTGGAACTCTCTTCCTCAAGAGGCAGTGGAATATTTTCAGGCAGAGCGAGATAGATTGTTGATTAACAGGGGGGGTGAAAGGTTATTGGGGGTGAAGCGGGAATGTGGGTTACCATCCGATCAGCCTTGATTTTATTGAATGGCTGGAGGGGCCGAGTGGCCTAATCGTGTTCCTAATTCGCTTTGTTCAATCTGGGTGTCATCTGGTTAGTAACTGTGTGTGCAGTGGAACCAGTTTCTCCTTAATTACTCTAATCAAAGCAGGATGATGCCAGTGCATTTGGCCAAAGCTGGGCATTCACTCAGCTGTGTAACTCGGTCTATATTTAGGTAATGTGAAAATAATCCACATTTACCAGCACAAAATGACGACTCACAATAAATCTTTTTGAAAAATCTGGTGTCAGAGCTGTTCCTTGAGAGGCCCCATTATAAAGGTTAACTTGTCTGTTGGAAGACTTCTGATGGCCTCCTTTGTAGTGACAGCAGTTTCTGCCTTCAGAACAGGCTGAACAGGTTTAGGTGGGTCTACTTTTGAGACAGGTTCTCGGGGGAAATCACCGAGGTGCACTGCGCCCTTGACAAGTCAATCTGTGTGGAGTGACTGACGGCGGACAAAGGAGGGTGGAGTTTGTGGCATTTAAAGGTGGCCCTTTCAGGTTACCCAGTCCGAACACACTGGCGAAGCACGGAGAGGCGCCAAGACGTGTACACATTGGAGCCACGGGATCCGATCGCCACACATGGACCATCTCAAACCAGAGCTGAAGGACACTCAGATCGTAGAGTCTTATTGCACAGAAGGCGGCCATTCAACCCATTGTTCTTGTGCTGTCCTTTTTAAAACTAATTTTAAAGTATCCAATTTGTTTTTTTTCCAATTACGGGGCAATTTAGCGTGGCCAATCCACCTGCACATCTTGGGGTTATGAAGGTGAAACTCACGCAAACATGGGGAGAATGTGCAAACTCCTCACACACAGTGATCAAGAGCCAGGATCAAACCTGGGACCTTGGCGCCATGAGGCAGCATGCTAACCACTGTGTGACCGTGCTGCCCTCTTGTACCGGCCTTCTGAAAAGGCTGACCAATGTTACCTCCCATCCCCACTCCAGCTTTTCTCCCCATAATCCAGATAGTCCACAACACATGCCTTTTGATAGTTCCTACGGAATCTGATTCCATCAATCTTCTAGCAAGTATTCCAGATCTTAACAACGGAGCAGCACTGTAGCATCGTAGTTAGCACAATTGCTTCACAGCTCCAGGGTCCCAGGTTCGATTCCCAGCTTGGGTCACTGTCTGTGCGGAGTTTGCACGTTCTCCCTGTGTGTGCGTGGGTTTCTTCCCACAGTCCAAAGATGTGCAGGTTAGGTGGATTGACCATGCTAAACTGCCCCTTTGTGTCCAAAATTGCCCTTAGTGTTGGGTAGGGTTACTGGGTTATGGGGCTAGGGTGGAAGTGTGGGCTGGTGTAGGGTGCTCTTTCCAAGAGCTGGTGCAGACTCAATGGGCTGAATGGCCTCCTTCTGCACTGTAAATTCTATGAAATCTATGAAACCCTGTTATGTTATTCCAATAAGATTTAGAAACCAGATGTTGAACAGATATATGTTGTCTCCTGAAAAGGTCTGGAGGCTTGTATAGTTAAAAACAACATTATTAATAACATATCCTATATATATTTATATTGCTATATGGTCCTGACTATGTGCGAGCTTCATGTTAACATATGCCAGATTCACCACTACACTCTACTACTCCCATGTGACTCTCTACATTAACATCCTGGGTCCTGGGGGTTACCAATGACCAAACTGAACTGGACTAGCCTATAAATATTGTGGTTACACGAGTAGGTCAGAGGCTAGGAATAATGTGACGAGTAACTCACCTCTTGACTCCCCACAGCCTTTCCACCACCTACAAGGCACAAGTCAGGAGTGTGATGGAACACTCTCCACTTGTCTGGATGAGTGCAGCTCCAACAATACTCAAGAGGCTCGACACCATCCAGGACAAAGCAGCCCGCTGGTTTGGCATAACTTCCACAACATTTACTCCCTCCACCACCGATGCACAGTAGCGATTGTGTGTACTACTTCCAAGATGCACTTCAGGAACTCACCAATGCTCCTTCGGCATCACCATCCAAGTCCAGGAGCACAACCATCCAGAAGGACTGGGCTGCAGACACGTGGGAACACCACCAACTGGAGGTTCCCATCCCAGTCACTCACCACTGACTTGGAAATATTTTGCCGTTCCTTCACTGTCACTGGGTCAAAATCTTGGAACTCCCTCCCTAACAGCACTGTGGGTGTACCTACACCTCAGGGACTGTGGCGGTTCAAGAAAGCAGCTCACCACCACCTTCTCAAGGGCAATTAGGGATGGGCAATAAATGCTGGCCTAGACAGCCACGCCCATATCCCACAAATAAACAACATTTTAAAGTAGTACTTGGATGGTACTGTTTCTCCACTCGCACATTAGCCCTTACAGTTCCAAACACTCTGATACTGCTGCATACACTCACTACTGTGTTACAATCAGATGCTAAGCGAGGATATATCTGTATGGTTTGACCTACGAAATCCACTTGATGAAACTCCAGCATTTTAGTTTAAAAGTGAGATCATTCTGGGAGCCAAAACTCACACTAAACCCCTCTACGTGAAGACATTCCTCCACATTTTCCTTCCAGTTCATTTTCCAATTAATTTAAATCGGTGACCTTTGAGTTTTTAAATTTTTAATCAAATTCTTGTCAAAAAAACAATTTTTGCATAACCGTACGCAACAATTAACAGAACAAAGAGAAATGAAAAGAAAATGTTAACCGTATGTACAAAGAAAGGAACAATACAACGTAATGATTCCCCCCCAGATCGTCTGACACACCAAAGATCGCTATCTCTAGACTCGGCCCACCCGCGTGCCTAAGATCTTGGACATTGCCTTAGCAAATCCCTACCAGAATCCCTTAAGAGCCGGGCATGCACAGAACATATGGACATGATCTGCAGGGCTTCCCGCAGATTTATCCTCAAGCCCAAAGAGCTTGCTCATCCTGGTTGCCGTCATGTGTGCCCGGTGGACCACCTTAAACTGAATTAAGCTAAGCCTGGCACATGATGAAGAGGAATTAACCCTGCTTCGGTCATCCGCCCACAGGCCCGCATCCAGCTCCCCGCCTAGCTCCTCCTCCCATTTGCCCTTAGGTTCCTCCACTGGGGCTTCCTCCGCCTCCTGAAGCCCTGGTAGATGTCCGACACCTTCCCCTCCCTGACCCAGGTGCTGGAGACCACCCTATCCTGTATCCTGTGTGGGGGTAGTAGCGGAAATAATACCACCTGTTTTTTGAGGAAGGCGCGTACCTGAAGGTATCTGAAAGCATTTCCAGGGGCAAACTGAATTTCTCCTCCAGTGCTGTCAGGCTGGGAAAGGCCCCTTCTATGAACAGGTCCCCCATCCTGTTAATGCATACCCTCTGCCAGCTTTGAAGCCCTCCGTCCATCTTGCCCGGGACAAATCTGTGATTGTTGCATATTGGGGTCCAAACTGAGGCTCCCTCCACCCCCCCGTGCCTTCTCCATTGACCCCAGATCTTTAATGCCGCCACCACCACCGGACTAGTGGGCCGGCGAGAATGGCAGAGGTGCCGTTACAAGCGCCCCTAGGCTGGTACCTTTGCATGAGGCTGCCCTAACTGCTCCCACGTCGACCCCTCCCCCGATACCCATTTCCTACTCATGGCTGTTAGCCGCCCAATAGTAGCTGCAAAACTTTGGCAGTGCCAGCACCGCCCCCCCCCCCCCCCCAAAACCCGGCACCACGTTCCAGATACAGTCTCTTTACTAGCGGGGTCTTATTTGCTCCTACGAATCCCGAGATGATCTTGTTCACCCGCTTAAAGAAGGACTTGGGGATGAAGATGGGAAGGCACTGGAAGACGAACAGGAATCTGGGGAGAACCATCATCTTAACGGTCTTCTAAAGATAGCGGGAGCGTGTCCCATCTTTATTTTATTTTAAAACAAATTCTAGTGTACCCAATTATTTTTTTTCCAATTAAGGGGCAATTTAGCGTGGCCATTCCACCTAGCCTGCACATCTTTGGGTTGTGGGGGCAAAACCCACGCAAACATGGAGAGAATGTGCAAACTCCACACGGACAGTGACCCAGGGCCAGGATCGAACCTGGGACCTCAGCGCAGTGAGGCAACAGGGCTAACCCACTGCGCCACCGTGATGCCCTGAGCATGTCCCATCTTTTGAAGTCTCCATCTGCTCTACCAGCCGGGATAGATTCAGCTTGTGGAGGGCATCCCACTTTCGACCTGTATCCCTAGGTACCGAAAGCTCTTCTCGACCATCTTCAGCGGAAGCTCTGCCAATCTCTTTTCCTGCCCCTCAGCTTGGATCATCTCGCTTTTTTTCTCGTTCAGTTTGTACCCAGAGAAATTGCCAAAATCCCTCAGAATCTGCATGACCTCCCCCATCCTCTCTAGTGGGTCCAAGATGTCCAGGAGAACATCCGCATAAAGCGAGACCCGATGCTCCTCCCCGCTCCCTCCCGGATCAGCCCCTGCCAGTTCTTTGAGGTCCGCAGTGCTATAGCCAGTGGCTCTATCGCAAGGGCGAATAATAATGGGGAGAGGGGGCACCCCTACTTCGTCCCCAGGTGGAGCCTAAAGTATTCTGACCTCACCCTGTTCGTGCACACACTTACCACAGGGCAGGGGCCTGGTAGAGTAGAAGTACCCAACCTATGAACCCCTCACCAAATCCGAACCTTCTTAGCGCTCCCACAGGTACTCCCATTCAACCCGGTTCATGGCTTTCTCTGCGTCCATCGCCGCCACTACCTTCTGCCTCCCCTCCCCTCTGAGGGCCTCATGATGATGTTTAGAAGCCTCCGTACATTGGAGTTTAATTGCCTGCCCTTGACGAAGCCTGTCTGATCCTCCCCTATCACCCCAGGGACACAGTCCTCAATTCTAGAAGCAAAGATCTTGGCCAGCAGTTTGGCGTCTACGTTCAGGAGCGATATCGGTCTATAAGATCCACACTAGCGGATCTTTCTCTCGTTTGAGGATGAGTGAAATCGAAGCCTGTGACATTGTAGGGGGGGGGGGGGGGGGGGGGGGGGAAGAGGAGGTCCCTCTCTCTCTGGCCTCATTATAAGTCCTTAGTAGGAGTGGGCACAACAGTTCCGAAAATTTCTTGTAGAATTCTACAGGGTAGCCTTCCGTCCCCGGGGCATTGCCCGACTGCATGTTCCCTATACCCTTTACCATCTCCTCCAGCTCTATCGGGGACCCCAGTCCCTCCACCAGATCCTCTTCCACCATTGGAAACCTCAGTTGGTCCATGAATTGCTTCATCCCCTCCCCTCTCGGCAGGGGCTCTGACTCATACAATTTACCGTAGAACGCCCAAAAGACTTTGTTCATCCCCTCTGGGTCTATGACCGTGTTGCCCTCCTTATCCCGTACTTCCCCAAGTTCCCTGGCCGCCTCCCTCTTGCGAAGCTGGTGCGCCAGCATTCTATTCGCTTTCTCCCCGTATTCGTAGACAGCCCCTTTGGCCTTCCCAGTGGTGAACAGGTCGAATTCCACCTGCAGACTCCGGCGCTCTTTCAGTAGCCCCGTCTCGGGGGTCTCCGCGTAGGTCCTGTCTACTCTGAGTATCTCGACTAACCTTTCTCTCTCCGCTTTTTCTTCTCTCTATGGGATCTGATAGAGGTTAACTCCCCTCTGATAATTGCCTTCAGGGCCTCCCACACCGTGGACGCTGCTACCTCCCCTGTACCGTTAGTTTCCAGGTAATTTCTTGCAGATCATGCTTGATGGACAAATCAACGAAGAAAGTATTTTCTATTGAGAAAATATCGTCATCTTCCATGAAGTCTCCTGGAGCGTTGATTTCTTCTGCTTTGTCCACAGCTCGTACTTTGTGATATTTTTTGTGTGTAGGAGGAATGTATTTAGCAGTTGACACTGTGAAGCATAATGGTTGAATTTCTGACATTTTAAACATAGTCTGCAATAAAACTGGACAATTCCCCTTTAAGTGGGCGTTACCACATCTGTGACAAGTAATTACGTTGTCATGACGTACATGCATGCGCAGACTTCTTCTTGAACGTCTCGCATTTGGGTGCATAGTGCACATGTGCAGAGCTGGAAAATGCTTGCAGATAGCTTCTGTTCCTTACAGATTTCTGCTTTGCCTGCAGCACCATTTTAATTTTCTCTGCCTCGTGGTAAAGATTCCGCTTTTTTCCTTTGGATAAAATGTGCGATAGTGGCTTCTGGTCTGTTCTGCTGCTATACATTTGTCAATCGCGATTTGTAGAGTTAAATCATTTTGATGAATTAACGCTTCTCTGATATTCTCAAGTATACCACATACTATCTGGTCTCTTACAAGTGAATCATGCAGATTTTCATAGTTACATGTTTTAACTAAAAGTTTGAGATTGGTGATAAAATTATTCACAGGTTCACCAGTTTTTTGAATTCTCCGATGAAATTTCGGTCGTTCTAAAATCTTATTTGTCTGCATTTTATAATGTTCATCAAATTTCGCTATCACTTGATCAAATTTGGTTTCATCTTCACCAGCACTAAAATGAAATGAGTTGAATATTTTGATTGCTTGCTGTCCTGCAAGGGATAGAAGTAACTGTCCTTCTAGTTTCTGGTGCTGCACTTACATCAGAAGCTTCTAGGTAAAGTTGAAATTGCTGGGCAGCACGGTGGCGCAGTGGAGAGCACTGCTGCATTACGGCCCAGGTTCAATCCCGGCTCTGGACCACTGTCCGTGTGGAGTTTGCACGTTCTCCCTGTGTTTGCGTGGGTTTCACCCCCAGAACCCAAAGATGTGCAGGGTAGGTGGATTGGCTATGCTAAATTGCCCCTTAATTGGAAAAAAATGAATTGGGTACTCTGAATTTATTAAAAAAGTTGAACAACTTCCAATTTAAAAAAAAAGTTTAGAGTACCCAATTCATTTTTTCCAATTAAGGGGCAATTTAGCGTGGCCAATCCACCTACCCTGCACATATTTGGATTGTGGGGGCGAGACCCACGCAAACACGGCGAGAATGTGCAAACTCCACATGGACAGTGACCCAGAGCCGGGATCGAACCTGGCTCAGACAGAAAGATTGTCAAGACCGTGTCACGGTAACAAATGGTCTTTGCAGTTCGTGTGGAGTCATCACCTGCGGGAAATAGGTGCTTGTTTTAGTCAATTCCAGATTTTATAAAACAGACTCGGTCTATGTTCCCCTACTTTTGCTGTATTCCCATTCTGAATCTTTGCCCTAGGATGTAACGTTGGTGTATTGCCCATATTGATCCTTGTGCCTTTCGATCTCTTCAATCTTACTTCTATTCTCGTTATATAAGGATCCCATACACAACTTGCCTGCTCGAGGATGGGATGTACAAATAATAGCAAATTACTGCAGATCAGAAAGTGCTGGAAAACTCAGGTCTGGCAGCAACCGCAGAAAGTTAAAGAGTTAACGTAGAGTCCGCATGACTCTTCTGGGGAACAAATGTTTGGTGAGCTACAACTCCTTTGCTGCAATACCAATACAACCTCAGAAATTGCAGAACCCTGTTTGCTTTGGATGTTACCTACTGAATCTGGAATCCCCAATGATGATTGTTTTTGAGATGAATCCCCAGATTGGTGGGCGAGTGGTAGCACAGTGGTTAGCACAGTTGCTTCACAGCTCCAGGTTTGATCCCTGCTTGGGTCACTGTCTGTGCAGAGTCTGCACGTTCTCCCAGTATCTGCGTGGGTTTCCTCCCACAGTCCAAAGATGTGCAGGTTAGGTAGATTGGCAATGCTAAATTGCCCCTTAGTGAGCAAAAAGGTTAGATGGGGTTACTGGGATAGGGTGGAGGTGTGGCCTTAGATAGGATGATCTTGCCATGGGCCAGTGCACTCAATGGGCCGAATGGCCTCCTTCTGCACTGTAAAATCTATGATTCTATGGTTGTGATGAATTTGATTCCAGCACGTGGAAGTTATCGGTTGGTGGCTCCCTCTTGTTGGTAATGCACAGGACACGGCACTCAATGCCAGAATGTGCAACTTGTTGGCTTACCTTTCCCTGTAATCTCACCAGCCCCCCAACCCTCCGAGATATCAGCACTCCTCCAATTCTGGCCTCTTAGAGCATCCTTGCTTTTAACTGTTCCCCCAGTGGTGGTTGTACCTTCAGAAGCCAAGTCCCAAGCTCTGATTTCCCTCCTGGAACATCTCCACCTCTCCCCTCCTTTACGATGTTCCTTAAAACTTACCATTTTGACCAAGCTTTTGGTCTCCTGTCCTTGCAGCAACTCGGTGGCAAGAATCAGCCTGGTGAAGCACTTCAGGATGATTTATTACTTCAAAGGTGCCCGACAGATTCAGATCATTGTTGATATTTCCATCCCTTCTTGCCTCCTGCAGGCTCGGATCTTTGCTGGTGCTTGGTTCTACAGATGCGAAGATGCCCCAAGTGCCCATTCTTTTCAAGTCCACTGGAGCAAAATACCCTGGCTGGTTTTCATTTCCATGGCGGACGTTACCATGGCCATCTTCCAGCATTCCTTTCAGTTCAGCCGTTAGATAGAAACAGACCACATCACTTTCAAGGTGAGAGGAAAGTAACACAACTCTCCTAACAAGATGCAGAGAAGAGACGGCCATAATACCAAACATGTATGGGTGGCTATTCCCTCGACAACTCCATTCCCACTTCCACAGACAGAGAGCTCTCTGATTCTTCAATGAACAGAGATCCTGCAAGTCCATCATTACATCCCCTTGCCTGCCCGAGTTTCTCTAGCTCCAGTTGCTTCCTCCAAATAAAAGGCATTGCTATTGGTACCCACATGGATCCTAACTGTGACCTTTTGTGGGTGTGCGTCATCAGTCCTTATTCCAGTCATACTCACAACCGTTTTCCAGTACGTTGATGACCGTATCAGTTGCTTTGAACTTGACAATTTAATCAACTTTGCTTCCAATTTGCACCCTCCCCTCCCCACGGTCCATCTCCAAAATATTATTTTCTATTTCTGGAGATGGGTAGGATCAACTAGCATTCACGGTCAGCCTTGATTACGCCTGATCAGATCCCACTTCCTGCAGGAATCCATTCCATACCCCTTGTTCATCCATCTCCATCACAGCTGTTAAGATGATGCAGCCTTCCATGTGCACACTGTGGTTAGGTCATCTTTTTCCTACGACTGAGGACTCCTCCCTCCCTCTCCACCATTGTGGTTCTCAGACCCCTGACCATGTCCATCCCATATCTTGGCACTTCTATTCTCACCCCTTCCTGGATCTCAAGCATGATGCCACCACCAAACATATATTTTCTTCTCTCTTTCCACCCCCCCCCCCAAAAAAAACCACCATTCCAAAGGGACCATTCTCTCAGAAACAATTTACTCCACCACAAACATGCCCTCTCCTTACCATGGCATCTTTCCATGCAAGTGCAGGAGCTGCCCTTTTACCTCTCACCATCCAAGGTTCCAAACACTCCTTCCAGGGTAAAGCAGTGTTCTTCATTCAATTTACTCTACTGTGCTCACTCATGGTTTTAAAATTTGGCTGGGGAGGAGTTGGGAGAGAAAGAGTGGTGGTGGTCGTCTTAATGAGTGATGCCCAAACTAAAACTTGTGGCCAACCCCCAATTAGCCTTGAGGTGCTGGTGAGCTACCTTCTTGAACTACTGCAGTCCATGTGGTGTATGGACATCCAGAGTGCTGACAGAATTGGGTTTTGATCCTATGCAAGTGATGGAATGGCAATATAGTTCCACAGTCAGAAAGATTTGCTGGTTAGAAAGAGAACTTGTAGGGTGTAGGATTCCTATGTATCTGCTATCCCTGTCCTGCTAGGCGGTAGAGATCATGAATGTATGTCAATTCCAGAAAGCCTAAACAAGCCAGGTTACAAACACAACTGAACACCTTCAGTTGTTGGTGTAGCCATTAGCTCACTCAGGAATGTTTAGTAAGTGCTGCCCAATTGTGGAATTATATAGAACAGATGTTGTGTTCCAGATTTGCAAGTGTGGGCTGATTGAATATGGTCTACTCACAAACCCCAAAAAATTGAAGTTAAAAATTCACAAAGAAAATTACAATGTTAACCCATAGATGGCAGATTTCATGCAGAGACAAAGTTCAAATACACACTTTCAGCAGGACACACCTTTTAGAAAACTGCTTCCAGTTTTTGGAATCATACTGTCAAGAAGAGTATGATTCTGGGTGGTGCAGTGGTTAGCACTGCTATCTCACAGCACTGAGGTCCCAGGTTCGGTCACGGCTCTGGGTCACGATCTGTGTGGAGTTTTAACATTCTCCCCGTGTTTAAGTAGGTTTTGCCCCCACAACCAAAAAGATGTGTAGGGTAGGTGGATTGGCCACACTAAATTGCTCCTTAATTGGAAAAAATGAATTGGGTACTCTAAATTCACTTTTAAAAAGTATGATTCTGGGACAAAGATAGAAAACTCTGGAAAACACTGGTAGATGATCATTCAGCTCCTTGAGCTCGTTAATAAACAGAGACTGATCCATATCTCAACTTCACCTACCAATCAGGAGTTTAAGAATCCTCAATAGCCCCGACTAACAAAATTGATCTACTTTTAAAATTTTCAATTGATC
This sequence comes from Scyliorhinus torazame, assembly GCF_047496885.1. Classification (NCBI taxonomy): domain Eukaryota; kingdom Metazoa; phylum Chordata; class Chondrichthyes; order Carcharhiniformes; family Scyliorhinidae; genus Scyliorhinus; species Scyliorhinus torazame. The sequence continues at coordinate 205,835,993 of NC_092720.1, forward strand.
TCCGAACCTCATCAGCTTTTGGCCAGGGCAAGGAACTGGGACTTCCTGATATGGGGAGAACGCGATGTATTGGTGTCACTGGACCAACAAGTCAGAGGCCCAGCTTAATGCTGAAGGTATGGGCTCAAATCCCACAATGGCACTTGGAATTGAAAGCTAGTCTCATTGTCGCAAAAACCCACCTGGTTCACAAATTACCTTTTTCACCTTACGTACGACATCAAATCCACAAATGCGGTGGACTCTCAACTGCCCTCAGAAATGGCCTCATTAGCCGCTAAATTCAAGGGCAATTAGAGATCAACAACATTCCATGAAATAGATAAACCATGATACAAAAAAAAAAAAAAAAAAAAAAAAACTTAAAAGAGCACACACTACCTCCTGCCCAACTGGGCGACAGTGACTCACCAGGGACCCGGGTTCAATTCCAGCCTTGGGTCACTGTCTGTATAGAGTTTTCACTTCCTGCCCGTGTCTGGGGGAGGGGGGGGTTCCCTCCGGGTGCTCCGGTTTCCTCCCACAGTCCAAAGATGTGGTTCGGTGGATTGGCTGTACTAAATTGCCCCTCAGTGCCCAAAAAGATGTATAGGTTAGATTAAGGGTTTAATGGGATAGAGCGGGAGAGCGAGCTTGGGTACTCTGGTGCACTCAATGGGCCAAATGGCCTCTTCTGCACTGTAGGGATTGTATTCTATGGTTTTAAAAAATAAATTTGAGGTCCTAGTCATTTTTTTCCCCCAAATTAAGGGGCAATTTAGCATTGCCAATCCACCTAGCCTGCACATCTTTTGGGTTATAGGGGTGAGACCCATGCAAACATGGGAGAATGTGCAAACTCCAAAGGGACTGTGACCCTGGGCCTAAATCGAACACGGGTCCTCAGCACTGTGAAACTAACATGCATGCTGAAGAGAAACAGGAGGTAGAGGCCCAACTCAAAAGGAGCTGATGAATTCCTGGTTGGAGATAGGATTCCATGTTAACAGGGATAAGCTGAGACTGGGTGAATTCCCATGGAAGACAGCAGCTGGGGGAGGGGGAGAAACAGTGGAAGCCCCCCTCCCACCAGGTAGCAATTGGATGAATTCTGTATATTTACTTGCTTCCCACTGCAAACTGAAACCACTTTTAGGCGGGAGATTAAATGGGTGGAGGTCGAAAGTCCAGGATTGGTAGATCAAATATGGCCCATGCAAGGGTAATCCAAAAGAGCCAGCCATGTCTGTTTTGCACTTTTTTTTTCCTCTCCCGCCCCCCCCCACAAACTTTCATGTTAAAAAAAAAGGTTCCAATTTAAAAATATTGAGGAGCAAGTTTGCTGCAGCCCTAGGAACAGCCAGTTTTTATTAGGATTATAAATTACACTGTGTGACAGTACATGAAACTGGAGCCAGATAAACAATGCAGCAGAGAGAACTTTTTCAACTCGTGACATTTCACACAACAATTCTGGCCCATCACAAATGAGGTCACACACAATCACCAAAAGGATTTTGTTTCTCTCCCCCCCCGCCCCCCCCCCCCCCACCTCCATTCTCTCTCTCTCTTTCCCCCCCCCCCACCACCAACATTGTTCTCATTTCTCCCCTCCCTCTCTTCTGAACACGAGAAGTTTACAAATATTGATAGAATGGTACAAATGCTGATAGACCTTTTGCATCCCCTGCATTTCACACTGTGAAGCTGTTGGGTTACTTGCGTTTTGAACTGGAGTTGATGAGGATTTGTGTGTGGAAAGTCGGTTGTTCATGTGCGCTGCCCTCAGCCCTGTAGTGCTACATCCTCCCCCCACCAACAAGAGGAAGATGTCAATCAAAATCAGCAAGCAACATTTGGGTGAAAGGCACCCATTTGAACATTTTAGCCAACCAAAAGCTAAACTGAAAGCACACTCCAGAGAGTCTCTCACTGGCATGTCTTGTTAAAATATATATTTTAATAGCTTCCTGCTATATTTCCACCTTGGACTTTGCAACAGGTCTGACACAGACCAAATGTCCTGAAGCAGTGGCTCAGATATAGCAACCATGCCTCTTTATCTCCGACCATGACAGCATTCAAACCCAACAAGCATCTCATTACATGCAGTGCATTGATTACTGCAACAGTACCTCAAAATACTCACCCTGCAACAATGGCTGTAACTATTTTTTTTTTAAATAAAAAAAAAAGCATTAGGCGAGGAACATGCTTTGGTAACCTATGAATTCTATCTGCACTCGGAGTTTGGAAGACCAAACCAACAGTTACTCGGATCTTGGCTCACTGCTGCATAGTTGTTTTAAAAAAAGGTGTCATGCAATGGTGACCAAGGTGAAAATACAATGAACTGATCTGTAATTCTAAGTAGCACAATGGAGGATATTCTGGAGTTTAGTGACTCTTGCTGCTCTCTAGAAACAGGCGGCTGTTTGGAAGCAGATATTCTGGGCACTGGCATTGCTGAAAATAGTGCCAGAGGCAACAGCGGGTGAGGGAATGTACCAATAAAAAGAAAAGCTTATCCAGGCTTTCTCCAGCATCGGGCCACTAAAGGGAGGCATTGGGAAACAGAAGGGCGATCTTGGTGCTTTCCAAATTCTGGACCATTCAGGAAATGGTATTCTATAAATTAGCTCAGGATTCGGTCTGGAGAGCACTACAAGAGGCAAATGGACATCTTGAACGTCTTTATTTTTAAAGAGATAGAAACTCACCTTTTCATTTCTGTATTAATATTATTCAGTGGGAGATTCGCAAAATAAACACTGCACTTGGGGTACAAAAGTAGTAATATCGTACAGCAATAATGTGCGAAGTTTGAGAGCCAGTTAAAACCCTGTATTATTTATTCTGAAATGCCTTGCCACAATTCAAAATTAAAAAAGGAATTTAACTACTAGGGTGATGACGTTCTCTCATCTTCTGCATTACTGGCTTCTTGGGGTTCTTGTTTGTGTAGTACTCACTTGTTTAATGTTCCCCTCCACCGTCCCCAGAGCTGTCATGATACTGAATTGAGAACTTGCAGGTCAAGTGTTACCATTGAGGATTAGGACTTTCTCATCCACGGACATAATTTTCCAACTATTTCCCACCCATCTGTGTTTTCCCCCTCGTAATAGAAAGATGAAAGTCTCACCACCTCCCTCCTGCTTATAAAAACATGTTTGGCTCGAATTCCATGCAATGGCCATTCAAATCAGCAGCATCTTTTCCCTTGTGGGCCTGTTCTTTATAAAAGCAGTTTGTCCCTTTTTAACTATTCCAAATGAAAGAGCAAGTTCACAGTTACTTAATAAAGGGAGCACAGACTGTGTGCACCCATACGCAGCAGCCTCCCCAACACCACCAAGAGATTTCTCTAACAGGAGCACCAAGGTAATGTTCTTCTTCAAACATCTGCAGTGAGCAGGTATCTCCACTTTAAAAAATAGTTACACATCAACTGCTGTACTAGCCCCAGTGGAGAAACAGAAAATGTTTGGTGGGGGTGGATGCGCAGTGTGGAGGAGGGGGGTGGGTGGGTGGGTTGATTTAATTCAGTTTCGAGAAGTTCTCAAAATCTGACAGCTTCAAAGGCCACGCTTGGCAAGATGCTCCTCAGCATTGACAATAGTGCAGAAAATACTTCCCCGCCCCTTCTTTCAGTTCACAGAACCTGGAACTAAACTACATTCTGCTGGTAGTTAAGCATCAGAAAAAAGGATTGGAGGCAGTAGGGAGGAAAGGGAGGAAGATCCCTGTACTCTCTCCACACGGCTGCAAATCAGACGCCGCAATCTGCAAAAGGGAAGACCTAGGTTACCAGGATAGCAAGCGACATTGTTGGGGAACCACCAGTATTAAATTCCCCATCCCGCCTCTGAGCTTGCCTGTTTATTGTTAATCTCAAGTTGTTTTGTTCCATTGCAGCAGCCACTCCCATTTTAAAATGAGAAGAGTGTCACAATTTCACCTGCCCATCCTCATTACCTTCCTGCTCCAAGAGCAGCGGTAGGTACAAGGTGGAAATCTAAAACTAGTACTGGATTTGAAACAAATTAATGTTGAACTTTAAACGTCTGTGCTTTGGTGATAACTGACAAAAATACAGCATCCAATGAGGGAAGGAAGAAAAACTTCAACAAACTGTATTAAAAAAGCCACTTTCAGGACTTTGTGAAACTGGGGTCTGGAGGAACAGTATACAAAGGAAAGACAAAAAATAAGGACATGTTATCGATCTGGAGTGTATCATGTTGCTCAGCGCTACCAAACTTGCATGAACAGTCACAGAGTATAAACAGTAACGGAAATGGTCATTTGTACCCATCTACCACTATTTAAAAACATTCACAACCGTTCCATTTTGCAACATTGACAAGACAGAAACCAAAGCAGACCTGCCTGTGGTATTTTTTAAATGTTTGACTTTGTGGCCCTCTTACTCTAAACACCTTGTGTTCAAACCAATTCTAGTCATTATATGCTCTGTCCCTCAACAAAGAAAGCAGCTGCCTTATAAGGGATTGGCATTTATTAAGTGGATCTACAAGGACTTACTAGTTACCAATAAGATGAATGCTTCATTATGGTAGAGAAATCTAGACCTCTCTCTTCTTAAAAAGGACTTATTAGCCTCTTCCTTCCCCCACTTCCTTCCTCCCAGTTCAGCTTCACACAATCCACTTATCGCTGCTGGAGTTGGCTTTTTTTTTTTGCAAAACAACTCGTGTAGTCCACTGAAATCAGTAATGTTTTGTCTTTTTTTTTTTAAAAAAGCCATATTCCTTTTTGAGACAGACAAATAAACCCCCTTTAGAGATGTAGATTTCTTCAGTTTTGAGAGGCTGCAGTATTGGCTGCTGGTTACAGTTTGTCATCCTGCGGCTTAATGCTCTGGGGTTTGATAGGTCCCCTTCGCACCGGTTTGGGGTTGCTTGAAGATTTCTCGTCTTTGTGTGACGGCGCACTCTCTCCTTCCTGGTGCATCTTGACAGGGAGAGGGCCAACATCACTGGTGTTGCGGGGGGTCACCCGCTCAAAGAACCGTTGTGTGCTCTGCAGCACCTCCGCTCGCTGTTTTGCCTGGCAGGAAATTAAAAACAAAGAGCACTGTTTACTGTGGCAGCCTGCAGTTTGGTCACGCATGCAACAGACTGATATTTCCGTCTGAAACTAGGTCATCTCATGAAGGGAGCAGGCGGGGTGCAAGAAGGAAGTACTTCTTTTTAAAAATAAATACATTTAGAGAACCCAATTATTTATTTCCAATTAAGGGGCAATTTAGTGTGGCCAATACACTTAACCTGTACATCTTTGGGTTGTGAGTGAAACCTACGCAGACACGGAGGGAATGTGCAAACTCCACATGGACAGTGACCCAGGGCCGGGATTCGAACCCGGGTCCTCAGCGCCAGAGGCAGCAATGCTAACCACTGCGCCACTTGCCGTCCCAAGAAGGAAGTACTTCTGAATACTTTCTGAGAAATAGTTTCTCAGAATTATTCTTCAACAAAAAGGTGAGACGGTAAGCAATTTAAACCTCAGTGATTATAGTCTCTGACTGGTGCACAGTTGCATGGGTGCAGTGCAGGGAAAGGGTGTGGAGGTCAAGCAGCAACACCTCGTGCTCACCTTAAGTGATAGGAGATCCCAGGCAACGAATGCCTGAAGGATATTTAACTGTGAAGGGCAGCACAACTAAACCAAAAGCTCTCCTCACCCAACCTTGATAGAAGGTGCTTTCCAATTGGGGTTACAAGGTGTCAGGATTGAAAACTTTACTGTAGCAGTCTGTGTATTTGCGCAGAATTCCAGGGAAGTGACCCTGCACTTTCACTAAAACCAGCTCAGAAAGTCCAAAGTAAACTGGCCCAGCTTCACAATCATTAGAAACAAAATCAGAAAAAGGACAGTGATATTTAAATACTGAAATCATACAAAGCTCATTCAAAATTAAAAAAACAAATGTACAGTCATGATAGGATATCCCTTTTTGAAAAGTGGATTATTGTCTTAGTGTTAGTTTTGGACCAAACAAAATTCCTCTTTCACTAAATGACTTGGACATAGTTATTTATTTACAGCGATTTACAACCAAGCCCTCACTGTTAGAAACATTACTTGCTTTACCCAGACTGTTCTGTGACCTGCTCCTTCGGAGTCCCTGGAGGTCGGATCGGACGTTATGCTTTCTCATTATCACTGTCTAATTAACATCAACCCATTACTCAACATGGCTCAAGTGTAATCTCAAAATATTGTTAAACTATTTCATACATTTAATAGAATCCCTACCGTGCAGAAGGCCATTTGGCCCATCGAGTCTGCACCGATCCTCCAAAAGAGCACCCTACCTAAGCCCAATCCCCCTCTTAACCGTTGGACATCAAGGGGCAATTTAGATTGGCCAATCCACCTATCCTGCATACATTTGGACTGTGGGAGGAAACTGGAGCACCCGGAGGAAACCCACGCAGACATGGGGAGACCCACGCAAACCCCAAGTCACCAAAAACAATTTCCATTCCAACCATCTCCCCGCAGTCTTAAACATTAGTGAGCCTGTATGTGCTTTTATTACTCTTCCTGATTTTGTCTTTAGTACTCGAGGATGATGGTCTAAGACCTGCTCTTGGACCCAACCGTCACTTCTTGAGGTGTTTGATTTAGAGTCTGACTCGGCATTCCAATATCCTTTTCTTGTGGCTTTCAACAGTATCAGAGGCTGTTTCGCTGGAGAACACGTGCCTGAACAAGATATGATAGCGCTGGAGTTTTCAGAGAATGTGTCTTCGCACATTGCCTTTGGAATTACCAGTCTGCCAAGGTTATCATAGTCAGGACGTTTCCACTGTTCAGGATGTGCCCAAACATTTGATTGCTGTCCAGGTAGTATACTTGGACCTGAATATGTTGCATCTTTCTACTGCACTTCTCTAAATTTTGAGCTTGTTTTCTGAGGCTGGTTAGAGTATTTGTTATCTTCCACGTGAGTTCACTTCAGCCATTATCACAGCAGTCTACATCCCACTCCTGGCAGAAGTGAGGAAGGCGCTCGACAAACTATACACAGTTATAAACAACTACGAAACAGAACACCCGGAGGCCTTGTTCATCGTGGCCGGAGACTTTAACAAGGCCAACCTCAAGAGTGTACTGCCAAAATTCCACCAGCACATCTCCTGTCCCACCAGGGGCGACAACACTCTTGACCACTGCTACTCAAAAATCAAGGGCACCTACCGTTCCATCCCCCGACCGCACTTTGGGAAATCAGACCATAAGACGGTGCTCCTTCTCCCGGCATACAAGCAGAAATTCAAGCGGGAGAATCCAGCTAAGAGGTTGTGCAGTGCTGGTCCAAGGAGACAGAAGAGCTCTTACGTGACTGCTTAGAGACAGTGGACTGGTCCATATTTAAGAACTCAGCGACTAATTTAAATGAGTATGCCATCACCGTCACAGACTTCATCAGCAAATGTGTGGACGACTGCGTGCCAAAGAAAGCAATACATGCGTTCCCCAACCGGAAACCATGGCTCAATCGCGAGATTGACTCCCTACTGAAGGACAGATCTGAGGCGTTCAAGACAGACGACCCTGACCTATACAAGAAATCCAGATACGACCTCCGCAAAGCCATCCGAGATGCCAAGAGAGAATATCAAACCAAGCTAGAGTCACAGACTCTCGGCGGTTGTGGCAAGGACTAAACAACATAACGGGCTACAAAGCGAAGCCGAATAGTATCTCTGGCAGCAGCGCACCCCTCCCCAATGAACTCAATGCATTCTATGCTCGGTTCGAGCAGGTAACCAACAATCCGCCGTCGAGTGCCCCAGCAGCCCATAATTCACCCATACCCACCATCACAGCTTCCGAAGTCAGATTGGCCTTCCTGAAAGTGAACCATCGGAAGGCGACGGGCCCGGACAGGATCCCTGGTCGTGCACTCAGAGCCTGCCCGGACCAGCTGGCAGGGGTATTCGCGGACATCTTTAACCTGTCCCTACTCCACTCCAAGGTCCCCACTTGCTTCAAGACGACCACCATCATACCGGTACCAAAGAAGAACCAGGCAACGTGCCTCAATGACTACCGTCCAGTGGCCCTGACTTCAGTCATAATGAAGTGCTTCGAGAGGTTGAACATGAAGCGCTTCACCTCCATACTCCCAGAACGCCTCGATCCACTGCAATTCGCATACCGCTGCAACCGGTCCACATCAGGCGCCATTTCCCTGGCCCTACACTCATCCCTAGAGCATCTCGAAAACAAGGACTCCTACATCAGACCCCTATTTATTGACTACAGCTCCGCCTTCAACACCATAATACCAGCCAAGCTCATACCAAAGCTCCAAAACCGAGGACTTGGCTCCCCACTCTGCAACTGGATCCTCGATTTTCTGACCAACAGACCACAATCAGTAAGAATGAACAACAACACCTCCTCCACAATAGTCCTCAACACCGGGGCCCCGGAAGGCTGCGTACTTAGCCCCTTACTCTACTCCCTGTACACACACGACTGCTTGGCAAAACTTGGTTCCAACTCCATTTACAAGTTTGCTGACGATACGACCATAGTGGGCCGGATCTCGAATAACGACGAGTCTGAATACAGGAGGGAGATAGAGAACCTAGTGGAGTGGTATAGCGACAACAATCTCTCCCTCAATGCCAGCAAAACTAAAGAGCTGGTCATTGACTTCAGGAAGCAAAGTACTGTACACACCCCTGTCAGCATCAAGGGGGTCGAGGTGGAGATGGTTAGCAGTTTCAAATTCCTAGGGGTGCACATCTCCAAAAATCTGTCCTGGTCCACCCACGTCGACGCTACCACCAAGAAAGCACAACAGAGCCTATACTTCCTCAGGAAACTAAGGAAATTCGGCATGTCCACATTAACCCTTACCAACTTTTACAGATGCACCACAGAAAGCATCTTATCGGGCTGCATCACAGCCTGGTATGGCAACTGCTCGGCCCAGGACCGCAAGAAACTTCAGAGAGCCGTGAACACCGCCCAGTCCATCACACGAACCTGCCTCCCATCCATTGACTCCATCTACACCTCCCGCTGCCTGGGGAAAGCGGGCAGCATAATCAAAGATCCCTCCCACCCGGCTTACTCACTCTTCCAACTCCTTCCATCGGGCAGGAGATACAGAAGTCTGAGAACACGCACAAACAGACTCAAAAACAGCTTCTTCCCCACTGTCACCAGACTCCTAAATGACCCTCTTATGGTCTGACCTCATTAACACTACACCCTGTATGCTTCATCCGATGCCAGTGCTTATGTAGTTACATTGTACACCTTGTGTTGCCCTATTATGTATTTTCTTTTATTCCCTTTTCTTCCCATGTACTTAATGATCTGTTGAGCTGCTCGCAGAAAACTACTTTTCACTGTACCTCGGTACACGTGACAATAAACAAATCCAATCCAATTTGTTATTGTGAAAGAATGTGCTTCTACCTCATATGAGCAGCAAGTCTTGTCTTGAACCCGGCTCAATAGTAACTCACAAGAGTGTTGCAGTTGTTTCTTCCTGGGGCTACTGACCAGAGTCTTTCACTACGGTTTGTTCAACTTCTCTTTTAAAAAAAAAAAAGATTTAAAGTACTCAATTCTTTTCTTTCCAATTGAGGGGCAATTTAGCATGGTCAATCCACCTACCCTGCACATCTTAGTGTTGTATGGGTGAGATCCATGCAGACACAGGGAGAATGTGCAAACTCCACACAGACAGTGACCCGGGGCCGGGATCGAATCAGAGACCTCAGCGCCGTGAGGCAGCAGTGCTAACCATTGTGCTGCCATGTTACCCTGTTCAACTTCCCTTAATCTACTAAAATGTCCTCTTAGTTGGAAGTTGGTGTAGTGGGTGAAGGTTTAAACTTTTGCCCGACAACACTTAGGAAGTTGGCGCAGAGATCATCAGCTTCCTTTTTCTTCATTTCCTCATTTATCGTTGCTACAGCGACTTTTTTTGAACAAATGTCCCTGCTGAGCTGGAAGTTAATAATAATCTTTTAACAGTGTCACAAGTAGGCTTACATTAACACTGCAATGAAGTTACTGTGAAAACCCCCTAGTCGCCACACTGCGGCACCTGTTCGGGTTGCTGGCCCTGAAAGACACAAAGAATTTCACGAATTTTGTTGATTGTCTCTCAGGGTGTAGTGCTCAGGCCCATTCCCTTGAAGTGTGTGCCTCCTGGCCCTTTATTTCGGATGACTAAATTTCAACTTTGTTCAGCCACTCCAAATTGTCCGATAGGACTTGGGACTCCTGCCTGTGTCCAGTTTCAATGCCGTTCTGTATTCTTTGACTTCCATTTCTGCAGACCAACATCTCATCGGGATCTTATATTTCTCTTTGGAATCTTCAGCTTCAGGACGGCAGTGGTTAGCACTGCTGCCGACGGTGCGGAGGACCCAGGTTCGATCCCAGCCCTGGGTCACTGTCCGCGTGGAGTTTGCACATTCTCCCAGTGTCTGTGTGGATTTTGCCCCCACAACCCAAAGATGTGCAGATTAGGTGGATTAGCCACACTAAATTGCCCCTTAAAATGGAAAAAAAAATTGGGTACTCTAAATGTATTAAAAAGGAAATCTTCAGCTTCAATTGCTTTATTCCCACTGCCACATACTTTGAAATTGTTGGAAGCTTGTTCCAGCATTTTTTCTCTTTAAATGGAGGTTTGAACCTGCAGAACAGTTTAATAATATCCTGCCTTATCACTGGGAGAACATTTGGCTCCCCCTATTGGACTTCTTGGTGGTGTTTTTTTTGCCACATCAGGAGCATGCTAAAATGGATGAAATGGGTCTTCAGCGAGTTTTGGTAAGCTTCTCGGTGGGGGCAGGGCTCCCTATTTTGGGACTACACAATGGATTAAACTCTTCAGAACTTCGGAACCTTCCTGAAGTACACTCCAATTTTGCATCCACAGCTCCACCTGGCTTTCATACAAGTATTTTTGTAAGGTGAATCATCTTCAGTTTGTAAAAAGTCGAGCATGCTGACTCCTGTACCGTTACAGATAACCTCTTAACTTTAAGCCTTCACCCACAGCTGCAACTACTGGCTAGTCTATATTGGTCACTGATAATCAAATTGATGGATACACTTGGCCTCTGGCTTCCCTGGTTGAATCTCACCTGCTCAATGACCACATTTTTCTCCAGGCTAAAATAGGTATCAAACATCCTCAGAAACTCGGATGCTGAGGTTTCCTCGACTCGTTGCCTTGCCAGGAAATCTGCTACCTTCGGCATAGAATGTCACTGACCTGGTGTATTTGTGTCGTTCAACCAATGCAGACATCTTCACTGGTCCACTTTCTGCCTCTTACCAAGGTATGTCTCTTTTGTTTCTGATGTAGAGTTTTTGCTTTTAAAACAATGCTCCTAGTTTTCTATGGGTTTGAAATCCACTGCCGCCTCCAGCAGTGCCACCATGGTTTATTTAGATCATTGTCCTGTGCTTCATGTCGGTTTCAGGGTGAATGAGGTTCCTCTTACATTTGATCTAAAATTATTTCTTTGCAACTATTTCCAACTAAGACCTCACGGTAAGAAATATTACCCAGACTGGTTTGCGTGATGGGACCAAGACGTCACGTCATATATTTATTATAAAATATGGATATCCCCATGGTTAATACAAAACGTTAAAAAACAGACTTTTAAAAAAAATGGTAGAAGCTATGTCTGGCTGTGACCCTTGAACAAAAGGAGTTACCAGGACAACATCAAGAAACTGACGCCCAAGGGCAGCACGGCTGCGCAGTGATTAGCACTGGGACTGTGGCGCTGAGGACCTGGGTTTGAATCCCAGCCCTGGGTCACTGTCCATGTGGAGTTTGCACATTCTCCCCGTGACTGCGTGGGTTTCACCCCCACAACCCAAAACACGCTAAATTGCCCCTTAATTGGGAAAAATTAATTGGGTACCCTGAATTTTTTTTTTTTTTTTTTTTATAAAGTCCGGGCACGTCAACACTGAACCAAGTCTTGGCGCAACACTGCTACAGGTTGAATGCCTTTCTTGCACAGGGGGCACCCACCCCATACCTCAACAACCTAGTCAGTTTCCTTGGCAGTTTCAGGTGGAAGGAGCCCATTATTTGGTCCAGAGGGGACTCTGGTCAGGCAGGCTCGGAGCCTGGCTCTCCAATACACTTATGGGTCGTGTAGTGACGACGTGTGGTTGCACCATGGTAGGTCACAATTGCATCTTTGACCTGGAGCAAGATGGTATCCAAGAGCAAAGCAGGTATCTGCCAGGCGTTGCTCCCAGATTGCTCCGAGCTGCAACATTGCAAAAATCCCAGAGGAAAAAAAACTTCTAATAAACCTCGACTCCAAGTGTTTGGACAAGTTCAAGTGATGAGGAGGAAGGACTTTAGCCTTCAACCTCTATGAGCATGGGCAAACTCTGAAGGAATTGTCACGGGTTAGAAGAGATCATGGGATAGAATGTATTAAATACACAGTCGCATTGAGGCTTTGGAGATAATTGTAAACTATGTGTCGGACGGGAATCCCACATGGTTTGTGCTGCATATGTACATCAGGCAGGAGCACAATTGCCCAAGGAGAACACGAACTCGATCAGGAACATGTACAAAAAAAAGATTAAAAATTCTTACCTGCTGCGACATGTTCCCTCTGAAACATGGCAAAGGATTCATGCCACATTGGACTGGTCCAGGAGGCTTTCCACTGGGACTTGTCGATCCAGGCCTGGAACAATGAAGAAAGAAAAAGCTTATCCAATGCATTCCCATTACACTATGTGAACATAGCAGCCTTTGATTTTCCTGTATTCACCGCACTCTGGTGATCTAATAGCTCCAGAGGCATGAAAGGGAAAAAGCTGCCCCACAAAGTTCAGCTCTGGTGCCAGGAAGCATCGGAGAAGATTAATAATTGAAATGTTACTGGGAAAGGCAACTCTCAAATCACTCCGGGCGTGGGACAAAGTGGATTTGGTGGGATAGCAGTTTGCTAAAGAAGATGAACCAAGTGACCCAACCCACCTCACTCATCCCCATTTATGTTCTAATTAAGAGGACAGTGCCAGGATATGGACTGCAAACTCAGAGCTTTCTTCTTCTGTCAAAAAACCCACACCAACATCCTTCCCTTTTCTTCTCTCCTGCTGACAGCACTGACAAAGAGATGGTCCTGTGGCATTCTGGTCCTCCATAGCAGCCATGCCCTGTGTGAGATATCGCGATCGTGTGCCGGCTCAGTCCTGGATTGCACGTGGCTTCACATCTGCCTGCACTGAGTACTTGGTATTTGGACATTGCTGTTCAAGTAAGCAATGTTGGGCGGCAGGGTGGAAAAGCTCCCTTGTGTTTTCCCAGTATAGGTCACTAGCTGATTGGCCTTCTCTCACTACCCACCACACCCAAACCTGGGAATTTTTCAGCACTGCTATTATTGAAGGCTGGATCAAGTACCAATTCCTCTACAGCTTTGAGAAATTAATTCCAATATTTTAAAATAATAATCTTTAGGTTTAGGGCGGCACGGTGGCAAGCACTGCTGTATCACGGCGTCGAGGACCCGGGTTCGATCCCGGTCCCTGTCCGTTGGAGTTTGCACATTCTTCCTGTGTCTGCGTGGGTCTCACCCCTACAGCCCAAAATGTTGTGCAGGGTAGGTGGGTTGGCCACCTTTAACTGGGAAAAAAAAAAAAGAATTGGAACCACTAAATTTTCTGTATGAACATCAAAATCTAAGGTCACTTCCAATTTCTCACCTGAACATTGCAGGCGATGGGACAGCATAGCCAAGTGCCCCAGGATTCGGATTCATTTTTCTTTCCAAGTGAAATGTCTTTGGATCCACTGGGTTAAGCTGTTTCAAAAGGAGGGTTTTGGTTAATATACCATGTAACTATGGTAACAGGACTGCAAACAACTTTTAATTTAAGCACTTACAAAACAAGATGTCGAAAGGTTTTCTTTTACCTCTCTTCCCATAGTGGGTGCGGCAGTGTGAAAGCCCGAGTGTAGCACTCTTCGGGGCGGCCCAGGAGGGACGGTTTGTGCCTGTGTGTGATGTAGAGACTGCGAAAGTTGAACTAGGGGTTGCTGCATGGACCCATAGCCGGGGACAGATAACTGAGAGCCCAACATTGGGACCAACATCTGTCAAGAAAAGCATTCTAAAATAAGCACAGGAATGAAGGCTAGAGCCTCAAAACTAAACACTAAAAGGTAACAAGAGGGCCGCTTCAAGATCATAGGATCCCGTTTTAAGCCCTGAAAAGGTTCATGTTGGGTAATCAGCCGTAGCATTGCTTGGTTTCTTGTTGTGTTTCCAAACCTGTAATAGCAAACCTCAGCATTATTCACTGTTACAATCAAATAACAAGGGTTACATTCACATGTCTGCAATTCACACAAGTCCGCTGCAAGGTCAGAGTCGATAATCTGGGCTGTGTTTTGTGTGCAATGGAATCGTACTGCACATTAGTGGGATGGCAGTCCTATGCACCTGTTGTTTAGGGGGTCAAATCCCATGGGATTGCTCAAAGAGGAATGGGCAGAGTGTTGCCCTCCTGTCCTGGCCGATGTCAGCTATGGAGTTAAGGACAGCACCTCCACCTCAGAGTCCAGATGTTTGGGGTGTACGTTGAGACTGACACTCTGGTGCAGTATTGGGTACTGCACAGTTGGAGGTGCTATTAAACAGAGGCTCCGTCTGCCCCCTCACATGGATACAAAGGCCCCACGCACTTATTTCAGAGAACAGTACTGTTGTGTGTGTCTTGGTCAATACTGAACTCTCAATTAGCAAAACAGATTCACTGACCATTATTACAGTGCTTCATGAGTTAAAAAAATATTAAAAAATTTTTTTTTTTATGGTAGGCAATTCTTTTTCCAATTAAGGGGCAATTTGGCATGGCCAATCCACCTACCCTGTACATCTTTTTTGGTTGTGGGAGTGAGACCCAAGCAGACATGGGGAGAATGTGCAAACTCCACACGGACAGTGACCCGGGTCCTCAGCGCCGTGAGACTGTAGTGCTAACCACTGTGCTGCCCAACGCTGTTGAGAGCAGGCTGAGTTTTGCACAAATTGACTATTGCATTGCCCACGACAGTGATGACTATATTTCAACTGGAGCTTCATTGGCTGTAAAGTGCTTCGTGATTTCCTGAAGTTGTGAAAAGTGCAATCTTTCAATGAGCTTTCCTCAAGCAAATGGAGCGAATTGCTTGTTCCATTCGTTTTGGGACAGTCCTGTAGGAGTTGCTGCGTCTGCCTCAGTCAATGTGCTGCACAAATAAATTATATCATGTACTTTTAAAACAGTGGCATGATAAAGATGCTACTTCTCAGTTCTCATCATCGACATGCAATAACCTGGAGGGCTTTAAAATTTCACAAGTTTAATCATTTTGATTTTTCAAATAACTGACTGGTTTCCCAACCACCCCCACTTACCCTCATCAGCAATTAGTATTTTAAAAAAGCTCATTGGTTGAGGATTACCTGGTGGAGGGGGCCACTGGACATTGGTGCTGCAGCAAAGTAGTTGTTCTGATTGGGTTGCTGCAGTGGAGAGGAATAGAAGTCTGATGGCTGGGCCATGCTTTGTCTCATCTGTCCAAAAAATCAGCCACATAAACATTCAAGAAGTTATCCGAGTACATATAGTAATTCCTGTATAATGCTACAAACTCCAAAAGTCAACAGTTACTTCAAATGTGCCTAGAGGACAATATTACCCTCGCCAAGTACTCTCTCTTCTGCACAGGCGGAGATGCACTTTAAGCTGTCTGTGGTTTGGGACAGGGGGGCAAGAACTTCCTAAATGGCCCAGTATGAAAATGCATACAAGGGTGCATTGAAATATAGAGGCGAGGAAAGATTCAGTCTCTCTTCTCTGTTGAGTTAGAAGATCACAGCCAAGGTTGTAGTGCATCATTGGGCTCAGTGCCCGAGGCTATGGAGTAGAAGTGATGAGTGATCCTGCTTCCCATCCACAATCCCTATTACTCACTTACTTACTCACTTACTGTACTGCCCTGTCACTCACTTACTGCCCTGTCTTGGACATTGACAAAGAGCACTGAAGGGCCAATAGGTTTTTGATGCAGTTGAAGAGTTAAGAGTAGGGAGCAATTTAAATTCAACTCACCAAACAAGATGCTGGTTGTATACCTTGCATAATATTATGCTCCAGTGACTTTAATTATAGAATAGAAAAGAGCTTTATTGTCCACAAATTTGCCTTTGGCTTCACCTCCAATACAACATACAAATTATACAATCATTAGTTAAAAATATTTCATGCACACCTACATTCATACATTAGTGCATAACATCTCATACCATACAAACGTAACACATTACACTCTGCCACTAAAGCACTTACTACAGTTGAAATAAATAAGACCAACAGGATAAATTTTCATTGTTATTTACTAACCTTATTGCACTGGGAACAAAAGACCTTGAACAGATATTTCCTGGCAATAGACATCCTAAAGGCCTGCACAAAGGGAGCCTTTCAAATTGATGATATAAAGAGAGGGATCACCTATATTATATTATCCAATTAGAAATCAGGACAGTAATGCTGTAAAGGGCAGAGAGGGGAAGAGGTTCTGGAGAATTAGAGATCAGAATGTTTCCGGTCCAACAATAAAGGAGGCATTGCTGGATCTGGTTCTGGGAAGTGTATCAAGTGTCAATAGGGGAACATTCAGGGGACAGTGATCATAGTATCATAATGTTCAAGTTGGTTATAAAAGAATAAAGAGCAATCTAGAATAAAAATACCCAATTGGATTTCAGTGAGTGGAGAACAGATCTGGCCCAGGTAAATTGGAATCAAAGATAAGCAGGCAAATCTGCAACAGAACAAAGGGCCGGTACAGTCAAGGTACATGCCCACGCGGAGGAAAGGTAGCACAAATAAAGAGCTGCTGGATGACGAAAGAGAAAGGTAGAGCATAAGATGAAATAGAAAGGGTGTAAATATGACACATGTCAGGAGGATGATATAAATCCGAACCAGACTAAAAATAGAAGGTTCAGAGAGGGGAGTGGGGAAAAAAAGAGAAGCAAAGGAGAGAATATGAGAAGATGCTGACCAACATAAAAGGGGAATCCAAAATTCTTTAATAGGAATACAAATAGTAAAATGGTGATAAAAAGGGGGAAGCTAATTAGGGACCAAAAAGGCTATGTATGGAGAGAGGACACAGACGAGGTAAAAAAAAAAAAAAAAGGAATTTAAAAAACAGAAAATGGTGGAAGCCTCACCACATCTGGCAGCAACTGTGGAGGGAAACCAGAGTTAATGTTTCAAGTCAGTGTGGCACTTTTCCCAGAGCTCTGAAGAGGAATTATGCTGGTTATAATTTTCCAATCTTTCTCAGATACATGTGCAGTGCCTAAGGACTGGAGAACTGCAAATGTTCCATCATTATACAAAATGCAGGGATAAACCAGTAAATACAGGTCAGTCAGTTTAACCTGGGACAAAATTAAAAGTCACTTGAATGAAGGTGGATTTATTCAAGGGAAGCCAACATGGATTTGTTATTGGTAAACTGTTGAACTAGCTTTGATATTTTGATGAGGAACATAAACGGTATATGAGGATAGTGTATGGCAATTATGGAGTTTCAAAAAGGTGTTTGATAAAAGCATCACATAATGGGGTTTCCAGCAAAGCTGAAGCACATGGATACAAATAAAATCAAATAACTGCGGATGCTGGAAATCGGAAATAAAAGCAGCAAATGCAGAAAGACTCACAGGTCAGGCAGCATCTGTGGAGAGAGAAACAGAGTTAACATTTTGAGTCGGTATGATTTTTCCAGAGAAGAGTCATACAGACTTGAAACGTTAACTGTTCCTCTTTCCACAGATGCTGCCAGACCGGATTTCCCCCCCAACATTTTCTGTTTTATCTCATGGGTGCAAAGTTGGCTGGGTGACAGGAAGCTAGCTAGCCTGAACAGAAGCACCCCCTTTCAATGGCTGAGAAAGCACTGAGACTTGCGCATCACTACCCAAGAGTGCATGTAGGCAGAGTGTGCGCGAATCATGATTAACTCTAGACAGTGCAGAACAAGAGGAGATTTGGTACTTCCAGCATGACATTTCGTCAAAGTGAAGCCACAACACGAAGCTACCGTCTCTGGTGTATATTTACATTAAGTGCATAATTTTGCAAACCAGCATATGTTTAATCGGAGGTTAAAAGATTTGAGTAATGACAACGTGGCACCAATATAAGCTTGGGTCGTGAAATGAGCCCTTATTTAGAGGCTTTTGAATCAAGCCAACACAACAGTTTTTATATGACTCACTTAAGCGGATCAGAGTGCAACCACACAAATATTTCTGCCACCCCCTCAACACGATCCTCACTTATAGGCTGATTCTGCCTCCATTATCTCACCCAAGTGACTATTAATTGCAAATTTAGAGGATGCTCACCTGCCTTCTACTTACGCACACTTGAGAGCCAGAGTGCTACTGTTTCGTGATCAGAAGTGGTAACCATTAAATCTTGCCCCCCCTCCCCCGACCCCCCACTATCTCACCACCCATCTATTTAAAAACAATGTTTATGGAGTACCCAATTTTTTTTTCCAATTAAGGGGCAATTTAGCGTGGCCAATCCACCTAACTTGCACATCTTTGGGTTGTGGGGGCAAGGCCCACACAGACACTGGAAGAATGTGCAAACTCCAAACGGACAGTGACCCGGGACCGGGATCAAACCCGGGTCCTCAGTACCGTGAGGCAGCAGTGTTAACCACTACGCTACCGTGCTGCCAGCCATTAGCTCACCACCCATCAATGACTATCCTCCTTGAGATCCCTTTACTCAGCACTAGCCAAAGATGGAAGTCCAGGACTTATTCTATTCAATTCAAATTCACACTAGGTGGTTAAATTAAGTAAACACAAAAAATAGATAGGTGGCAGTGGTTAGCACTGCTGCCTATGACGAATATGATATAAAATAGTTACTTTAAAGATATTAGTTACTGTAATGTAGATATAGGCCGGTCTAATTCTGTTAGGTCACAGACAAAGGATTTCAGAACGCATGGCACAGGAGGGGGGGGGATGGGGTTTTTAGAGAATGAGGAGAAAAGGATGCTGGGTAATAAGAGGCCAGAGGAAGGAATGAAAAGTGAGCCAATTAGGATGTATGGCCAAGTCAGGAGGGGTATAGGATGACCTATGGGAATCGTGTATGTGAAACTTGATGCCATTTGAATGTGTTGGTAGAGATTTCTTTGTTCTACAGAATCACTCGATTCTGTAGACCTAGGAGACTGCTTGTGTTCTCGGTGTATGTGAAACGAGTCAGACTTGCAAGTCGAATAAAAATAACTAATGCTATGCCTACAAATCCATCTAGAATTTTATTGAGGCCAGACTGACGGGTAAAGAATTTAAGAATTCTCACCTACGGCACTGAAGATCCGAGTTTGATGCTGGCCCCGGGTCACTGTCCGTG
Organism: Scyliorhinus torazame; assembly: GCF_047496885.1. Classification (NCBI taxonomy): domain Eukaryota; kingdom Metazoa; phylum Chordata; class Chondrichthyes; order Carcharhiniformes; family Scyliorhinidae; genus Scyliorhinus; species Scyliorhinus torazame. The sequence goes on from NC_092720.1 coordinate 205,855,493, forward strand.
TGGAGTTTGCACATTCTCCGTGTCTGCGTGGGTCTCACCTCCCCCCCCCCTCCTCCCCCCCACCCCACACAACCCAAAAGCAGGGTAGGTGGATTTGCCATGCTAAATTGCCCCCTAATTGAAAAAAAAAATTAGGTGCTCTAAATTTATATTTAAAAAGTTAATTTGATGTAAAGGTTTTGTTTAGATGGATGACCTTGGATGGGGTGAAAAGTGGAAAGAGGTACTACTGTGGTAAAGTGTGGAAATGGTTGCTCCTTTCTCAAGTCTGTGAGTTAAAGAATGGCTGAAGGACTCGCAGTCACTTATTGAGTCCAGGGTTGCTGAAAAGCAGCAGCAGTCCATATGGAAATGTACTCTACTGTTATTGCCCATCCTTCGGTGCCTTCAGCAACCATCAGGCTCAAATTAATAAGACAACTGACCCATTTAGTGTATTTTATCCTTCCTAATTCCCATAAATAGCTGCAAATTATTACTCGCAACCATACATCCATGGTTCATTTGTTCTCACGATGGGAGAGGAGCTGGTTGATCAGTCAAAAAGTTCACCATGGCGATACCAATGAAGTGTGTTTATAACTGGGGAGGGAAGACACTTGTGAATTGGTTAGTGACCAAGAGGGGATACGAGAAGAAACAGGTTCAGGAGTCCATTGGTCATGCTTTGGAAGCAAGAAAGGATTGAGAAATATTGAGAGAAGGATTGCGAAAGGGGAAGGGACTTTAAGTTGGCCTATTTCTTCATTTCTAAATATTCCTGAAATACTGACAGTGAGCATCCCTTTAATAGACAGACAGTACAGGTCACTTACCTGTATCAGCTGAGAGTCAATGAGCTGGGAGTTGCCCAGTTGAGTGTTGTAGATGACAGACATTGGAGGAGTGCAAGTTGGGTGCTGGTAGGGCAATCCTTGCTGAGCCTTTGCTACCTCTGCAGCCTGCACTGCAGAAAAGCCAACATATTGGCCTTTTACTGGAGCCCCAGATATGAGCGTAGAGCCTTGCACCATGGCTGCAGAGGGAGGGGAGAGTCCAGGTTGGAGATACAACTGTTGCGACCTGTCAAATAAGACAGTCACTAGCATGCAAACAGCAAATCAAGCGATTGTAAACATGTCAAACCCATCACACATATCGGAGTTTTTGTATTCGCACCCTGCGTTTTCTAAAAAAAGGTCCACCCCATTCATCCCCATGGATCACTAACTAGAAACAGCAGAGACTCAAGGCTCAGGATAGTATCTATGCAGTGCGGCTGAGGAATCGTAATTTTGTTTAACCGCCTCACTGGGGAGGAGGCTGTTCCAATTCTGCCCGACTGCAAACGGCCAGTTTACTGGTCTGCAATTAAAACAACCTGAAAAGGAGACTGGTACAACTGAACTCAGGCTAAAACTACAATTCAAGTGGTAATGAGCTCTGGTGAAGGCTTACAACAGAAAGAGTTAATAAGTCTGAGTGCGTTTATACTTTGTTCTATTCACTGTATGTGCTAAAATCAGTCACACATTAAGGGCGATTTAAAAAGGGGCAGTTCCATTAAATTTGGTGGTCTATTGTCTTATTCCGAGATACGTTTTGCAACAGCTTCCTTACCTGAAAGACTGGAGGGAACTGAACATATCTTGCGTTTGGGAGACTGGTGTTCCTTGTCGGATGCTAAGGGTCGAAACTTGGGCCTGGCCCTGAAGAGGAGTGTGAAGAGGAAGTGTGATCTGCTGGGTCGGCATTGCCTGCAATACAATAGAACAGTTCAGAGGTTTTCTGGTTTAGCTGCTTGAAAGTGGTTTTGGTGTTTAAAAAAAAAGGAAACAATTAACAAGAACTTTGAATAATCTCTTGATAAATTATTCACAACTGGGGGAACAATGTGCAAAACTGGTTATGTCACTGTTCATCAGCATGGGTCAAGCCCATTGCAACATCAACTAAAAATCTGGAAATACTCTGGCTTGATCAATGATGTGTATGGAATTAACAATTAGGGTAAACAGTAAAGGAGTCACAATTGGAGAGAGGAAAATCAATGGTGGCGCCTACTTCAAATCACCATCCAGTGACCCCTTGCTGGTAAGTGCGGGTCTCGACAGAAGACCGGTTTAATTGCAGTTGCTCTGCCCTCCACAGTGGAACTCATTTGGACGCTGTCTGGCCAAGCCCCACGGTTAGCAGATCTAAAGAAAAGAACTTAGACACCTCAGCCGCATCAATTCTGAAAAGCCCAATTCTTCGTGTGTGCTGCGATATCTGCACGCCAGGCGCAAGTGACAATGAGCCAAGCCATGGCTGAGCTGTTAGCAACTCCACCCACGTCACAAGGTTGTGGCTTCAAGAACCGAGCACAATATTGCACCTGGATGCCGCAATTTCATAGAGATCGGGGGGGTTCTCCTAGGTGCTTTGGCGATCAGAGTTTTAGTTCAGTTTCTAATCAATGCAATTATCACATTGTGTGGAGCCTTGCATTTACATAGTGGCTGCTGCAGTTTCTACATTAGAAAGGTAGCTGGACTTCCAAAGCACTTCCATTAGCTGTAAAGCTCTTTGGGATATCCAGAGGTCATGAAAGACCCTGTAGAATTGCAAGTCTTTTTCATTCCAAAAGCAGCAGTGGTTCCAAGAGAAAGCTGAAACCTATGTTGTGGGCCACGGTTTAGAGAACCCCAAAGTGTATCATGGAGTTCACCTGACCCACAACTTTTAATAGATTGTGGTATGGGGAGCACACGGCCCACTCTACAGGTGTGGTACAGCAGAAATGGAAACGTATTTTTTTTAAAGCTGTAGCCACCTGGGTTGGCCAACTCCCGATGTAAAATGGAGAACAGCAAAGGCTGCAGGGAAATTCAGCCAACACAGGCAGAAACCAGCAGGTGCAAGTTTACTGTGTATTAAACTCTGCAAAAGCCCAGACAGCATCGATACAAGCAGCCATCTGCATAATAATGTAGCAGCCATCTACATACTGATGAGCGATCCCCGGGAACAATTGAAACATTTGGGATAAACAAAGCTAAGCCAGACTCCCCGGCGGCAGCAGGAGCCAACACAAGAGGTTAACAGACACCTCAAGACCGCCCATCGATCAGGGAACCGCTCCAGTATTGGAGAAATCGAACCAAGCCACTGGAACGAAGTCCAATCACTTGGAACCAGGTACAGGGTCCGCCCGAAAGGCGGAAAGTCCCTGGGGACTATAAAGTTAAGCCCCAAGCTCAAATTGTTCTGCTTGACCGGGGTCACTCAGCAACGCGAACCAACCTTGACCGTGACCGGTTCAACTGCCGCCGATATCCAGTAAGTCTTAAGTCAACACTCGCTACGAGATAGGCGCTCCTAGCTACCAATCCGGACCAACTTCGAATCCCGCAGACTCAGAACCCGAACGAAAGGCCATTTGTTCCCCTGACCTGGTGGGCCAGTCCGAAGCCAAGTATAGGCCTGTTAGTTGTAGAAGTAGCTTAGACGTAGAATTTGTGCATGAGTAGCGATTACGGTGTATAATAAACGTGCTTTGATTTGAATCTTACTAATCGGTGTATTGTGTTATTGATCATTACTTGAACTTGAACCTCGTGGCGGTATCATAAAGATACCTGGCGACTCGAGAGCAAAGGTTATAAAACGGAGTCAATTGAACCAACCAAAAGTTAGCAACATATTACTGGCGACATCTGATGGGACCCGAACTAGAAGTGGCTCCACCACTCCGGGAGAACCCAAAATTTTGAATTAGAGATCCAATTGGGAACAGAAAACCACAAGTGTTCAAGCAGTTCTGATCAATCCTCATAATTCGGAAGTGTTAAATGCATGCGTAACTAACAGGGCTATCAGGTAAACTGATAGATTTTTTGTTGCGACAAAACAGTCGGGAGTTTGTATTTCGGAAATTAGCGAAAGCCGTACCCGTATTTACAGCACCGCCTTAGTCCCCCTGTTCCAAATTTAAAAGAAGCATGCAGATAAGAAAGATGGCAATGCAGCGCCTCGTGAACCCAGAAGAATTTGCGGTCGCAGCGACCAGCAGCAGTCGAGTAGGACAGTGTCCCGTATGGGAAGAAGAAATCAGTAAGTACCTCAAAGGGAAAGGATGGCCCCTTTGGAGTGAATTCTGTAGCAATGAGGAAACAGGTCCCGTGAGTATAAGACATACTTGGTGGGAGAACCTGAGCGAGATCCACAAGAGCAGCTTAGGGAAAGCTCACAAGCCGATGGCAATCGTGTCCTGCTTGGCACAATTGCGAGGCACAGAGGAGGTCGTTAGGACGCTCCGGAAAGAGATAGAAGGCATACATCGAATGAGCAAGGTCGATGTAAGTGAGGTAGAAAGAGAGAACTTAAGAGTTAAGGAGGAAGTTGGCAGCAAAAGACGGAGAGGTGGATAATGCCAAAGGGGCACAGCAGTCTTGTCTGGCGCACTTAAGCAGCTTCCAGTCGCAGTATGAAAAGGCCTATCAGCACACGCAACGTGCAGTCCTGGTACGAGAAGAACCCAAGAAGCAGGTAGAAGCATTGCAGAGGCAGTGTAGTGACCTGAAGGCAGCATTAAGAGCACGCCATGCTGCCACCACGGAGCAAAGACAAAGCTCACTAGACCACGCAAAGTGCTGGAAGCAGATTGCAGAGCTGCAATCGCTGCTTTGTCCAAAAAGGATTCCAGGAAACCTTTGGAGCAAAATTAGATGAGGAAGGTGGCCCTGATTGGGAAGAGTTAAATGAGACAGCGCAGAGATATGTTCAGGGAACATGTGCACAGGGAAATCCCCAAAAGAGGAAAGTGCCCCAACCCCCCACAGAGCAGTTAGTTCAGGCTCCAATGAACCCAGTAACCACCCACCGCACAGCCACATCGGACAATACGGAATATTTGTATACCACCCCCTTAACAGTGACCCAATTACGGGACGCGTGCGAGAAAATCACACCGTTCCTCCCCACCTCAGACCCCCACCATTTCTTTGCCAGAGTAAAGCAGCAGGCGACCATGTACGGCCTGGATGAGAGAGAGCATGTAAAGCTCACAGTTTTGAGTTTAGACCCTTCTGTCGTAGCAGCCCTTCCCGACCCACAGAATGTAGGAGGAGGCACCCTTGCAGCAATGCATACCGCGGTCCTAGACGCAATCGGGTATAACCGGGGTGACCCCGTAGATGGCCTCAATAAATGCAGGCAAAAGAAAACCGAGCACCCCACATAGTTTGCTGGATGCCTGTGGATCCACTTTGCAGCAGTTTTTGGAGTCTTAGACCGTGCCCATTTGTCCCCAGACAACATGGCCAAATGGACCCGCACCCTTATCTCCCATGCCACAGAAACAGGACAAAAAGCTGGTGCGAATTATGATCCCTCAGAGGAGGCTCATAATGAGAAATGGGTCGTAAAAAGATTGTCCCGCACCTGGGAGCAGTCTGTACAAAGCAAACCCACAGTTAAAAATCCCGAAGAAAAGCAGGCAGAAGCAGACATACAAGCAGTAAAATCACACCAGAACCCCGCATGGGTAAATGAAGACAGGAACAGCCCCCCACAGAAGCCACACGAGTGTTACAACTGTGGCCATTTAGGACACTTTGCAAGAGAATGCAATGCCCCACGAAAGCCACAGAGAGCCCAGCAGACAGGCATTCTAAACAAGAATAAGACAAGAGCCCATACATAGCGTGAGCACACGTTCAGATCAGACGGACCTGAAAGGAACGGACTGACTATGTTCGGGCTCCCCCAGTTGGGTCTGCGACACACTTTGGGATAAGTCCGGACGACCGGTAGTTGTAGCGAAAATACGGGGACAGCCCATCGAGTTTCTCTGGGACACAGGAGGGTCCCGCACCACAATAAATTCCTCCACCATGTTCCAAAAGGACACGTGGCCCACTACAGCCACCATCACCCTCAGCGGCTTTACAAGCCACTCACAGCAGGGACACATCACAGCCCCTGTACCCATTCAAATCAGCAACGTCACCACCAAGCACCCCGTAGTTTTAATTGACCTGCCCCACACAGCAGAACACATTCTCGGAATCGATTTTATGAATTCCCACAACCTATCATTTGATCCAGTCAACCAGTGTCTGGAAAATGGCAAAATCTGCAAGAGCCCCCGCAACGCTCACAATAGGAGAATACGCCAACAAAATTAGCGCAGTAGGCGAATTTTGGTTTAACCCGACTACACTTAGCACGGACAAGCAGGTTAGGGCAGTGTTACAAAAGAACAGGACAGCATTCACGACCCACAAGCATGACTGTGGCCGGATGACTGGCTCCGTACAAATCACAGGACCTGACCCTCGACCCCAAAGACAATATGGATTTCCCCAAGAGGCAGAGGGAGAAATCGCAAAAGTAATCAACAGTTTATTAGAATAGGGCGTACTTATATCAGTAGCCTCCACTAATAATGCCCCGATTTGGCCAGTAAGAAAGCCCGATGGATCATGGCGACTGACCATCGATTACCGGGAACTCAACAAAATCACCCCCGCAGCAGCCCCCACAGTAGCCACAAGTCCCGAGACCATGCTCAAGCAGGGACTCAATTCCCGATACTTTACGGTTTGGGATATCAGTAATGGATTCTGGTCCATTCCATTGGCAAAGGCGTGCCAGTACAAATTTGCCTTCACCTTTAAAAATCAACAGTACACGTGGACATGCCTTCCACAACTCCCCCTCCATCTTCCACCAACAGCCGGAAATGTAAAAGCCGACGCACTGGCTAAAGCAGGTTCCAGGCATGGATATTTTTGGACACCCCCCGGAAGCACACTAGTGAATGCAGTTCAGGTCTCGCAGACTAATATCGAGGATTTAGTGCAGGCCCAGAAGCAGGACAGCAATCTCGGAGATTTTAAAAGGAAACTATCCAGCACCCTATGAGAGGTTTAAGAATGCTCTGACCACACATGACGGTGTGGTGTTAAAAGACACCCTTTATGTGGTTCCTGCACAGGACAGGAATCAACAGATGTTTATTTCATGACGGTCATGGACATCAGGGAAGCGATCCCACTACAGCCCACCTCAGGCAGCTCTGTTGGTGGCCGAGTTTAAAGGACGATGTAAATCACTACATTGAGAATTGCCGTATCTGCGCCCAGAACAACCCGGATGCGCCAAAAAGGCTCAGCTCAGTCACACCCGACCCGTTAATGGCCCCTGGACTAACCTCCAGATTGTTTTTATGGGACCATTGCCCATTTGCAGGAATCGTTATAAATATGTACTCATGGTGATAGACACATTTACAAAATGGGTGGACGCATTCCCATCCAGAACAAACACTGCAAAGACCACAGCCAAGATACTAACCCACCACATCTTTACGAGATGGGGACTCCCCCTCAGCATTGAATCCGACCAAGGTTCCCATTTTACAGAACAAGTCGTGAAGAACGTCCTCACGATATTTGGCATTACCCAAAAATTCCACATTGCATACCACCCCCAGTCGAGTGGTATCGTGGAGTGCATGAATCGGACCCTAAAATCAACCCTCAGAAAAATGGTCCAACAAAACACCACCACTTGGGACTCAGTCCTCCCTTTTGCACTGATGTTTTTGCGAAATACAGTTTCCACATCCACAGGTTACACCCCACACTCTCATGACCGGACGCCCCATGAAAGGCACAGAATTTTTATTGGGATTATCATAGAATTTACAGTGCAGAAGGAGGCCATTCGGCCCATCGAGTCTGCACCGGCTCTTGGAAAGAGCACCCTACCCAAGTTCAGCACCTCCACCCTATCCCCATAACCCCACCCAACACTAAGGCCAATTTTGGACACTAAGGGCAATTTATCATGACCAATCCACCTAACCCGCACATCTTTGGACTGTGGGAGGAAACCGGAGCACCCGGAGGAAACCCACGCACACACGGGGAGGATGTGCAGACTCCGCACAGACAGTGACCCAAGCCGGAATCGAACCTGGGACCCTGGAGTTGTGAAGCTATTGTGCTATCCACAATGCTACCGTGCTGCCCATTAGACTTGACCAACCCCGAAGTGACAGCCCTCACACACGAGAACGCAGTCAAACAATTAGTGGAGAATGTTAAAACGGCTCAGCTAGCAGCCGCAGTGAAATTGGGCACAAGAAAAAAAAAAAACAGAGCAAGGCCTGTTTCGATAAGACAGTGCATGCGACTGAGTTCAGTGTAGGACAGCAAGTCATGCTCTCCGTATACAACTCCAGCACATTCCCGTCACCAAAGTACTCGGGTCCGTACTCCATTGCGGACAAAGTAAGCCCTTCCGTCTACAAAATACAGTACCCCAATGGAAAGACTGCGTGGTTCCATATCAACCAGATGAAAGCATATGGAACACAGTCTAACCACGCATACCACGTCATGCTCGTCGCAGCAGACCACGCCCCGCCCACAGCCAACGTAACCCTACCCCCTCCCCCAACACATCCAGCCCAGCCATGGACACAATCTCGACTCCACCCCCGAAATATACACTCCGCCCCAGAACGCCCACAGACGGCAGCAGCAGCGACAGCGACTCGGACAATAGTCACAGCACACCTCCCTACTACCCCTATGCAACAGGTCCGACACCCAGCGAATCTGACCATGATTAGAGTGATCCCTTCACGATCACTTTCCTAAACAAACCCCACCACCGACCTACAATGACGACCACGACTCCGTCCCCACAGAACTAGACACCACCTATTGGCACAGAGATAATTCGTACAGACTCGTCCGGAACGACGAGAGCGATCCAAAATCACACCATGCAGCCCTATCAGCCCTGATACACTCACACTCGAGAGTTTGGCATCCGGGAGAAGATGACGACTTGGAGTCTGACTGCCAAAACGAGAACCCCTTTGCGACCCTGTTCGCAACCGATAACGGAGGTGTCCAGATGATGTTTTAAAAGGAACCGCTTGGGAGAAAACGGTGTCCTTTCTGATGGAACCTGCAGCATGTTTAATGTTGTTTGTCCTAGTATTGTTAAATGTTGTATGTTAGACCGGAAATTTGTTTTTCCACGGCCCCACGCCATTTCGGCCGAAACCTCTGAGAATTTGCCCGCAGAGACTTGTTAAATGTCCCAGACGCCAGTTCAGAGGAACTCGTCTGTCGACAGATACACAGAACCCCGTTCGTAACTGCCCTTCTGGTTCGAAGGTAGAACCAATACGGCGATCCCCCACGATGACTACATTTCTTGCCCGTTCTAGTCGGTTGCTCAGGCATTGGAGAAACGGCATTGGGACCCGCCCTGCCTGGGAACTCCCCCTCTGGTCAGCTACGCTAGGATAGGGCACACACTGCATTGGTCGCCGTCCTACCCGGGGACTCCATCCAAATCATACCCGCTGCAGCCCATACGCACCTCATTTCGGCAAGTTCTGTTCAAAAAGTTGTTTTGTTTTGTTTTCAGGTAACCCTTAGGTTGCCAACCCTCTGCTATTTACATCCTCAAACATATGGATGGTAAATCGGAGTCTGCGAGACGGCTCGCACTGGTTCATTATTTGTAAGTGTGTCTTGTCCTGAAATTCGGTTTTTGGAAAAGAAAAAAAAAATGAGGGAGTCACACAGTGACCAATTATAAAGGGAGTAATTGGCACTAAAGGCCAGACAGGCTATCATACGAGATATTAAACCAAGATAGTAACAGACACTATGCTTGATCCCACAGAACTCCAGAAGCTCCAGGACTAGAGAAGAGAAGAGAAGAGAAAGAAGAAGAACCATGAGGACATCCTCCATGTGGCTCATCGTTATAATGGACATTTGGTTGCACGCGAACGCGAACCCCCTGACCTCAGCTCCCCCAGCCATTAATGATTCACTTCCGCACAGTACCCAGAGCCCAGTCACAAGCGACACCACACCATCTTGGTGTGACAGGTTTAATAACCTGGTACGCCCTGTCCTACTTGATAGAATCCCTATTGGTATTGGCGATACTCTGCTGCATCGTGCAGACTATTCGTCTGTGATAATGGAGAAGGAGACCCTACCGCGCTCGCACCCCGGTATATAGAATAAGACTAGACCCCGACCCCCGCGATCTATAATAAAGAGCATTCGTTTGCGATTTGTTGTAAATAAAGAAATGTTCATGAGCAATTGTACAATCCTGAGCTTGATTGCCAAGCCAGGAAAATGTGTATAATACTGCTATGATTTTGTTTGTATGGTTTAGGAAGTTAGTGTGATGAAATGTTTGAGTGAGTGTAGTATATTAAGGATAGTTAGAGGTTCCCATTTTCTAGTTTTGTAATACATAGCGCCTCTCAGAATTGTCAGTTAAAATTTTTTTTTGCATAGTTATGGACAGTGTAGAGGCCATAGAAGAGTGCTCGCCGGGTCAGGAAATGAAAACCAACACAGTTATGTGATCCTTCACGCTTCGGTTAGGATCACAAGGAGGGTGTGTGATTGGCCTGGGTTGGCCAATGCCCGATGTAAAATGGAGAACAGCAAAGGCTGCAGGGAAATTCAGCCAACACAGGCAGAAACCAGCAGGTGCAAGTTTACTGTGTATTAAACTCTGCAAAAGCCCAGACAGTATCGATACAAGCAGCCATCTGCATAATAACGTAGCAGCCATCTGCATACTGATGAGCAATCCCCGGGAACAATCGCAACATTTGGGACAAACAAAGCTAAGCCAGACTCCCCGGCGCCAGCAGGAGCCAACACAAAAGAGGTTAACGGATACCTCAAAACCGCCCATCGATCAGGGAACCGCTCCAGTATTGGAGAAATCGAACCAAGCCATTGGAACGAAGTCCAATCACTTGGAACCAGGTACAGGGTCCGCCCCGAAAGGCGCGAAGCCCCTGGGGACTATAAAGTTAAGCCCAAAGTTCAAATCGTTCTTCTTGACCAGGTCACTCAGCAATGCGAACCAACCTTGACCGCGACCGGTTCAACTGCCGCCGATATCCAGTAAGTCTCAAGTACCAATCCGTACCAACTTTGAATCCCGCAGACTCAGAACCCGAACGAAAGGCCATTTGTTCCCCTGACCTGGTGGGCCAGTCCGAAGCCAAGTATAGGCCTGTTAGTCGTAGAAGTAGCTTAGACGTAGAATTTGTGCATGAGTAGCGATTACGGTGTATAATAAACGTGCTTTGATTTGAATCTTACTAATCGGTGTATTGTGTTATTGATCATTACTTGAACTTGAACCTCGTGGCGGTATCATAAAGATACCTGGCGACTCGAGAGCAAAGGTTATAAAACAGAGCCAATTGAACCAACCAAAAGTTAGCAAAGCAAAAAAATGTTTATTCTATGAACTCAAGTTAACCTTTTTAAAACATAGTGAACATCTTAGCAACAATCAATTCAAATATAACCCCCAAAGAATACAACGCTAAGTAATCCTTAAGCTGTCCTTTTAACATCCATAAGACTTTAAAAAAAACCTTTAAAAAGAAGCACATCAGGTTAAAGTCACTACTGAGAGCAGTTAGTTTTAAATCACCAAAGGATCGATTTACAGTCTTTAGATTACAGAGAGAGAGAGAGAGAGAGAGAGAGACTCGTACACCTTCTGGCTGTGACCGCAGCTATCCAGCTCTGAAAACAAAACTAAAACACACCCTGCAGCAAACAGCCTAAAACAAAAGTAAAAAGCTGACAGACAGCCCAGCTCCACCCACTCTGACATCACTGATAAACACCCATTTCTTAAACACTCATTTCTCAAAGGTACTCTCACATGACACCTACCCCAAGAAGACAAGTGGCTTTGCATATCTGATTTTGTTAGCAGAAGGAGGAACACACTGGTGACTGCTTGTGGCAAACCATGCAACACAATATGATTATGGAGATCTTACCCGTGTGAGCCCAGACTGGAACGCCTGATGCTGGGAGATGGAGGGAGGCATCCCACGAGGCTGGCCACCATAGAAATGGCTTTCCATGTAGCAAGGTGGTATCTGGCCACTTGGCACTGTGGTAGGGGAGAAATATTGATGAAATTTGTTTTCAAAGAAATGAAATATCTGTTTTCTAGATCGGTGAGGACATATAAGTGCCTTGTACATTAAATCCCAACAGTGTGGCCAAGGGGGGCGGCGACGAAAATAAGAGATGTGAAAGATCAAAAGCAGTGTTAAACCTCTTAGAAACACTCAGGCACAATTCATGCACACTGAGCCCAACAGAGATGCAATTACTTTTTGTTTATGGATTCAAATTCGAATGATAGTTGCTGCAGTGTGCCTCAAGAATTGTAGCAATTTATATTAATTTAAAAATGATTTTTAGAGCACCTAATTCCCCCCCCCAATTAAGCAGCAATTTAGCGTGGCCAATCTACCTACCCTGCATATCTTTGGGATGTGGCAGTGACAAGCAGACACGGAGAGAACGTGCATATTCCGCACGGACAGTGACCGGGGGCCATGATTGAACCAGGGTCCTCGGCGCTGTGAGGCAGCAATGCTAAACACTGCACCGCCCCACAATTTATATTAATGACAATGTAATTTCCCTTCTCTACTCCTAGAGGTTTTGTAAAAAAAAAAATCCAAGCTGTTGTTTTGGATGATTTTGCACCAGCAGATGGTGCTGCTGCATGGTATAGTTAAACAGTACAATCATTATGGTGTGTTACATCTAATCCTCCCAAAACTGAGATTACTTTGCTGTTGACATCAAAAAAAGTTATTTAAAACATCTGATGGATTTGTATTAAGCCTCTGTAATAGGTTGCTCTCCACTGACTTTGACTGTAAATGCTTTCGCCGAGTGACTAACTGGGCCATCTAGACTAGGGAATCAGCACAGCGGCCATTTGGCTCATCAGAGCTATGCCAGCTCAGTGGTAGTTATCCAATTAGTCTCCCCCCCCCCCCACCCCCCACCACCACCTCTTTCTATACATCCCTGGGTAAATGATACCTTTCCAACGTGCAACTATTTATGACATTCTTGGGAGTGTTGCTGCTGAATTTGCTTCCAGGCAGTGCATTCCAGATGACAATACCTCTGAGAAAATTGCATTGGGCTGGGATACATGGTGGACCACCGGTGGGAGGATGAGGTCAGGTGGGACTCCGATGCCCTTTGTGATTGAAAACTGTGCTGCCTCACTGCGACTTTGTCTCTCAATCAACACTCCAATGCAGTGCTGAGGGACAGTTGTACTGTCAGTGGGCTGACTTTCACATTCTATGCTAATCCAGGTGGGTGTAAATATGCTTCCATTTTAAAGAGAGTAGCTAGTAGCTCTCTCCAGTTTCCTGTTAATACCAATAAAATTAATTTTCTGCTCATGTGTACAGTTTTTATGCAGGACCTGGTTTCTGCATGGAGTATTCTTTCAGAGGGTTGGTGCAGAGTTAATGGGCCGAATGGCCTCCTTCTGCACTGCAGGGATTCTATGGAACAGTCTAATAGTGAGCCAAATCCATTCGCAAATATGGTGTAACTTGTGACCTGCTATGACTGTCTGACCTCGTGGGTCTATTCTATGGAATATTCTGAAACAGTAAAAGATGCAGTATAAATGCCAAACTTTCCTCCGTTCAACCTTAAAGGTTAACACAAAGAACAAACACATCCAAAATTATAAAGAGCATTGGAAGATTAAATGGAACAGGAAAAGAAAAACAGACATACCATGATGACAATTAAAGAAGGTGGAATGAGAAGCACAGGTAAGAGCAGAGAGCAAGTCAGAGCAGGAAGCAGAGAATGGAAAGTAGAGGGGGAGGAAAGTGTGCGTACAGAGTGGTGCGAGGGAACAGCATACAGCATGGGTGTTGGATCAAAGTACTGAGATACTGAACCTGAGAGGGTGGCAGATGGCGCCACAGAGGCCACAGGTATTGAGTTGACAAAACAATGGTAGTTATCAGTAATCTCGGGCAGATCTGCGTTAGTCATATTTGCAGAAACATCTTTTTCAGTGACACCTGGCGATTTCTCCCACGCTTTGCGAGCAGACTCCATCTGAGGAGGAGAGAGAATATTAATTAAAGTAGGATTCCGTATACCCGCTGTGTTAAAACTGTAATGCAACTGCCCCCGAAATGGCCTACAAGCTACTCTGTTGTACTAAACTACTAGCATTGTGGGTGTACCTGACCAGATGGACTGTAATGGCTCAAGTTGAGAGGGTAATTAGGGATGGGAAATACTGGTTGACCTTGCCAGTGAAGCCTACATCCCAGGAAAGAATTTTAAAAGTGACTAAATCAGGTTCAAGAGCTATTAGGATCTCCCATTTTTAAGGGGTAATTTAGAGTGGCCAATTCACCTACTCTGCACATCTTTGGGTTGTGGGGGTGAGACCGACACAGACATGGGGAGAATGTGCAAACTCCACACGGACAGTGACCTGGGTCCAGGATCGACCCTGGGTCCTCAAATGTCGTAAGGCAGCAGTGCTTAACCACTGTGCCACCATGCCGTCCCTTGCAGGCATTATTAGGATCTCCTGCAGGGGACGGCACGATGGCACGGTGGTTAGCACTGCGGCCTCAACGTTGAGGACCCAGGTTCGATCCTGGACCCAGGTCACTGTCCGTGTGGAGTTTGCACATTTGCCCCGTGTCTGTGGGGTCACAACTCAAAGATGTGCAGAGTAGGTGAATTGGCCACAAATTGCCCCTTAAAATACGAAAAAAAATAATTAGGTACTCTAAATTTTAACAGAAAATAAGGATCTCCTGCAAAGGCAAATGTGAAAAACTAGATTTACCTGAACTATGGGAAAAAAAACCTCAACAGTACAATTATAGATTTTAATCACCCAAAGGTTCATGTCTGGAGACAGTAGTTTCATAATAGAGTAAAGGTGCCGCTGGTGGCGATAGATTAACAACTGAGAGTATCCCAAAATGAGATTTTGTTTTCATCACAGTAGTACCTGGTCAGGAAATGATTTACTCATTTATTTCAAACAGGTACAACACTTTAACGACAAGCTAACTGCATGTCTTCCTCTCGAGTGGGGAAGTAGCTCCTAGGATGAAACGAGGACGAAGTATCAATCGTTCAACAATATAAGACAGAAGACAAAAAGGGAAATCTTCAAAATCAGAAGGGTTTAGGACTATAATTGCCACACACAGATATGGTAGTGCAGCCAAAGCTGGGGCTCCTTGACTGGAGCAGAGAAGTTAAAATTAAACTAAGCATTGGATGGATGTGACAAAGACAGGGCTAATAATCGAACAAGCAGAACACAGGAAATAAAGTAGAGCAAAAGGCCAAGGTGTGAATAAAACTTGCGGTAACAAAGGTATATTATGTTTAGAAGTAGTAATATAACGTAAAAAGTATAGGGCAATCAGATGAAACAAGAATTACCGCACAAGATGAGGAAGTCGTAGAATCCCTACTGTGAAGGAGGCCATTTTGGGGACATCGAGTCTGCACCGACCCTCCGAAAGAGCACCCTACCCATTTCCACTCCCTGCTCACCTTGTCCTATCCCTAGACACTAAGGGGCAATTTAGCATAGCCAATTCACCGCACATCTTTGGACTGTGGGAGGAAACCGGAGGAAACCACACAGAGAATGTACCGCACAGTCACCCAAGGCCAGAATTGAACTCCAGTCCCTTGTGCTGTGAGACAGCAATGCTAACCACTGCGCCACCCAAAGTACTGCATGCTTTACCTGGACTTGCACAGAAAGGTGCGGCAGAGGATGAGGAAGTGGAGTAATTAAGACTAACTACAGATAAAGTATAGGGCTCATGGTGGAAAAGGCAGCAGGGCCCTGACAAATTGCATCCTAGAATGTTGCAGGAAGTCAGAGGAAATAGAAGAAGCTCTGATCACAACCTATCAAACATAGAATTGTGCCACAGGACTTGGGGTTACATTGGGTAACAGAGGGTTACAATGGCATCGCTGTGCAAGGGAAAAAGGTATCTATATAGACATGGAAGTGGGCAAGGTTCTGGGGGCCATAAAAGAGAAGGGTGGGGGTGAGGCTATATACTCATTCAAGCCGACAAGTTATTTAGGCTGAGCTGCAAGGAGTGGGTAAATATCAAGTCAGACTGCATAGCCTCAACTTCAACCCCACGGCACTTCCGGGAGTGGAACAAGGCTGCAGGGATTTCAGAGCTCTGGATTGTTAAAAACTGTTGTGCTTTCAAAAGGGTAAATGGGGGAAAACAACTTCCACAAGTCAGCATTGTTGATCGAAATGCAAAACATGGAAGAGGTAGGAATAATGTTTTTTTTTTTTAAAAAAAAGGTTTTGTTAGCATATAGTATGTCCTAGCAGGGCAACAGTGGAAGCAGAATTTTCAACAGCTTTTAAGAAAACAAGGATAACCATTTGAAAAGAAACTTTTTGAAAATAAAGGGAACATGGGAATGTAACAAGAACAGGACCAGCCAGGTGTGATGGGCTTAAAGCCCATGCTGTCAAATGAAAAATGTGAATAATATTCTGGGTTAATCCTGTCTGTAATGTACATTCTCCCAGTGTCTGCCTTGGTCTGTCCCCCCACAATCCAAAGATGTGCAGGGTAGGTAAGTTGTCCCTGAATTGGGAAAAAAAAAGGATTGGGTACTCTAAATTTATATTTAAAAAATCCTGTTTGTAAGGAGGAATGAATGTGAAAATTAGTGGGGCCAAACTTGGCCAAGGAGGAATGAATGTAAAAACTAGTGGGGCCAAACTTGTCCAAAAGGAGCAACTGGAATATCCATTATACTCCCTGATCAACTTCACAACTTGCAGGTCTCTCATCACAAGATCTTTGATTGGCATGCAGGCTCATTACACAACACTGTACTTTGTCGAGAACATGGCGTGACTAGCTTGTCCCACGTATATCTTTTCAACACTGTAAAGGCTAGACAATAAAGAGCAGGGAGATTATGATGGAGCTGTATAAAATGCTGGTTAGACAACAGCTAGGGTACTGTGTGCAGTTCTGGTCACCACAGTATAGGAATGTGATTGCACTAGGGAGGATGCAGAGGACAGACACTAGGATGTTGCCTGGGCTGGAGCATTTCAGCTATGGAGAGAAACTGGATAGTCTGGGATTGTTTTCCCTGGAGCAGTGAAGGCTGAGGGGAGGACCTGATTGAGGTGTATAAAATTATCAGGGATATAGATGGAATGGATAGAAAGGAACCTTTCCCCTTTGCAGATGGGGTCAATAACCAGGGGGGCAATGATTTGAGGTAATGGGCAGTAGATTGTTCGGAAAAAGACTCGTGTGCCAACTCTGTTTCCTGTTTGCAAGCCAATCTTGAATCCATGTCAAAAGTCACCCCAAGACCATGTGCTTTTATTTTATATAATAACCATTGATGTGACACTTTATCAAAAGTCTTCTGGAAATCCAAGTACAGTACATGGGGCTCCTTCAAAGAATAAATTGGTCAGTCTTGAATTTCCTTTCAAAAAGCCTTGTTAATTCTTCTTGATTACTTCGAATGTTTCCAAGTGCCCTACTATAACATCATTAATAATGGCTTGTAACATTTCCCTACTACAGATGATTGGCTAACTGGCATGCATTTTCCTGTTTTCGGTCTCCCTCCATTTTGAAATAAAGGAGTTGCATTTTAATCTAATGGAACCTTCCCCAAATCTAGAAAATTAAAAAAAATTGAACCAATGCATCAATTATCTCATTAGCTACTACTTCCAAGGCCTTAGGGTGAAGTCCCTCAGACCCAACACTTTGCTCAATGATTATAGATTTCCTTAGTTCCTCACTGCCATCCATTTCTTGATTTACATCTATTTCTGGGATGTTACTGGTGTCCTCTATGCTGAAGGCAGGTAGAACAAAGAAAAGTACAGCACAGGAACAGGCCCTTCGGCCCTCCAGGCCCGTGCCGACCATGCTGCCCGACTAAACTACAATCTTCTACACTTCCTGGGTTCGTATCTCTCTATTCCCATTCTATTCATGTATTTGTCAAGATGCCCCTTAAATGTCACCATCGTCCCTGCTTCCACCACCTCCTCCGGCAGCGAGTTCCAGGCACCCACTACCCTGGATGCTGAACAATAGCAGCTCCGATACATTACCTAAAGGCCATCTACAAGAGTGCTTGTTCAAACATCCAGAACCTGTCGTCTGCCATGATTTAGGTTCCAGAGAGGCAAAACAGCTGCCGATAAATCGACCACCAATAACGTCCATGCTGGGATCAGGAAGATGGCACCAACATCCTCCAAGTTTGGCAGTAAAATGCACTATCTGCACTAGGCCACTCAAAACTCCAAGATTCTGCTGTCCGTCTAGCATGCGCTCAAACCTCATTAATGGCCATGCTTACTGGAAGAGCTTCAAGGTGGCTCTAAAATAATACAATTAGTGGTCAACAGCTAGGAACCAGTCCACCCATTCATGTGTTGACCTGGAAATTGCAAATAGTTGAGATACATTTACAGCATTCCTGAGTATTTGCCAATTAAGCCCACTGATGGAATTTGTCATTAGGGTTTGGATTCTTCCCACTCACCTTTAAGGAGGAACCGCAAAACCGTAAAAGGAGTGGTTCTATAGCTGTGGGAAGCTCGGCAGAGACCTGCTGTTAAGCCACATTGTTTTGCAGATGTAACTTGAGCCCTATCCCTGTGCACACTTGGTTACGGAGGTTGGGGAAAGAAAGATTGCGAGAGAACGAGCAAGCGCATGTGTACTTGTCACTTTGAATGCAGATCAAATCTGCAGTGGGAAGGTGGTTGCTTTGCAAGCAGAATTGCAGACATGCATCTGCACATGTTTAACTGGTAACTGAGCAAACATTAATTGCTCTCCCAGGATTTCTCTGGATCACCATGTGAATGCCCCAAAAGATCATAAATTGAGAATTCTTTTAGGTATGTTTAAATATAGGTATGGACCCGAATCCCTTAGTTACTTGACAGAATTGCTCACTAGTGACTTAGCCTCGTAGAACAGCTTGCCCTTTCTTGTCAACAGCGAATCAGAAATCCTACCGTAAGAGTCAACTCATTGCTGGGAAGAGATACAGGAGCCATCTCCCTGTTCTGTGGTGGGGTCTCAATGGTAGGGATTGGCAGTGGGGCAGCTAAAGGCACCTGGGAAGGACAACACAAGAAACAGCAACGCCCCATTCCTGATAGAATAATGAGCTGACTGATATCCCATGCGGTCAAACAGCTGACCTGCACTCACTATCTAAGCTGGTGCGTGGAGAACGGGCAGATGTAGCATATAATGGATTTGCAGGACAGGAGGAGTAAGGGAATAAATGGGCCGGAAGAAAAATTGGGTTTAAAAATAAGACAAAAAGGCTGCGTCTGTAAAGTAGTAATAAGGTCATTAATTTGCAGATACAAAGGCAATATTTTCATCACTTATGAAACATGATTTACACAGGTTTGCATCACACAGAATTCTGTACTACATGTTAAAACTACATCCATCGAATTCCTTTACCACTTTTTACTTGACAGGAACACATTTTTCTACAATTACTTTTTAAACATGGACTGAATCACTGTTATTAAGAATGATGGGCAATAGTTGCTTGGTTGTGCAAAGCACATTAAGAAGCACTTTTTAAAAAAAAATATCCTTCTGGATTCAGGAGCTTTTGGCCCTGCCACCCCATCAACCCAACATAAAAGTAGCCTTACTGTTGATTAAAATACACTGGCCACATCAGTCCATTGTGCCAAAGCTATCTGCACAATAGATTCCTGCCTAAGTGGGGAGCGGGCTCATAGTGTGCACACACACAAAATGACAACTACATGTAATTACAGCAGGCACTGCAATTAACCAGGATTTCTGGGGGCATGTCTGTCTAGACCCCTACAGACCAAGTATTTGCATCAGAAAGGGTTATACCATGCAAGTGCTTAACCTGGCAGTAAATTCACCACTTTGATGTCTTGAAAGACACACTTTGCTCATTTAATGATGCTAGTTCAATTTGCAGACAGCAGGATCTAAAGGAGGAAGTCGCATAAAGGGAAGTGGTAAAATCATGATCAGATTAATCTTTTGTTCGGAAGAGATTATAGTTGCTTTTACAATGCAGCTTATTTTTTTTGGATTCCAGGAGATCGGCAAAACGTGTGGCAGCTTCCCGCTTCCTGTAATCTATATTAAACCACTCTCCCAGGTCCTGGCAGCTGAAATGCATATTATGTTATTTTGTGGAACAATTAATGAATTCTCCACTGGGAAGAAAAAAAGTGAACTAGATTAGATGGTGGAATCAGGAGGCTAGTTTGTTTCAATATCCCAGACTTTAAAATCTCCCCATTGCAAAAACATCTTGTGATATTTATTGTCTGTATTTCTCAAGTCTCTCAAAACATGTAGCAACTTCAGTTCCATTTATTGCCAAAATCTCCTCCTTTACTTCTACCACTGCACCCCTACCGGTGAACAAGCACCATGCAGCTCCATACTGTCTTTGGGCTTTCCCCCCTTCTTTACACCAAGAAACTGGTAAGGATGGTAGATCTCCATCCCGAATAATAATAAAAAATCTTTATATCACAAGTAGGCTTACATTAACGCTGCAGTGAAGTTACTGTGAAAAGCCCCTCGTCGCCACATTCCGACACCGGTTCTGGTGTTTGGGTACACGGAGGGAGAATACAGATTGTCCAAATTTCCTAACAGCACATCTTTTGGGACTTGTGGGAGGAAACCAGAGCACCCGGAGGAAACCCATGCAGACACGGGGAGAACGGGCAGATTCCACACACTAACCCAAACGGGAATTGAACCTGGGACCCCAGTGAAGCTGTGAAGCAACAGTGCTTACCACTGTGCTACCATGTTGTCCTAAAGGACATTAGTGAACTATGTGGGTTTTCACAACAATCGATAAAAGTTCCATGGTCACCGTTAACTGAGACCGGCTTTCAATTACCACCATCTCCCCATTAATACACAGGTGTTTAAACACAGTTCCCGCTGATGGCCCAGTTAGCATGTTAGGACATACATGAGACCAAGAAGGTCCAAATTTCTAGGCCAGAATAGGGTTACTATGGTTGTCAGTAGCTCTGTGTTTCTGATGGAGTGGTGGAGAAAAAAGCAGGACTCTTTTCTGCTGCAAAGTACAGATTTGTGGGTGGCAAGTTAGGGTAGATTTGGGCTCCACACTCTGTAGAAGGAAATGCGATCAAGTCCCAGCTTCAAAGAACTGCATGATTGTTTGGCAAAATACTGATTGGTGGCTAGGCAAACACATCCCTCAAAACGACACATCCCTCAAAAGGCAGCTTCTTTAGAAAGAGGAAGCATTTAAATTCCCAATGTTTTTTAAACCAACGATTAAGGGTCAGATAACTTGCACCTCAAGCACTCCTTTTGCTCATAGGGTTTGAGGACATTGGTAGCCTTCAGAATCTTTACCTCCACTTGTACATGTAGGCTAATTTGCAAATATGAAGTAACAGACAGTGGATAATTACAAGCTTCACCAGTGTCCAATGTTTCTTCTAATTCTTCCCATCAATGCGCAGAATTCATTTTGTTATGTTCACCAATATCAAGGTAATCTGAGGATGTGTACCACCAATAGAAGCAAAAAACTATAGATAAAATATATTTGGAAGAAATTTCCATAGGTATGGAAAAGGAAGAATATCGCCCCAGCCATTCGCACAGTAACATGCAAGCCCACAAATTACCAGATGTATGGAATTCAATTTTAAATTTACCATTGTGGCCTTTGTACTCTCAACCTCTAGGTTTTAAATTCAGTACAATAGCCACAGTGCTACCATACATGAAAAGACATTAATTAGTTTTTGTATTGTAGCTTATATTTTTGTAATTTGACAGAAGAAGAAAAAAATGAATTGGTAGCAATGGTTCACGACAAGGATGAGTTGCCAAATTGAAACAAAAAGAGTCAAGGAGGCTTGCCTTTTGGATTGATAGAAAAGGTGGAAAGTTTACTTCAAACTGCCAAAAATGGCGAGGAAAATAGTGCACTCTTTTCTTCGCATCAACAAACAAGGAGGCAAAGGTAAAGCAGCTGGGACTTTGGAAAGAGATTGGCTCTTGCGAGCTGGAGCATGATGGTCAGAAAGAAACACAGCATCCCGGTAAATTGCATGAATATTGAAAAGGGAAGCTAGATCTGGAAATTGGGGAAGACAGCATTGCGGCGAAGAAAGAATGGAATCCCAGGAGGAAGAATGACTGCTCAAGCTAGTTTTTGGGGTCCAATTAAGTATTCTTTAAAAAAATATTCCAATTAAGAGTTCTTTAAAAAATACAAAAAATGGTGACTCGGTTTATTAATTCACAACTTTAAAAAAAAAAAAAAAGTGTAAATAAACTGGCTCCCATAATGCATACAAAAGTGAATCTGGAAGAGGTAGTGCTTGGACGCATGCAGTTTAAAATGTCCAATGAGATAATTTCCCAGGATCAGCAATACGAATTCAAAACTTTTCACAAACTCCCTAGAAATTCCACTGGTGTTTTTAAATGTGCCGAATGTCTTGCGATCCATCGTCCTTGAAAAATTCTACAAAACAAGCTGCAGCAGAACGTCAAAATCAGTTGTGCTAACTGGCCCGAAAATGCTCCAACTCTTGAACTTACTCTTCCCTCCGGCCCACCTGGTTCAAACATTCCAGTCGCTCCCTTCCCTCACTCAGATGCACCGCTTTCCTCCCTGACCCTTTCAATTGCTGCCTCCCGCCCGATGCTTCCCATCCCAATCTTCCCACTCGCCACCTCCCTCCTGCTCACAAATCCTTGCTGTGAGCGAGGACTCAGGAGAGGGCCGGCAAGGGGGAGGAAGGAGGGGGGAGTGCAAGGTGAGATAAATACTAGGTGATCTCATTAAAACGGTTGTTGCAGATGGCTGGGGAATCACGATCATGTGGACAGTCTCAGGATAAAAGGGCCAAATCATTTAAGATTAGAATGAGAAATTTCTTGAGTTGTGAATCTTCAGATTTCTCTACTCCACAGGTTTGTGGGTGCTCCAAGTGTTGAATATATTTAAGGCTGAGATAGACAGATTTTTGGTGTCTCAGAATCAAGGATCCGGAGAATAAGCAGAGGCAGAGAATTGGAGGCAATCAGCCATAATCAGACTCAATGGTGAGCAGGCTCAATGGGCTGTATGGTCTTCTTCTGCTTCTATATCTTATGTTCTTATACTACTTCAGAGCACAGCAAGTCAAAGATTAACGGTGAAACATTTTAGTGCATACGTGTCAGACTGACAATGGTCAGCGAGTCTCCATCTATGCCAGGAGGGGGACTAAAAATCTAAACTGTTAAAAAGAAGAAAAATCTAGGTTGAAATATTAGGCTTCTGTAAAAGGTTGGCCCTTTGATAGTGCAAGTCACAGGTCCCTGTGCAACTTCCTCATCTGCATAGTTAAAACGGCTTCATACCTCCACGATGAGCCTTGGGACCACCTTAAACATAGGAATGCTCTTAGACAATGCAAACGACCTGCAAATCTGTGTATGCATGCACGCATAGGCAAGAGGTGCTTCAAGAACAAGCTCATGAAATAGCCAAGTTTTCTAAAGCATTGGACCGGCATGGAATTAGAAAGGATGTGTAAATAAGGTTGCAGGTCAGGCAGTACGTACATCATTGCTGGCAGCATTCTGCAGGTTGTTGGGTGGCGAACCTGTGGATCTGGGCAAGGTACTCACAGTCAGACTGAAGTCAGAATCCTGAAAAGGAAGCAAAATGAATAGTCTACTGCACACGGCCAGACGCTTAAAAAATTGTTCCTTCGGTAACTTTTAAAAATAACCACAGCCTCCCTTTTAGATTAGCTTAGCAAAAATTAGCATCCTGTCCAAGCTGTATGAAAACAGGCAAAGCATGAGGGACGGTCTCCTCTTTCATCTGTGACGACAAGTTCTCTCTCCAAATGAGACACTTGTGCTCTTGGAGACTCCAGCATTCCACAGTCTGCAGCATCTGTGTGGAAATTGTGCTTGCCTCTTCGGTTAGATCTGCCTGTTCCAGCTCTCTCCTCCTCCTCCCCCCACCCCCCACACCCCCCCCCCCCCCCCAAAATCCTGGATGGTTGATCAAGCTGCGCACATCACCCTCCTAAATGGAAGGAAATTCTGCTTTTCAATAAAATGAATCATATGCAAGACATATTGAGTATTACCCCCTCGGGGTCAGCACTCGTAAATGAAATGTAAATTTCCTGAGCTGCACTGGCTGTTATCCAGCAGCCAACTCTACGGCAACGAGACGCATTATTAGGTTTACAGTGCAATTGACTGATGGCAGAATATTGGGCAGAGGTAATAGTACAAATTCTTGCTCTGTGGATATTGCCATTTGATCTTCAAAATCTACTTGACCAGGCAGTTGGCACATTTGGTAATGCAGCACCAAGCTCTGGATAGTCACCTCGAGTTTATGCACCTCAAGCTTGGCGTTGGACACCTCCAACCGAGAGGCAAGAATGCTAACTTAGCCAAAATGAAATACATGTTGGTGGGACTCGCTCAAAAAGCAGGGGAATACAGCCAGTGCCCAACACTCCGACCCATCTTCCCCACTTTTCTCTTCTGCAAAGCTCTCCCCCTCAAAAGGGGAAAGCAGTCTATGGTCATCTGAGACTATGCAACTTTACCTTTTTACTCTTGAAGAACAGCACAGTTGTTACTGTTGATAAAGTGGTTACTCCTGCCAATGACCAAGATGAATCAGGATTCAAACTCTTAACTTCACGATTTAAAAAATCAAGTGACTCACCTTTGCACTCGCACCAAACTGGATAGGTGGTACAGCGACCTCCGTCTCCAGTAGCAAGTCAGGGTCAGGTTTGGATTTTGGTCTGCTGCTCATACTGGGTCCTTCTCTTGCCTTTTTATTTTTTAGCGAACGCTCATTTCCTATTGGTCCAGGTTTATGATCTTTACTCAGCTCGATGGCGGACTCCTGAAACTTGACGAAACATAGACTTTTAATGTTCAATTTATTTAAAAAACCAAAGAGGAATCTGTCCTAGCACTACCCATTAGAACAAAGAACTCATGCAAAAAGATTATTCATTAAAGTGGCTCAGGGATGCCACCCACCTTCTTGGGAGATGCAAAAAAGTGGTGAACTAACCAAGCTGCTATCAGTCATCAGCATCCTCCTTCAGAATCAAACTATGTTATTAAGATCACAAACCTCTTCACAAAGCATAGTTTACAGCAAATACACATGTAACCGGCAGAGAACAAAAAAAAATGTAAACAGATCCTTGAGTGCCATAAGTGCCCTTCCACATCACAAATATCACTAATCTTTTGTTTCCTCATTCAGAGACACAGAGGAAATGCATTCGAATTGTACCAAAGGATTGTTCAGTTAGTGAAATTCTTCAGGGACCAGCATTAGGACCCGTGATCATTAACATACAGCAAGAGCAAGATTTTACTGTACATCGCACACTCTCAAAATCTACAGAAGACACAAAACTTGGAAGTATTGTGAATTGAGAGGAGAATATTGGGAAATGGCAGATGGAGTTTAATCCGGACAAATGTGAGGTAATGCATTGGACGATCTAATACAGGTGGGACAAATGAGTATTGACAGGCAGAGAGATCTGGGGGTACAGGTCCACAGATCACTGAAGTGGCAACGCAGCTGGATATGGTAGTCAAGGTGGTGTACGCCATGCTTGCCTTCATCGGTCAGGGCATTGAGTATAAAAATTGCCAAGTCATGCTGCAGCTGTACAAAACCTTAGTTTGGCCACATTTGGAATACTGCATACGATTCTGGTCGCCACACTACTGGAGGGATGTATAGATGCTTTGGAGAGAGTACAGAACACGTTTACCTGGATGTTGCCTGGTGGGTATTAGGAGAGGTTGAACATACTCAAGATTGTTTTCACTTCAAGATTGTTTTCACTGGAATGACATAGGTTGAGGGATGACAGAGTGGCATGGGCAAAGTGGATAGCGAGAAGCTTTTTTCCAGGGTGGTAAAGTCAATTACTTGGGTTTAAGGGGAGAGTGTTTAAGGTGCGAATGGGAAACTGTAGATGATGTGTGAGGCAAGTTTAAAAAAAAAACCACAAGAGGGTGGTGAATTCCTGGAATGCGTTGCCAGGAGAGCTGGTGGAAGCAGATACAGTGAAGTTTAAGAGGCATCTCGACGAATACATGAATAGGATGAGAACATAGAACATACAGTGCAGAAGGAGGCCATTTGGCCCATTGAGGCTGCACTGACCCACTTAAGCCCTCACTTCCACCCTATCCCTGTAACCCAATAACCCCATCTAACCTTTTTGGTCACTAAGGGCAATTTATCATGGCCAATCCACCTAACCTGCACGTCTTAGAACTGTGGGAGGAAACCGGAGCACCCGGAGGAAACCCATGCAGACATGGGGAGAATGTGCAGACTCCGCACAGAGTGACCCAGCGGGAAATCGAACCTGGGACCCTGGCGCTGTGAAGCCACAGTGCTATCCACTTGTGCCATCGTGCTGCCATAGAGGGTTACGTTACAGAAGTACAGAAGGTTTTAGTTTATAAAGACATCATGATCGGCGCAGACCCAGAGGGCTGAAAGGTCTGTTCCTGTGCTGTACTGTTTTTTTGATGGTGTTAAATTTAACAGACAAGTTGGTAGATTGAGTGAACTGGCAGATGAAATTTAATCTGGAGAAGTGTGAAGTGGTCCATTTTGGAAGAAAGAATGGAGAGGGGGGAATACAAAAGATAGAATTCTCTCAAAAGGGGTGCAGGAGCAGATGCGCCCAAGTCATTGACAGGGCAGGCGGGGAACATGGTAAATAAAGGATATGGGATTCTGGGCTTCAATAATAGGGGCTTTGAGTATAAAAGCAAAGCATTACCATCAATATCCACCTCTAAGCCACAAAAAGCTGCATTTGAAATCACTTGTCAGAAGTGGTTAGCAGGAACATGCTCAAGGCCATTAGACTATTTATGGGTGCTCATTTGTTGCTGTGAAGATCAGAACCATCATTTCTACAACATGCTCCTTTTCAATTTGCTCTTGTCCAAAGCCGAGAAAGAAATATCAAGCTCAAGATGGGAGGGAGTCAATGTCTGAACACAACAAAGTTTGTCTCTCTCTTGTAACCTCATCACAGTCCAGACCTAAACCACATCCACCCACAAAATTCCCAAAGTATTAAAAACTCCAAATGGGGCATAAGTGAAACCGACTCAGCCCAAATCAATCAATACGAGGAACACGGATTTAAAATTTTAAAAATACCATTTTGCCCACTGTTTCTCCTTGAGACACACTTTCATTAGGTGATAAAACACCCACTGTTGCTTAGCACATCATAAACACACATCTAGAATTTGCGCTCCAGCATCATTTGCCTTTATTAGCTGTTCACCACGGAGTAAAGGAGTTCATCCAGTTCCAAGCTCACTTGAGATTACCTTTAAATGTAGAAAATTGCCCTGAGTTATTTCACAGAAGAGACATCATCTGGAGAAGTGGACATCAATTGAACGGAGTAGTTTCAGGAGGTCGGGGGAGTATGATCAAAATCTTTTCAAAGAGGTGGATTTTCAGGAGAAAGAGGGGAGGGTACCCGAGTGCATGGGACTCTGGCAGCGGAAGGACATGGCTGGCAATGCGGAGGAAGGTGACGGAATGTGGAGGGAGGTGATGTAGACGCAGAAGAGGTCAGAGAATAGAGAATACTGGGAGGGCTGAAAGAAGTTATAAAGATTGGAGAGTCAAGGCCATAACGTGATCTTAAATGAAGACAAGAAATGTTAGTGGATCATCAGCTAATTGTGGTACCCCTTCCACTATGCTTGGCAGGAGGGAAGCAGGGCAGCATAAGAATAAATAAACCAAAACTCTTACTCCAAATTGCTCTCCAAAGAACCCATCTAGAAAGTAAACAGTGCGTGCACGCACACACAGACTATTGGGAACAGCATCAGAATGGCTGAGATTCCCTGTTCGAAGCAATTCGCCTGCTGAAGCTCGCTGTTTAGGATCACAAGTGAAGAATGGCTACTGAGGATGGGGGTTGAGGGGCAGGTAGGGAGATATAGCTCGGGCACTATCAGGTGACTAGTAATCGGTGAAATACATGCATTCAGAGAAGCTTGCATGGCTGCCAAGGCGGTTACAGAGGCTACATCATGACAGTAAGTGGTATACCTTATTTTCTTTCAGTCCTCCTGGCCTAGCAGATCTCTGTCTCTGCTCTTTAGGTTCTGGGAGCTGGTTTTCTGCCGATCGAATCTCGACCACTTTTGTGCTGATCCGGTTAATAAGCCCGACACGCTCGCCGGTTTCTGTTTTCAGGCTGCTGGCTGGAGAGCTACGCTGCGAGGAACTGGTTGATGAGACCTGACAGTCGCTGCTCAAATCCACCCCACTGTCAGTCTGGCTGGCCTTGAAACAAAGGACAGAGACATACACGCTGTAGTTTAAATCAAAATACATAAACTACACTGTCCTTCTGAAATGTAAAGCATTAACGTTTTCCCAAGCAACTGGAAATCACAGCCAGTAGTTTTACTCCTACATGACAGGAGTAGTTTTTCTAAAGTAAACCAACCTTCCCTCCCTTCCTGAATATGTCAGGTCCTTGTGGGTATATCATTCCAGGGATGTGATTGGCTCTCTAATACTTGGCTCAAGTGACCATTCTGCATGTGTGAGCTTACACAGCGAGCATCAGCAGGCGATCAAACCTTGAGAAAAGGGGGATGGGGGAGCGAGGCAAGAGGGAAAAAGAGAAGGGAGGTGGTGGATGAAATCTCAACCTGCCTCCATAACATCCAAACACGTCAACGTTTTAACATTGGTCACTGAATGAATGGCCAAGAAGCCTCTTTCTGTAGCCAGAGGTTACACGCTCAATTGAAGCACACCTCAGCCAAGACTAGCCAATTTACTTCACGGATACAAAATACAGTACAAGCAAAAAAACTGCAGATGCCACAATTCCAAAATATAAACAGAAAATGCTGGAAATACTCAGCACATCTGGCAGCATCTGTGGAGAGAGAAACAGAGTTAATGTTTCAGTCTGATGACTGTTCACCAAAAGTGGGCAAATTTTAAGTAAAGGGAGATGGGTGGGAGACAGGACAGATTAAATGACAGAAGGGTTGGTGATGCAAATCCAAAAGAAAGTGGCAATACAATAAGTGAAGAGACAAAAATATGTGCCTGGAGGTGGTGCGAAAGGCAGCATTCAGAACAGTTACCATCAGAAAGCAAAGAGTGAAAGGTGAGAGTGAAAGCTAAAAGGGAAAAGAAAAAGGAAACAAAACTGGGGCAGAGACCACTGTCTTGAGAAGCTGTAAAATGCCCATTCAAATTGTCAAGCATCTATTGAGGCTTCATTGGGACACTGCTGGAGGTCTAGTAGAGAGGTCAGTGTGAGATGAAGGTGGAGAACGAGAAACACGAGGTCACAAGTTTGCGCTCACCCAGGGTAGAGAGATCACGCTTGTGAGTAGCAAATGCAGTGTACTAAATTGAAAGTGCAAGTAAGCTGTTGTTTCATCTGGAACAAGGTTTTGGGGCTTAGAATGGTGAGAAGGGAAATGGCAAAGCGACAAATGTTACTCCTCCTCCACTTCCACGGAGGTGCTAGAGAAAAGGGTTATTGGGACTGGATGAGGAGTGGATCAGCTCATGGTCTTCCAATCTCCTGACTAAAGAATGTTGTTGTTGTCTGTGGAGTTCAACAATTTCAGACCGTAAAGCTCCATCCCATTTATCTTTGCTGGTTTTGATTTCTTGCTTCCCTGTTTTTCCTGCTCTCGGACAGCAGTTGTTCACCATTTGGCAATGGCACCTCCTACAGACACCTGCTGCGCTTTCACTGTCCTATTACCATTCCCTTTCATTTTACACCATCAACTCTTTTGTCAGTTAAAGCTTATTATGTCAAGCTTTTTCCCAGCCACCTGAAAAGTTAACTGTTTGTCGCTGCACAGATGCTGCCTGGCCGACTGAGTATCTCCAGCATTTCCTGCTTTTAGTTTGACCAATTCACCATTAGCTTTGGGAAAGGGGTGGGCAGAGTGAGGTGCAAGACAATGAACAACGGAGCAGAGAGAAACAGATGTGGTTATATGGCGGTTCCTACTGCCTTTGTGTTGTTGAGAAGCACAATTAAACATTTTTAAACCCTTGCTTAATTGGGAGTGTGTGTGTGTGTGTGTGTGTGTGTGTGTGTGTGTGTGTGTGTGGGGGGGGGGGGGGGGGGGGGGGCAGGATCTACCTGAACAAAGAGAAAACCTTTAACTTCAGGGAACAATTGCAGCCTGCCCCAGGACACCGATGTGTCACTATGGTTATTTTCCCGTCAGCAGAGCTTGAACTACAACAAAGCAAATGCTAACTAGTTCCATTGAAACATCTTAAAGGAGATTGTCCACTGCTCGTACTTCACTGTCCACCTTGACCCGTGTCACAAGTTGAAGAAGTGAGGGATTAATGTGGGTCGGTGCAGACTCGATGGGCCGAATGGCCTCCTTCTGCACTGTATGTTCTATGTAAACAATCAGCAACATGCTTGCAACCACACATTACACCTGAAATACTCCAGAAATATCCTGTCAGAATAAAGCAACTGGAGCACACTCACTGCAAGTGTATGGAACATTTCTTACCTCAGCACTGGCTGCCTCTGCAAAGACATTTAGAGGTTTAATCCAAGTTTCCAGACCGGAGGTTGCTGGAGGAGTCAGGGAGCCAACTGTAAGATTGTGGAGGGAAGATTGTTTTTAAGTGGTTAAAATCAGTATCAAGAGCAAAGCCCTCCCCCATCCCCTTTTTAAATGCTGGGTGGAACCTTTTTATTTATTTATATATATTTTTGAAAACGTAAGAGTACCCAATTCTTTTCCCCCCCAAATTAAGGGGCAATTTAGTGTGGCCAATTCACCTACCCTTTTTGGGGACATCTTTTTGGGTTGTTGCGGTGAGATCCACGCAGACACGGGGAGAATGTGCAAACTCCACATGGACAGTGACCCGGGGCTAGGATCGATCCCGGGTCCTCGGCGCCGTGAGGAAGCAGTGCTAACTATGCCGCCCAGATGGCCCCTTTTTATGCACCTTTGCTTGCAGTGGGCTTGATCATCAGGATAATATTGATGCTTCCAGGTGGATTGAGGATTTGTTGGCAGTGAACTCAATTTTCAAATGGGGAGTCAACTGCAGCCACTGGCATCAAGTCTCCAGTACCTGCCAACTTTCTTGGATTACCACGGGGGTGCGGCAATGCTCAACTATGGGCGGCATGGTAGCACAGTGGTTAGCACTATTGCTTCACAGTACCAGGGCCCTGGGTTCAATTCCCGCCTGGGCCACTGTCTGTCTGCATGTTCTCCCAGTGCCTGTGTGTGTTTCCACCGCATGTTCCGGTTTCCTCCCACAAATCCCAAAAGACGCGCTTGTTAGGTGAATTGGACATTCTGAATTCTCCCTCTGTGTACCCGAACAGGCGCCAGAATGTGGCGACTGGGGGATTTTCACAGTAACTTCATTGCAGTGTTAATGTAAGCCTACTTGTGACAATAATAAAAATTATTATATGATTGTTGTAAAGAAAGGGGCTCGCATTTATGCAGCACTTTCATGTCCCCAGGACATCCCAAAGTGCTTCACAGCCGATTAAGCTATTTTTGAAGTTCAGCTACTCTTGCAACATAGGAACTGCAGCTGCTAAATTTGTGTACAGCAAGTTCCACAAACAGCAACTTGATGAAGACTAGCTAATCTGTTTTACTGATTTTGGTTGAGGGATAAGTATCCGTCAAGGCACTGGGGAGGAAACTAATCATCACGTCTTTAAATAGAGATGTTTACGTGGCCTTGGTTTAACATCAAATCTGGAGGCAGAGATTTTGTGCTAAAATTTGTGGAATGGGACTGCAGTCCACAACCATCCGACTGGGAAACTCCCCACTGAATCAGAGACAACACCCGGCCTAGTTTCCCAGTAAAATTAAATTCCCAATTGCTTTCAAATGCATTGCGTTTTGCATTGTATTGCAAGGACAGGAAATGCAGCCAAAGGATTTCCTCTTGCACTGAAAACCTCTGCTGGCGCCAGAGGCTTTATAAGACCAGGAAGGTTAAAACACCCAACTGGAGAAAGGCTGCAAGGATCCTTATTTAATAAAAATAAAATTATACCTCTCTTGGATTCACTGCCCAGCATGCATCTGAATGTACATTCGTGCAAACAAATATTATTCAAGTTGGAGTGGAGGCAACAAATGTTGAAGATTATTGGATGGGGGCACGATCGTGATCAAACTAGCCGATCATCTAACATTCACACACGTTCATTTACCAACAAGATTCATTCCAATTATTAGGAGGAACTGAAACCCTGGCTCATCAACCTAACCATGAAGGCAGGATTCTGGAGATCTCCTACAGCTGTTTAACTTGATTTGTATCAATTATTGTCTGTATCTTTTTAGCACATGTGGGACAGTGACTGGTAATGTGCCCGAGACATTTGAATGAGACATTTTAATGAGAAATTATAGCACGGTGGTTTGCACTGCTGCCTCCCCACAGTCCAAAGTGTGCAGGTTAGGTGGGGTTACGGAGATAAAGTGGAAGATTGGGCCTAGGTACGGTGCTCCTTAGGAGGGTTGGTGCAGACTCAATGGGCTGAATGGCCTCCTTCTGCACTGGAGGGATTCTATCGATGGAAATTAATTACATTGCGCAAGTGTTATGCACTCGTAAATAACTTGCCATTTTATGGTATTTTCCAACTTCAGAGTTCACTCACTTACAGGTTTCCACATGGGAGTAATTTAGATGTGAAAAAAATGTGATCTTAAAATTTAGCATCCATGCGTGCACGTTACCTTCTTGTTTGCACTACAGAGGGACATACCGGAATGCGTGCTATTCCAAATCTGTGTTCCCAGGTCAGTTGTATTAGTTTGACCCTTGCAGCTCTCTTCAGACTCAATGTTTGGACGAGTCATCTTCTTCGATTGCTTTTTGGGGAAGCCAGGCAGCGAGGGATGCAGAGTATCCATTGCACAGATTTTAACAGCCTTCTGGTGAAAGAAAAAGTACATCATGCCTTAAAAGAATCATATACCAGAAGCTACCCAACACGTGTATACCCTAGAGCCTGGCCACTTCCACCTCCCAAACCCAACCTTCCATCTCACTCGCATGTAGCAGAGGGAGAAAACAGCAAATGGCTTCTGCTCACACGGTTTTAGGGTCCAGCAGCACCTTTTCCCCATCTCCCTCTTCATCTATCAGTGCCACATTCAGCCAGAATGTGGAGGGGGAAAGGAGCAAAAATGTATCTGTATTCAATTTCTCTACATCTTCCTAGCCCTTTCTGCCATAGACATCACTGGATTATCCTCTGCAGGCACCCTGTACAATGAGAAAGCATCAAGTAAAACCTGGCAAATTTCTTGCCTTTTCAACTCCATGGGAGGCACGGTAGCACAGTGGTTAGCACTACTGCATCACAGCGCCACGGTCTCAGGTTCGATTCCCGCTTGGGTCACTGTCTGTGTGGAGTCTGCACGTTCTCCCCGTGTCTGCGTGGGTTTCCTCCAGGTGCTCCGATTTCCTCCCATGAGTACCGAGACACGTGCTGTTAGATGAATTGGACATTCTGAATTCTTCCTCTTGTATCTGAACAGGCCCTGGAATGTGGCAACTAGAGACTTTTCACAGTAACGTCATTGCAGTGTTAATGTAAGCCTACCTGTGACAATAAAGATTATGTCAATAAGCACCAAGATGTGCCATGACTCACTTAGTTGCAGGCCCCGTGCTCCAAATATCGAGATCACTCGATTAGAACTGCCTTTAAACTCTGCAGATATACATCAAGGATACAGCCCCTGATTTTGTGCCATTTTCTGAAGCTCTGATCTATTTTGCATAAGAGTTCCAATACTGACAGCCCATGGAAAATATTACCATAAGACACAGAAGTAGAACCACTTGGCTGGTTATGTCTGCTCTGCCATTCAATAAATAAGAAAATATACTTTGTCACAAGTAGGCTTACATCAACACTGCAATGAAGTTACTGTGAAAAGCCCCTAGTCGCCACATTACGGCGCCAGTTCCGGTACACAGAGGGAGAATTCAGAACTTTCAGCTGGTACGGGAATTGAAACGGCACTGCTGGCCTTGTTCTGTATCACAAGCCAGCTGTCTAGCCCATTGAGCTAAACCAGCCCCGTGATCTGATATAATCCTCAACTCCACTTTCTTGCGTTATCCCCATAACCCTGGATTCCCTTGCTGATTAAAAATCTAACTCAGCCTTGAAAATACTGAACGACCTATCTCTACACCGGAGGTGAAGAATTGCAGATTTACTAGTCTCCAAGAAATTCCTTCACATCAGTCTCAAATGGGCGACCCCTTACTCGGAGATGATGCCCTCTAGTCCTAGACTTTCCACAAGAGGAAACACCCTCTAAACATTAGTCCTGTCTAGCCCGATAATCCTATCTGCCTCAATAAGGTCACCTCTCGTTTGTCTAAACTGCAATGAGTAGAGGCATAATTTACTCAACCTCTCTTCAATAAAATCCCTCCATACCTGTGATCAATCTCATGAACCTTCTCTGGACTACCTTCAATACCAGTCTATATTTCCTTGGATGAGGGGACCAAAACTGGTCACAGTATTCCAGGTGTGGTCTGCTAGTGCCGTGGTTTAGCAGGACTTCCCTATTTTTATACTCCATTCCCTTTGAGAAGGCAAATGAAATGGTGGTCTTTATTTCAATTACCTGCTGAACTGGCATGCTAGCTTTTTGTGATTTATTCACAAGGACTCTCAAATCCCTCCGTGCTGCAGCTTTCTCCATTTTAAGTAGTATTCAGCTCCTTTATTCTGCCTACCGAAGGGCATAACTTCACATTTTCCTACATTATATCCCATCTGCCGAATATTTGCTCACTCACCGGTCCATACGGCCAAGCATGACCTTGTCCTCAGCCATCTTCTGCAGAATGACTCTCTTCACCACATGGACTCAAGCATGTAACAAGCAGGGTGATTACAATCACGCTGCCTGCAGCAGAGACTACTCGGACTTCATCATCTTTACTCACTAATTCATTGAGGCGACTCGCCATCAGTTCTCCAGATTTATTTTAAACACGGGCTCCACTCCGAATGAGTTTGCCTTAGTGCAGTTACCTGCAGTAGATGCTCTTCCTTTTTGCGTCGCTCATCGTCCAGGACTCTCTTCTGTCGCTTTGAAAGAACACGGGTGAAGCCATCATTTAAGGGAGATATGGACTCATCTGCAGAAACTGCTGGATGATCATCAATAATCACCACACCTAAAGCAAGGAAAAGATCATTTTTAAACCAAATCCTGCACGGATATAATTGCCTCGGAATGGTTTTATGAAATGAAAAATTATATGGTGGGGCGGAAAAGAGAGAGAGAAAGAGAAAAACAGGGAACCAAAACCCACCTGAAAATATGACATACCAGTCACCGTCGCACAGAAAATAGTCCTGAGGTTCTCCATAGGTTTGAGCATTTAATGTAATCGGACATGTTACTGCAGGACCAGGGAAGGTTTGCAGTACCTGAAGTGCCGAGAAGAAACATGGCAAAAAAAAAAAAAAAAAAAAAAAGTATGGGAGTTCCCCGGTTGCCAAACAGCATGAACAGAGCATTTAGTCATGTGCCTCATGGCTGTGGGGCCTTCACTGTAAATTGATTGCTGTTTTATTTTATTCATTCACAGGATCTGGGTATTGCTGGCAAGGCAAGCTTTTAATACCCATCCCCAATTGTCCTTGGGAAGGTAGCAGTGAGCTGCAATCTTGAACTGCTGCAGAACCGCCCATAGTGCTCTCAGGGAGGGAGTTCCAAGATTTTGACGCAGCAACAGTGAAGGATATATTCCCAAATCAGAATGGGGTGTGGCTTGGAGGGGAACCTCCAGGTGGTGGTGGTGTTCCCAAGGATCTGTTGCACTTGTCCTTCTTGATGGTAGAATCACAGATTTGGAAAGGGCTGTCAAATGAGCCTTGTTGGCCGCAGTAGGTAACTGCTGCCACAGTCCACGTTCTGTCTACAGCGATGAAAGGCACTGTATAAACAAGTTCTTTCTTCCACAGTAGGATGAAACAACTTGCAGAATTATAGACTTTAACTTCAGAAAGTAAATTGTATGGAGACAGCACGACTAAAATGATGGACCGCCCCATCCACCACCCTGGGGAAAGAATGGAGAATGAGACTAACTGGTTTGCTCATTGAAAGAGCTAATGCAGACTTGTTGGACCATTTGGATCTTCTATGTTTCAGGGTTTCAACATATAACCCAAGCTGATTTTCTCGTGCAGTATTGTGGTATGTTGAACAAGACTTCAGGCCATGGTCTTGCCAGTCTGTCATGGAAATTCTGGCAGGGATTAACAACCGGAAGGAGAGCAAGGAGTTTACCCAGGGTCCTTGCCACTTTTGACCTTCGGTACCACATAATAGTTTGAAAAGTAAGTGACTCTGCAGAGTAAGTGAAATGCTTCAATGTGATATTAGAAATACAAAGTTGAATTTAATTCAATTCAGGTTCAACCTGATAACCAGGGCATGGTCCTCCTCGTCTTCCTCATCTTCCTACTCCAGCACAGTTCTTAACGAGAGGCGATACCAATGCAAGAACAGCAAGTGCCTCGTGCTCGGTTGGATATCCATTAAACGCTAATCACGAGGCTTTTTTTATTCTTTCACGGATGTGGACGTCATTGGCTCGGCTAGTATTTGTTCCCCATTCCTAATTACCCTAGAGAAGATGGTGAGCTGCCTTCTTGAATCGCTGCAGTCCATGTGCTGAAGATACACCCACAGTGCTGTAAGGAAGGTGTTCCAGGATTTCAACCTAGTGACAATGAAGGAAGAGCAATATATTTCCAAGTCAGGATGGCATGTGTGGCTTGGAGGGGAATTTGCAGGTGGTTGTGTTCCCATGTGTCTGCTGCCCTTGCCCTTCCATGTGTTAGAGATGGAGTTTGGAAGGTGCTGCCACAAGAGCCTTGGTCAGTTTTTGCAGTGCATCTTGTAGATAATACATACTGCAGCCACATGGTGCATAGGTGGCAAAGCAAGTGAACACTGAAAGTGGTGAATGGGTGCCAATCAAGCAGGCTGCTTTGCCCTGGATGGTGTTGAACTTGGGAACTTGGGAGTGTTGTTGGAGCTGCACTGACCTATGCAAGTGGAGAGCATTCGATCAACTCTGGACTTTTGCCTTGTAGATGGTGGACAGGTTTTGGAGAGTCAGGGAGGGAGATACCAGAATTCCCAGCCTCTGACTTGCTGTGGTAGCCACAGTATTTCAGTTTCTGGTTAATGGTAACTCCCCCCCCCCCCCCCCCCCCCCCCCCAGTAATTAGACTGAATGAGATGGTTAGATTCTCTCATTTTTGGAGATGGTCAGTATCTGTCACTTCTTACTTCCAGACCGCAAATGTTGTCTAGGTCTTTCTAAAAATGGGCACATTTCACTTCAGTATCTAACTCATCACAGTGAACATCCCCACTTCTGATTTTACGCTGGCAGGAAGGTCAATGAAGTAGCTGATGAGTGGGCCGAGGACACTACCCAGAGGAACTCCTGCAGTGATGTCCTTAGACGGGGATGACTGACCTCCAACAACCACAAACATCTTCCTTTGTGCCACTGAGTCCCACTTTGCTCGGCTCCTTGATGCCACATTATCAAATGCTGCCTTGATTCCAACTCTGGAGTTTAGCTCTTTTGTCCATGTTTGGACCAAGGCTGTAATGAGGTCTGGAGTTGAGTGGCCCTTGTTGAACCCAAGCGGAGCATGAGTGAGCAGATTATTGCTGAGTAAGCGCCCCTTGACAGCACGACCCCTTCCATCACTTTGCTGATGGTCCAGAGTAGGCTGATGGGGCAATAATTGGCTGGGTTAGATTTGTCCTGCTTTTTTGTGAATAGAACACACCTGGGCAATTTTCCAAGTTGCCAGGTAGATGCTAGTGTTGCAGCTGGAACAGCTTGACTAGGCGTACGGCTAGTTCTGAAGCACAAGTTTTCAGTACTATTGCTGGAATATTGTCAGCCCCCCACCCTCATTCCACTGGCTACTTGAAATGTGCACAATGGGAAACACAGCTGATCCAGATCTGATCCTCATCCATCTCAAAACGACTGGACATTTGAGGAAATTACCTGTTTTGGATTACACATGAGGAGCCCTGGTTTATATCCCTGGGGTTTCAAAAACTACCATCCTGGCTGACATCAGCTATCTTGTGCAGAGAACCCGAAGCCAAATAAATGACTTTTCCCTCATCTATACAGCTAATTTCCACACACTGTTGCATCCACTTAAGCAGCCACTGAAGATTTTAATGAATGTGGAGTATTCACAGAAATTATCAAGTGTCAGGGCAGCACTGTGGCCTAGTGGTTAGCATAGCTGCCTCATGGCACTGGGGTGCCAGGTTCGATCCCAGCTCTGGGTCACTGTCCGTGTGGAGTTTGTACATTCCCCCAGTATCTGCGTGGGTTTTGCCTCCACAACCCAGGAGGAGTAGGTGGATTGGCCACACTAAATTGCCCCGTAATTAGAAAAAATAATTGGGTAATCTAATTATAATTTATAATTTAAAAAAAAAGTAAATTATCAAGTGTTAATCACCAACCAGTTATCACTGTATAATCATCCAATGTTGGTTCAATCAAGTGTGCAAGGAAGTTTTATGTGCTCACCAATTACCATAACCAGCAAGAGAGAATTTAACCATCGCCACTAAAGTTCAAAGGCATCCATCCTGGAGGACACCAGAAACTTAATTGGACCAGCCACATAGTGACTGCAAGAGTAGATCAGAGGCTGGGAATTCTATAGAGTAACACACCTCCCGACCCCCCCCCCCCCCCCCCCCCCCCCCCCCCCCCCAAAGCCTGTTCGCCATCTGACAATCACAAGTCAGGAATGTGATGAAATACTCTCCACTTGCCTGGATGAGTGCAGCTCTAATGATCCTCCAGGACATCCATGACAAAACAGCTCACTTGATCTACCACTGTAGACATTCACTCCCTCTCCACTGAGGCACAGTGGCCGCAGTGCACCATCTATATGGTGCACTGCAGCAACTCAGCAAGAACCCATTAACAGGGCCTCTCGGGTAGCAGATGCACATGTGTACTACTGCTTGCAAGTTCCCCTCCAAGCCACATACCAA
The DNA here is from genome assembly GCF_047496885.1 of Scyliorhinus torazame. Classification (NCBI taxonomy): domain Eukaryota; kingdom Metazoa; phylum Chordata; class Chondrichthyes; order Carcharhiniformes; family Scyliorhinidae; genus Scyliorhinus; species Scyliorhinus torazame. The sequence goes on from NC_092720.1 coordinate 205,894,671, forward strand.
TTGGTCTTTGGGGGGGGGGGGGAGAAATCGATCGTTATTGCCATTCCTTCACTGTCACTGGGTCAAAATCCTTCATCTCCCTTTCTAACAGTACTGAGGGTGTACCTGCACCAAGTGGACTACAAGGTTTTGGCTCACCAACCCCTTCTCAAAGGGCAATTGGTAATGTTCAGAATAAACACAAACCACAACACATCGTCTCAACACACCCGGTTACCAGACATTTTTCCTGGACTTACTTGCATAATTGTTCAGATCGAATTGAGTCAGCATGTCACCTTTTTCCTTCATTTTGCCAGGCACCAGCTTGCGATCCTTGTGTCGGCTGTTGACTTCCGCAATAGCTTTCTGGATGGCGGCAGAGTCGCTGGGGATGATCCTGTCCACTCTGAACACCGCGCTTGCATTCTGAGGAAGAGTTGCTGCGAGGGTAGTTCGTTCTTCCACTGGCCTGCCAAGAAGACAGTTCAAACTCTTGAGCCCACACCCAAACATGCTTACCAAAAGCTAAACAGCCTGATAAAATCTCACACCTGGTCATCCAGAGTAAGTGCTCCGATCCTCCACACTCCTGAAGTCCCAGATAGGATTTCAGAGGAAATCAGCAATCTCCAGCATTGTGCTGAAGAGGCCTTTCTTCATTCGGCAAGCCTATACAATTATGCAACCTTGCAGCACAAAACAAAACACTCAACCCAAAAGATCAACAAAAGCCAAAATGAATCCCATTGCCCTGCAGACACCCTGGACCTGCATTGTCATCCCCTTCAAATAAATAAGTGTCAGGGAGGTGAGTGGATCAAGGGTCAGAGGAAGTCAGGAATTCTATTCTTTCCTAAAGTTTAGAGTTTTCAAAAGAGTCACTGAATGGACAAAAACAGCAGGAATCTTGGGTAGATTTCTTCAATTTCTCTCTATCCCAGACAACAGGAACCATTACAGTGCCCATACCCAAGACCCTATATTTTGCCTTCCTGATTGGTTATGAAAGCAAGAAATTTAAGATGTGGCATAATGGCCTAGCTCTGCAATATCGTATAATTATGGACCACCCCCACAAGAACCTCAAACTTACAACCCCCACGCATGCTTTACCCCGGTCCCGTCACCGCTGTTCACCCACCTCCTATTCTTTGGAGAAGGCCAGTTGCGTTTCTCATTCCTGACAGAGCCAGCACTGTTTCTGTTGCTCTTATTACTGGAATCTCCCGGGTTTGAACGCCGATTCTGTCGGTCCATCCCAGGTCTCTGGCTGGAGAAGCTGCGCTTGGACGATTCCTTCTTCTGAGTAGCATTGGGATCCATTGACTTCATGCCTCCGGGGGCATTTTTCACAAACATGCCATCCTTGTCCCGCCTCTCTGTGAAATCGCTGCTTTCGGAAGCCGTCTCCCATTCCTCATTGGCCTGGTCGGAGTTCTGGTTGGACAGATCTGGGGATTTGGTGCCAGCCGCATTGCGCACAACTTCTTTGATCTCCTCTGTTTGCAGGTTGGGAGGTGGGTTTGGTGGCAAGGCTTCAGCTGGAAAGAGGCTCCTTTCTCCATTCATTCTGGCAGCCACCTCCCGCTCTTGCTTCAGGCGACGGAACCGTGGAGGCTTGTCCTGTTGCTGGGAGCGACCATGACGTCGCCTCCTTGGTGGTTTATCAAGAGGCCTCTCTGAGCGATGAGGCTGGCCCTCAAGCACAAGCTCACAAACCGGTGGCGGTGGCTTCTCAGAGAGACTCCTCTCAGTTTCTTTGCCTTGGGTGATGTCAGGGGGTCTGCTCTCTGGGGCTTTCATCAGCTCTTTGGATGGTTGCTTCTTGGGAGGGGACATCTTTGATGGAGGCCCCCAGCCCCCTTGCTGAGGACGTCCACCACCACCACCACCACCGCCGCCGCCGCCGCCGCCGCCACCACCACCACCACCACCACCACGGGGCATACCTCCCCTACCTCGCCGAGAGGGCACTCCACGTGGAGTAAAGATCCTGCCGCGTGAAGAGTCACTTAGCCGGGGTGGCATTTTATCTCCAAATTTTGGGGGTTCTGATCGGTTCTTCTTGTCCACACGGCCGTGATCCGAATTTCTGAACTCCTTGGGCGCCTCTTTGGAGCTGGAGGACACTTCCTTATCGGAGTGAGCCACATCGCTGGCACTTTCGTGAGTCTCACTGCCGGTCTCAGAGCCTCTCTGCCGGCGGCGCTTGGGAATCTCTTCGTACTCTGAGCCCTCACTGCGCGTCTCACTGGGGTTCCTTGGCCTGAATGAGCCTTTTGGACCGCCCTCCTCCGTTCTGTACATAGGCTCCCTGTAGCCTCTGAATTCTCTGCTGCGGCCCCTGCCACCTCTCCCCCGGCCACCGTAGGCACCTCGGTAGCCCCTGCCCCGTGAGAAGAACTCACCACGTCCTCTGCCTCGGCCCCGTCCCGAATAGTTGCGGTCAAACGAATGATCCCGCTCTCTATTCCGCCGGGGGGGCGGAGGGCCGTTGTTGAAGTCCTTTGGAGGTGGTTTGGACGGTTTCATTTTCTCAGGCCTCTGATCCCTTCCGGAAGACTTCGCCTTACCTCGGTCATCCTGCAAATTTGAAATGGAAGGGCCTTGCGAAGGCTTATTGGAAGCCGACACAGAAGGGCCAGACTGGTTCATTTTCAAACTTGCACAAGAATCCTGCTTTGAAGGGTCAACCTCAAATTTAGGCTCCTGTAGCTTGTCCTTCCCCTTAGCAGCCGTTTTCTCTCCTGACCCAGACTTTCCCTTCTCAATTTCCTGCTCACTGTCTTCTCGCTTCATGTCCTTCAGTACTGGTTTTTTGATGGGCCCGGCTCTCCGAGCAGGTTTGTCCCCCATATCGTCACGGTTTTTACTGCCTGGTCGCGGACCCCAACGGGTTTCAGTCTTTGATTCTTTCCGCTGAGGTCTGTGCATATCCTGACGGTTGGGTTTGTCTCCTTTCCTGCTCTCATCCTGCTTGTTCTCTTTGGCAGGGTGATCTTCCTTGTGCTGTAGGACTTCGGGGCCTTGAATGTGTGACCCTGCTTTCTTCATGCTGTTGGAAAGTTGGCTGGATTCTCGAGGCACATGCAGCAAGAGTGGTTCTACCCTTTTGTCTTCCTGTTGCAGCTGAGCCATTTCCCGGCGTTGGGGCATCGACTCCTGCTCTGCCTTGCGTTGCTGATGTGAATGCTGAATCTGTGAAGACATCTCTACCCGTCTATCCCGTTCCAGCTCTGCCTGAACACTGGGCAGGGAATTCTGCCAGGCGGTCTGTCTCTGCTCTTCAAGGCGTTCTATCAGCGGGTATCGCTGCATCTGGGGAACATGGCGAGGCCCACCCTCTGAAACGTGGAGACCGCTCACGAAGGACTGAGGTGGTCCAGTGTCTCGGTGTCGGACTGGTGGGGTTTCACTTCTGTGTTAAAAGAAAAAGTCAATGAGGAACAGATATTATTGCACTGATTACATTGCATAAAGCCATTTATAACACATGGCAATGGGCCATTAAATAACACCATTGATACCATACAGTTAAACATGCCCATTTGCTCACTTTTGCCCCTCTCCTCAGCAGGGATTCGATGGAACCTCTGCAGATGGCTGTTGAGATGATACAATAAGCTGAGGAAAACCAATATCTTGTGGAACTTCTCGGAGTTAAGAACAAGATACTGAAGGGAATTGTGGTGATATCATGATTGTATTGTAATTCACCGACTGACCACCAGGAGTCTCATTAGAATAAGTGAATGTTGGAGTCAGGTAACCTCAGATTGACTGGAGGGCTGAAAGAGGTTGCTTGTGCATGATCATATTGTTATTCATCTATTTTGTATGTAGTTTACCCTCAGTTAGTGTTAATAAATTGTTTATACTTTTAGCTACAAGTGCTCTTGTAATATAAATTAGACCATCCAACAAGAACAATACATGGTACCAGGACTGGATGGTATTAAACACAGAGAAAAAAAAAAGTATCAGTCTGCCACAAGGTCCTCAGAGATTTGAAGGTTTTGCAGACTACAAGAATTAACATGGAGTTGAAGCCACCAACGAGTCTCAGATTTCATGGTAACATGGACAGCAACTGGTGTGTGTTTAAATAGCAATTTAATCTGTTTCTTTCTGCAGTAAATTTAGGAGATCAATCAGATTCACGCAAGGTAGCGATGCTCCTAACAGCAGCAGGGCCCGAAGAAATTGCTGTGTTTAATACGTTTAAATTTGCAAACGTTAACATTTTAACAAAGAAATTCGAAGATTTGATGCACATTGCCAAACAACATTCTCAGAAAGAATGAACGCTGTGTGTTTAGATCACGTTTATAGAAGACAGGAGTCCATTTCACAGATTTAAAGTTAAAAGCTAAAACCTATAATCTTTCTGCAGTGAAATCCACGATTCGGGACAAGATTATGTTTGGTGTGAATTAAAATAAGATGAGGGAATCAGAGCTGGCCTTGTAACAAACCGTTAAAATCGCTTTGCTCAGAATCGTTACTCCAAGATCAACCCGAGATCAGTCAGCACAGTGGAAGACACGGTCTCCAGTGATGAAACATCATTATTTGTTGGAGTAATAACAGAGAGGAAGAACTTTTTGAGGCATCAAACAATTCCTCAGCACTTAAAAAAAATACAAACTGATATTCCATATAAATAAATGTGCTTGATGCAGGCAAATGGCTGCTACCACTTGAAGTGGTACAATTGAAGTTGGTGCCAAAGCCAATTTAATCAGCATGACTGATTTACAAAATCTAAAAATTCAGCCAATTAAATATTATGGTGCTTGTGATCAGTGTGTGGTGAAGAACAGTTTATTCCGTCTCATTCTGTATTGCACAAAGGATTGGATCAACACTCCGGTGATTCTGAGAACATTATCAGCAAATTCAGCGATGTGTTCACAGGTTTTGGTACACTACCATTCACCAATGAGATACAACTCAGAGAGGATGTAAAACCTGTGGTACAGGCAAGAGTAACTGCACCTCTTCGGGATAGCCTTACAAAGGAGCTAGACAGAATGACAAAATTAAAAGTAATCCGAAAGATAGAAGAACCTACCGATTGGTTTGTGTAAAGAAAAAGAATGCCGATGTTCGCATATGCATGGATCCTAAAGATCTTAACGAGAATATCAAGAGAGAACATTAGCAAATGCCTAAGCGTGAGGAAATGACATTTGAGATGGCTGGTGCACAACTCTTTACGAAACTTGATGCATCTCAAGATTGCTGGCAACTAAAGCTGGAGGAACAAACTACAAAATATTGCACTTTCAAACCAAAAAAAAAAAAATATATATATATATATATATATATTTAGAGGACCCAAATCATTATTTTTCCAATTAAGGGGTAATTTGTGGCCAATCCACCTAATCTGCCCATCTTTGGGTTATGGGGGCGAAACCCACGCAAACATGGGGAGAATGTGCAAATTCTACATGGACAGTGACCCAGAGCCAGTATCGAACCTGGGACCTCGGCGCCGTGAGACAGCAGTGCTAATCACTGCGCCGTGCTGCCTGCAAAATACTGAACTTTTAATACGCCATTTGGACGGTCCTGCTTTTGGAGAATGTGGTTTTGCATAATTTCGGCAGCAGAAATTTTTCGCTGTACCATGGAGCACAAAATGGAAGGCATCAAAGGATGATATCATCGTTTGGGGCTCAACCATAGAAGAGCACAATAAGGAGGTTGCTTAAAGTTCTAACGAGCATCAGGAGAAATGGGCTGAAGCTCAACAAGCAGAAGTGCCAATTTGGAGTAACAGAGGTCACATTCCTAGGTGACAAGCTCTCATCGCATAGCACCGAACCTGACAAGGACACAATCCAAGCAATTCTCAACATGCCCAAAATCACACGACAAGTAAGCCATCTTAGGAGTGATGGGAAAGATTAATTTTATAGGGAAATTCATTCCAAAACTGTCAGCAAAAACACATCTACATGATCTTCTTCACAAGACAATGGCTTTCACTTGGACTGAGCAACATCAGCAAGAGTGGAAGAAGCTCAAGACTTCACTAATCACGTCAGTTCTCACATTTGTTTTTATAAATTCAGAGCACCCAATTCATTTTTTCCAATTAAGGGGCAATTTAGCGTGGCCAATCCACTTAGCCTGCACATCTTTAGGTTGTGGGGGTGAAACCCACGAAAACATGGGGAGAATGTGCAAACTCCACACGAACAATGACCCAGAGCCGGGATTGAACAGGGACCTTGGCACTGTGAGGCAGCAGTGCTAACCCACTGCGCCACCGTGCTGCCCCAGTTCTTACATTTTTTGACCCATCTAAGCAGATTAAAGTGTCAAAAGATGCGTTGCAAGATGGTCTCGAATCAGTTCTTCTGCAACTCGAGTATGATGATTGGAAACCAGTCACGTATGCATCACGATCCAGGACAACAACAGAGCAGAGGTACGCACAATCGAAAAAGAATGCTTGGGTTTAGTTGTAGGCTTAGAAAAATTCCATGACTGCGTCAACTTTTACAGTTGAGACAGATCATCCTCCTTTGGTCATCATCAAGAAGAATCTCAACCAGATGTCTCAGCGTATTCAGAGGTTGATGGTGATGATGATGTTACAACACTATGACTTCAGTCTCATCTACACGCCAGGCAAATATGTGTTCTTAGCAGATGCATTATCGAGAGCACGGATAGTGAAATTGCTGCAGATGTCGATCTGCATGTCAAACTTATTTCCACATTGCTACCAGTATCGTATACGAAACTACGCAAGATCCAGGAAGAGACCAGGAAGGATCAAAGTCTTCAAGACGTAATGAGGAATATCAACTCCCCGGCCTAGAGGTCAATGCATGGAGTTCTACAATACAAGATCTGAACTCAATATAGTCATACCTCAATCCTTTTGCAAGGATATACTTAAAAGAGGGTACACAAAAGACAACTCAGGATTGAGAAATGTAAACTGAGAGCTTGTGACAAGTTTACTGGCCAGGTATAAACCAGAAATTGACAGGAAGGTCAGTTATTGTGACACACGCCAGACGCATCGTTGCAAGCAAACAAGAGAACCTATGCAAATATCTGATTTATCTACGGCATCATTGCAGAAAGTCGCTATGGATCTCTTTCACCTACGAGGGAAAGGTTACTAAATGATCATAGACTATTTTTCAACCTATCCCGAAATGGCTCTACGGTCAAGCATAATGACAAGCAGTGCAATACTGCATACCATGTCCATTTTTGCGAGACACAGAATTCCTCAAGTTGTTGTGAGTGACAATGGCCCTTGTTTTAGCTGTAAAGAGTGGCAACACTTCACAGTTATGTATGATTTCAATCACATTACGTAGAGTCCATCGTACCGTCAAGCTAATGGAAAAGCCAAGGTTTACATATTGTTAAGCAATTGTTGAAGAAAGCAATGGGCAGCCAAACTAATCGATATCTCGCACTATTGAGTTACGAGCACCACCACGGTCACATGGTAGATCACCAGCAGAGTTACCACACTTCCATACTTGGAAAAAGAGTACTGCTGGAAATGCAAAACATTAAAGCAAACCAAAGGCAGTTCTATGATAAAGCATCCAGAACTTTACCATCTGTGTAGCGATGACATTGAGAGAGTAGAAGATTTGGGCAATTGGTTGAGAAAAGCCATTGCACTTGAAGTAGCAGCACCACGTTCCTACAATGTGCAGACAGAGGAAGGGCTGGTTTTAAGAAGAAATTGTCACGCACTCTTGAAAACCAGAGAAGACTTTCAAAAACACGATGGATGACAAATCTACATCAGAATCGACATCAGATAGTGTCAGATAGTTCAGCAGTTCCTGAGCAACAGAATGTCATGGAGAACATGGAATCTACAAAGTTAAACTTTAAGATCAACCAGAGTCAGAAGAAAACCTGATCGACTCAATTTGTGGATTTGGCCTATTTGTACAAACTATGCTTGCTGTTCTATATAATTTGTTAAACCAGTTTAAAAAAAATGTATACTGTTAGACTCACAAGCTAATGATGTCACATGCAAATATACTGACTATAATGTATTAATTTATTTCTTCAACAGGAAAGAGGATGTGGTGATAGCATGGTTGTGCTGCAATTCATGGTTGTGCTGTCATTCACCGGCTGACCACTAGGAGACTCATTAGTATACAAGTGAATGTTAGAGTCAGGTGACCTCAGAGTGATTGGAGGGCTGGAAGAGATTGCTTGTGCATGACCATACTGCTGTTGTTTTGTATATAGTTTAACCACAGTTCAATTGTTTTCGCTTTAGCTCCAAGTGTTCTTGTAAATCAGGCCAAAGTTCCAAACCGACTGTGTTCAGGTCCTAGCGCCACTTAATGCTTAAATGTTGTTGATTTTAATCTACCCTGTGGTGTGTTTCCAATGACCGGAGAAAAGCAAACCAGATGGGTCAAGGTTTGTGTGAATGGTGATACAATGACCCAAGTACTCTTTGGGCGGCAAGAAGTGGGGAATTGTTTTTATAAATCAAGTGTTGGCTACATCAACATTGACAGAGACGTTCCGGCCATCGACCTGATATAATGGACGTACTTGAAGTGAAGAGAGTTTATGGGCGATTGTTTGCATACATCCACACTTCATCCCTAGGTTTATTTTCCTCCATCAGAACGTAAATAGATCCTCGACTATTTTAATAGTTTAAAAAATAGTTGTTTTAGTTGCAGGGAAGAGGGGGTAGCTTCTGAATTTTGCCGACATATCAAGTCATCGCTACTCTGAAAGCAATTTACTGTGAGAAAAGCTTGGAGCTATTTCCAAACACAAGTCAATTTCACATTCTGCCGCTCTTTCTGTATTGTCCCACTTTGAATTTTTAATAATGTGGTAATTTGAAAGACTGCCTCCAATCTGACATTTCTGGTGAGAAATTTCTACTGTCCTTTATCAGAACTTAAAAAAATATATATATATTTATTCAAAATTTTCAACAACCACCCCCCAACAAGAAACGAGAACACAAATCAGAAATTATACATTGGATTTCACCCATATAACATTTAAAAACACAAATAGGGAAAAAAAAACACCTTCACCCAAACGAAACCCCACCCCTCCCTCGGTCTGCTGCTGCTGCTGACCTCCTCCTAATGCTCCGCGAGATAGTCTAGGAACGGTTGCCACCGCCTGACGAACCCCTGCACAGACCCTCGCAAGGCAAATTTTATCCTCTCCAGCTTGATGAACCCTGCCATGTCATTGATCCAAGCTTCCACACGAGGGGGCTTCGCATCTTTCCATAGTAGCAAAATCCTCCGCCGGGCTACCAGGGACGCAAAGGCCAGAATACCGGCCTCTTTCACCTCCTGCACTCCCGGCTCATCCGATACCCCAAATAATGCTAATCCCCAGCTCGGCTTGACCCAGGCGTTCACCACCTTGGACATAGTCCTCGCAAAACCCCTCCAAAACACATCCAGCGCCGGGCACGACCAGAACATATGGACGTGGTTTGCTGGGCTCCCCGAGCACCTCCCACATCTGTCCTCCACCCCAAAGAACCTACTCAACCTCGCCCCTGTCATATGCGCTCTGTCAGCAATTTTAAACTGTATTAGGCTAAGCCTAGCGCAAGAGGAGGAAGAATTAACCCTACTCCGGGCATCAGCCCACAGACCCTCATGTATCTCCTCCCCAAGCTCCTCCTCCCACTTGCTCTTTAACTCCTCCATCGAGGCCGCCTCCTCTTCCTGCAGCTCCTGGTAAATCGCCGAAACCTTGTCTTCCCAACCCATACACCCGAAATCACCCTGTCCTGAATCCTACGTGCCGGAAGCAGCGGGAATTCCTTCACCTGCCGCCTCACAAACACCCTCACTTGCATGTACCTGAAAGCATTTCCCGGGGGTAGCCCAAACTTCTCCTTCAGCGCCCCGAGGCTCCTTTTTGCGGCCTTACCCCAACTTCCCATCCCCGGGCTTCCACCCCCACCTCTTCCTGCGCGGGGCCCTGCCCCTCCAACACCGATGCCCACACTCTCACAGCCCCCACATCAAATCCATTCACCCATCCCCACCCAGCACCCAAACAAAAAAAGAACATTCCCCAAACGCAGTAAACACAGTAAACATCCCCCCACAACAAACCCTCAGTTTGTGTCCAACTTTTCAGTCTGGATAAAGTTCCATGCCTCATCAGGCGTTTCAAAATAGTGGCGCCGATCCTGGAACGTGACCCACAATCGCGCTGGCTGCAGCATCCCGAACTTCACCCCCTTCCGATGGAGCACCGCCTTAGCCCGGTTAAAACCAGCCCTCTTCTTAGCCACCTCCGCACTCCCGCCCTGGTAAATTCGGATCTCCGTGTTCTCCCACCTGCTGCTCCGCTCTTTTTTGGCCCATCTCAGGACACACTTTCTGTCCATAAAGCGGTGGAACCTCACCACTACAGCCCTTGGCGGCTCGTTGGCTTCGGGTCTCCTTGCCAGGACTCGATGAGCCCCATCCAGCTCCAGGGGCCTTGGGAAAGCTCCCGCGCCCATCAGCGAATTGAGCATCGTGCTCATATATGCCCTGGCATCGGGCCCCTCCACTCCTTCAGAGAGACCCAGAATCCGAAGATTCTTCCTCCTCGACCTATTCTCCAGGTACTCAAATTTTTCCACCCAACTCTTATGCAGCGCCTCGTGCGCCTCCATCTTCACCGCCAGGCCCAAGATCTCGTCCTCGTTCTCAGAGGCTTTTTGCCGCACCGCTCGGATCACCACCCCTTGGGCCTTCTGGGTCTCCACAAGCTTCTCAATCGTCGCCTTCGTTGGTGCCAGTATTTCTGTCCTCAGCTCCTCAAAGCAGCGTTTAAGAAACTCCTGCTGCTCCTGCGACCACTGCGCCCACACTGCTTGGTCTCCACCCGCCGCCATCTTGCTTTTCCTCCCTCGCACTTTCCGCTGCACTTGGATCAATTTTTTAAACCGCTCCACTCCTGGTCCAATCCATATAATGTCGGGGGGACCTTGCTGTCACCTTCCCACACTGGAAGCTGTCGAACAATTGCCGTTGGGGCCCCTCTGAAGAGCCCAAAAGTCCATTTCCGGTGGGAGCTGCCGAACGTGTGACCTACCTAGGCATAGCCACAACCGGACGTCCTTTAACGGAACTTGACCAACCTCCACCCTCCCTCCTAACTCAGCCCCAACCTCTACCCTCCCTCCCAACTCAACCCCAACCTCCACCCTCCCTCTCAACTCAACCCCAACCTCCACCCTCCCTCCCAACTCAGCCCCAACCTCCCTCTCAACTCAACCCCAACCTCCACCCTCCCTCTCAACTCAACCCCAACCTCCCTCCCAACTCAGCCCCAACCTCCACCCTCCCTCCTAACTCAGCCCCAACCTCTACCCTCCCTCCCAACTCAGCCCCAACCTCTACCCTCCCTCCCAACTCAACCCCAACCTCCACCCTCCCTCTCAACTCAACCCCAACCTCCACCCTCCCTCTCAACTCAACCCCAACCTCCACCCTCCCTCTCAACTCAACCCCAACCTCCACCCTCCCTCTCAACTCAGCCCCAACCTCCACCCTCCCTCCCAACTCAGCCCCAACCTCCACCCTCCCTCCCAACTCAGCCCCAACCTCCACCCTCCCTCCCAACTCAGCACCAAACTCCACCCTCCCTCCCAACTCAGCCCCAACCTCCACCCTCCCTCCCAACTCAGCCCCAACCTCCACCCTCCCTCTCAACTCAACCCCAACCTCCACCCTCCCTCTCAACTCAACCCCAACCTCCACCCGTCCTCTCAACTCAACCCCAACCTCCACCCTCCCTCCCAACTCAGCCCCAACCTGCACCCTCCCTCCCAACTCAACCCCAACCTCCACCCTCCCTCCCAACTCAACCCCAACCTCCTCCCTCCCTCCCAACTCAACCCCAACCTCCTCCCTCCGTCCCAACTCAACCCAACCTCCACCCTCCGTCCCAACTCAACCCAACCTCCACCCTCCGTCCCAACTCAACCCCAATTCTTCACTCCTTGCTCAAGGGCTTTCCTGTGAGCTGCAAAGGGGGGAAAAACCTGTTACTGTAACTACACCACGGGCTATTTCCTGCTATAATTAGGTTGGTTAGTGCTTTAGGTGCAGCCAGGATTTGCTTTTAAAACTGAAGGAATATCCAGGATTGGAGATACATTAACAGACCCAAACTCAGTCACCCTGCCACTTTACTCCAGTCAGATTTCCCATGCTTGTCTGCTGTAAATTCATAAACAAAAAAAAGTTGAGATACATTAATCATGCCTTCCAGTCCCATCACTGTATCCAAAGCAGCATGTGTTTCAGTGCGGTTCCATACAGCTCTTATGGTCTGAAGATGAAATTTATGGATTGGTTATCGTGAGAGGAAGGTTCACCCATGCACAGTATAGATGCAACATTACACTGAAAGCTCGTCAATGTTCGATACAGGTAAATAGGAGGGAATTAATCTAGTCAAAAATTAAAAGCTGTGTCACTCGGGTAGTCCCATTTGAAAGGCGAGATTGCTTCGGAGTTCGTTTGCCCCTAAATCAAGTTATACTCAATATAACCTACACGTAATTAAATGCTTTCATCTGCATCTTAATCTGGCGGCAACAATTTCTGCGGTGGTAGCATTGCATTCGACCAAAATCAAATCTGCCGATCACTTTCGGTAAATGGGGCTTTCTCCACTGATTTTACAATAGGTGGACGACATTAATTTTAGCCAGAGTAACTAACAGATATTTTCTCTGTTTTGCTAGGTAGAATCCAATGAGTAAATAATGATCGTATTTAAATCAACTTGAAAGTTCCATTACATATACTATGCTCATTTGGAGGGCCAGTGCAGATAAGGTGGGCCAAATGGCCTCCTTCCACGCTGGAACAATTCTGTGATATGAATATCTGAAGCAGAGGGAAATAGAGGAGTGTGACGCGAGTACTCTAGGAAGCAAGGCTAGTTTTGGATTTTGGCTGATAAGAGACATAACTTCTTTCTATGTTGCAAACCTGTTTGTTCCAAATGGAAGAGGCCTCTGCTGAAATGCCCAACACAACTATGAGTGACAAGGTTAGTGGTTCTAAATGTTTCACTTTCGGCCTGGATGTATTTTATAGCTGCCAATTTGAAATAGCAAATCACATCACATACAGCCAACAGGAACACACAATCGCATTCTGGTGCTCTGAAGCAGTTCTGAAGTGAACTGGCTTTAAATATAATCAAGATGGGTAAGGAATGTGGGCAGTTTTTCCTCAATAAAAGACACCCTTCAAGATAAAGCAGCCACCACCCTGGAGTTTTTGAGGCACTTCTAATGGTGTGCTGTTCATAGGTATGAGACACCCTCCAGTGCCTCAAAAGTACATGCCAAAATCCTTGACCACACAAGTTGGCATCTACTGTGACAACTTGCATTTATATAGTGTCTTCAACATAGTATAAGTAACCCAAAAAGACGATTATCAAAAAAACATTAGCACGGAGCCACATAAGGAAATATTAGGGCAGGCGACCAAAGATTTGGTCAAAGAATTAAGCAATGTTTTAGAAAAAATGGCCAACATGGTGCAGAGAGGCTAGCTGTCAGAATTCCAGAGCTTATGGTTCAGGCAGCTGACGGCACAGGCACCAATGGTGAAGTGAAGCTAATGATCAGTAATGGGGCCCTTTGATGATTCAGTTATGGTCCTGGTATTGCTGACTTCCCAGTTCAGAATCCCCACACGAAGGTCAGCTAACTGATTACATGCCAGGGACCTTCAGGTTCTCTATTTCACATGCGTCACATTGACCCACTGCCATGTTGTACTGTCCATATGGGAGGGGCACGTCAACAAACCTCAAGCCTTTGTCATCATCTTCGTGTGGTCTTATTGGCGAAGCCAAAGGTCGCATCTCTGCCATCGGGAACACATCACCAGCCCAAGCCAACTTGGGGTCAATAGGAGGTGTACCCCTTGTAGGGTGTCGGTCAAAGGGTTCAGAGCCAGAGCCACCGCTGTCTGAACGCTCACGAGCCATTAAACCTAAAAAGAAAGAGGCATGAAGGTAAATGGAGTCCACCCTGCTCCAGTTTTGTGTCTGTTTTAGCAGCATGTCATTTTTACAAGGTTAAAAAAGGTGGAAGATTGGAATATTAAACAAACAGTGCTGCGTCTGGGGTGGTTGCTGTGGAGGGGGCTGTTGGGAAGACTGATGTTGCTGCTTTCAGTACTTCAGGGAAGTCAAAACTACCAGGCGATTTTACCCTCCAATTTCCTCTTCTGGTGCCAGCTGAAAACTCCTCTGGGAATTTACACTGCTATCCTTTCCCTCTGTACACGGAAAGAGGAATCTAATCAGATTATGGCACGAGGAATCTAATCAGATTATGGGTCCAATATGGCCAGGTGTTTACTGATGCACCATTGTCTTCCAGAATGAATAGTGTCTTATGCAAGTGCGATGGAGCGAAATTTGAACATGTTGTCAGATGAGTGGTCACAGGCCAGTAACTTAAAAACTTGTATCAAGGGATGCGGACGTCACCATCAAGGACAGCATTTGTTACTGATCCCCAATTGCCCTTGAATGGAGTGGCTTGCTAGGGCTATTTCAGAGCACAGTTCAGAGTCAAACAAATTGCTGTGGGCCTGGAGTCACGTGCAGGTCAGGACCTGGTAAGGACAGTGAATCAGTTGGGGTTTTCTGACAATTGAAGATAGTTTCATCGTCATTACGATGGAACGATTTGACAACTGAATTTTCATCCCATCATCTGCCTTGTTGCCAGAGAATGAGCATGGGCCTCTGCGCTGAGCCCAGTGACATTACCAACACTCCACCATCTCCCCTGAATCTGTATGTGGGATATAGGCAAGATTTCTTTAGAAATCAGGAAGCGAAGAGAAGGTTTAATTGAAGCGTATAAAATTGAGGCGCCTAGATAGAGTGGATAAGGAGGAAACATTTTCCTTCACAGAAAAGTCATAACAAGGCAAACTTAAAGCACTTGGTACTCTCGGCCTGAAAAAGGATGGTGGAGGTAGAAACCTTAATTACATTTAAAAAAAACACTTAGTCCACAATCTTGTATCTTAAGAGCCTATCCAGAAGGTAGGATTAGATTGGGTGATTCTTTTCCAGCTCGAACAAACAGGAGGGGAATGGCCTCCCCTCCTGTTCTGTCAATTTTCTACTGTTTTTTCTTATGGAGGGCCAGGTTTTAGTGTGAATTTGTTTCACATTCTGCCCACAGACTACTTTTGCAGTCCTGGGTAAGCACTCCAGACTTAAGCGAAAGGACACAGAACATACCGGTGAGGCAGTTTCATATTTTGCTTTTAAGACAAAGCAGTGTTGCCAGCTAATGTGCCAACGACTGGGGCCACGATGTGATGACTGGGGCCAAGCAAAGGTTGCACGTGATTAAGGGGGACTGCCACCCCCTTACCCCAAGGATATAGAGGAAAGTTGCAACTAGAAATATGAAGCTATATTTGCATCTTTGGGAAATTGCACATTAATTGGATTTGGAATAGCCAGCAGCCATCACTGCCCTGCAGAATGACTTCCAGCACAAACTGCTTCGACATAAATTCAATACCAATAAGAGTAAACAATTTGCATTGGTTCACTGTTGGAAGGCAAACTCTGCAAGTTTCTCAACCTGCTATCTCACGTCAACATTTTAAAAACAAAATTATGAAAACAAAGGAATTTTTCCCCCTACTCTCGAGAGCTGCCTGCTTACCCGAAGGGTGAACGCCCGGCGGAAAGTAGTCCATAGGTCGGCCTTGTAGCATGCGAGGATCCATGTAGGGAGGCATCATCATCCAACGTGGGTCATAGCCCATTGGTGGCATAGGAGGTGGTGGTGGGCGGCCAATGGAACCTGGGTACATGGGCTTCTGCTGCTGCGGAAGCATGGGCGCTGATGGCGCCATGGCAAGAGGCTGCGGCTGCTGTGGAGGGGCCAGTTGGGAAGACTGATGCTGTTGCTGGTGCTGATGCTGCTGCTGCTGCCACTGCTGCTGCTGTTTAAGAAGCTGTTCCTGAATTTTAAAGATAAAACACAAGCTTCAAATAATGCTGTGTGCTGCGGTGATACAGTTGGAGACACAAAAGCTTAGTATTTTTCCACCCCCAACTTTTGTTAAAATAAGTGGCTAGAGAAACATGGTTTTATGGCCTGTCATTTGGTACAGCAGACCATCCTTCATCCAACAATTTGCAGTGGGAGTTGATCGGGTTTTGACTGCAGGAGGCATCACAGTTGAGCCTCATGTTGCTCTCACTTGATCATTGTACTTAATTTGAGTCGAGGTCTCTGGTTGACAAGTTGGTCATCAAATCAAGGCTGGTTAAAAATTCTGCATAGTGTGCCCCCAAATTACTTTCCTTACATTTTCCTTCCTACATCAACTCTCAATGTAGTTGCTGACTTCAGCTCACAAGGCAGCTGTGCAACAAATGTATGAAGTCTTTTCCCAATTGACAGGCAGTGACTAGTGCAGTACAGCAGAGATCTGTGCTAGGACCTCAACTGTTCACATTATATATGAATGATTTGGACGAGGGAACTAAATGCATTATCTCCAAATTTGCAGATGATACAAAGTTGGGTGGGACGATTATTATTTGAATGGGTGTAAATTGAGAGAGGTGGACACTCAGCGAGACCTGGCTGCCCTCATGCATCAGTCGCTGAAAGTAAGCGCGCAGGTACAGCAGGCAAGGAGTCAAGAAGGCAAATGGTACATTGGTCTTCACAGCGAGAGGATTTGAATATAGGATAGGGATGTTTTACTGCCATTGTATAGGGAATTGGTGAGGCCATACCTGGAGTATTGCGTACAGTTTCTGATGAAGGATGATCTTGCTCTGGAGAGAGTGCAGCGTAGGTTTAACCAGGCCGATTCCTGGGATGGCGGGACTGTCATTGAGGAGAAACTAAGTCGGTTAGGATTATATTCATTGGAGGGGGGTTCATAGAAGCTTATAAAATTCTAACAGGATTAGACTGGATAGATTCAGAAACAACATTCCTGATGGTGAGAGAGAGAGCAGAACTAGGGGGTCATAGTTTGAGGATACAGGGTAAATATTTTTTTAGGACTCGGGTGAGAAGAAATTTCTTCACCCAAAGAGTGGCAAATCTGTGGAATTCACTCCCACAAAAGTAGTAGTTGCAGGATTTCAAGAAGGAATTAGATACAGCTCTTGGGGCTAAAAGGAGCAGGATATTGAATTTGATGATCAACCATGAACATAATGCAGGCTCGAAGGCCAAATGGCCTACTCCTGCTTCTATTTTCTGTGTATGTTTACATGAGTGTTCTCCTGCCCAATTGAGTCGCCACGATGTATATTTAAAACCCCATAGTGTCTACTGCCAACATAAGTCCTGGAGTTGGAGGCAGTATTTCATAGCACAGGCCAGAGTCTATTTACAAGATCTTCTTCAAATTACAGAAAATGGAACCCCCACAACAACAGAAACCTATCGAGCACATCAATGAAAATACTTTTCACTGTACCTTGGTACACGTGACAATAAACAAAATCCAAATCCAGTTCCCCTTATCGTGAATTGTCAATAGCTCCATACAAATTGTATGGCACAAGTCAATAGCAGTCACTTACAGCAGAATAATCTTCATTCTAGCTGGGATTAGAAACTTCACGATATGCAGCCACATATTCTTCATTACCGTACCAGCCTCCCCTAACAGGCGCCGGAATGTGGCGACTAGGGGCTTTTCACAGTAACTTCATTTGAAGCTTACTTGTGACAATAAGCGATTTTCATTTCATTAACTGTGTATGAGCAGTGTGCACAGGCCATTGATGAGTTGACATTAAAAATATTCAGAGTTTACTTGGTTCTTCATGCAAACGGTTTCAATAAAGGCAACCATACTGCACCCTGTGACTCATCACATACTGCCTTAACTTCAAGATGGAAGTGACTAGCTCATAGGAAGCTTACCTGCTGCTGTCTTTGAAACCTGGGTGGCAAGGACTTCTGGTACTTGGAGTAGCCCTGGGAAGGTTGAGGTTGCCTCCCTGGTACCATTGCTTCGACCTTTGACTCAACTTTCACCACCCCAGCCTCCTCCTTCACTTCAATGGTTTCCTTTTCAGTGGGAGGCGGGGGCTCCGCTGGAAAGCAAAAAGGGAAGATAAATAAATAGCTACTGAACAAACTTCTTTCGCTCTGGTCCCTCCAGAATGTTTAGGCCACCCCAAGCTAGAAGTGGACGGTTGTGTGAAATCATAGAACATCCAGTGCAGAAGGAGGCCATTCGGCCCATCGAGTCTGCACCAGCCCTTGGAAAGAACACCCTACTTAAGCTCACAACTCCACCCCATCCCCATAACCAGCAACCCCACCCAACCTTTTTGGACACTAAGGGCAATTTATCATGGGCAATCAATCCACGTAACCTGCACAAAGGTGGACTGTGGGAACACCCGGAGGAAACACACGCAGGCACAGAGCGAACGTGCAGACTCCGCACAGACAGTGACCTAAGCCGGGAATCGAACCTGGGAACCTGAAGCTGTGAAGCAACTGTGCTAACCACTGTGCTTCCCCTGGCAGACAAACTCCTAGCAAATATCGACCAGTTCAAGGCCCACGTACCCTTGCTCTCACAAGGCACTTCTAGTCCAACAGGTCAGCAGGGAATAAGCAGGTGGAGAGCAGCCAAGCTTGCTGTTAAAGGCATACTTTGACAAAACTGGAAAACACACGTCTTTGTCTCCCTTGTGCAATTCATTCCACAGTCATGTCAGACCGTCAGGTGCAGGCACAGCCTTGGAGAAGGAAGGGCAAAAATGGAGGCCATCAGTAACTTGCACCAATCAAGGGGTGCAGAGGGTCTTTTGGGTAACCAGTTGGAGAACAGCATGAGGGGCCCAGAGATGAATGACAAACAGAATGCCGACATTCACAAAAAGATTTTAAAAATAAAAAATTTAGGTACCCTGTGCCATTTCAAAGCTGCTGCTGCTGGCCGTTCGTTGCCGTTTATTGGAGCCCACGGGCTCTTCATTCTCCTTCTCCTCAGATGCTTCCTCCTTCTCCTGCTCAGATTTTTGACGTTTCTCGGAGGCTCCAAACTTTTCGTCGAGGCGCTTCAGCTTCTCTGCACATGCAGCCCGCCGCTCCTCCTGCATGCGGCGCTCCTCCTCCTCGCGCCGCTTCCGCGCCCGCTCCACAGCAGCAGAGATCTCGGTGGAGGATTGCTTCCGCCGCTGACGCCAGGCCTCATCTTCGTCTTCGCCCACTGGAGCCTTTTGATTAGCCAGAGCGGGGTTGGCTTTGTCCTGGGGAACAGCAGCCTGTCAGTGGGAAAGAAGTGGACCTATCAGAATTAACCATTTCAGGGATTCCACAAGCGCCGGCCAGATCAAAGGCTGCCCTATACAGCCTGACTACAGGCTCAAATATTCAGCAAGCAGAGCTGAGTACATGGTACCTGCGCACAGACTGTGCGTAGTAAAGCACCAGGCTTAATGTGGATGATTCAAGCAACTTTAATACCGTGGAGTATTTAGTTTATTCTATCAACAGAGAGGAACTGCAGAAAGCACTGAAGCTACACCTTTAGTTGCAAGACCACAGAAAACAGTCAAGGTATATTTAAATAAAAACAGAAAATGCTGGCCAGCAAAGTGTGAGATTGAGCCTTCTGGTATGAGGCATACATCATAATGGAGGGGAAGCTGCACCAGTTAACGCCCACACAATACAGGGCAGACCGGAAACTGGAAGTTTAGAACCGGTGTTGCAGAGCGACATGAATTTCGCATGCCCGCCAACCTGCCCAGCAATCACTTCAGCCCCAAACACAAATAGGCAACGCCCATTTCCCCACCAACAGCACAGGTCCTGTGAAGGTGTTACTCCACTCTGCTCATGGGTGGAGGAAAACGTTGTACTGTGTATGTCTAAACAAACAAAAACCATTAAAAGGAAAAATGAAGGACAAGGTGATTGGGGGCAAAAGAAAAAGGGAAACAAGGGAGAGATCGAGGAGAAAGATGAAAATATTCATTTAAGATGCATTATGATTATTCAAATATTACCCGGTGGTACGCTTTCCCATTGTTTTGCAGCTGCGGACAGGCTCACAGGACATACTTTCTCACTGTCTTCAAAAATAAGCCTATCCAAGACATAGTTGTGTATTACCGAACAAAGCTGACTCAGTCACGGGTCAGAGTAACCTTACAAGAGGTTACAATCTCAAAAATATCCTGTCGAACCATGATTTTGGACCATGGACCCTCAGCACACATCTCAAAGTAGATGAAGGTGTGAAGCTAGTTTTAACTTGAAAGTCAAAGCACTTCCTGTTGCAAGTTTCAAATAGTCAGTCATCTGCCATAACCTATTGCTAACCCTACAAACCTGGTGCATGCTGGGGGAAGCGGCCTGCCTGTAGATGCTGTACGGCCCTTGAGCAACATGATGCTCGTGAGGTGAGCACAAGCCTGTTCTTCGACCCTAAAAAGACATAGTTACTGAGTTTAAACTATCAGGATTCTGAAGCCCTCAACAGGCATTGGTTGGCGAGGGAAGGGGGGGGGGGCGAGAGGAGAGACACACACAGGGCGAGAGGGCCACCCACACGCACACACGAGGGCCACAAACACACGAGGGCCACCCACACGCGCACACACACGAGGGCCACGCACACACACGAGGGCCACGCACACACACGAGGGCCACCCACACGCACACACGCGAGGGCCACCCACACGCGAGGGCCACCCACACGCGAGGGCCACCCACACACGAGGGCCACCCACACACGCACACACCGAGGGCCACCCACACACGCACACACCGAGGGCCACCCACACACGCACACACCGAGGGCCACCCACACACGCACACACCGAGGGCCACCCACACACGCACACACCGAGGGCCACCCACACACGCACACACCGAGGGCCACCCACACACCGAGGGCCACCCACACACCGAGGGCCACCCACACACCGAGGGCCACCCACACACCGAGGGCCACCCACACACCGAGGGCCACCCACACACCGAGGGCCACCCACACACCGAGGGCCACCCACACACCGAGGGCCACCCACACACCGAGGGCCACCCACACACCGAGGGCCACCCACACACCGAGGGCCACCCACACACCGAGGGCCACCCACACACCGAGGGCCACCCACCCACACACCGAGGGCCACCCACACACCGAGGGCCACCCACACACGCACACACCGAGGGCCACCCACACACGCACACACCGAGGGCCACCCACACACGCACACACCGAGGGCCACCCACACACGCACACACCGAGGGCCACCCACACACGCACACACCGAGGGCCACCCACACACGCACACACCGAGGGCCACCCACACACGCACACACCGAGGGCCACCCACACACGCACACACCGAGGGCCACCCACACACGCACACACCGAGGGCCACCCACACACGCACACACCGAGGGCCACCCACACACGCACACACCGAGGGCCACCCACACACGCACACACCGAGGGCCACCCACACACGCACACACCGAGGGCCACCCACACACGCACACACCGAGGGCCACCCACACACGCACACACCGAGGGCCACCCACACACGCACACACCGAGGGCCACCCACACACGCACACACCGAGGGCCACCCACACACGCACACACCGAGGGCCACCCACACACGCACACACCGAGGGCCACCCACACACGCACACACCGAGGGCCACCCACACACGCACACACCGAGGGCCACCCACACACGCACACACCGAGGGCCACCCACACACGCACACACCGAGGGCCACCCACACACGCACACACCGAGGGCCACCCACACACGCACACACCGAGGGCCACCCACACACGCACACACCGAGGGCCACCCACACACGCACACACCGAGGGCCACCCACACACGCACACACCGAGGGCCACCCACACACGCACACACCCGAGGGCCACCCACACACGCACACACCCGAGGGCCACCCACACACGCACACACCCGAGGGCCACCCACACACGCACACACCCGAGGGCCACCCACACGCACACACCCGAGGGCCACCCACACGCACACACCCGAGGGCCACCCACACGCTCACACACGAGGGCCACCCACACGCACACACACGAGGGCCACCCACACGCACACACGAGGGCCACCCACACACGCACACACGAGGGCCACCCACACACGCACACACGAGGGCCACCCACACACGCACACACGCGGGCCACCCACACACGCGGGCCACCCACACACGCGGGCCACCCACACACGCGGGCCACCCACACACGCGGGCCACCCACACACGCGGGCCACCCACACACGCGGGCCACACACACACACACACACACACACACACACGAGGGCCACACACACACACGCACACGAGGGCGAGACAGACACACACACACGAGAAAGAATAGACAAGGGTGATTAGCGGGTAAGAAATGTACGGCAGACTTGCTTATCTAAATCTTTTCCACAATTGCTAGAAATAATCATCTCCAAATATAATTATTAGCGGAGGGAACATCCTCCATTTCAGATGCATAGTGCCAGAATCAAACAGTGCAATGTTAAATAGTGTAACTTGGGAGTACAGTTTCCTCTACACTTCTCATTGAGCACTCTTAGCTCAGTTTGCATACACAGTGAAGCTCCTTTAGGCTTTTTCAGGCCGGATACTGTATAGTGGTACAGAATCAGGAAAAGATGGAAATAACTGGAAATTAACCTGATGCTCTTTAGCCAGGTCAGTTGTAGCACTTGGTTGTGTTTCAGTGCAAATAAAAGACAATCAGATTTGGGCACCTCCTGATCTTGATCCAGAATCACACAATGTGCAGCAATTAGCCCATTGAGCCATCAGGGGCAAATTAACACATTTTAACAATTAGCTGAGGAGTTGGCACATGGAAGATTTTAAACCAGCCAACCTGTCAAAGTAATGCTTCATGCAGTACTGAAGCCCTTTACATATGCTTATTTAATGATCATCCCACCAAGCAGATCCCACCCCACCAGTAGTGACACCTGCTCACTCATCATTTCTGGCCTGGAAGGGCGATATCACACAGCTACCTGAAAAATGGTTCCCTCAATGGCGAAGCACAGGCGTGCCACTGTCTGGATTTAAAACCTGGTCAGTGCAGAAATAAAGATTTGGTTCTGAATTTCGCATGCCCGCCAACCTGCCCAGCAATCACTTCAGCCCCAAACACAAATAGGTAACGCCCATTTCCCCACCAACAGTCCAGGTCATTGCTGACTTAGTGCTAACCAGTGGCAGTTTCACCCTCATATTTACAATCTCGAATCGGACTGGATGACTCAAAATTCATTTCATAGACAATTCGTCCATTTCGGTAGGTACCTGGTGGCAGAATTCCAATATGGACATATTGCTACACTAGAACTGGTGAAAAAAAAACACAGCAAGTCATCACTTATGAAATCAAAGGTCATCTCAACAGGGCTTCTACTCTAAAGTCATTCCAATCATCAAATAGTTTCAAAGCCATGACCCACAGATTAGATGAAGCCTTTTGTCCCCATTTGTTGAGATAAGACATCTTGAAAAAACCCACACAAAGACCAGTAATAAAAAAGGTGGCAAATGATATGGATTCTCTTGGCCATGTACCTGGTGATCCACAGCAGGACCCCAGCTGGCAGAAACTCTGGGTGGTTGGGATCCAGGTGGCCCCAGCTCTGCCTGGACAGGTGCTGGACCTTCACCCCGAGCCGCTTTGACGGCCAAGTGCTCCTCCGAGGGGGGCTCCTTCCTGTTCTCAGAGGTGCGCAACTCTTGCCGATCTGGCCGACTCGTCTGGCCATCCCTGTGCAAAAGAATAAGACTGTTATTTTTCAGCCCTGCACACTGCAGCCTTGGAAACACTTACAGTAGGGCAACAATAACACCACGAAAGCATTTATGAATCAGACGACCAAAACACAAGAATGGTCATATCTGGCTGGGTAGCAGGACAGCAAAACGAAACAAAGCTGGAATCAGAGAAGGATTTGAGAGCAGAGTTGCAGTGGCTTGGGAATGTAGAGAGCTTTCCCTGAAGAAGGGAAAGGCTGGAGAGAAATAGGTAACAGAACAACCCCGATTAGATGAGCTTGAAGCACCAAAAAGCTCAGTGAGACAAAACAAAAATCTCTAAGAAATGAAGAAAACACAAAAATATTTAAGAAAACCGATTGTGTTTGGGAAAACAGCTGAACTAGTTGACTTGACTGTCTTGATCCTCTTTTATTATAATGCATTGTAATCAAACTAGGGCCTTTGTAAAGGATTTTTTCAATCAGATTTGCATACATGTGGTTAAACCCGATAAAATCACAAAAGCAAAACTACCAAACAGAGAACTACAATTTAAAACATAGTAGTACTAAATAAAATTCAATTCTTCCAAATTCTATGCGGCTTTGTAATTGGGATAGACTAATGCGTCTCACACTTACCTTTTATCAGATTTCCCCTTTTCGGTATCGTCGTCATCTTCATCATCACTGAATTTTAGCTTTTCAGTGTAGTCTATTTCCTCGTGTGCTCCTGCAGAAATAAAGGTACACATTAACAAAATGGAACAATGATTAATGCTAGCCTCAACTTCCAGTTTCATAGCTAAGCATCCCTGATCCAGGTTAATAAACAAACAATTGAAGAGTCAACTATGCATTCCACTCTTCTCGAGCAGACTCCACCATTCAAATAAATAATGGTTGGTCGTCTAGCTCAACACCATTTTCTCACATATCCCTTGATGTCATTAGTATCTGTTTCCACCTTGAACATATGACAACCTCCACGCTCTGGGGTAGAGAATTCCAAAGATTCACGGTATTAAGTGAAGAAACTCCACCTCATCTCAGTCCTAAATGGCCTATCCCTTATCCGGAGACTGTGCCCTCTGGTTCTAGACACTTACCACCGCCAACTCCCCACCCCCAAAACCAGTCAGAGGAAACACCTTTTCTGCACCGGTCCTCCCTAGCCCATTACGTTTCAAGGAGATGCATGTAAAGTCCCGCCGCTCCCACCATCCCAGGATGTTTGTCCTGTCATTATGACTTAGCAACAGTTCAATCATGAAGAGGGTTTTTTTCCCAATTCCCCAAGCTTGCAATTTTACTACAAATATCATTGCTACTCCACCCCAAGTAACCAATCAACTTTTGCCAGCTCAGGGCAAATTCTGCAGACACCAGAGTACTGAAATGGATGGAACAGAACCATCATTGCAACAGGCCACATTATGGCACTTAATCCTTCCAGCACACCCGGTGCTGACAGACTTTAGGAGTTACTGAATCTGCTACTTTGTGGTTGTGCCAGTATTGCATTCGCCACACAATAGCAAGCGAGCAACTAACCCAGTATCTAATGTAAAATTTAACTTGAAAACACACCCAGTCACTAAAAAGATAGCTGTCAACCAATAAAGATGTAGGTCCCATCCCTAAAGCCAATGGGAAGTCGAAGAAATTAGGTAGCCCTTCAGGTTAGAAAAATTTGATAAGATGCAATAAAGTTAACATTAAGGATGGAACAGAGGGCAAGAAAGTGTGGGGTAAGGTGAGCCAATAAAATGAATGGTTAAAATGGTTTAGAACATAGAACATAGAAAATACAGCACAGAACAGGCCCTTCGGCCCACGATGTTGTGCCGAACCTTTGTCCTAGATTAATCATAGATTATCATTGAATTTACAGTGCGGAAGGAGGCCATTCGGCCCCCCGAGTCTGCACCAGCCCCCGGAAAGAGCACCCCACCCAAACTCAACACCTCCACCCAACACCAAGGGCAATTTGGACATTAAGGGCAATTTATCATTGGCCAATTCACCTAACCCGCACATCTTTGGATTGTGGGAGGAAACCGGAGCACCCGGAGGAAACCCACGCAGACACGGGGAGGACGTGCAGACTCCGCACAGACAGTGACCCAAGCCGGAATCGAACCTGGGACCCTGGAGCTGTGAAGCAATTGTGCTATCCACAATGCTACTGTGCCGCCCTTGAGAACAAATAAATCTACACTATATCATTTAACCGTAATCCATGTACCTATCCAATAGCTGCTTGAAGGTCCCTAATGTTTCCGACTCAACTACTTCCACAGGCAGTGCATTCCATGCCCCCACTACTCTCTGGGTGAAGAACCTACCTCTGATATCCCTCCTATATCTTCCACCTTAAATTTATGTCCCCTTGTAATGGTTTGTTCCACCCGGGGAAAAAGTCTCTGACTGTCTACTCTATCTATTCCCCTGATCATCTTATAAACCTCTATCAAGTCGCCCCTCATCCTTCTCCGTTCTAATGAGAAAAGGCCTAGCACCCTCAACCTTTCCTCGTAAGACCTACTCTCCATTCCAGGCAACATCCTGGTAAATCTTCTTTGCACCTTTTCCAAAGCTTCCACATCCTTCCTAAAATGAGGCGACCAGAACTGTACACAGTACTCCAAATGTGGCCTTACCAAAGTTTTGTACATCTGCATCATCACCTCACGGCTCTTAAATTCAATCCCTCTCTGTTAATGAACGCGAGCACACCATAGGCCTTCTTCACAGCTCTATCCACTTGAGTGGCAACTTTCAAAGATGTATGAACATAGACCCCAAGATCTCTCTGCTCCTCCACATTGCCAAGAACTCCACCGTTAACCCTGTATTCCGCATTCATATTTGTCCTTCCAAAATGGACAACCTCACACTTTTCAGGGTTAAACTCCATCTGCCACTTCTCAGCCCAGCTCTGCATCCTATCTATGTCACTTTGCAGCCGACAACAGCCCTCCTTACTATCCACAACTCCACCAATCTTCGTATCGTCTGCAAATTTACTGACCCACCCTTCAACTCCCTCATCCAAGTCATTAATGAAAATCACAAACAGCAGAGGACCCAGAACTGATCCCTGCGGTACACCACTGGTAACTGGGATCCAGGCTGAATATTTGCCATCCACCACCAATCTCTGACTTCTATCGGTTAGCCAGTTCGTTATCCAACTGGCCAAATTTCCCACTATCCCATGCCTCCTTACTTTCTGCATAAGCCTACCATGGGGAACTTTATCAAATACCTTACTAAAATCCATGTACACTACATCCACTGCTTTACCTTCATCCACATGCTTGGTCACCTCCTCAAAGAATTCAATAAGATTTGTAAGGCAAGACCTACCCCTCACAAATCCGTGCTGGCTATCCCGAATCAAACAGTGTCTTTCCAGATGCTCAGAAATCCTATCCTTCAGTACCCTTTCCATTACTTTGCCTACCACCGAAGTAAGACTAACTGGCCTGTAATTCCCAGGGTTATCCCTAGTCCCTTTTTGAACAGGGGCACGACATTCGCCACTCTCCAATCCCCTGGTACCACCCCTGTTAACAGTGAGGACGAAAAGATCATTGCCAACGGCTCTGCAATTTCATCTCTTGCTTCCCATAGAATCCTTGGATATATCCCGTCAGGCCCTGGGGACTTGTCTATCCTCAAGTTTTTCAAAATGCCCAACACATCTTCCTTCCTAACAAGTATTTCCTCGAGCTTACCAATCTGTTTCACACTGTCCTCTCCAACAATATCGCCCCTCTCATTTGTAAATACAGAAGAAAAGTACTCGTTCAAGACCTCTCCTATCTCTTCAGACTCAATACACAATCTCCCGCTACTGTCCTTGATCGGACCTACCCTCGCTCTAGTCATTCTCATATTTCTCACATGTGTAAAAGGCCTTGGGGTTTTCCTTGATCCTACCCGCCAAAGATTGTTCATGCCCTCTCTTAGCTCTCCTAATCCCTTTCTTCAGTTCCCTCCTGGCTATCTTGTATCCCTCCAATGCCCTGTCTGAACCTTGTTTCCTCAGCCTTACATAAGTCACCTTTTTCCTCTTAACAAGACATTCAACCTCTCTTGTCAACCATGGTTCCCTCACTCGACCACCTCTTCCCTGCCTGACAGGGACATACATATCAAGGACACGTAGCACCTGTTCCTTGAACAAGTTCCACATTTCACTTGTGTCCTTCCCTGCCAGCCTATGTTCCCAACTTATGCACTTCAATTCTTGTCTGACAACATCGTATTTACCCTTCCCCCAATTGTAAACCTTGCCCTGTTGCACGTATCTATCCCTCTCCATTACTAAAGTGAAAGTCACAGAATAGTGGTCACTATCTCCAAAATGCTCCCCCACTAACAAATCTATCACTTGCCCTGGCTCATTACCCAGTACTAAATCCAATATTGCCCCTCCTCTGGTCGGACAATCTACATACTGCGTTAGAAAAGCTTCTGGACACACTGCACAAACACCACCCCATCCAAACTAATTGATCTAAAGAGTTTCCACTCAATATTTGGGAAGTTAAAGTCGCCCATGACTACTACCCTATGACTTCTGCACCTTTCCAAAATCTGTTTCCCAATCTGTTCCTCCACATCTCTGCTACTATTGGGGGGCCTATAGAAAACTCCTAACAAGGTGACTGCTCCTTTCCTATTTCTGACTTCAACCCACACTACCTCAGTAGGGTGATACTCCTCGAACTGCCTTTCTGCAGCTGTTATACTATCTCTAATTAATAATGCCACCCCCCCCCACCTCTTTTACCACCCTCCCTAATCTTATTGAAACATCTATAACCAGGGACCTCCAACAACCATTTCTGCCCCTCTTCTATCCAAGTTTCCGTGATGGCCACCACATCGTAGTCCCAAGTACCGATCCATGCCTTAAGTTCACCCACCTTATTCCTGATGCTTCTTGCATTGAAGTATACACACTTCAACCCCTCTCCGTGCCTGCAAGTACTCTCCTTTGTCAGTGTTCCCTTCCCCACTGCCTCATTTCACACTTTGGCGTCCTGAATATCGGCTACCTTAGTTGCTGGACTACAAATCCAGTTCCCATTCCCCTGCCCAATTAGTTTAAACCCTCCCGAAGAGTACTAGAAAACCTCCCTCCCAGGATATTGGTGCCCCTCTGGTTCAGATGCAACCCGTCCTGCTTGTACAGGTCCCACCTTCCCCAGAATACGCTCCAATTATCCAAATACCTGAAGCCCTCCCTCCTACACCATTCCTGCAGCCACGTGTTCAGCTGCACTCTCTCCCTATTCCTAGCCTCGCTATCACGTGGCACCGGCAAAAAACCAGAGATGACAACTCTGTCTGTCCTGGCTTTTAACTTCCAGCCTAACTCCCTAAACTTGTTTATTACCTCCACACCCCTTTTCCTACCTATGTCGTTGGTACCAATGTGCACCACGACTTCTGGCTGCTCCCCCTCCCCCTTAAGGATCCTGAAGACACGATCCGAGACATCCCTGGCCCTGGCACGCGGGAGGCAACATACCTTCCGGGAGTCTCGCTCGCGACCACGGAATCTCCTATCTATTCCCCTAACCATTGAATCTCCTACAACTATTGCTTTTCTATTCTCCCCCCTTCCCTTCTGAGCCCCAGAGCCAGACTCAGTGCCAGAGACCTGGCCGCTAGGGCCTTCCCCCGGTAGGTCATCCCCCCCCCAACAGCATCCAAAACGGTATACTTGTTTTGAAGGGGAACGGCCACGAGGGATCCCTGCACTTTCTGCCTGTTTGTTTTTTTCCCCCCGACTGTAACCCAGCTATTCTTGTCCTGTACCTTGGGTGTGGTTACCTCCTTGTAACACTTCTCAATCACCCCCTCTGCCTCCCGGATGATCCGAAGTTCATCCAGCTTCAGCTCCAGTTCCCTAACACGGTCTTTGAGGAGCTGAAGTTGGGTGCATTTCCCGCAGGTATAGTCAGTGGGGACACCGGTGGTATCCCTCACCACCCACATCCTACAAGAGGAGCATGTAACTGGCCTAGCCTCCATCCCCTCTTACCTGACAGAATATAGCTGCCCTGTGGACTAACTAGATCTCCGCCCTCCGACCCTGCTCCCAGTCAGCTACACTTTCTGTAAACTCCTGGCTCTCTTCGCACTCTTTGCGGAAATGTCGGAAACAAAATGAAAGGAGCGCCTTACTCCCTCCTCACCCAACTCCCTCGGTCACCAAACTCTCACTATCGCACTCAAATGCACCAAATTCAGCACTCCCTCGGTCACCAAACTCTCACTATCGCACTCAAATGCACCAAATTCAGCACTCCCTCAGTCACCAAACTCTCACGATAGCACTCAAATGCACCAAATTCAGCACTCAGTGCAAACAAAGTCTGCACTGTAGGGGATCACTTTTATACTGTGAATCTAGCTTCTGAAAACCTGGCCTAATCCAATTAACTAATTAACAAGCTCCAGCTGCAAGTGCCTACAAGTAGAAGCCGGTTTAAAGCTTATTGAAAATTCACCTTCTTCTAAACCAAACAGCAACTTTTAAGTTAATTCACTAAATAAAAGACTAAACTTTAGATAAAAATGAAGCCTTATACTCCCTCGGTCACCAAACTCTCACTATCGCACTCAAATGCACCAAATTCAGCACTCAGTGCAAACAAAGTTTATTTTTAATTTAAATTGTATTTGAAGGACTTTAAGTGGTTTATGGTGGCAGAGGAAGACAGAGATTCCGACAGATTTGCTGAAGAATTAAAATGAAGTTGAAAGAGGGGATTTTTCTCCCAGCCCCTGGGGATTTACCAGCCCATCCATCATCAGTCTCGTTTTCAAGCTCATCAAACTCTTTCAAGTCGTCCTGTTTGAGGATGGAGGGTCTTTTCACTGCTTCGGTCATCCGTGTTGGATGTTGAGGAAGTCGAGGTCCTGGAACACGAGGAAACCTATATAGAAATGCAGGTCAGAGGTCTGTTATTTTATGCAGAGGTAAACATGCAAATTAAAATCACCAGAGTATTAATTTGGTTCAAATCCACAGTGGGTGTATTCCAAGATTCTCCCCAGACAAGAATTTTAGTTTCCAGTTCTCTCCTCTCTATTTAATTGGTGCATGACACAGTTCCCAAGTACCACACGCCAGTATCACACTCCGGTAACCACCACCCCCTCCCTCCACTTTCTTGCTTTTGAGTTACTCCTTACATCCCAACTCGTTGACCAAGCTTTCATGCATCTGCCTATTTGCTTAGACGTCAAACTTTGTTTGATAATACTCATGCGAACATTTTCCTGTTAATGGGGTGATATAGAATCACAGAATAGTTCCAGCACAGGAGGCCATTCAGCCTGTTGCGTCAGTGCCAGCTCCCTGCTACAGCAATGTGGCGAGGCCCACTCCCCTGCCCTTTCCCCAAAGCCCTGCAATTTATTTCTATTCATATTACTTAGCGAATTCTTCTTTGATGCCCTCCATTGAACTTCCTCCGGCCACTTTCTCAGGCAGATCTTAACCATTTGTTGCGTTAAAAAACTCTCCCGTTGCTTTAATACTTTTGCCAATCATTTTAAATCAATCAGTGTCCTCTGGTTCTTAACCTTTCCACCAATGGAACAGTTTCTCATTACCCACTCCAGATTTTTGAGCACCTCTTATCAAATCTCCTCTTGCCCTTCTCTTCTCTAAAAGAACAGCCCAACCTTCTGCAATCAATGCATCCAATTGAAATCCTTGAAAGTATTCTTGTAAAGCTTGCTTGCATCCTCTCTGAAGCCTTCATAACCCTTCCTAGAGTGTAGGGCCCAGAATTGGACACGTTGTTCATGTTGAGACCAATCAGGTTTCACAAAAGGTTTATTGAAGTTCCTGCTGTAATCGTTGGTTATTTGCCAGTACCTCAGCAGGCTTTGCGACCAAAAATCTTTCAGGAATAAAGCACTGCTCTAACCTGCACAACCTCAGGTCCACATTCAACTGCACAGCGCAGGTAGAAAACAAATCAGGAAGCTGCTTTCATATGACATCCTCCCCATTTAAAAAGGTACTTCTGTCAACCCTAAAACTGCCAAGTAGCACAGCTGCAAGAAACTGAACTAGGGACTTCCCTCGTCTATATGGCTCAAGTCTACTGAATCAGGTATTATTTAATGCTTTCTTTACATATAACCAGATTCAAATACTCAAAATGGAGTGGGGAGGCAGTGGCATAGTTGTTGGACAACTAATTCAGAGAGCCAGGGTAATGCTCTGGGGACCTGGGTTTGAATCCCACCATGGCAGATGGCTGGTTAGGCCCCAAGCTTTGGGGTTCCCTTTCTAAACCACTCGGTTTCTTCCCTCCTTAAGGCTACCTTGGACAATGCTTCCTGTCAGCTGCGTGAGTGCGGGAATGTGTAGCAATTGAGAATGAGTAACGCGAGCATGCACAGCAATCTTATAGGGGCCATGCAGTGCAACAAGCAGGCGCCACACAGCAGACGGACAGAGGGAGTGTTCCCTCAAATGTCTAAACTTTAGGTTTCCTATTCCACGGCTCATTGTGTGCCAAATGTCTTTATTTTTTGCTTTATAATGCTTCCGTGAAGCACCTCAGGCCAAAATGTTCAAGTCTATCGACTGGAATTTGGACCCATTACCTTCTGACTCCAATAAGAGTGTGCACTATTATCAAAGCAAGTCTGACACTGGCACATTTAAAAAAAAAAAAAAAAAATTGCAAGGCTTCAATTTCTAGAACGTCAACCTTGCCTTCGGTCTAACTACAATCAATCCTTTAATGAGAAAACCTTACTTGCTGGCATCGGGTGGTGGGTATCTGTATGGTCCCTGTGGTCCGTAAGGTGTAGGAAATGGTAAACCACAATATGGGGAATACATCTGAAAACAGTAAAAATACAAAGACAGATAGGGATCAAGAAAAGAGTTTTAAAAAAACAACACCCAGGCTAGATAAAAGGCAACCATGATTCTCTCAGTAGTTCAAAAGAAAATGTGTTTTTGGATAATAACCACGACTCAGGCATTCAAAATGCTTAATTTGAAGTGCACCTACTGGTATAAAAGGAAGCAGCCATTTTGATGAACAAAGTATAATCTAATTTGTTTCTGATGGCTTTGATTGAGGCAGGATTGTAATACTGGTGTCAGAGCCTCCTTCTCTTTAAAACAATGCCACAAGCTTTGAATGTTCACCCGAACCACCATACATCACAAAACAGCACTCCCTCAGTCACACACCGATGTGTCTGTGTGTTCAATTACAAGACCAAGGCATGAATTGACAGCATTTTTCCCCTAGAGGCCCATACACTGCAAAGTGAATCAAGCAACACACAGGGCAGTTCAAAGCTTCCAAAAGCCTGACAACTGGGGCACAGCGTACCAGTTTAAATGAGTTTAGATTTTGATCGGTTACGGACCTCAAGACATAGGAGCAGAAGTAGGCCATACGGCCTATTGAGTCCACAATGCAATGTGATCATAACTGATCTGACATGATAATCCTCAAGGACACTTTCGCGTCCCATCTCCATAACCCTCGATTCCCTTACGGGTTAAAAACGCAAACATACTTAACAACGTAGCCTCTACAGCTCTCTGTGGTGAAGAATTCCACAGATGCACTTATTCCTCATCTCTGACATGTTAAAAATAAATTTAAAGTACCCAATTATTTTTATCGAATTAAGGGGCAATTTAACACGACCAATCCACCTACTCTGCTCATCTTTGGGCTGTGGGGGTGAGGCTCACGCAAACATGGAGAGAATGCACAAATTCCACACGGACAGTGATCCGGGGCTGGGATTGAACCCAGGTCCTCTGCGCTGAGGCAGCAGTGCTAACGCGAAATGGTAGCAGTGGGTAGCACTGTCGCTTCACAGCACCAGGGACCCAGGTTCGATTTCCAGCTTGGGTCACGGTCTGCGCAGAGTCTGCACGTTCTCCCAGTGTCTGCCTGGGTTTCTTCTGGGTGCTCCGGCTTCCTCCCACAAGTCCTGAAAAACGTGCTGTTTAATTTGGACATTCTGAATTCTCCCTCAGTGTACCCGAACAGGCGCCAGAGTGTGGCAACTAGGGGCTTTTCACAGTAACATCACTGCAGTACCTACTTGTGACATTAAAGATTATTTATATTATTATTACTCTGAGATTATGCCCTCTGGTCCATGACTGTCGCGCAAGAGGAAACGACCTCGCAGCATCTACCCTGTCAAGTCCCCAAAGTGATAAAGCACATCAGGTAAGCAAAATGCTCACCATCAGCCCAATCATTTCTTTGTGCGGAAGAGCTGGAGCTGAATGCTAGTTTCTATGGTCCCGTTCCAAAGTGAACAAAGAACAGCCAGCATACAATAAACTCTTCAGCAGAAACTCAACCAGTGTCGTCGCTGTGATATTTTCAACAGGTAAAAGTA
Source organism: Scyliorhinus torazame (assembly GCF_047496885.1). Taxonomy (NCBI): domain Eukaryota; kingdom Metazoa; phylum Chordata; class Chondrichthyes; order Carcharhiniformes; family Scyliorhinidae; genus Scyliorhinus; species Scyliorhinus torazame. Next base: position 205,928,949 of record NC_092720.1, read on the forward strand.
TTTGAAAAGTTACAGTTGCAATGCCACCCGCTTCTCTTCAAACCATACAATTTATCGTCTCCCCCCCTAGTCCTGCCTTCCTACTTTAAATTCAAGCTTTCAGCAATTCTGAACTTGATTCATCCATTCTTCTTTCTATTTCTATTAATTCCAAGCTTGGTGGTGTGGAATTCACCTTTCATCTCTGTTTCAATTAAAGCGATTACATTGTTAGAAACAATTCAGTCAGTGGGAAGGCTACAGTAGAACGTAATTCACCAGAAATTAAAAGTGTGATCTTTCTGTCGCTCCATGTATTATCTACTGTGTTCTTGTCACGTCCCTGCCACGGGTGCGCTTTTTAAACCATTACTTTGTCACTTAACTCCCTCTTCTTTGTGAGTGCACAACCCAGATAATATACAACACTTGGGTTTTGAGTCTTCACAGAGGTCTTTTTAAATATGAAATCTGACGGATACCCTGTGAAAGGGAAAAGCTCGGAGCTGATCCCATTAAGGAGCAGAGTATGAAGTTAAAAGGCAACGACAACATTCTGCAAGTTTTCCATCATATGCAAGAAATTTAAACAGTGATGTTATTTACGAAGGAATTTGGTCATTGAAATTTAAACTAGGTCTTAATTCTACAGTCAGAATCTCGGACACAATTTGCTCTGAGAGAAAGAAAGCCGTAGTATTAAATAGAGATGATGAAAAGCAGTGGGATACCCAGGTTATTGAAGTTTCATTAATTCAAGTGCATCCAAATTAGTTCATGTGCAATAACTTTTTATGCCAACTACTGCAACTGATTTTTCCTACTGTTTCCTTCCACCCTCCAGTTCTCGTCCCTTCCGGGTCTCAGTTACTTACAAAAGCCGGCATCATCCCCCTAAATGGTGGAGGGTATGGCTGGGGAACTGCCTGCTGTGGTACACCGACCCCTGGTCTAGGTGGTTGTTCGGCCATCCTTGCAGTCACCTTCTGGTCGGCTGAGGATGCTATAGAGCTTGTTGCTTCTGCTGGGTTTAGCTCTTTGGTTTCCCCCTCGGTCAAAGAGCCACCCGGAGCACCCAAGTTCCGCCCACCACCCTCCCTCCAGCTGGTCACATCTGTGGGTGGAAGGAGAATGGTTAAACATTAATGAGCAGCAAATGATACAAAATTTTTAGGGAAGACAACACTTCAGAGAGCATGATTCTAGGTGGACAGATTGAACTGCACAGGTTACACGCCCCTCCTTTAAATTAAACCCCGATACAAGTTTTTTGTATGAATAAATCAGTCCCCACTCTTGACAGCACCAATCCTAGCCGAACTCCGGCAGTAGCACAGAAATGATCACTCCACATACCAGCCCATCAACTAGAGTTAGCAGGTGACCAGACCCTTGGGAGCAAGTCCCACATGGGATTGAATGGTAATTCCAGTAACAATCAGACCAAGAGGTTAGGTGAGTAACAGGTGAGTAACCAGGTTTCCAGTCACGTGGTCAGCATCCAGAGAATATGCACATCTCCCATTTTCCTCTGGTTTGTCCTGTGAAGCAGTTTTTTTCAGCAGTGCATTTCCAGACTGGCTTGCCAAACTACAGTAGCATATGAGGTGACACACAACTCCTTGCCTTAGAAACTTCCATGCAGTATGGAACAATATCTTTCTTTTTAACAAAACAAAAGGAAACCAACATCAAGGGAAAGTAGTCTGAAATTTGAACTTTACACTGATCTTATTCGCCCCCCCTTACACATATAATTAGAACACTACATCTGTTACCCATCTTGACAACAGTAATTTCAAGCCTCTCTAATAACACCTTACTCTAAAGATCAGAGTTCTTGCTTTTGAAGTAGTCATGATTCACCTCTGAAACAAATCCATGAATGACAAACACCCCCTGAAGCCAGAGGCTATGTGGTCACCTGACCAGCTTTTTACAAGTGCAAGCTAGCTATGACGTGACAACCTTATTTTTTCAATATTCTTGGTGTGGTCAAATAGCGTTCAAATAAAAATGCTTGAATTTATAGTCAGCAGCTGGAAAGCAAACGGCATCTGAATGCTTCCAGTTCTGATGAAGTACCTACACCAAGACTTTTATTTGCTGCCTTGACCTGATGTCCATTTTCAAATTTCCAATATCTACAGCTTTTTGAGACCGAACATCAGCTACCAACAAAACAGGTTAGTTCTGAGAGCAACCATCTTAATGTCGATCAGGTGAAAATTTTCAAATTACACATCTAATGTCAGTCACGTGTCTAGACAGCACACATTCAAAAAGGCAGCCCACCAAATCTTTCTCAGAGCAACGGACAGGGCTCAAAACAGCCTCAGCAGTGACACCCACATCCCAAACACAATTTGAAAATCCTCGAGCCAGTTCTACAGAAGGCTCATATGAAATGTTAACAATGTGTCTCTCTCTCTATACCAGACCTACGGAGTTCAACATTCTGGGGTTACCCTTGATCAGAAACTGAACTGGACTAGCCATATTAATAGTGTGGTTACCAGTGCAGGTCAAAGGCTAGGAATCCTATGGTGAGTAACTCACCTCCCTACTCCCAAAGCCTGTCCACCATCTATAAGGCACAAGTCAGGAATGTAATAGAATACTCTCCACTTGCCTGGATGAGTGCAGCTCCAACACCATCCAGGACAATGCAGCCCGCTTGATATGCACCCCCAAATCGCTCACCATCCCAGCTTGGAAACATATCACTGTTCCTTCACGGTTGCTGGGTCAAAATCCTGGAACTCCCTCCCCAACTGCACTGTCGGTGAACCTCCACCCCAGGGACTGCAGCGGTTCGAGAAGACAGCTCATCACCACTTTCTGAATGGCAATTAGGGATGGCAATAAATGCTGTCTTAGCCAGCGGCATCCACATCCCGTTAAATGAATTTTTAAAGTTTATCCAGCATTTACTGTTTTATTCAGATTTCTAGCAACTGCAATATTTTTCTTTTATTCCAGGAACTGGAGAACAGAGTGTTGATTGTTGCTTTTCAAAACCACATACATCTCATACACTAATAAACAATTCAACAACAGATGTACGTCCTTAAAGAAGATTTCAACGATTCCATGTAACCATGGTTTTAAAAAAAAAAAGGTTTGGAGCTCCCCTGTAGGTGCAACATGAAAACACTCACTTTGGCTACGCATCAACCACTGAAGCAGACACTTACTTTGAGGGCGGAGGCTTGGTCCGGGCCCATACGACTGATCTGCAATGTCCCTTTCTCGGCCAACTTTGTCCTGATCTCCAGCCGCTTGCAGGGTTGGAAATTCCTCGCGAGAGAATGGCGACTGTTGGTTTGATCCCTTTCCACCTGAACACAAGAGGATTTCATTAAAAATCATTTCATCCAATCGCAGGTGGCAATGCCATTTCACCAGACAAGTATTTGCTTGGGATTTTTCAAGTGGAGAAGGAGGTCTCAAAATACCCCACACGACTGTTTCTTTCAGGGAATCGTAGAACGACACAGCACTGGAGGCGAATATTTGGTAATCATGCCTGTTCCTGCTCTTTATTAGAGACTTCCAAATATTCCCATTTGTCTGCTCTTTCCCTAAAGTCCTACAATTTTTTCCCTTCAAGTATTTATACTATTCCCTTTGAAAATTACAACTGAATCTGCTTCCACCACCCGTTAGGCACCCTCTATGACCAATAATATATCTGAATGCCTTGCTATTCTAGCAACTTTTCACAAATAGAAATGAGACAAGCAATTACTTAGACGTTTGGTTTACACCTGATTAGGAAGGAATATTGCCCATTCTATCAGAAAAGCTCTTTGCTTGTCAAATACTGCCAGAGAGCCTTTAACTACCCAAGAAGGGTTGCAAATCTTAGCTTGCACATACTCCAAAAGGATGGCACTCCCAGTGTTTTGACAGATTATCCTTTCAAGTCCTGATGTAGGGCATCAACCCACAACCTTCTGAGCGAGGGGAGAATGAGCTGAGTGGGACACATTACAAGTAAAATGCAAATACTAGGTCCAAATACCAACCGGCAGGAACAGTGTACGAAGGGGCCACAAACTAGTATTCAGGTTTCTTCTTAACTGAGCTACAGATTTAGAGGACTTTATTTTTTATTATGAACATGTAGTCTGTGGGGGTCAGACCTTAATATTAGATGTGTGAACAATCTTCAGATTATAACTGGAGAGGATTCTTTTTCAATAAACATGCATGACAAAGTGGGATCAAAACTTTACTAATAGATATTCTTTCTGAACAAGTCTGAAGGAACTCGTTATTTTAATGTGAAAGTAGTTATTTAAAATAAAGAGTACTCACCTGTACACAAGGCAACATTGCCACTATAATAAAATCAGCCAATCAGGTCACAACACTGACATCACAATAGTATCTCTGATCAGATAATTTCAGGGTTATTATTTCTCGCTTAAGAGAAATATTAATATACACAAATTGGTTTAAACAATCCCAGTTCTTAGATTGGGCAGTTTAAACAGCGGTTTAGACAGTTGACCCCTGGGACCTTGGTACTAATTTTCTACCCTGCTCAAAAGCAACAGAGGAATGGAAAGGTGGGACAACAGGAGGTGGTTTCACGAGGTGGATGGATACATGGCACGAGAAAAAACAAGAGCTTGCTCTGCATTTTCACCAATCTGTAGCTGACCGGGGAATTACCAAATTGGCAAGTGCCTCAGTCCAATTGTGTTGTTTGGGAATTCTATGCTCAACAAATGTCCTTTCATCTATCAAAGGAACAGAGTTCAAATCCAACCCTCAGTTGAGTCTGAAAAGTTCATGATCTGTCAATTGTAGAAAGTCCAACCCTATTCATAAATGGGCAAGGGCCTACCATAGAAAACCTGCCTCTAACTGAACAAAACGTAATGAGGTGGAAACAGAAGCAATTGCCAAAGTACAGTACATGGGCACACATCAATAATGCACAATGTTACAGACAGTACTGCCATCAAAGTCTGCTGCTATTGCAGAGTCGAGCAACTTGCTCAAAATCAGATGCAATCCAACTCCCAAAAAGGATTGATGAAGAGAAGTGTTGAATTCTCAATTACAAGCACCACCGAGTGGAAAGTGAAACATGCAAAGATGTCCAGCAGACTTGCAGGACCGCCAGCACCATTATGAATCACTCAACTTGCAGGCAGTATTTTTGACTCAATTGTTTTAAACTCACCATCTCCTTGCGCACCATGTGTAACGCTCGCCTGTGCCCAGGATTTTGTTCCGCTTTGTGCTGAAGCGGTGGCCTGCAATTAACAGAAGAAAGGATCTTGACCATTTACTTATCAACACAATTTTGGACTTGGGGTTTGAAAAAAAAAAAAAAATGCAGTTACTTAAATTTTGCAAATACTTCCAAACCAGTGTTGGGAGTTGGCAAACTGCACTTGTTCACATGCTGCAGATGCGCATAAAGATGCCTATGGTCTGTTTGGGGATTTTCAGCAGAGGGGCAGCCCAACCTGCCTGTACCAGGTCTTGATCCAAATCAGTTCCAAACCACTCCTTCAGTTTCTTTCTCCTTTTTCAGAATATACCCAAGCTTTTTTTTTTTTTAAATGAAGTGTTTTTATTGGCATTTCCAAATTAACATAGTGAAACTTTGCATCCGCTATTTACAGTTATGTACATACATTCTTTCTTGATATTTCTTGTTCCCCCTTCCCCTCTTCCTCCCCCCCCCCCCACCCCACTCCTCCTTTGTATCCACCTCGCCGGGTGTTCTATTACAAGCTCCTGCGTTCCCCTTTCCCCCACCCTCTTCTATTACAAGCTCCTGCGTTCCCCTTTTCCCCACCCTCTTCTATTACAAGCTCCTGCGGTCCCCTTTCCCCCGCTCTCTCCTTTGTGTTTTTTGTTGCAGGCCTTGTGGGTTCAGGGTGGTGGTGGTGGTGGGGGGGGGGGGGGGGGGGTGCTTCCTGCCTCCTGTGCCTCCCCCTCCTCCATGCTTCTTCCTGTGGTTTCCCCCAGGTTTTCTCCTCATTTCCTCCCCCCTTCCCTTCTGGACCTCTTATTAATGCTGTGCGTTTTTGTCTGCTCTCTCCAGTCTCTGTTGGCCTCGAACAGATCTTGGAACACGCCAATGAATTGCCCCATACTTTGAGAAAGCCTTCATCCGATCCTCAGATGGTGTATTTGATCTTCTCCAGGTGGAGAAATTCCACCAGGTCTGCAGCTGTGGGTGGTGCTGCTGATTGCCAGCCAAGCAGGAATCTCCGGCGTGCGATTGGCCCCCTTCCCCATATGTAGCTCTGGCTGTTTGGATACCCTGAAGATTGCCACGCTGATACGGCTCCACTCACCTCCACAACCTCGGAAATCGCCTCGAAGGTTGTCCAGAATCTTACAGGCTCAGAATATGTGTGGGTGTGGTTGGCAGGCCTCCCTGGCACGGTTCACATTTATCCTCCACCTCCAGGAAGAACCTGCTCATTCGGGTTCTGGTTAGGTGCACTCTGTGCACCACTTTAAACTGCATGAGGCTGAACCTTGCGCAGGAGGTGGAGGAGCTGGCTCTGTTCAGTGCTTCACTCCATAGTCCCCAACCCACCCCAAAACACCTCCCCATTTTCACCTGGTTTCGTCCAGTGTTAGTCTCGCCCTGTCCAGTAGCTGATCATAGAACATAGAACGATACAGCGCAGTACAGGCCCTTCGGCCCTTTGCACCGAAACAAAAGCCATCTAACCTACACTATGCCATTATCATCCATATGTTTATCCAATAAACTTTTAAATGCCCTCAATGTTGGCGAGTTCACTACTGTTGCAGGTAGGGCATTCCACGGCCTCACTACTCTTTGCGTAAAGAACCTACCTCTGACCTCTGTCCTATATCTATTACCCCTCAGTTTAAAGCTATGTCCCCTCGTGCCAGCCATTTCTATCCGCGGGAGAAGGCTCTCACTGTCCACCCTATCCAACCCCCTGATCATTTTGTATGCCTCTATTAAGTCTCCTCTTAACCTTCTTCTCTCCAACGAAAACAACCTCAAGTCCATCAGCCTTTCCTCATAAGACTTTCCCTCCATACCAGGCAACATCCTGGTAAATCTCCTCTGCACCCGCTCCAAAGCCTCCACGTCCTTCCGATAATGCGGTGACCAGAACTGTACGCAATACTCCAAATGCGGCCGCACCAGAGTTTTGTACAGCTGCAACATGACCTCCCGACTCCGGAACTCAATCCCTCTACCAATAAAGGCCAACACTCCATAGGCCTTCTTCACAACCCTATCAACCTGGGTGGCAACTTTCAGGGATCTATGTACATGGACACCTAGATCCCGCTGCTCATCCACACTTCCAAGAACTTTACCATTAGCCAAATATTCCACATTCCGGTTATTCCTTCCAAAGTGAATCACCTCACACTTCTCTACATTAAACTCCATTTGCCACCTCTCAGCCCAGCTCTGCAGCTTATCTATATCCCTCTGTAACCTGCTACATCCTTCCACACTGTCGACAACACCACCGACTTTAGTGTCGTCTGCAAATTTACTCACCCACCCCTCTGCGCCTTCCTCTAGGTCATTGATAAAAATGACAAACAGCAATGGCCCCAGAACAGATCCTTGTGGTACGCCACTTGTAACTGAACTCCATTCTGAACATTTCCCATCAACCACCACCCTCTGTCTTCTTTCAGCTAGCCAATTTCTGATCCACATCTCTAAATCTCCCTCAATCCCCAGCCTCCGTATTTTCTGCAATAGCCTACCATGGGGAACCTTATCAAACGCTTTACTGAGATCCATATATACCACATCAACTGCTCTACCATCGTCTACCTGTTCAGTCACCTTCTCAAATAACTCGATAAGGTTTGTGAGGCATGACCTACCCTTCACAAAGCCATGCTGACTATCCCTGATCATATTATTCCTATCTAGATGATTATAAATCTGGTCTCTTATAATCCCCTCCAAGACTTTACCCACTACAGACGTGAGGCTCACCGGTCTATAGTTGCTGGGGTTGTCTCTGCTCCCCTTTTTGAACAAAGGGACCACATTTGCTATCCTCCAGTCCTCTGGCACTATTCCTGTAGCCAATGATGACATAAAAATCAAAGCCAAAGGTCCAGCAATCTCTTCCCTGGCCTCCCAGAGAATCCTAGGATAAATCCCATCAGGCCCCGGGGACTTATCTATTTTCAGCCTGTCCAGAATTGCCAACACCTCTTCCCTACGTACCTCAATGCCATCTATTCTAATAGCCTGGGTCTCAGCATTCTCCTCCACAACTTTATCTTTTCCCGGAGTGAATAATGACGAAAAATATTCATATAGTATCTCTCCCATCTCTTCAGACTCCACACACAACTTCCCATCCCTGTCCTTGACTGGTCCTACTCTTTCCCTAGTCATTCGCTTATTCCTGACATACCTATAGAAAGCTTTTGAGTTTTCCTTGATCCTACCTGCCAAATACTTCTCATGTCCACTCCTTGCTCATCTTAGCTCTCTCTTTAGATCCTTCCTCGCTACCTTGTAACTATCCCTCGCCCCAACTGAAACTTCACACCTCATCTTCACATAGGCCTCCTTCTTCCTCTTAACAAGAGATTCCACTTCTTTGGTAAACCACAGTTCCCTCGCTCTACGCCTTCCTCCCTGCCTGACCGGTACATACATATCAAGAACACGCAGTAGCTGATCCTTGAACAAGCTCCACTTATCCAGTGTGCCCAACACTTGCAGCCTACTTCTCCACCTTATCCTCACGTCTAATGGCATCATAATTGCCCTTCCCCCAGCTATAACTCTTGCCCTGCATTGTATACTTATCCCTTTCCATCATTAACGTAAACGTCACCGAATTGTGGTCACTGTCCCCAAAGTGCTCTCCTACCTCCAAATCCAACACCTGGCCTGGTTCATTACCCAAAACCAAATCCAACGTGGCCTCGCCTCTTGTTGGCCGGTCAACATATTGTATCAGGAAACCCTCCTGCACACACTGTACAAAAAACGACCCATCTAATGTACTCGAACTATATCTTTTCCAGTCAATATTTGGAAAGTTAAAGTCTCCCATAACAACTACCCTGTTACTTTTGCTCTTATCCAGGATCATCCTCACCATCCTTTACTCTACATCCCTAGAACTATTTGGAGGCCTATTGAAAACTCCCAACAGGGTGACCTCTTCTTTCCCGTTTCTAACCTCAGCCCATACTACCTCAGAAGATGAGTCCCCATCTAGCATCCTCTCTGCCACCGTAATAATCATAGCCGCAGTTCCCCCGTTCCTTATGGTCAGCTTTTCCTGCAGTTCCCCCTTCTTTACTGTCAATGTTTATCAGAGTGTTTTTTGGGGCCCTGGGGTATGCTTCACCGTCGGTAAGTCCAGGTCTTCAGTTAGCTCGCTCAGTGTCACTAGTCTGTCTCCCATGCAAAAGTCCCTGACTGTTCATGTCACCCCGTCCTGTATCCATTTTCTGAAAGTGTCTAGCATGGCGGATACGTATGGTTTCCGCAGATGAGGGAGGGGAGGGAGAGGGACTCCTCCATCCTCACTCATTTCATGGGGGGGGGGGGGGGGGGGGGGGTGTTCACGTATCCATCCCTCACGCTCTTGTCGTTGCTGCCCAGTGGTAGTTTTGTAGATTCGATAGTGCCAGCCTGCCCAAGACTTCTCTCCTCTGCAGTGTTGATATGGGGATTCTTACACCACCAAACAAACGCTATGACCATTTTATCTATGTTGTGAAGGCAGCCTTCGGGATGAAGATCAGTATCGATCCGAACAGGAAGAGGAACGTCGGCAGTACGTTCATTTTGATCATCTGCACCCGCCCTGCCAGGGAAAACAGGAGCGTGTTTTTTTTGCACTGAGTGCTGAATTTGGTGCTTTTTGAGTGCGATAGTGAGAGTTTGGTGACCGAGGGAGTATAAGGCTTCATTTTTATCAGAAGTTTAGTCTTTCTTTTATTTAGTTAATTAACTTAAAAGTTGCTGTTTGGTTTAGAAGAAGGTGAATTTTCAATCAGCTTTAAACAGGCTTCTACTTCTAGGCACTTGCAGCTGGAGCTTGTTAATTAGTTAATTGGATTAGGCCAGTTTTTGAGGCTAGATTCACAGTATAAAAGTGATCCCCTACAGTGCAGACTTTGTTTGCACTGAGTGCTGAATTTGGTGCATTTGAGTGCGATAGTGAGAGTTTGGTGACCGAGGGAGTGCTGAATTTGGTGCATTTGAGTGCGATAGTGAGAGTTTGGTGACCGAGGGAGTTAGGTGAGGAGGGAGTAAGGTGCTCCTTTCATTTTGTTTCCGACATTTCCACAAAGAGTGTGAAGAGAGCCAGGAGTTTACAGGAAGTGTAGCTGACTGGGAGCAGAGTCGGAGGGCGGAGATCTAGTTAGTCCACACACCCGCTATATTCTTTAAGGTAAGAGGGGATGGAGGCTAGGCCAGTTACATGATCCTCCTGTAGGATGTGGGTGGTGAGGGATACCACCGGTGTCCCCACTGACTATACCTGCGGGAAGTGCACCCAACTTCAGCTCCTCAAAGACCGTGTTAGGGAACTGGAGCTGAAGCTGGATGAACTTCGGATCATCCGGGAGGCAGAGGGGGTGATTGAGAAGAGTTACAGGGAGGTAACCACACCCAAGGTACAGGACAAGAATAGCTGGGTTACAGTCAGGGGGAAAAAAACAAACAGGCAGACAGTGCAGGAATCCCTAGTGGCCGTTCCCCTTCAAAACAAGTATACCGTTTTGGATGCTGTTGGGGGGGGATGACCTACCGGGGGAAGGCCCTAGCGGTCAGGTCTCTGGCACGGAGTCTGGCTCTGGGGCTCAGAAGGGAAGGGGGGAGAATAGAAAAGCAATAGTTGTAGGAGATTCAATGGTTAGGGGAATAGATAGGAGATTCTGTGGTCGCGAGCGAGACTCCCGGAAGGTATGTTGCCTCCCGGGTGCCAGGGCCAGGGATGTCTCGGATCGTGTCTTCAGGATCCTTAAGGGGGAGGGTGAGCAGCCAGAAGTCGTGGTGCACATTGGTACCAACGACATAGGTAGGAAAAGGGGTGTGGAGGTAATAAACAAGTTTAGGGAGTTAGGCTGGAAGTTGAAAGCCAGGACAGACAGAGTTGTCATCTCTGGTTTGTTGCCGGTGCCACGTGATAGCGAGGCTAGGAATAGGGAGAGAGTGCAGTTGAACACGTGGCTGCAGGAATGGTGCAGGAGGGAGGGCTTCAGGTATTTGGATAATTGGAGCGCATTCTGGGGAAGGTGGGACCTGTACAAGCAGGACGGGTTGCATCTGAACCAGAGGGGCACCAATATCCTGGGAGGGAGGTTTGCTAGTACTCTTCGGGAGGGTTTAAACTAATTTGGCAGGGGAATGGGAACCGGATTTGTAGTCCAGCAACTAAGGTAGCCGATATTCAGGACGCCAAAGCATGTAATGAGGCAGTGGGGAAGGGAACACTGACAAAGGAGAGTATTTGCAGGCACGGAGATGGGTTGAAGTGTGTATACTTCAACGCAAGAAGCATCAGGAATAAGGTGGGTGAACTTAAGGCATGGATCAGTACTTGGGACTACGATGTGGTGGCCATCACGGAAACTTGGATAGAAGAGGGGCAGAAATGGTTGTTGGAGGTCCCTGGTTATAGATGTTTCAATAAGATTAGGGAGGGTGGTAAAAGAGGTGGGGGGGTGGCATTATTAATTAGAGATAGTATAACAGCTGCAGAAAGGCAGTTCGAGGAGTGTCACCCTATTGAGGTAGTATGGGTTGAAGTCAGAAATAGGAAAGGAGCAGTCACCTTGTTAGGAGTTTTCTATAGGCCCCCCAATAGTAGCAGAGATGTGGAGGAACAGATTGGGAAACAGATTTTGGAAAGGTGCAGAAGTCATAGGGTAGTAGTCATGGGCGACTTTAACTTCCCAAATATTGAGTGGAAACTCTTTAGATCAAATAGTTTGGATGGGGTGGTGTTTGTGCAGTGTGTCCAGGAAGCTTTTCTAACACAGTATGGAGATTGTCCGACCAGAAGAGGGGCAATATTGGATTTAGCACTGGGTAATGAACCAGGGCAAGTGATAGATTTGTTAGTGGGGGAGCATTTTGGAGATAGTGACCACAATTCTGTGACTTTCACTTTAGTAATGGAGAGGGATAGGTACGTGCAACAGGGCAAGGTTTACAATTGGGGGAAGGGTAAATACGATGTTGTCAGACAAGAATTGAAGTGCATAAGTTGGGAACATAGGCTGGCAGGGAAGGACACAGGTGAAATGTGGAACTTGTTCAAGGAACAGGTGCTACGTGTCCTTGATATGTATGTCCCTGTCAGGCAGGGAAGAGATGGTCGAGTGAGGGAACTATGGTTGACAAGAGAGGTTAGATGTCTTGTTAAGAGGAAAAAGGTGACTTATGTAAGGCTGAGGAAACAAGGTTCAGACAGGGCATTGGAGGGATACAAGATAGCCAGGAGGGAACTGAAGAAAGGGATTAGGAGAGCTAAGAGAGGGCATGAACAATCTTTGGCGGGTAGGATCAAGGAAAACCCCAAGGCCTTTTACACATATGTGAGAAATATGAGAATGACTAGAGCGAGGGTAGGTCCGATCAAGGACAGTAGCGGGAGATTGTGTATTGAGTCTGAAGAGATAGGAGAGGTCTTGAATGAGTATTTTTCTTCTGTATTTACAAATGAGAGGGGCGATATTGTTGGAGAGGACAGTGTGAAACAGATTGGTAAGCTCGAGGAAATACTTGTCAGGAAGGAAGATGTGTTGGGCATTTTGAAAAACTTGAGGATAGACAAGTCCCCCAGGCCTGACGGGATATATCCAAGGATTCTATGGGAAGCAAGAGATGAAATTGCAGAGCCGTTGGCAATGATCTTTTCATCCTCACTGTCAACAGGGGTGGTACCAGGGGATTGGAGAGTGGCGAATGCCGTGCCCCTGTTCAAAAAAGAACTAGGGATAACCCTGGGAATTACAGGCCAGTTAGTCTTACTTCGGTGGTAGGCAAAGTAATGGAAAGGGTACTGAAGGTTAGGATTTCTGAGCATCTGGAAAGACACTGCTTGATTAGGGATAGTCAGCACGGATTTGTGAGGGGTAGGTCTTGCCTTACAAATCTTATTGAATTCTTTGAGGAGGTGACCAAGCATGTGGATGAAGGTAAAGCAGTGGATGTAGTGTACATGGATTTTAGTAAGGCATTTGATAAAGTTCCCCATGGTAGGCTTATGCAGAAAGTAAGGAGGCATGGGATAGTGGGAAATTTGGCCAGTTGGATAACGAACTGGCTAACCAATAGAAGTCAGAGAGTGGTGGTGGATGGCAAATATTCAGCCTGGATCCCAGTTACCAGTGGCGTACCGCAGGGATCAGTTCTGGGTCCTCTGCTGTTTGTGATTTTCATTAATGACTTGGATGAGGGAGTTGAAGGGTGGGTCAGTAAATTTGCAGACGATACGAAGATTGGTGGAGTTGTGGATAGTAAGGAGGGCTGTTGTCGGCTGCAAAGAGACATAGATAGGATGCAGAGCTGGGCAGAGAAGTGGCAGATGGAGTTTAACCCTGAAAAGTGTGAGGTTGTCCATTTTGGAAGGACAAATATGAATGCAGAATACAGGGTTAACGGTAGAGTTCTTGGCAATGTGGAGGAGCAGAGAGATCTTGGGGTCTATGTTCATACATCTTTGAAAGTTGCCACTCAAGTGGATAGAGCTGTGAAGAAGGCCTATGGTGTGCTCGCGTTCATTAACAGAGGGATTGAATTTAAGAGCCGTGAGGTGATGATGCAGCTGTACAAAACTTTGGTAAGGCCACATTTGGAGTACTGTGTACAGTTCTGGTCGCCTCATTTTAGGAAGGATGTGGAAGCTCTGGAAAAGGTGCAAAGAAGATTTACCAGGATGTTGCCTGGAATGGAGAGTAGGTCTTACGAGGAAAGGTTGAGGGTGCTAGGCCTTTTCTCATTAGAGCGGAGAAGGATGAGGGGCGACTTGATAGAGGTTTATAAGATGATCAGGGGAATAGATAGAGTAGACAGTCAGAGACTTTTTCCCCGGGTGGAACACACCATTACAAGGGGACATAAATTTAAGGTGAAAGGTGGAAGATATAGGAGGGATATCAGAGGTAGGTTCTTTACCCAGAGAATAGTGGGGGCATGGAATGCACTGCCTGTGGAAGTAGTTGAGTCGGAAACATTAGGGACCTTCAAGCAGCTATTGGATAGGTACATGGATGACGGTAAAATGATATAGTGTAGATTTATTTGTTCTTAAGGGCAGCACGGTAGCATTGTGGATAGCACAATTGCTTCACAGCTCCAGGGTCCCAGGTTCAATTCCGGCTTGGGTCACTGTCTGTGCGGAGTCTGCACGTCCTCCCCGTGTCTGCGTGGGTTTCCTCCGGGTGCTCCGGTTTCCTCCCACAGTCCAAAGATGTGCGGGTTAGGTGAATTGGCCAATGATAAATTGCCCTTAATGTCCAAATTGCCCTTGGTGTTGGGTGGAGGTGTTGAGTTTGGGTATGGTGCTCTTTCCAAGAGCCGGTGCAGATTCAGTGGGCCGAATGGCCTCCTTCTGCACTGTAAATTCAATGATAATCTATGATTAATCTAGGACAAAGGTTCGGCACAACGTCGTGTGCCGAAGGGCCTGTTCTGTGCTGTATTTTCTATGTTCTATGTGTCCCATCTCTGTAGGTCCTTTTTAATCTCCTCCGCCAGACTGGTCAGACTCCACTTGTGGATCCGTTTCCAGTGCCGGGCTATCTGGAACCCAGGTAGCTGAATGTGTTTTGGGCTAGTTTGAATGGGAGTCCCTCCAGCTTTGCTCCTCCCCCTTATGGGTTCACTGGGAATGTCCATGTTAACTTTGTAACTCAAGAAGGTTCCAAACTATTTGGGTTCAATCATTCGGGTAAACAGGAGCGGGGACAGTGGGCATCCCTACCTTGTGCCTCTGGAAGTATCCAGAGTGATGGTGTTGGTTCGAACACTTGCCTTAGGGGCGTTGTACAGGATTTTCACCCAGGAGGTGAACCCTGCTCCTAGCCCAAACTGCTCCAGTACTTCAAAGAGGTTCTTCCACTCGACTGTCGAAGACCTTTTCTACGTTCAGGGAGATGAAAAACATTATTACATTTATCAGCCGCCTGACGTTCGCAGTTAGATGCCTAACCTTGACAAAGGCCTTCTGGTCCTCTGTGACCACCTCTGGCACGTAGTTCTCCAATCTCTTGTCCAGGACTTTCGCGAGCATCTTCGCATCTACGTTAAGCAGCAAACTGGGTCTGTACGATCTGCATTCCGTCGGGTCTTTGTCTTTTTTGGATATTAGCGATTATAGGAGGCAGGGTGCCCCTCGCTAGCGAGTTTGCGAACACGTTCCTTAGGTGTGGGGCCAGGGTGAATTTTTTTTAAATTTTTTATATAGATGCCCACCGGGAACCCGTTCAATCCTGGTACCTTCCCTGCCCGCATGGAGCTGATGCTCACCATGATTTTGCCCAGATCTATTGGTGCTTCCAGTTCCCCCCGCCTGTCCTGCCCCAGAATTTTTATCTGGGCTATTTCCCACGTGGCTGTCTGCTTTCTCAGCTGGTGAGCTAGTAGGCGGCCAACCTTTTCTCCGTGTTCTTGAAGGTCCCCCATGTCTGGCGGAGTTAGTGTTATGCTTTTGTAGTGGATAGCAGGTTAAAGTCCATTTGTAGATTTTTCCTCTCTGCCAGCAGCTCTACGGTCGGGGCCTCGGAGTACTTCCTGCCGACCTCCAGGGTGGAGTCGATTAATTATTGCCTGCCCACCCGCTTTTCCCCATATCCGAGAGCCTTGTAAGGTATAATTTCTCCCCTGGTCACAGCCTTCAGTGCCTCCCAGAACGTGGAAGGCGAGACCTCCCCATTCTGGTTATTAGTAACGTACTCGCCTATGGCCTGTGATGTTTCCTGGCAAAAAAGGCCTTGTTGGCCAAGAGGTCTGCCTCCATTTGGGGCGCTGGGCACGGCCCATCTCCAACCTCACATCCACTTATTGTGGAGCATGATAGGAGATGACTATCGCGGAGTATTCCGCTCTTACTATTCCTGGAAGCACCGATTTCCCCAGTGCAAATGTCGTCGATCTGGGTGTATACTTTGTGGACCGATGAGAACGAGAATTCCTGCTCACCGGGGTGCAGGAACCATGGGTCCACGGCCCCCATCTGTTCGATGAATGTGCCCAGCTCTCTAGCTATGCCTGTCTTTTTCCTCATTTTGGGGTTTGGTCGGTCAGTCAGCGGGTTGTGTACACAGTTAAAGTCACCCCCAATCAGTCGGTGTGTGTCAATGTCAGGGATTTCCACCATACTCTACTTTATAAAGTCTGTGTCATCCCAGTTGGATGCGTACACATTCACCAGTACTACCGATGCCCCGTCTGGGACACCGATGACTATGACGTACTGTCTCCCTTGCTCCGTAATCACCCTCGTCTCGGTGAACTTTGTCCTCTTGATGGCTACTCCCCTCGCCCTCGTCTCTAGCATGAATGGTTAGTCTGTCTCACCAGCCCTTCCTTACCAGTAGTCGGTCCTTCTCCCTCAGGTGTGTCTCGGTCCTTCTCCCTCAGGTGTGTCTCCTGCAGGTAGATTGTGTTGGCTGTCAGGCTTAAGTGGACGAAGACCCTGGCAACTATGTCCCCCTCTTCCTGTGTACCCCCCCCCCCCCCGGCACCCCTTACTGCCAGTCTTCCTGTGCAAGCCTCCCTGCCAGTACGGTGGCTCCCCATCCAGCACTGGTCTAGTCCTATGCCTATGCCTGCCTACTGCCTATTTTCGCTGTCTTTTCCTCACCTGCTTTTCCCCTGTCTTTGCTCTCTCGTGACCGGTCTTTCTGATCAGAACGATACAGTACAGTCCCACGTAAATATACAACAATATCTATGTGTCTCCTATTCTGCTATCGTCCTCAGACATGCCTTCGTCGCTGCCTTGCTTATTCTTTGTCCAGGCTATTGTCCCGTTAAAAAGTTGTTTGCTTCTGTCGGGATGTTGAATAGTACTCTTTAATCTGGTGTATATCCCAGAATCTGGCCAGGAATAAAATGCTGAATTGCACCCCACTCTGTAAAGCACTGATTTCGCCCGATTGAATTCAGCCTTTTTGTTTGCCAGGTCTGCCCCAATGTCCTGATAGATCCGGATCTACGTCCTTCCCATGTGCTCGCCTTTGTTTGTCTAGCCCACCGCAGGATCCTTCACGGTCCTGGTATCGCTGCAGCTCCGCAATGATTGATCTCAGCTGCTCCTCCACTTGGGCTTCGGTCGGAGCGACCCGCGTGCCCCATCGAGCTCCGGAGGGTTGGGGAAGCTGCCCCTCCCGAAGGTTGTCCAGCATTTGGGTGATTATAGTCAGTCAGGTCTCTGCCCTCGATGCCTTCAGGCAGGCTCACGATCCGTGCGTTCTGCCATCAGGACCCGTTTTCCTGGTCCTTGACCTTCCCCCTCAAGCTCCCCTGGGCTGCCACCTCTGCTTCCAGAGCAACGATCCTGTCACTCTGATCAGGCTCTCTCGGATTGTCCTCTCCTGCGCCTCCACTTTCTTTCCCAGTCCGTCAGATCATTCGTTATCGGGAGACCATCGCCTCAGTCACCACCACCTGGATCTCGATTCTAATCGCCTCCTTCACGGCGGTGAGCTCCTTCTTTACGAAGGTCCTCCATCCATCTCCTGGTATGGAGAAGAGAGGCTGGTGCTCGGGTCGACGGTCTCCCTCTCCTCTTGGATGGCCGGGGCCTCCTCACCTCGTGTGTCCACCGGTTTTGTCTGCCCATTGCCCTTTCATTCGCTGGCATATTCCCTCCGTTGGGGTTGTTTTTTGGGGCCAAATTTGTCTACAAATGTATTTTTTGGTTCTGGTTGGGAGGAGAGGCACCTGATGTGCATCCGCTCAGCACATCGCCGACAATGGAAATCCTCCAACTCCGCTCAGCACTTCGCCGACAATAGAAGTCCTCCAACTCAGTTTTGAAAGATACCACTGAATGTACGTCCAGTGAATTCCAGGTCATCACTTAGTGTATCTCCCCTCTGCTCCAAAGAATCCCAGCTTCTTCAAAGTCTCTCATCCCTGGATTGTCACCAAAGAGCGTATAATTTTTTAAAAATGGAGGAAATGAGAGACATGTGATCGTTATCTCGCCAAAATGCAAGTAATTTTATAAGCAGCTACATAAAAGGACACATGGGAGTTAAAGGACTCACGAATCAGTTTACTTTAATGAGATTGAAATGTCAGAATCACAGAAAAATTAAATGCAGAACATGGCCTTTTGGGTTTGGTTCTCTATCAGAGCAATTCACCCTGCCCTCTCCCCCCCCCCCCCCCCCAATTGCCCTGCAAATAAGACCATAAGACATAGGAGCGGAAGGCCATTCGGCCCATCGAGTCCACTCCACCATTCAATCATGGCTGATTTCAACTCCATTTACCCGCTCTCTCTCCATAGCCCTTAATTCCTCGAGAAATCAAGAATTTATCAACTTCTGTCTTAAAGACACTCAACGTCCCCACCTCCACCGCCCTCTGTGGCAATGAATTCCATAGACCCACCACTCTCTGGCTGAAGAAATTTCTCCTCATCTCTGTTCTAAAGTGACTCCCTTTTATTCTAAGGCTGTGCCCCCGGGTCCTAGTCTCCCCTGCTAATGGAAACAACTTCCCTACATCCACCCTTCATGACTGCTTTTCAAACAATAGTCGAATTCCCCTTTGAAAACCTCAGTTGACACCACCTCCACCACTCAAGCATTCTAGATTTCAACCACTCGCAGCGTGAATAAGATTTTCCTCATGCTGCCATTGCTTTCTTTGTCAATCACTTTAATTCTATGACTTCTGGTTCTCGATTCTTCCAGCAATTGGAACCGGTTCTCTCCATTTACTCTTCCCAAACCAGAGTGCCTCAATCAAATCTCTCCTCAACCCCCAAGGAGAACAGCCCCAGCTTCCCCAACATTTCTATGTAACTGGTTCCAGGGGTTTGGTACATGGGAACTTAATGCTTGTGAACTTTTTCTGGATACAAATCCCCCCCAAAAGTCTGATGCGCAGAACTGGATGCAGTACTCCAGTTGAGGTCAAACCAGTATATTTATGGGTTTAACATAACTTCCTTGCTTTTGTACACCTATGCTCCCTTTTACAAAGCGCAGGATCCCATAAGCTTCATTATCCTCTCCTAACTAGTCCTGCTGCTAATGGCTCCTGCACACACTTCAGAATGGCATCCGTCCTCATTTTATAGCCTCTCTCAGCCACTTCACACCTCTCTGCATCAAATTTCACCTGCCATTTATCCGTCCATTCCACCAGGCTTTCTTTCTTTCTGTCCTTTTGAAGTTCTACTCTAGTCTCCTTACAGTTCACAATTCCAAATTTTGGATCATCCACAAATTTTGAAATTGTGCCCCGCCCACCAAAGTCTAGGTCATTTAAATAAATCAGGAAGACCAGGAGTCCCAACACCGATCCCTGTAGAACTCCACTATAGACCTTCCTCCATTTCGAAAAACCACCATTTTAACACTACTGTTTCCCATCAGAGTCGATTTTTTTATTCATGTTGGTACTGATCATTTTATTCTAAGCCTCAACTTTGCTGAGTGTGTTGTGCAGCACTGTATCGAATGTCTTTTGGAAGTTAATGAGGACAACATCAACAGCTTTACTCTATTAACCCTCTCTGTGACTTCAAAAAACAACATCAAGTTAGCCAAACGCAAGTTGCCCTCAACAAAATCCGTGCTGCCTTAATTTAACCCACATTTGCCCAGCCCTAAATGTTTCCCCACCGCAGGATGCAAAACTGACTGGCCTGTAGCTGCTGGGTCTATCTTTACGTCCCTCTGTTGATCAACTTGAAGAGGCAGAAAAAAAACCCTCAATTGAACAGCTCATCCAGGAGGAAGCCACGCCCCTCCTCCATGACCCAAATCACACACTGGTTTGTCAGCCTATGTTGGGATTAAATCCAGGTAAGAGGGTTTGAACGCACAATCCCTGATCCAGGATCCGAGCTAACCTTGACTTTTGGGTTTGGGTGGGAGGTATATTTTAATAAACAGAAACAGCAAACAAAATATGCTGTTGGTACATCTCAACACAGCCATTAACCAATGCTGGATGCCCACACAAGCAAACTTGAAGCACAAGCTTTGCCTACCTCCTGTGGAGCTGCTACCACTGCTGTTGCTGCTGCTGGACGTTTCGGCTGACTGGAGCCAGACGTCTGTGAAGCCGGCGGCAGCTGCGATTCCGGCTGCTGAGCTGTTGATGCATCGGTACTGAAAACAACAGAAGGACAAACTTGAAATATATCGCCGTTCCTTCACTGGCGTGGAGGTTGCTGCCTGGAACTCCCACCCTAACAGCACAGTGGGTGTACCTACACTTCAGCTGTTCAAGGAGGCAACTCACCACCACCTTCTGAAAGGCAATGAATGCTGACCTGACCAGCGACATCCACATCCTGTAAATGAATGAAAAAAGATAGCGACGGTAGCAATCCCCAGATCAGAGCGGGGCCCGACTAGACTGGCGAACCAAGAAAGAGTAGTATCAATGCGAAGCATCAAGCAAGAGGGAGAGTTTCAGATTCTCAAGACATTGGGATCAGTTCTGGGGCATTCAAACACTCAAAGAGATGGGCGGCACCTCAGCAGGACTGGGGCCAATGTTCTTTCAGGGTAGTTCACTAGTGTGGCTGGGAGGGCATAACCTAAATTAGTGAGGTGGTGGGTACCAGCATACAGAAGTCGAAGGGGGGCATAAGTGTTGAGATTTGGATAATGTTAATGAAAGTTGCAGCATCGTAAAATTGATAGGACCAGACTAAGAAGAACTAAGAATACAAAGAGTGTGGTCGAATTAATTTGGTGAGCCCCAGCACAAATAATAATAATCTTTATTGTCGCAAGTAGGCAATGAAGTTACCATGAAAAGCCCCTAGTTCGGGTACACAGAGGGAGAATTCAGAATGTCCAAATTACCTAACAGCACGTCTTTCGGGACTTGGGAAAGGGGGGGGGGGGGGGGGGGAGAAGAGAGAGAGAGACCGGAGCACCCGGAGGAAACCCACAGACACAGGGAGAACATGCAGATTCCACAGTGACCCAAGCTGGGAATTGAACCTGGGACTTTGTGAGCTCCAAGCACATTCAATCATGTGAGAATACGATGCAGTAGCAGGAACAAAAACGTGGTTCAAAAAAGCCAAGAATTAGGTGGTGGGGATTAAAGATGACACTTGGAAAGAGTGCGGCTTGAGGGGTAATTGAGAGGAGACGCTTGGCAATGAGTGATCAATGTATCATAAGTTTTAGATTGGATTAGCAAAGTAGAACACCTAAAATGGAAGAGGGATAACTTCAATTCAATGAAAATGGATCGAAGCAGGGTGAAATGGACCCAAAAAGACTGACAAGAAAAAACAGTGACAGACTTCAAAAGATCATTTTTTCA
This sequence comes from Scyliorhinus torazame, assembly GCF_047496885.1. Lineage (NCBI taxonomy): Eukaryota > Metazoa > Chordata > Chondrichthyes > Carcharhiniformes > Scyliorhinidae > Scyliorhinus > Scyliorhinus torazame. The sequence continues at coordinate 205,950,442 of NC_092720.1, forward strand.
GCTCGAGGCAGCGTACATACCAAGGAGGCCAAAAAGGTAGGGGAACCAATCTAGGGTTCCTTCGATGACAAAGGAGATAGAGAATATTGTGATGCAAGACAAACTCTTCAAGCAGGAACCATGCCAAATTCAATAATGTGAGGAAGTGAAGGGGAAAATAAAACAGGCAGGGAGAGAATATTGGCTGTAAATGCAGCTCTGTCTCACTTGGGTAATCTTCACCTCAAAAGTCAAATCTGTTCAATGTTTGGTAGGGTTTCAGTGGGTTTGTAGTCAACTGCTGAGGCCATTCTGCACCCAGAAGGTTCAACTGCAAAGAGGACAGTATACTGTAGATGATATGATCTGGATGAGTTGCTGGCTTGGGCTTTCATCTGTTGTGTTTGCTCAGAGATATGGGCTAGATTTGAGACTGCACAATTTTTTATTTGGTTGCATCAGGTTTGGTGATCCCAAGCAACTTTCTCCCAAGGCTCAAAGTCAATATCAAAGCTTCTCTGGTGAAGCCTTTAGACTATCCTGGTCGTTTTTCATTTGACTATCATGACAATACATTCCAGAGTTAAACTCTCCATAGAAGATTCACTTTGTTGAGTGTGTGTCAGGCATTTTTGACCAACCCAGCAGTGACTGTCTCAACTGGGTGTGGATGCTTGGAATGCCAGCTCAGATGAACACCTGGCATTTTGTCCTGCCACCCAATCTTCAGAAGCTTCCAAAGGCAGCCCGACTGAAAGTGGTTGAGCTTATTTGGTCTGATTACCAGTATCTAACAAGTCTCATGTGTAGAACAGAGTAGACAGGACTATTGCTCTGCAGGTTTATTCCTCTGTTTCCAGACTGACATTTGAAGTCTGTCGAAGGCTGCACATGCTTTGGAAATTCCCGTATGTCAATATATATATATATATATATATATATGGAAAGTATGATGTGGAGATAAAATTAACATAACAGTGCCAGCAGATTCTGGTTAAGGACTGAAACCTTAGTGTTGAGATGATACTTTTCTGGAGCAAGACTGTACATTACTTCAGTTTTCTTTGTGTTGATCATAAGATTAAAAAGTCGTAGCACACATTGGAGAACAAATGCAGGCTACATTGAATGTCCAGCTCTGAATCAGCAGCTGGGACACAGTCATCAGCAAACATGAAACTGTGAAGGATGTTCTTGAGAATTCCTGTTCTTCAAGTCATCTCGTGTTTAAAAGTTTCCAGTCCATACGATGCCTGATGCAAGGGTCACCACATGGAAGGCATTGGAGCTAATGCTACTCCGGCTAGGGGAAACAGATTTTAGTTTGAGTACTAGAAACCTTTTTATTTTTTAAACAAATACAGCAAGTGCCAAGGTCCTGAAAGCAGAGAAATTAGTGATATTGGACAGGCACTGGAGGGAAATAAACTTGCAGGGTTACAGGATAAAGTAAGGGAAATGGGACGGATTGGATTGTTCACTTGGGATCAGTCATAGACTCAATGAGCTGGACACCTTCTAGATCATTATTTTATTATGCAGCTGGTCCATTCGGAACAAGGCAATGCCCAAGGTTGGGGCTCAAGAGTCTTGCTTCAGGCAAGGATGACTCTGGGGAGGTTGGGAGGCCTTGAAAAAAAATAATTTAGTTTGAAGAGACTTCATTTTAAAAGGAGGGAGGAGTAAGAGTGAATAAAACCAGTGACCTCCATTTTACGGTTAAAACCAAGGGGGGGGGGGGGGGGTGAGAAAATATTTTACATGTAAAACCATCTTCTGATTCAATCAATCCCAGTTAAATGACTAATTCAGTCATGCATCACACTGGAAAATCTTGATGGTAATGTATGGAGCAGAACCCAGAAAACCTCAGCCACTGCAGTAGCTGGGAAAATTAAACTATTGCATGCACAGCTGCAGTTTTACATCCACGTTTGCTCGTGCCAGTACTTCCCACCCCCGAGCAGAGTCAGTGCTACAGATTTTGCAGTAAAAATAAACTTCTGCACAAATCAGCCTTGAAGCAACAAACCAACCTGTGAATTATGGGGCTTAAGAAAAAAAGACACATGCACACACAGTCCCGAATGAAAAGCTAATGAATATTCAGTACAGGATACAAGCAAGGTGATATCTGCCCACCTTTTTCACCAAATGGATGCCCCGAAACAAACGGAATGCTCAAAATGGCTCAGTAAACTTTAGGCCACTTAGCCCAATTGGAATTACGCATAAAAACATAGAAAATAGGTGAAGTAGGCCATCGGCCTTTCAAGCCTGCACCACTATTCAATATGGTGGCTGATCAAGGAAATTCAGTATTCCACTCCCGCTTTCTCTCCATACCCCTTGATCCCTTTCGCTGCAAAGGCTATAATGGAACAGAAGTGGGATAACAACATGATACACCCAAGTGTCGTCTAACCATGGTTCAATTCTATTCCTCTAGAAATGAAGCCTAGCGTTTAAGTCGCTTCTCACCGGCCCACCCCAAAAACGTCCTTGCTAACTGATGGTGCATCATTTAGTAGTTAGTATATAGTATTTTGAGATTTCTTTGTTCCTCTACCCAATCTAGACTTGCACCATCCAAGCAACAAGTGCCCTCCATGCTTCCGATCAAAACACCCGACCTGGCTTCCGGGTGCGGCGATGACCAGCTGAGTCGCACGTTTCGGCAGCTCCCTGTGAAACGGACTTTTGGGCTCTTGATAGGAGCCCCAACGGCAATTTTAACGGCTGAAAACACCGTGCGGTAAACCAGAAGGGTGTTGCCCCTGGACACGGATGGAAAAAGGAGAGGAAAGTGGCCGGATTGTAGCAGATCCTTTGGAACAACGGCAAGGAAGGCAAGCAGAAACCAAGATGCCGTCGGAAGGTGGCAGTTTCATATGGGGCCCTGAACAACAAGAGTTTTTGAAACGCTGCGTGGAGGAGATAAAAAAGGAAATGAAGAAAGAGTTGTTGGCCCCGATATTACAGGCGATTGAAGGGCTGAAAGAGGAACAAAAGACCCAGGAGCAGGAGCTTCGGGTCGTGAAGGCGAAAGCAGCAGAGAATGAAAACGACATACAGGGCCTGGTGGTGAAGTCGGAGATACAGGAGGCACACCAGAAACGATCTGTGGAGAGGTTGGAGGCACTGGAAAATAACGCAAGGAGGAACAACTTGAGGATTCTTGGCCTTCCTGAAGGTGTGGAGGGGGCGGACGTCGGGGCATATGTGAACATGATGCTGCACTCGTTAATGGGAGTGGAGGCCCTGACGGGTCCGTTGGAGGTGGAGGGAGCATACAGAGTTATGGTGCGAGGACCGAGAGCAGGAGAAGCTCCCAGAGCCATAGTGGTGAGATTTATCCGTTTTAAGGATAGAGAAATGGTCCTTAGATGGGCGAAGAAAACGCAGTGTAGTAAATGGGAGAACGCGGTGATCCGCGTCTATCAAGATTGGAGTGCGGAGGTGGCGAGAAGGAGGGCGAGCTTTAATCGGGCCAAAGCGGTACTTCACAAAAAAAAGATAAAGTTTGGAATGCTGCAACCGGCAAGACTGTGGGTCACATATCAAGGGAGGCACCACTACTTTGAGACGGCGGATGAAGCGTGGACTTTTATTGTAGAAGAAAAATTGGAATGATTGGACTACGAAAATGAACGTTTGGACAAAGTGGTGGGACGAGTGGGGGGGGGCGAAGAGGGATTGTATGATTAATCCTGCGGTATGGTAACTTTTCTTTCTCCCACAGGTGGTGATGGGGGGAGGTGGGGAGGGAGAGGAGATGGGGCGTTAGCCATGGGAGGCGGGGCCGAGGGAGAGGCGCGGGCTTGGTTCCCGCGCTATGATAATTATGGCGGGAATAGAGAAGCAGGAAGGAGGGGGCGCCGCACGGGGCGAGCCGTGATCACGGGGGGAAGCCGAGGTCAGCCAGAGTTTGCTGACTTCTGGGAGCAACATGGGGGGAGTAATTACACTAGCGGGGGGGGGGGGGGGGGGGAAGAATTACTGGGTTGCTGCTGCTGGGGAAAGGGGGGAGTGGGTGCGGGAAAGGATGGGCGGGGGGGGCACCGTCTGGGAGAAATACAGCCGCGTGGGAACTGGGCGAGAAGCTGGAAAAAGATGATGGCTAACCGGCAAGGGGGGGGGGGGGGGGGGGGGGTGGGAAGCCCCCCAACTCGGCTGATCACGTGGAACGTGAGGGGGCTTAACGGGCCGATAAAGAGGGCATGAGTACTCGCACACCTTAAGAAACTTAAAGCAGATGTGGTCATGTTACAGGAAACGCACCTGAAACTGATAGATCAGGTTAGGTTGCGCAAAGGATGGGTAGGGCAGGTGTTCCATTCGGGGCTGGATGCGAAAAACAGGGGGGTGGCTATATTAGTGGGGAAGCGGGTAATGTTCGAGGCAAAGACTATAGTGGCGGATAACGGGGGCAGATACGTGATAGTGAGTGGCAAATTACAGGGAGAGATGGTGGTGTTGGTAAACGTGTATGCCCCGAAATGCATCCCAGACCTAGAGACCGGAAAGCTGATAATGGGGGGAGACTTTAACACGGTGTTGGAACCAAGGCTGGATAGGTCGAAGTCCAGGACTGGTAGGAGGCCGGCAGCAGCCAAGGTGCTTAAGGATTTTATGGAGCAGATGGGAGGGGTGGACCAGTGGAGATTCAGTAGACCTAGGAGTAAGGAGTTCTCGTTTTTCTCCTATGTCCATAAAGTCTATTCACGCATAGACTTTTTTGTGTTGGGTAGGGCATTGATCCCGAGGGTGAGGGGAACGGAATATACGGCTATAGCCATTTCGGATCATGCCCCACACTGGGTAGACTTGGAGATAGGGGAGGAAACAAGAGGGCGTCCACCCTGGAGAATGGATATGGGACTAATGGCGGATGAGGGGGTGTGCTTAAGGGTGAGGGGATGCATTGAAAAGTACTTGGAACTCAATGACAATGGGGAGGTTCAGGTGGGAGTGGTCTGGGAGGCGTTGAAGGCGGTGGTTAGGGGGGAGCTGATATCAATAAGGACACATAAAGGGAAGCAGGAGAGTAAGGAACGGGAGCGGTTGTTGCAAGAACTTTTGAGGGTGGACAGACAGTATGCGGAAGCACCGGAGGAGGGACTGTATAGGGAAAGGCAAAGGCTGCATGTGGAATTTGACTTGCTGACCACAGGCACTGCAGAGGCACAATGGAGGAAGGCGCAGGGTGTACAGTATGAATATGGAGAGAAGGCGAGCAGATTGCTGGCACACCAATTGAGGAAAAGGGGAGCAGCGAGGGAAATAGGGGGGGTGAGAGACGAAGATGGAGAGACGGAGCGGGGAGCGGAGAGAGTGAATGAAGTGTTTAAGACATTTTATAAAAAATTGTATGAAGCTCAACCCCCGGATGGGAGGGAGAGAATGATGGAGTTTTTGGATCGGCTGGAAATTCCCAAGGTGGAAGAGCAGGAAAGGATGGGATTGGGAGCACAGATCACGGTAGAAGAAGTGATGAAAGGAATTAGGAACATGCAGACGGGAAAGGCCCCGGGACCGGACGGATTCCCAGTTGAATTTTACAGAAAATATTTGGACTTGCTCGCCCCGCTACTGACGAGGACCTTCAACGAGGCAAAGGAAAGGGGACAACTGTCCCCGACTATGTCAGAAGCAACGATATCGCTTCTTTTAAAGAAGGAAAAGGATCCGCTACAATGCGGGTCCTACAGACCAATCTCCCTCCTCAATGTAGATGCCAAGGTCTTGGCCAAGGTAATGGCAATGAGAATAGAGGAATGTGTCCCGGGGGTGGTTCATGAGGACCAAACTGGGTTTGTGAAGGGGAGACAGCTGAACACGAACATACGGAGGTTGTTAGGGGTAATGATGATGGCCCCACCAGAGGGTGAAACGGAGATAGTAGTGGCGATGGATGCCGAGAAAGCATTTGATAGAGTGGAGTGGGATTATCTGTGGGAGGTGTTGAGGAGATTTGGGTTCGGAGAGGGGTATGTTAGATGGGTGCAGCTGTTGTATAGGGCCCCAGTGGCGAGTGTGGTCACGAATGGACGGGGATCGGCATATTTTCGGCTCCATAGAGGGACAAGGCAGGGATGTCCTCTGTCCCCGTTACTGTTTGCACTGGCGATTGAGCCCCTGGCGATAGCGCTGAGAGGTTCCAAGGGATGGAGGGGAATACTTAGGGGAGGAGAAGAACACCGGGTATCTTTATATGCGGATGATCTGCTACTATATGTGGCGGATCCAGCGGAGGGGATGCCAGAAATAATGCGGATACTTGGGGAGTTTGGGGATTTTTCAGGGTATAAATTGAACATGGGAAAGAGTGAGCTGTCTGTGGTGCATCCAGGGGAGCAGAGTAGAGAAATAGAAGACCTACCGTTGAGGAAGGTAACAAGAGACTTTCGTTATCTGGGGATCCAGATAGCTAAGAATTGGGGCACATTGCACAGGCTAAATTTGACGCGGTTGGTGGAACAGATGGAGGAAGATTTCAAGAGATGGGATATGGTAGCATTGTCAATGGCAGGGAGGGTGCAGGCAGTTAAGATGGTGGTCCTCCCGAGATTCCTTTTTGTGTTTCAGTGTCTCCCGGTGGTGATCACGAAGGCTTTTTTCAAAAGGATAGAAAAGAGTATCATGGGTTTTGTTTGGGCCGGGAAGACTCCGAGAGTGAGGAAGGGATTCTTACAGCGTAGTAGGGATAGGGGGGGGCTGGCACTACCGAGCCTAAGTGAGTATTATTGGGCCGCTAATATTTCAATGGTGAGTAAGTGGATGGGAGAGGAGGAAGGAGCGGCATGGAAGAGATTAGAGAGGGCGTCCTGTAGGGGGACCAGCCTGCAGGCTATGGTGACAGCCCCATTGCCGTTCTCACCAAGGAACTATACCACGAGTCCGGTGGTGGTAGCTACACTGAAGATTTGGGGACAGTGGAGACGACATAGGGGAAAGACCAGAGCACTGGGGGGGTCCCCGATAAGAAACAACCATAGGTTTGCCCCGGGGGGAATGGATGGGGGATATGGAATGTGGCAAAGAGCAGGTATAACGCAATTGAAAGATCTGTTTGTGGATGGGAAGTTTGCGAGTCTGGGAGCGCTGACCGAGAAATATGGGTTGCCCCAAGGGAATGCATTCAGGTACATGCAATTGAGGGCTTTTGCGAGGCAGCAGGTGAGGGAATTCCCGCAGCTCCCGACACAAGAGGTGCAGGACAGAGTCATCTCAAAGAAATGGGTGGGGGACGGTAAGGTGTCGGATATATATAGGGAAATGAGAGACGAAGGGGAGACTATGATGGACGAACTAAAAGGGAAATGGGAAGAAGAGCTAGGGGAGGAGATTGAGGAGGGGATGTGGGCAGATGCCCTAAACAGGGTAAACTCGTCGTCCTCGTGCGCCAGGCTAAGCCTGATTCAGTTTAAGGTATTACACAGGGCACATATGACTGGAACATGGCTCAGTAAATTTTTTGGGGTGGAGGATAGGTGTGCGAGGTGCTCGAGAAGCCCAGTGAATCATACCCATATGTTTTGGTCATGCCCGGCACTACAGGGGTTTTGGATGGGGGTGACAAAGGTGCTTTCGAAAGTAGTAGGAGTCCGGGTCGAACCAAGCTGGGGGTTGGCTATATTTGGGGTTGCACAAGAGCCGGGAGTGCAGGAGGCGAAAGAGGCCGATGTTTTGGCCTTTGCGTCCCTAGTAGCCCGGCGCAGAATATTGCTAATGTGGAAAGAAGCCAAGCCCCCGGGGGTGGAGACCTGGATAAATGATATGGCGGGGTTCATAAAGTTAGAGCGGATTAAGTTCGTCCTAAGGGGGTCGGCTCAAGGGTTTACTAGGCGGTGGCAACCGTTCGTCGAATATCTTGCGGAAAGATAGATAGGGGAGAACAAAGAAGGCAGCAGCAGCGGCCCAGGACTTGGGGGGGAGGGGAGAAGAGGGATGGGGGGGGGGGTGTGGCCTGAGACAAGGCAGTTGCCAATTAGGGCTAGTTTTTATTTTTTGTTATTTAATATTTATTTATTTGTTGTTGTTTTTGTTTAAATTTTAAAAAGGTCATTATTATCTGTATTGTCACAATGTTGTGTAAAGGATGCACAATGTACTGTGTTGGTTGACCAAAAATTTTCAATAAAATATTATTTAAAAAAAAAAAAACACCCGACCTCATTCATTTGCTAATTATTTTCCCATTTTGCAAGTGTATTCATACCCTCCAGGAATTTGTTGCAGTCCCCATGACTGGCTACCCCTCCCAACTTGGCATCATTTGCAAATTTGGAATCAAACATTTCCTAAAATCCAAACCGTTAATGGAAATTGTTAGCAGCACAGATCCTTGAGCAACACCACTTCCCAGCCACTCCAAAATTTACTCCCATCAACTATCAATCCATTCTGCCACTTGTCTTCTGACTCCATATTGTTGTTGTCGTTTCACTTCCCACACCTAGTAGTGCACAAGGCAGAATTTAATCTGTTCCAGGAAAAAAAACTTGCTAAGGGAGCAGGCTACCAGCCTGTCACCAGAGGCTTACAGCTCGAGGGGCACAACTCCACATCCAGCATGGCTGAGCAGGAGTCTCTCCCGCTCTTACCACCTGCCATTGTCGTGTGTTGGAAAGATTTTGCAGGTTGATACTCAAACCTTTTGAGTGCATTATGAATTCACTTTCCTTAGTCTTGGGTTGGGACTTGAACCAGGAGCTTCTGGCTCAGAGGCAGGGGTGCCACCCACCTCCCTGACTCCACATGCTCTTACCCAATTCATTGGTCTATTGTGGGGCACCTTATTGAAGGCCTTGTGAAAATCTAAAATATGCATCATTCAGGTACAACTGGGTGGTTGGAATTCAATTCCCTCTGAAACAGAAATACGATACCTCATTTTAAAGAGTTACAATTTTTATTTTAATATATATTTTTTTTAAATCTTCCTACTGCACTATTTGTTACTGTACCAGACCGAAGAGAATAGAATTGGCAATAGTACATAGGAGGGTCCCACGTTTCAGCATACTGCAGCATTCAACACCAGCCGTGAATTTTATTTGAAAAATGAGCTCCCCCCCCCCTTCCAAGACAACAGACACTCACCACAAACGAATTAGAGAACAAAACCAATCATGGCTCAAATAAAATTAAGAGCTGAAGGATCAAACGGCCACATCAAATCCCTACTAGAATTCTGGAGCAGTGAAAACAATTTCATCCTCAAATCCCGATTAGAATTCTAGAGCAGTGAAACTGAACTCATACTTGCCAATCCATGTTGACATACAGAAATTTGCTCGGAGATAGCGGCTGAAGTTGACCATGAAGACTTATGGAACGCACTCTTCATAGCTGGAGCACTTCAGCTACAGAGAGGTTGGCTCGGCTGGGATTGTTTTCTTTCGCGCAGAGAAGGTGGAGGGGGGAAATCAGATTGAGTTGCACAAAATGAGGAGCATAGATAGAAAGAAACTTTTCCCCTTAGTAGAGCGGTAAATAACCAAGAGGCATAGATTTAAGGCAAGCGGTTTGAAGGATTTGACAAAACACATTTACACCTAAAGGGTGGTGGGAATCTGGAACTTGCTGCTTGAATGGGTAGTAGAGACAGGAACCCTGAAAACATTTAGGAAGTATTTAGATGAGCACTTGAAACACCACAGCATACATGGTTCTGGACCAAGCGCTGGAAAATGGGATGAGAACAGACGTGTTTGTCGGCTGGCACAGACACAATGAGCTGTGGGGCCTCTTTCTTTGCAGTAAAATTCTATGACCCTCCATATTCCGAGCTCTCAATTAATTTGAGATAGAATTTTAGTTCAATTGAAAAGTAGCAAAGCAGATTCTTGAAATGAACAGCGGTGAACAGTGTTATTACTTTTATGTATCATCCAAGATTAGCTAGCAACTTATAAGATCAGCAGAATTTGGTCTTGTATGATTTGACACTCAAAAACTGCACCGTTATATTGTTCAGTGCAAAGTGTATTAGCAACATGTCGCGTGCCCCACTGTCGGCATATTGCCAACATAAAACAACAAGAGTTCAACTTGGGAATTAACAGGGCAGCACGGTGGCACAGTGGTCAGCATTGTTGCCTATGGTGCTGAGGACCCGGGTTCGAATCCCGACCCAGGGTCACTATCCGTGTGGAGTTTGCACATTCTCCCCGTGTCTGTGTGGATTTCACCCCCACAACCCAAAGAAATGCAGGATAGGTGGATTGGCCACACTAAATTGCCCCTTAGGGCAGCACGGTGGCGCAGTGGACTAGCCCTGCTGCCTCACGGCGCCAAGGTCCCAGGTTCGATCCTGGCTCTGGGTCACTGTCCATGTGGAGTTTGCACATTCTCCCCATGTCTGTGTGGGTTTCGCCCCCACAACCCAAAGATGTGCAGGCTAAGTAGATTGGCCACGCTAAATTGCCCCTTAATTGGAAAAATGAATTGGGTACTCTAAATTTATATTTTTAAAAAACTTGGGAATTAACTACAAGTGACTAGAAAGGTACTGAGAGGTATTAAGGGGCAGTAATTTCTTGAAGTGTTAATTTGAAATGAAATAGGTTTTGCCATTGTAATGATCTTTTGAAAATAGATGGATTACTGGCTGCTAAAACAGTGCATAGGAAAATATCACTGGAACATTTAAAGAAAATGGTCACAATAGCACAGAGAAATTTCTAAGGAGCAAGCAAATTCTTATTTATGGACAAGGGAAGACAATGAAGCCCTGCTGAGCTCATCCAATGAACAATAATTCAGGCCTAATTAGAAACAGGAGCAAAAAAAAAAAAGACAAGGGACCAAGACCCATGAAAATAAATGGGTTGAGGGAAAGATGAAGATGAAACAGGTATAAGATTCGAAATATCTGGACTTGAGAGTACATGCAACTGAAGTTTAAGATTATGAAGAGAATCAATGCAAGTAAATTGTTTGCGATATTGAAGAGGTCACGTATTACCCAACCCAAATAAAAAGTTACGCCAGGAGCAGATGTGACAACAAACAGATTCCCCAAAACTAACCACTGAGAGAGGAGAAATTAAACCGAGGGGCCACAGAAACAAACAGTACATTACAGACAATTAGATAACGTTATGCAGAGAGGAGGAAATGAGAGACATGATGAAACTGAGAGTAGGCTTGATCAATTGGATAGCTTCTTTCCCTGTTCCTGGAATATCTCATGTTTGATCACTTTGCACAAAAAGGTGATAGTTGATGGTATATAATTTGAAGATTTAGAGAAAGTACCAGTATTGTGGCGATACAGAATGGTGTCAGAAGTGCATTATTAACGTCACAGAAACAAAAATTCAACACAATCTCCAGCCCTCCTGAGGTTCAAGGGCAACGCATGTAGTCAATGCACTTTGGTCTGAAGGTGGATAAATCACCTGGACTGGATGGGCGACACGCCAAGGTTCTAAAGGAGATAGCCGAGGAGATTGCGGAGACATTGGTGGTGATCTTTCAGGAATCACTGGAGGCAGGGAAGGTCCCAGAGGACTGGGAAGTGGCTAATGTAACACCGCCAGAAGGGAGGGAGGCAGAAGACTAGAAATTATAGGCCATTAGCCTGACCGGTCATTGGTAAGATTTTAGAGTCCACTATTAAAGAGGAGATATTTTTTGGTTTCTCTATGTGCACATCTGTAAATAAAAACATTTCTTTAAAAAAAGATGAAATCGCGGAGAACTTGGAAGTGTATGATAAATAGGACTGAATCAGCACGGCTTCCTTAACAAGGAGAGGTCATGTCTGACAAATCTGTTAGAATTCTTCTGAGGTGGTAACAAAGAAGTTAGACAATGGAGAACCAGTGGACGCGATTTATTTAGATTTCCAGAAGGCCTTTGGCTGCATAGGAGACTGTTAATAAGTAAGAGCCCATGGTGTTAAGGGCAAGATCCTGGCATGGATAGAGGATTGCTAACTGGCAGAAGACAGAGTGGGGATAAACTAGTATTTTTCCGGATGGCAGCTTGTGACTAGTGGTGTGCCTCAGGGGTTGGCGCTGGGACGACAACTATTCACAATACACACGATCTGGAAGAAGGAACTGAAGACACTGTTGCCAAGTTTGCGGATGATACAAAGATATGTAGACAGGTAGTATGGAGGATGGAGGGGGCTGCAGAAGGACTTGGGCAGGGTAGGAGTGGGCAAAGAAGTGGCAGATGGAATACAATTTGGAAAAGTGTGAGGCTATGCACTTTGGAAGGAGGAATGGAGGCATAGACTATTTTCTAAATGGAGAAATGCTTAGGAAACCAGAAGCCCAAAGGGACTTGGGAGTCCTTATTCAGGATTCTGTTAAGGTTAACGTGCAGGTTCAATCAGCAGTTAGAAAGACAAATGCAATGTTAGCATTCATGTCGAGAGGGCTAGAATACAAGAGCAGGGATGTACTTCGGAGGCTGTATAAGGCTCTGGTCAGACCCCATTTGGAGTACTGAGCAGTTTTGGGCCCCCATATCCAAGGAAGGATGTGTTGGCCTTAGAAAGGGTCCAGAGGAGATTCACAAGGAATGAAAAGCTTGTTGTATGAGAAACGGTTGAGGACTCTGGGTCTGTACTCGTTGGAGTTTAGAAGGATTGGGAGGGGGAATCTTATTGAAACTTATAGGATAATGCGAGGTCTGGATAGAGTGGACGTGGAGAGGATGTTTCCACGTGTTGGAAAAACTAGAACCAGAGGGCACAATCTCAGACTAATGGGATGATCCTTTCAAACAGAGATGAGGAGGAATTTTTTCAGCCAGATGGTGGCGAATCTGTGGAACTCTCTGCTGCAGAAGGCTGTGGAGGCCAATTCACTGAATATGTTTGAGACAGAGATAGATAGGTTCTTGATTAATAAGGGGATCAGGGGTTATGGGGAGAAGGCAGGAGAATGGGGATGAGAAAAATATCAGCTATGATTGAATGGAGGAGCAGATCCGATGGGCCGAGTGGCCTAATTCTGCTCCTTTGTCTTATGGTCTTACCTCTTTTGGTCTTGTGATTCTTGCTTGCTTGCCCATCCTGTTCCGTCTTTTGGTACTAAAGAAATATTGGGGTCATTGCCTTTATTTTCCGCTTTTAAACTTGGCAGGTTTGCAGGGGGTGGCATGCGCCGAGCTGCGGCAACTTTACCGAGACTCTGCAATCCATGACGTGCGGTGACTGGCAAATAGGGAAGAAAAAAAAGACACAAAATATAAGCAACCTCATAACAGCTGTCTTGGAGAGGAATTATTATAGTGGAAATAGAGTGTGAAGATATACAATCACTCTGGGAAAATGAAACAAACGACCAAAGGTTCAGGCCCACACAGAATACTAATCTACATGAACATGTTCCAGCTTCAACCACTAAAACACAAGCTGCAGCCTAGCCAAATGGGCTCTAACTTTACTTAATTGGTTATGGCAAGTACGTTCAAAGATTAAAAATTCTACGCTGATCGATGGCATTCCTTTTAAAATGGGAATTGCAAACAACCCAAAATCTTTTATCTTCCTTGTTGATTTAAAAAATACTCCAGTCTCAGTGGCATCCGCACTGCCTAGTTTGGTACGGAGACCCAGGGAATGGGAATGGCTCAGTTTTAATCCAGGGGTTGAGTTAGGTACTCTCAGAGCTCGGAGTTAGCTGGCTACTTGAAAAGCAACCACCTGTGGAATTTCTCCCCCTTTCAATCCAAATGCAACAACCCCCATACAGTTTTTAAAGAATAGAAATAGGAACCACAGATTTATCTGCCACACGTGGAAGCTCAAGACACATGCAAAACCTATGATCTTTTGAGAGCTGAGGGCAACTAAACAGATAAAAGAAATGCTTCAAATGTCTTAGGATGACGGTGAAGGAATTTACCTACCCCCAAAACATCATTTTGCACTCAGATTGGTTTTATTTTCCAGAGGAATTACATACCCAGCTTAAAGTGAACGTGCACTGAAAGCAGCATTCGAGGAGAATGACAAACGATCAGACTGGACAATAACTAAAATATTAGAAGCACACATTTGGAGAACCTATTAGTTGAAACATAAGCAAGCCAAGTTGGACAAAAATCAAAGCACATCTTGGCAACGATTTTGATTTTGAACTGGTTGCAGTCACGAGCAACACAGGAAACTCGTAACCCAGCTGATTTGACTGCCCATTCACATTAGTGCATACTTCCAACCTCAATCCACCCGCACATATATCAGGTTAAAAGGAAGATTTCATTGGAGGTACTTCTATCGTGACTTTCATCCTCTAAGCTACTTCACAGGCAATCACTTACTTTGAAGTGAAGTTGCAATTGTGTCAGCACACACTTAGACTGAAATGGAAACGAAGGATAACTGCAACAGGCGGTGGGAAATGAACATTTCCAACCATTTAGGATTGTCTCAGTCTTGGTGCAGTTGGTCACACTCACTTGAAACCAAGGTTCTGGGTTCAAGTTCCACACCAGGGAGTGCAAAAAACCCACGGTCAACATTCTAGGGCAGTACAGAGGAAGCACAGTCTAATGTCTCATCCCAAAAGAGGTCAGTCAGGTGTAAAAGTTCTTCCCATGGCATTACTTTTAAGAAAAGTAGAGGAATTTCTCCCAGAGTGCAGAATCCCTACAGTCGGCCCATCGAGTCTGCACCGACCCACCGAAAGAGCACCGTACCCAGGTCCAATTCCTCACACTATCCCAGTAATGCCACCTGGGGGCAATTTAACATAGCCAATCCACCGAACCTGCACATCTTTGGACTGCAGGAGGAAACCAGAGCACCCAGTGCAAACTCCACACAGACAGTCACCGGGGTCGAAATCGAACCCAGGCCCCTGGCGCTGGGAGGCAGCAGTGCTAACCGTATCACCATACAAAACAGATCTGATTATCACATTGCTGTTTGCAGGAGCTTGCTGTGGACAAGTTAATGAGGGAGCAGTGGAAAGTCTATATTTCAATACAGCCCATCTCAAAGTAGGATATTCATAAAATGAGTAAGGAGAGGATCTGGCTTATAAACAAATTTAAAACTAGATCTAGTGTGAACTTTAAAACAGATGGCGGAGTGCATTATAGACCTGGACACAGTCCCAGACACTTGCTATTTTCTGCCATAAAATACAAGCACCAACTGGGTAAAATGAATTACTCAAGGGCTACAAATTAACACCACCATTAACAATTCAGGAACTACGCAGATATGTGCAAGAGATAGAGAATAGAATAAGGGTGTCCCCAATGAAGACCAGACATATATTGCAAAATAGTTTCAACCAGAAACTGTTCAATTTTATGGCAGGTCACCAGGAAAATGATTGTGACCGAAATAAATTATCTTCTGGTAATGGCCCAATTTGAAAATATTTTGTTTTATTCCCCAGCCCTTACCCCCCCGCAATCCGACCCCTGTCCTCCTAGCTGTCTAGCATCCATGCGTGGAAGTGCCCAAAAGCATCGTGGGCCACCTATTCCAAAAAGAGAAGCCTGATCGCTAATTTATACAAGTTAGGGCACCATTTTTTTTTTTTTTTTTATTAAATGGGAGTTACCCATCATCACCAGCTCTGGGTTGCAGTTCAGCTCACAGCTGAGTGGCTGATAGGTATCTGTATTCTGGATACAAGTGACCCAACATGGAATGAGTTTTGGTCAGTCTTTAATGCGTTACTCACTGGTAAAAACTATACTTAGAAAATAGAAGAAGCCCATCTTAGTGCAATAAGTGATGTTGTTCGTTGTTGGAAATGATTGATTGCATTGTCAGCAAATCAGAGACTGTTTCATGCTCAAGTACAAAAAATACCCCACTTTCCAGCATTTACTCAATTAGGGAGTAAAAGGAATCTTGTTTCAAGAACCATTGGTACCAACTATGGAAAGGAATGCACTGCCTGAGGTATATTAAGGAAATTAACAAGCACTTGAAGGGAAAAAGTGTTTGCAGGGCTATGGCAGAAAAAAAGTGGCGAGTAGGCAAGCAGAGGTGCTCTTGCAGAGGACTGGCACAGGCAAAACAGGCCAAATGGTCTCTTCCTGCATTGCAATCATCCTAAGAGCTGGTTTAGGTTCCCAGCTCACAACCACCCCAAATTAGTATACACCCACTGTAGATTTAATAAGAAACATTCTGATGTTTGACCCCACCAAGTGGAAATCCATAAACCAGTTATATAAAAGCATTTCCAGCATTAGCTAAGATCAGCACTACACAGGCTGGAGATCAGTCTATTGATCTGCTCGACTCAATACCATACAAGGCAATGCAATTACCAGTAAAGCTTGCATGACTATTTCTACTTTTAAAAAAGGTTAATTTATATTTCCCCCGTCCCCACAGCCAACCCTCTCCCAAGACTTCTGCATTGCTATTCTCCACCAAAAGAACTAACTTTGCAATTTTCTTGCCACGCCTTTGCTCCAGATTTATAACTGGTATCTACAGACTTAGTAGCTCAATATGCCATCACAAAGTTTGGCCCAACGACCTATGACAAGTTGTACATATTCAGTGTCTTCACATAATGTAACCAGCTAGGCTGGAGCCGCTGTGCCCATGGAGAAACTCTGAACTGTAACGTTCGCTACAACATATAGGTGTGCCAAGTCTAGATTAGATTTATTGTCACGTATAATGAGGTACAGTGAAAAGTATTGTTCTGCATAGCCCAGGCAGATCGCTCCACACAGGGGCTTAATCCAATTATTTTTGCATATAGTGGTCAACGGATTTGAATTCCATTCAGGTAATTTTAGCTAACAGTCTCTTGTGTAGAACTCTACTAAATGCTTTCTGGAGGTCCATATAAATTCTAACGACAGACTTGCAATGCTGTAGACTCAAATTACTTCCTCAAAAAATTAATCAGGTTCATTATATCAGTACATGACCTATCCTTTACAAACATATGTTGGCTCTCTTGAAACAGCTCAAATTTCATCAAGCATTCAGCTACTTTGTCACTAATAAGACTCCTATAACTTCCCCACAACGGATTTTAGACTAACCAGGATAATAATTGCATTAGTTTCTGAGCTCATATTTCTTTTTTTTTTTATAAATGGGAGTTACCCATCATCAGTAAAGGACACCTTGCAGAAAGGAGACAAAGAAAAAATATTTGAAATGAAATAAACTGGACCCCACAGATACTTTTTACAGCATGCAGTCCCATGGTACATGGAAAAGTGAAAAAGCTCAGAGTTCACTACTTAAGAAACTTGTAATTATATTGCATCTTTCATATCAGCACATTCCCAATAGGGCTTCACAGTCAATTAAGTTGTTGTTGTTGAACTGCAGTCAAATGTTATTGTCACATAGGAAAATGGATTCCAACTGGTTGGCGAGGAAGACAACATCAAATTGAAGGGGGAAAAATACGTGCAAAATGTAGGGGTAATGTCATTAAGCCTAGAACTGTACTAGAATTACAGTTAGGCATATAAAATATAATGGCTTGATCAGTACTAACAACGTACCCACTGCACAATAGAGATCGAGCCCAACAAGAACCAGGCCAACTACAGCATCAATCCTTGCTCTCAGCAAAGGTAACTGCTGCAGTGCCACAATTGGCTGCAATGTCCTGGTTTCTGAAAGTTAGGGAGGCGGCGAGGGTAAATAAAAGGCTCAGGCAAGGCTCCAGTTCCTGATGTCGATTCAGTACCCTCTGTTGGAGCCTCATACGTTGATGTCAGGTGAGGACAGGGCTCTGCTCACCCACATGCTCTACCACTAATCACAATCCCTGCTTAACATGGTTATTAGGGCAAGGTGTGATAGCACATAAACAAAGTAGAAGCATATGCCAGAGTCAATGCGGTGATAGATCAAGGAAGTTAATTTAATGGAGGGAGAGGGGGGTGTAATAATAAGGATCAACAGCAGCAGAGGCTGAAAACCTGGAAATACATTCAATTGCAACTTCACCTCATGACGCACCATTCACGGGACGATTTGGTTTTGATAAGACATTTGCGATATGAACTCTGGTTAATTTTCTTGAGTGTGGAGTCTCACTCGGCTTATCTAGTGCATTTTTATCTGCATGCTAAGGAAAAAAAATATTTTGAAATGTGCCAATACACATTCTCCTGTGAAACTATGGATTTACCATGACTTATTCTTACCAGAACTTCAACTTTGCATTACACCGCTCAGTCACAACCCATAATTGAAGTGCAACTAAATTATAGATTTTGCACTAAATGTTCTGACAATTTACAGGGATGAACGATGAGAAGTTCAACACCCACATTTGCACAGAGCTAAAATGCTACTCTGTCCCCCTCCATTTCTCACCATGGGATCCACTCCAACCATCTTAATCTATAGCTCCTTACAACTAGCAGCACCTCACAATATACAACTGGGGCGAAATTCTCCTACCCGCCCCGCCACATTTCTGCGCCGACCGGCCGGCGGGAGTCTCCGTAACACCGGCCGGTCAATGGGGTTTCCCATTGTGGGGCAGCCCCACGACGTCGGGAAACCCCCGGGCGCCGGCAAAACGGAGACTCCCGCCGGCGGAGAATGACGCCCCTGGTCTCAAAGCACAGAACATAGGGCACCACGGTGGCGCAGTGGGTTAGCACTGCTGCCTCACGGCACCGAGGTCCCAGGTTCGATCCCGGCTCTGGGTCACTGTCCGTGTGGAGTTTGCACATTCTCCCCGTGTTTGCGTGGGTTTCGCCCCCACAACCCAAAGATGTGCAGGCTAGATGGATTGGCCACACTAAATTGTCCCTTAATTGGAAAAAATTAATTGGGTACTCTAAAATTTAAAAAGAAAAAAAAAAGCACAGAATATGTCTGCAAAGAATGGAGAGGACCTGGTTAATGATGAGGAATCACAATGCTGGACATCAATGTGGATCCACAGATGAGCAAGACAGAATGTGGTATGCAGAACACAAAAAAGGTTCAAACTTGATTTCTACTATGGATCAAATTAGCTCATGTCATGGATACCTTCAGCGCTCTACGACCCATGCTTTGGAATCTCCGCCCCTTTCCCCCTCAGCTCAAAGTCAAATTTAGTTAAGCAACAGTCCACTTCAATTAACTTACTTCTTGTATACGTCCTGCAATCAACAGGTACGACTGGATCCCGATTTGGGCAATCTTAACTTCCTGACCCAGTGAAGCCTCTTGGGAATTTTACGATGTTAAAGGTGCCAAGTGCAACATTCAACGGTTGTTACGGTAGCATCCAAGTCACAATCGACTCGGAGCTGGGGAGGGAAAAAAGTTAGCCAAGTGATCTCTGCTGGACAGCGCGAGGACACTGGGTGTGGTTGTTCTGCTGCAAGACACTTCAAGGGCAGCAGCTTCAGGAATGTAGTGGTTTAAATTCCTATTTTTCCTCACACTGAGTACAACATCAATACTTGAAATAAATCTAGTGACAACACTGCATTAACCAGTTGGATGATTTGATCGCAGTCTGTGCCAGAAGTAAACATGAACACAAAGATGGTCACGAACACAAAGATGGTCACGAACAATTCCGTGCAGGTTTCATTAAGAATCACACAGCCTTCTCCCTCTTGGGTTACCTGTGGGCTTCTGGGTTTCTAAGGACTTTCCTTTGTAAGTATCAAACAGGTTGAGCGACGAGTACTTGGTTTTTCCATCCTTTCCCTTTGCAGTTTGCCCCAAACGATCTGACATCTCGCTGGAAGGTCATTGAGTACGGTGGTTCCTTTAGGCACCCCTTGAAATGTGCCTCCTTCTGAATGAAAAAAAAAAGTTTATATTCAGAGTAGTCACGGAGAGATTAGCCGTAAACATCCACTAGTTTGTCAACAATATTCAGTTAGGCATAGCAACAGTTCAGTGCTTAAAGCAAGCGTGATTTGGGGCTGTGTGTAGGAGGAAGATACAAGATTAAATTCTGTGGCTGTGTTGAGTTACTTGCTCTCAGCTAGCTGGGCAGGGATACTCTGGTTAAGAGTTATGGAAAAAAGAAAACAAACCAGTCAGGACCACTGGCCAATGATTCCTTGCAGTCAATGTTGATTAGACAGAGACTGATCACAAGACGATCATCGCTACCCTTGTCATTGGTCATCCAGTCTGCTGACACTCTAGCCTCATGCATGAGCAACCATTTGGTAACTTTCAGGTGACCGATGCTTTGGCAAAGATCAACATTAGGGGAAGAAAAACAAAAAAGGAGACCTACACTGAAGGCAACACAGAATAGTTACAGCAAGCACATAAGGGAGAGGGGGGGGAAACCATCCAGTTGGCCCATTGTGAACAACAATCGAGAGAGCTTTGTTACCAATGGCCAAAAGTATTTCAGATCATTGGGAGTGACATTTCATGGTGCCAGGTCACACACTAAAGTCCCATATTTGTCAATAATAATATTGATGCTTGTATCCCAGTGTTGACCAAACAGGAATTAGGAAAGAGGTCAGTCAGCCTATCCGATTATTCTCCAGGATAAGACATCTCATATTTCTATACCACCCCACATTTCAAATTCTCTCCAATACTGTAATTCCATTTTGCAGGCAGATTCAGTACAAATATTTGACGCTTTATTCTGTAGTGTGATACACGAGAGGTAAATGTTTTTGCGCAAAGGTCCACACTTAATATCGCATTTTTCATCGATCCACGGTGCAAGAGTGCCCGAGCATTATGACTTCCATGCCACCTGAATTTGTTAAGCACTACTTACAACAGAAACAGGCAGGCTTTGCAATAGGTATTCAAGTAATGAAATTCATTCAAACCCTTGCATGCTTGACAGAGTGCAATCTCATCCAGCACACCCCTCCACACCCCTTCTGTGACTGCCAAGTGAAAAATATGGCAGGAAAGATCCTGTCCATCTCAACTCCAGCTGGAAATTCAACTTCTGTGATGAGAAAGGAACCATTTCTAACCGCAGTCTCTTGTTTCCTCTGCAGCATATCTGCTGACACAACCGGCCGGCCTCCCCGAACAGGTGCCGGAATGTGGCGACCAGGGGTTTTTCACAGTAACTTCATTGAAGTCTACTTGTGACAATAAGCGATTAATATTACAACACCCCAACAGAAACGGATGACAACTGAAACCAGAATTAGAATATCATTATTTTCAGGTGATGACGTACCTGCGATGGGTGGGGGAAATGTAAATCCTTGTTGATGCAAAGTATGAGAAATGACTAGTCACTTGATTCAGAAATAATGGCCAATTTGAGAAGCATGCTTTCATACACCCCGAACTCGGAATTGATGGTAATGTTCGCATACACATGCTTACCTATGGAACATTTTGTCACTTAAATTAGCGGGGTGACTGGATCCCGATTGGGGAATGTAACTTCCTAACCCAGGTGATAAAGTCCAATATTAGTAACCCTGTCATTCACCCATATGAGATCCACTAAAACACTGATTGAAACTCCATAATTTCTTTTGCAGCGGCTCACTTGCTGAGCTTCTGAGCAAGAGGCTCAAATTGTCAGCAGTGGAAAATGCTGTTCCAATATCTGCCCAAACCTACCAGGGTCAAACAGCTGTTATAAAAAAGGATTACCGGGTTTCTCAGGTTGGTGAAGATAACGTTTGCCTTGCGAGGGTCTGTGCAGGGGCTCTCCAGGCGGTGGCAACCGTTCCTTGACTTTCTCGCAGAACGTTAGGTGGAGGTCAATAGCAGCAGCGACCTGGGGGGGGGGGGGGGGGGTCTTTTTTGGTTTATGTAAGGGGCGTTTGCCCCATTTTGTTCTTAATTTGTTAAATTGTTTATGGGTTAGAGGATTAAGTTGCTTTGTTTATTGGCATATTGCCATTTTTATTTTGTATATTCTTTCCTTTTTGGAATGTTTTGTAAAAATTATTGAAAAACTTTGAATGACATATTTATTTATTTTTTAAATAAAAAAAAAGGATTACCAAACAGCTGCAGTGATTTTATGCTTTAGACTTTTATCACCTTTTTGATTTGCCTCTTCACAGATAGTGGTAACCAGCTTTGCCGACTCATTCAAAAATCGGAATGGCCCTTATCCCGAGGAACAAAAGACCAAATTCTGTTCATTACAACTCCAATAACACTTTTGGCTTCTCAGATTTGAAGTCAATAATTCCAGCCTCATTCCAGATGCCTTTCGATAATCTAAAATAACATTTCAGTACAGCACACTGAAAAGCCAGCACCGTCAGAGATGCTATCTTTCAGATGAAATGCTTAGACAGAATAGTTTATGATGGCCTTTTGGCATACTATGGTGCTATTTCAAGGAACAGCAGCCTCTCGTTCATGAAATGAAAATCGCTTATTTGTCACAAGTAGGCTTCAAATGAAGTTACTGTGAAAAGCCCCTCCATTCTGGTATATTCACCTTCCCGAAAGGGTAACTACCCATTTACAGTTCGATCTTTATGGCCACAATTGCTTAAATATATAGGAATACATTCCCAAAGCACTACGTTTACAATGGAGTTTTTTGTAAATGTTTGAGAGAAATAATAAATTAATACAAGTCTTTGCCTGCAGCATTTTAAAAAAACTGTTCATATTATGTGGGTGTCAGTGGCCAGGCCAGAATTTATTTCCCATCCCAGAGGGCATTTAAGAGTCAACCACTTTGCCATGGATTTGGATTCACATGCGGGCGGGACCAGGTAAGAATGAAAGGTTATTAGCAAACCAGGTGGGGTTTTTACGACAATGGTTTCATGGTCATCATTGAACTTTAATTCCAGATTTTTATTGAATTCAAATTTCACCACCTGCCATGGGCGAGATCCGAACCCAGAGCATTACCGTGGGTCTCTGGATTGCTCATCCAGCGACAATACCATTACCCTGTGGGGAAAAGCTTTTACTAAAATTAAAAAAGGATGTTTGCACTCAACCCTCTGATGAGATACAAATGAGCATCTTGAAACTTGTCAAACATACCTCAAATTGTGCAGCCGAATCCACCAGCACAAAAATAATTAGCCATTCTTTCAAATACTCATGAAATCTGAAACTCTTTAGGACATAACTATGCTCACAATCAGATGAGCACTTATATCAAAAGATAGAATAAAATAACTTGACTGCAGGCAGATATTTACAATTACCGTGATGCACACAAGCTGCTTCATAATGTAGATTGGGTGATGACCATTTCAAAAAGTTACTTTGCAAACAGGTGTGCCAATTGCCTTCATGTTATGGAAAACACCTGTATGGTCATGTGTAACTTCACACAATTGGGTGACAACAGCACAGTCTAGTTACTATACCCTGCCCGATGGGTGAACAGTCTTAGAACCAGACTTGAAAAGATGCTTTAACATGACCAATTTCTAAAAATTGTAGTGAATTCTTCCCCTCTGATTCAGGAGCAGTTTCTGCATGAACGTCGTGTGGCTCTACAACGTAAAACAAAGTCAATGTGCTCTCTTACTAGAACCGGCCATCTCAAAACAGCAAATTTGTACGGTGACTCATTTTACACTACAAAGGCCAGCCAACAGAGGGAAAACTGCATCTCTGCTAACAGCTGCACTCCCCAGAGTGTAAGATAATCGTTAGGTGGATCACAGTCTCAGGAAGCAGGTGCAGCGCTCTCCTTATAGATTTCATAGAATTTACAGTGCAGAAGGAGGCCATTCGGCCCATCGAGTCTGCACCGGCTCTTGGATAAGAGCACCCTATCCGAGGTCCACACCTCTACCCTATCCCCATAACCCCACCCAATACTAAGGGCAATTTTGGACACTATGGGCAATTTATCATGGCCAATCCACCTAACCTGCACATCTTTGGACTGTGGGAGGAAACCGGAGCACCCGGAGGAAACCCACGCAGACACGGGGAGGACGTGCAGACTCCGCACAGACAGTGACCCAAGCTGGAATCGAACCTGGGACCCTGGAGCTGTGAAGCAATTGTGCTATCCACAAGGCTACCGTGCTGCCTTGTTATGAAAGTCCTGACATTGATGGTGAGGCATGCAGTTGGTTCAGGTAGCACAGAGTCCCTCAGAATTACAAACTAATATAAACCGGTGTATGACAAAGACAATTGATTTATCAAGAAATTAAAAATATATATGCACCCAGGGTGTTTGATGCTTTCACTTGCATGGTCTTATGGTGATTTTTGCCAGCTCCAAAGGCATCATTTCTACAAATTCAAAAGGCTGCACAATGCAACCTTGAAACAGAAGAAAAATGCTTGAGGCAGTTGACTGCAGTCTTGGGAATCTGCCACCCGATCCCAAAACAGTTAGATATTCTTTGGCGATTGGTTAATCTTGCTCCGAGGTGAAGGTAGGCTATATATTTTTCCACTTTGATCCCCAATTTTAGCCATAAAAGTGAGTTTGAGCTTTAAAACAAAGCTCCAGAGATATGGACGACATGAGCAAAGCAACATTTATTGAGCTTTTGGGTCGAGATCACACAGACTAGACTAAGTAAGGGTAGCAAATTCCTTTCCAAGGACACCAACTTGCTGGGTTTTAAATCCCAACTTTTTTTGAATTCAATATTGAACTGATCACTGATAATAGATTGATTTTTTTGTACTTTTCAAACTTGATGTTACCTTCTGCTGTGGACACAGCTGAATGGGTGGCATGGTAGCACAGTGGTTTGCACTATTGCTTCACAGGGCTAAGGACCTGGGCTCGACTCCAGCTTGGGTCACTGTCTGTGCGGAGTCTGCACGTTCTCCCAGTGTCTGCGTGGGTTTCCTCCGGGTGCCCCAGTTTCCTCCCACAAGTCCCAAGAGACGTGCTGAATTCTCCCAGCGTACCCAAACAGGTGCCGGAGTATGGCGACTAGGGGATTGTCACAGTAACTTCATTGCAGTGTTAATGGAGGCCTACTTGTGACTAATAAATATTATTAATAAAAGTAATCTCCCATTGTTTTGTAGCCATACCAGGCACTCTGAAAATCTAAAATTAATTGGACAATTTAATATTAAAGTACAGGCAGTCCCTTGCACTGGAGTCATGCCCAAAAGGGTGGACTGAGTTTTCGATAAACTAATTTTTCCTTTCTTCTTAAATCACAGAGTTGGATCAAGGTGCCACATTGTAAAGCGGTTGTATCCAAATTTTACTCTCCTCCTCCTCTACCCCAACCGAAAGTTTCCTTCCCTCCAACCCAAGGCAAGTCAATTTAACACTTCACTTCTGAAATCACAGTTTTAATAGCTTCAGCAGACACCCAAGTCCCCAAATGTCATGCCAGAGCTCATTACCTATGTGGCTTTGATACATGGGATCTTCTTTGGTGACTGATCATTTCACAGACTCAGCAAGAAAACTCTGGCCTTGGGGAAGCCACTTATCAAGTTGCATTAGGGATCTCTTTCTCAAGCACACAAAGGTTCTCCTCATCTCAGCTGCAGTGCTGCATCAGCCAAGTGGCCACCTTACACACACAGTGATCAACAGTAATGGCAGGGACAGTTCACCCATAGCTGCCTCAGGCAAGGTCACCTAGAATATGGAAACAGCAAGAGGACCGGGGTGAATTCCAAGGACTGCAATCGGGAGCCATGTGCCAGGGTTAAGCAGCGGTTGAAGTGGGATTATTTTTGACACTAGATTTTGCCAGTGCCTTACTGCGAGTTTGTGGCAGGCAGTTTTGAGCGGAGAAGTTTTAAGGGGAGAAGAATTTCAAGATGTAACTAGTGAGTTAGACATCAGCTATTTTTCCTGGTGTGCATCTATCCATTTCCACAAACAGAACAAGATGAAACATTAAAATAGTGTCAAAGAAATCTATAAATTTGGAGATTTGGAGGTTCTAAATAGAAACCATATATTGGACACAACAAACAGAACATCACAATGTCAAGGAATCACTGAAATGAAAGTTTCCTTAATGGCAGACACCTTACCATTATGGTGGAAAGATCGCTTAAGATGTTCTACCAGACCTGCATAAAGGAATGAGATGTAATATACAGATTAAATCCGTTTGCGTATTCTTGCCTGATATAATATGTATGGTGTAGTGTTATTTTTCAATAATCCACTGCAAAGTCCTGGTGATCTTTCAATGATTAAATATTTAGATGCACAAAAACATCACCCCACTAAAAATGTTCATGGTTGCAAACACCACTGTTTGGCTTCCTCGTTATCTAATTCTCAGAGAGACTCAGAATCATAGATCTTGGAAAGACCACCCCCTACTTAAGCCCACGCTTCCACCCTATCCCACCTCACCTTTTTGGACACCAAGGGCCAATCCACCTAACCTGCACATCTTTGGACGGTGGGAGGACCCGGAGGAAACCCACGCAGACAGGGGGAGATTGTGCAGACTCCGCACAGACAGTGTCCCAAGCCAGGAATCGAACCTGGAGCAGTGAAGCAACTGTGCTGCCCACAGCACCAGGGTCCTAGGCTCTCGCTAACTTTAGTTAGGTTGGCTAACTTTGTGCATTTCCTCCATATGCTTATTTATGCACACGTTCAAACGTTGAGCACATTAAAGATGGAAATGGAAAGATTCTTGGGTACTCGAGGGATATGGAGGCAAGGCAGGAAAGTGGTGGAATTCCGGTCAAAGATCAGCCACGATCTTACAGAATGTACTCTATGCCTACGACTGCTCGTTATAGCTTAGTAAATGATGGATATATAAAGGAAGTGTAGATCTGAAAATCATAGAATTTTCAGAAAGGGCCTTATAACTCATTCCAGTTTCAGCAAACTAATGCCTTTTTAGAACAGGGAATCAGAAAGCTGTAGAGGCTGCTGCTGCAGGACACATTTTCCAAGGGACTGACAAGGCAAGTGGCTAACGAGTTTGAGTCAATTCACGAATTAAACAAGAGTGGTGATCATGCCCACTTAAGCACAGAGTGAGCATTAAGTGTCTGAGGATCAAATTACTTCTTACAAATTTTCTCCAAGATATGTTGATCTTCCAGGCTGTTTAAAGGATCCCAAAATCAATTATACCACATTAGAGCAGTCCAAAAGATCAAAAGTCAGGAGTTTTGAATGTGGAAATACAGCAAATATTTCCACAGCACCCATTCATTTTCCATAGAAACTTTAGGTGCCATAAGCAGAAAGTGCATTACCGTTTATTTAGATTTCGATTTTTGTCTCGTGTACCGAGGCACAATGAAAAACATAATACGAGGATGCATAGTGAAAATACAAAAAGACAAGTGGGTGAAGTATACCGTGCGTAGTTCTATAACTGTAGAGAAGTTATGTAGAAAGATCAGTACAGTCCAGAAGGTCAGTTCAGTCCATAAGAGGGCAATTCAGGGTAACAGTGGGGGAAGAAGCGTTTTTGAATATAGAAGAAAAATAAAAGTGGGCTGGAGTTCACCTACGATGCTCAAAGATTCTTCACTTGTGTGAAGCTGCTCAGTGTTCAAGGAGCTGTAACCACCACCACCCCCCTTCTGGACAGAAAATCTGCACGGTTGCATCCATATAGGCATTTATGCGGATATTGCATTTGCCTCAGTGCAGTTATCATTGCACATAAATAGGATGGAAAATCTGAACCAACATCTGCCACAATCATTGCCAACACCATACAAAAAGCAGTTACCACAAATCAAGGCACACTATAAAATCGCATTCAAACATTTTTAAGCTTTATAAAAACAGGACAATTTCATAATTTCTCAGTATTGCAGAGTGGTAACCATCTGATCACTGGTATGTCAAAATAGCCTGACAACGAACGTATAAAATTTTATTAATTGTGACCATCTTCAAGAAAGGAGAGTTCCGACTGCTGAACTTGGATTACCCTTCTCTCAGCCACAGGTAAGGTAGTCACGATAATCCTCCTTAACCACCTCCTGCCAGAGTCTCAGCGGCTTCTGCCCATCAAGAGGCACAATGGACATGATCTGAAGAAGTGTAGCATCAACCTCTGTAGAAGGCCTTCTTCTCTGTCAACCGTGAGGGATTGTAGAACATCCATCTCAAATTCGACTGCCCGCAGAAATAGTCACCATTCTCTGCCTGCTTCACAATGACGTGCAAGCCATGACCCTCACTAACGGAACCAATTCGGAAAAAGTGAGAAATTGTCCTGCATTTATAAAGCTTATAAATGTTTGTATGAGATTTTATAGCCGCTGTGTGCCTTGATGTGCACACAAACTGGGGTCAAACAGGGCTGCGTCCTCACACAATGCTCTTCGCTGTCTTCCTTGCAGCAACACTCCACCCCATCACCCCCCAGACAAGAGAGAAACTCTGATGCCTCTAGGTCAGAACCAAGACCATCCCAACTGCTGGCATCATGCTTCAGTATGCAGACGACGCCTGTGTGCATGCACAGAGGCTGAGCTACAAACCATCGCCGGCACATTTCACTGAGGCATGAGAGCGAATAAGCCTCAGACTAAACATCCGAAAAACTAAGGTTCTCTACCAGCCCGCTCGTGCCACACAATGCCCCCCGACCATCAAGATTCACGGTGAGCCCCTGGACAATGCAGACCATTTTCCATACCCCAGGCACCTCCTCTTGGCACGATCAGACATCGACTCCAATGCTCCAGTGCAGTCTTTAGATGCGTGATGAACAGAAGACCTCAAATCCAGCACCAAGTTCATGGTCTACAAAGCAGTCGTGGTCCCCCACCCTTCTCTATGCATCAGAAACATGGACAATACACAGCAGACACCTCAAATCCCTGGAGATATATCACCAATGTTGCCTCTGCACAATCCTGCAAATCCACTGGCAGGATAGGTGTACCAACATGAGCATCCTCTCCCAGGCCAATATCCCCAGTATAGAGGCACTGGTCATACTCGACCAGCTGCAACGGGCAGGCCACAATGCCCACATGCCTGACAAGGCTCCCAAAACAAGTGCCCTACTCCGTGCTCTGCAATGACAAGCAATTACGAATTGGAAACTCTACAAGGACACTCGGAAAGCCTCCCTAAACAAATGCAACATCCTCATCGACACTTGGGAAATTGCTTGCCTTTGAACACACAAAATGGAGAAAAGCATCCACGAAGGTGCCAATCACCTCAAGCGTCACAGGGTGGGGCACGCAGAGGCCCAGCGTAAACATCGGAAATAGAGTGCAGAATGCAGAGCGTCCCACCCACCTACCTCATCAAACACCACCTGCCAAACCTGTGGATCCAGGATTGGACTATTCAGCCACTGTGGAACCCAACAAGTGGAAGCAAATCATCCTGGACTCCGAGGGACTGCCCATGAAGAAAATTTTATTCACTTGAACAGCAAAATCTGGAAGCATAATTTCAATTTTTCCTTCCAAGCTAGAGAAACCACAGTGAAGGATGGGTTATAGGTTTCTCATTGATTATAATAAAGCAGTGGGAGTAATTTAGTGTTGTAACACTCAAAACTCAGTATTGAAGCATTTTGGGTTCAGTGCACCATAGACAAGATTGCCAGTATGTTAGATTGGTCTTGAGAGAATGCAGATACCAATTGAGCAGTATTAAGTATCTCATATCACAGCAAACAGAAAATCATCAAAACACACTGGCAGTAATAGAACAGTTGAGGGCAAATCTAACTGAATGAAAGAGCTCATGATCGGGCACCAAAAAGCAACATGGTATTACAGAACGGGGTTCAAACGCTCTGTTTTTGGATAACTGTGCAAACAACAAGCTTTGCTCTGGTGGATTATGACATTATCCAAATTTTAAGGTACTCCCAAGTTACCATCAAACCTCCACTTACGATGAATCTTGCAGCAACTTCAGTCTTTTGCAGAAACAGGCTGTGCACAGTAAACCTTTAAACATTTAGGTTCAAACATTTATCATGCCAGGTAAAACAAAACATCTTCAAAAGAACTGCAAAGTGATTGCAACGGAAATACTCAAAGGTTGATAACACGGAGAAGCTGCAGAGCACAGCAAGCATTAATAAAATGCCAGGAAAACTAAGATAAAACCAAGTTTGAAATAAACACAGAAAATATTCAGCAGGTCAGGCAGCATCTGTGGCAGGAGGCATAGAGTTAAGATTTCAGTTCTGTGACCAGCCATCAGAACTGAGAAAAGACAAGAAAATAGGTTTTGAGCAAGGGAAAGGATGCGACAAGGACAAAAAAGGGAAGGTCTGCGATAGGGTGAAAGACAGGAGAGATTGAACGACAGGGCCAAAAGGAATGATGATGGGCAACAAAAGGAAACAGAAGACGTGTGCCAGTTTTGTGACTGACAGGTAGGCTACTGAAAGTGAAAATAGGAGAAACACAGAAACATCAAAGCCAGGAAAACAATGTACAACATCCACCTTATACTCCAACATTCAAAATTAAAATAAGGCAAATCTAAATTAACACGCAAATGCCGGTCAAACACACCATATTACACATTAAGTAGCAGATGCAACCAAAACAAGTCATAGAATTTACAGTGCAGAAGGAGGCCATTCGGCCCATCGAGTCTGCACCTGCCCTTGGAAAGAGCACCCTACCCAAGCCCACACCTCCACCCTATTCCCCGTAACCCAGTAATCCCACAGCGCCTTTTTGGACACTATGGGCAATTTAGCATGACCAATCCACCCAACCTGCACACTTGTGGGAGGAAACCAGAGCACCTGGAGTAAACCTACGCAGGCACGGGGAGAACCTGCAGACTCCGCACAGCCAGTGACCCAAGCCAGGAATCGAACCTGGGACCCTGGAGCAAAGCAACTGCGCTAACCACTGTGCTGTCGACACAAATGTCAGTACCCACAGGAGTCACAATATCTCCTTAAAGTCCCTCATGAGGGACTTCAACTGTTCACTTTTGAGATCCAGTCTCAGATTCCCTCGAAGCTGCTACAACTCAATGCTGCTCACCTCTCGATGGTTCAGTCTCTTCTGAGGCAGTGCTCCACATAATTCACAAAGTTGTAGCCCTATCTTTTAATTACTGGCACTCCAATTTTTTTGCAAACTACCAGCTTCACGAAGCTGGCACTGAATGGCCTCGTGGTTACTCCAAACTCGTCTCTTAGCTGCAACGAGTTATAAACGGCTCACTAGGCTTCGGAGTCCGACCTGTCTCCAGCATGGAACCAATTATTGACTGCCACTTTCTCAGCTCCCCAGGACTTCTCATGAGCCCTAACTACACCAAAAGGCTCCTCTGACTTCTTTGTGACACAGGGTCCTTCCAGTCTTATTTCCTATTTGTTGTTATCATTTTTGATCCATGAATCTTTAATGAACATATTCAATTGTTCATCCCATGTACTCCCCGCATTGGAGATCTCTACTGCTTCCCGAAAATACACAAGGCCAACACACCAGGCCGCCCTATCGTTTCAGGCAATGGGACCCTGTGTGAGAACCTCTCTGGCTACAGAGGACATCTTGAAACCCATCGTACAAGGTACGCCCAGCTTCTGTCGCGACACGACAGACTTCCTACAGAAACTCAGCAACCATGGACCAGTTGAACCAGGAACATTCCTCGTCACAATGGACGTCTCGGCACTCTACACCAGCATCCCCCATGACGACGGCATTGCTGCAACAACCTCAGTACTCAACACCAACAACTGCCAATCTTCAGATGTAATTCTGCAACTCATCCGCTTCATTCTGGATCACAAAGTCTTCACCTTTGGCAACAAGTTCTTCATCCAGACGCACGGAACAGCCATGGGGACCAAATTCGCACCCCAATACACCAACATCTTCATGCACAAGTTTGAACAGGACCTACTCACCGCACAGGACCTTCAACCGACGTTATACACCAGATACATCGATGACATTTTTTTCCTTTGGACCCACGGCGAAGAATCACAGAAATGACTACACGATGACATTAATAAGTTCCATCCAACCATCAGACTCACCGTGGACTACTCTCCAAAATCAGTTGCATTCTTGGACACACTCGTCTCCATCAAGGACGGTCACCTCAGCACTTCGCTTTACTGCAAACCCACGGATAACCTCACGATGCTCCACTTCTCCAGCTTCCACCCTAAACACATTAAAGAAGCCATCCCCTATGGACAAGCTCTCCGTATACACAGGATCTGCTCAGACGAGGAGGAGCATAACAGACATTGAAAGATGCCCTCGTACGAACGGGATATGGCACTCGACTCATCGATCGACAGTTCCAATGCGCCAGAGCGAAAAACCGCACCGACCTCCTCAGAAGACAAACATGGGACACAACCGACAGAATACCCTTCGTCATCCAGTACTTCCCCGGAGCGGAGAAACTACAACATCATCTTCACAGCCTTCAACACATCAACGTCATTGATGAAGATGAACATCTTGCCAAGGTCATCCCCACACCCCCACTACTTGCCTTCAAACAACCGCGCAACCTCAAACAAACCATTGTTTGCAGCAAACTACCCAGTCTTCAGAACAGTGACCACGACACCACACAACCCTGCCATGGCAATCTCTGCAAGACGTGCCAGATCATCGACATGGATACCACCATTACACGCGAGAACACCACCCACCAGGTACGCGGTACATACTCGTGCGACTCGGCCAATGTTGTCTACCTCATACGCTGCAGGAAAGGAGGTCCTGAAGCATGGTACATTGGAGAGACCATGCAGACGCTGCGACAACGAATGAACGGACATCGCGCGACAATCACCAGGCAGGAATGTTCCCATCCAGTCGGGGAACACTTCAGCAATCAAGGGCATTCAGCCTCTGATTTTCGGGTAAGCGTTCTCCAAGGCGGTTTTCAGGATGTGCAACAACGCAGAATTGCCGAGCAGAAACTTATAGCCAAGTTCCGCACACATGAGTGCGGCCTCAACCGGGACCTGGGATTCATGTCGCATTACATTCATCCCCCACCATCTGGCCTGCGAAATCCTACCAACTGTCCTGGCTTGGTACAATTCAGACCTCTTTAACCTGGGGTTATCCCATCTCTGGATCTGTAAAGATTTAATCACCTGCTAATGCTCACATTCCAAGCATTGTCTGGCAGCTTTGAATTTGTCTATATATTTGTTTCTGGAACATACCTCTTCATTCACCTGAGGAAGGAGCAGCGCTCTGAAAGCTAGTGACATCGAAACAAACCTGTTGGACTTTAACCTGGTGTTGTAAGACTTCGTACTGTGCTCACCCCAGTCCAACACCGCATCTCCACATCATATTCAATTGAGCAGAGGAAGTGAGGAACTCAATTGTACACCATGCAATGAAGTTTTAGCTTTTGAACACAAGAACTCAGACTCTCTGATGCCCGAAAGATCAGAGGGATTTGGTTCGATTGGTTCGCTAGTGGTCCAGGACAATATTCTGCCTGGCAATAGACAGCAATCGAGTCCTGCCAGGTGGGTTTCTTTTTCAGAGAACCCAGAAGAAAAATGTTCCTGGATGCCGAGAAGAGCGGCGGTGTGCTGCTTTCTCTTTCAAATGTTTCCTGCCTGCTGTTTCGGAGTCTACAGAGGAGTCTCAAGATTCTGAAGAATCCACAGTGAAAACTATTATGGACCAATAGCAAAGATATCCAACTGGAGGCCTAGACTGAAGATAGATCTAACTAGAAGACATCGACCTGGAACAGAAACTCTTATCCTTTTACTATTATTTTTATATCCCTCTTTGATATAGAGAGTGGGTGAGTTTAAGGGACAGTTAGAAATTACACAGCAGATTTATTTGTTGCCTCTTTAATTATAGTTACTGCTATTAATACAAGTTAACTAAGTCTAAATTTACAAATCTGGTAACTGTAGTTATTGGGCAGCCAAAGACTTCAGGTTTTTCTAAAATTAAAAGTCAACTTCAATTGTGATACAACTCCGGGTCAAGTGGGGCTGGAATTGACCGCACACTAGTCCAGGGTGTCATAACACCGGGTCCAAAATCGAACTAACCCCTCTCCCAGCAATTACACAGATAAATTGAAACCAACATCCCCACAACTCATGACAACACAGTCTTTCAGGGTTCATTGAATGTTTTTAAACCAACTTAGCTCTGATTCCCAAAACATCTTTCTGGACTGCAAGCAGTATAGACATCATATACAAAGTAGGGGAAAGTAGACCACTGGCCCCTCATGTTTGCTCCACCAGTCAATAAAATCACTGCTGATCCTCAACACCACTGCCCTAGGAGATTCCTTTGAAAGTCAATCAATCCTCGGAGGAAAAAAAATAGATTCTTGTCTGTCTTGAGACCCCCACTTATTTTTTTTAAACTGTAGACCCTAGTTCTGGTCTTTCCCACAAGGGGAGACATCCTTTCAGCATCACATCTCCAGTGCTCCAACTAAGTAATCCCATATGATGTTTTATTGGTCCATCTCTTCTGACTTGATTAAACAAATAGAGGTAACCTTCTCAGCTACCATTTTTCTTTAGGTGGTTCGGACAATCTCTAAAGCCCAGCATTTTAGTGACCCTCATCCAAAACACCCCTAATCTTCCAGAACTAAACATACCTCTAAAAATGTTAACATGAACCACAAACTAAATATTGATCACAGAGAACAGAAGGAAGCAGTTTACAGTACTGCCACACCAAGCTATCTGCAATCTTTGTGACAAGTGAATCATGCACACAGTGGCCCAGTCTGAACGGAACCTCAATTTCAGCAGCAATATTAACGAGATGGAGCATACTACAGGTGCCATTGGTTCTGCAACCACATTTCATAATTATTGAATTAAAATAAATTAAACCATCAAGGGTTTAATTTCATAAAGGTGTCACAAAATAATTGAAAGAAACCCATAGCAACATCATTCAAAGTTTAAAGTGAAGCCTGCCAAGGGGAGTAACCAAGTTTTGTTTTACAACTTAAATGGCAAGTACACAGCCCAATGGAGAATGGACCCATATAAACACTAGGTCACACATTCAAATCCCCCAGTCTATGATGCTGTAGGAATAGAGCCAGGGCTATAACTAGTATTAGAATCTCAGGGGAAGCAATTTAAAAATCAGCCAGATTTCTCCACTTTTATTCACCATCTCCCAGGGAGACAGGACATGAACATCAGGAAAGGGCACCAAAGAAAAATCAGGTTTGTTCATCACAATCACCTTGCAACAGGTATTAACTTCCCAGTGGTGAGAATGAACAATGGAAGGGGCAGAGTATGCAGGGATAGTAATTTCAGACCATGCGCCCCACTGGCTGGAGGTTCAGCTTAGATCGGGACGGGAGCAGATGCTGGGATGCAGGCTGGATTTGGGGTTGTTGGCAGACAGAGGTTTTTGTGATAAGGTGCGGTCGGTTATGTGGAGTTGAATCAGAAGGGGGAGGGGTCGGCGGCCACAGTTTGGGAGGCACTGGTCCGACGGGAGATTATCTAGTTTAAGGCACATGAGGATAAGAAAAGGAGGAGGGGTACGAACGATTATTGGGCAACAGTCGAGGTAGACAGGGAGTACTGAAGTGCACCCACCACGGATGGATTGGCAAGAAGGAAAAAGCTGTAGGGGCAATTCGATAGGTTAATGATAGAGGGCGGTGGGGCTGCAGTAGGAGTACGGGGAGAAGGCAAGTTGAATGTTGGCACACCAGTTACCGAGGCAGGCCCCTTCCAGGGAAATTGAGGATACGGACAGAGACAGGGGAGCCGGGAAGTTGAATGAGGCGTTTAGAGAATTCTACAAGGAGTTTATGGAACTGGTACCGCACCAGCTGGGGGCGTTAAGTGAGGCGCTGGAGAAGAGGAAACTGCCAGAGACGATGACGCAGGAAACGATCACATTAATACCAAAAAAGGGGTAGAATGTGGGTGATACAGGCCAATAT
Source organism: Scyliorhinus torazame (assembly GCF_047496885.1). Taxonomy (NCBI): domain Eukaryota; kingdom Metazoa; phylum Chordata; class Chondrichthyes; order Carcharhiniformes; family Scyliorhinidae; genus Scyliorhinus; species Scyliorhinus torazame. The sequence goes on from NC_092720.1 coordinate 205,986,138, forward strand.
CGCTGTTACATACAATGTAAAAGTCCTGGCCAAGCTGGTGGCGGGGCGGATGGTTTCGTAAAGGGCAAGCCCAGTAATATAAGGTGACTGTTAAATGTGATTAAGACCCCTCGAGAGGACGGATTCTGGAGGTAGAGGTGTCCACGGATGCAGAGAAGGCATTTGACCGGGTGGAGTGGAGGTACGTGTTAGACGTCCTGGGAAGGTACGGGCCAAAGATTATGGCGTGGGAGCGCCCGTTATATGTGGCGAGCATACAGAGTTTCGGGTTATACAGGGGAACAGGGCAGGGGTGCCTGCTGCTGTTCGCACTAGCAATAGAGCCCCTGGCAATGGCCCTCAGGGGGCCAGCAGAGTGGCAAGTTACATGGGGGGGGGGGGTGCAGGGAGCATCGGGTGTCGCTATATGCGGATGACCTGTTACTGTCTGTACGTGTCGGACACATTGGAGAGCATGGGGAGGATTATGGACCGGTTTGGGGCGTTCTCAGGATGCAAATTGAACGCAGGGAAAAGTGAGGTGTTCCTGGGTCGGAGAACCAGCATGGGGGTGGCTGCCACTCAAGGTAGCCAGAGACAGGTTCAGATACCTGGGAATCCAAGTATCGGGAGGGTGTGCGATGTTGCATAAATGGGATTAAAGCTGGTGGAGGAGGTCAGGGAAGATTTTTAAAAATATAAATTTAGAGTATTTTTTTCCAAGGGTGGCCAATCCACCTATCCTGCATATCTTTGGGTTGTGGGGGCGAAACACACGCAAATACGGGGAGAATGTGCAAACACCACACAGACAGTGACCCAGAGCCAGGACCGAGCCTGGGACCTCGGTGCCGTGAGGCAGCAGTGCTAACCACTGCACCACCGTGTTGCCTGGGGGTGGAGAAAGGAGGAGGATTTTAAGATGTGGTGCATCTGACATTGGCAGGGAGGGTCCAAGTGAAGATGAGTATCCTGCCACGGTTCCTATTCCTATTCCAGGTGCTTACGAAGACCTTCTTTCAGAAGGTGGATATGATTATTTCAGAGTTAGCGTAGGTGGGGAAGGTGCCAAGGGTAAAAAGGGCCCTGTTACAGAGGTAGTTTGGCGTTGCCAAACTTGTAACATTATCATTGGGCAGCGAACGTGGAGAAAGTGAGGCAGTGGTAGGAAGTAGTGGAGCAAAATGGGTTAGGATGAAGCAAGAGTCCCAGAGGGGTCGAGACGGAGGGCTATGGTGATGGCGGCATTGCAACACGGAGAGCCTGTAGTGCAATCCACTGTGAAGGTGTGGAATCAGCTGAGGAGGTATTTAGGATTGAGGGGATGTCGGTGTTAATGCCCGAGTGACAACCATGGATTTGAGCAGGAGTGGGGAGGGGGAAAAGAAAGTAACGAGATGCTTAGGAGATGGAGAGAAGTGGGGCAGGTGAGGGGGGAGGGATCCGTACCTGGAAGAGAGGAACTGAAGGAGAGGAAGTGAGTTTACATATTTACAGGTAAGGGTCTTTGCACAGAAGGTCTGGAAAGAGTTCTCCAATCTGCTGAAATATGTCCTCTGGGAGCAGTTGCCCGGACGAGGAAGGGGAGGGCAGGATCGTAAACATATATGGATGACTGGGAGAACGGTGGTGGGTTGTGAGCAGGAAGAATAAAGGAGCAGGAGGGGAGATAAAATGGAGAGGGTGTGGAGTGAGGCGCTACATAGGGTAATCGCGACCTCGTGTGCGAGGATGAGCTGGATATAATTCAAGGTGGTACACAAGGTGCACATGACTCGGGCAAGAATGAGTGGGTTCTTCCAGGGCACTAACAAAGTGAGGAGGCCGGGTCGGGCCCTGTGGTGGTGATATTCGCGATATCAGAGAAGCTGGAGCTGATGGAGGGAAGGTCGATGGGGTGGCCTTCGCCTCTCTGGTTGCCCGAAGGATCTGGCTGGAATGGCGGTCAGCAACGTCACCGGGGGGGGGCTGACTAAGAGACACTTATGACTTTCTCCGTTTGGAAAAGACTAAATATGAACTGAGGGGTTCAGTGGACGGCTTTGAGGTAAGGTAGATGTTCATCGTGGGGAGGGGGGGGGGGGGGGTGGGGGGGTGAAAATGGGGAAAATCTGTACCAACTGTAGAATTGGGTGATGGGGAGCATGTTCCCCAGGTTGTTCATGTTTTGTCACTGTTTGAATAAGTTTGGAGTAAATGAAGTTTAAAAAAAAAAGTGAATGAAGAATGAGCACTCAGTTAAGATACAGAAGGTGTTTCGCTGACAGGGGGCCCCTTTCCCTATTGAAACAAAACCATTAATTTGTTCCTTTTATCAAGTTAATTGCTCTCAGGTTAGGGCTGGACACGACTCCCCGTAACAGAAAAGAAAAATGCCCCAATCAATCCCAGATCAACAAGTCCAACCGGATAGCTTGTTAGTGTGTGAACAGTCAATGAGGACTGGGGTCAGACTGAGCTGTGATGCTTTCCCGTGGGTGAACAATCTGCCAAGTCTCAGCACACAAAGACTTTGAGCATGCAGCAGCCAAATAATTGTTCTTGTGCACTTTTGAGAGTTTGGCTGTAGGAAACAGAGCAAAACTAACAGCTGTTGACCCTGGAAGCCTCGTACTTCACCAGCATCATCTGCTGCCAAGCTTTTCTGTGATTCCCACTTCTTCCATTTTCTCACGTTTCCTTAAGCCTCATCATGCTTCAACTATTCACATTTCTTTCCAAAATTTGACCTAGTTCATCTGCTACACCAACCAACCAAATATTCTATTGACACTCCCTTGTATTCATTACTCATTTTGCCCATTCCATTTTTTCTTGATTCCATTTTCCTGTTTAACTCCAGTTCAGAAGTCCCAAATGTGAGCTCTGATCTCAATAATGCTGAATCATTGAACTCCTACAGTGCAGAAGGAGACCTCTCAGTCCATCGAGTCCACACTGACCCTCCAAATGCCTCGCCACATCCCCGTAACCCCACTTAACCATTGTGCAATTTAGCAGGAAACCGGAACACCCAGAGGAAACCCATGTGGACACGGGGAGAATATGTAAACTCCAGTCACCGAAAGTCAGAAGCGAATCCAGGCCCCTGGTGCGGCGAGACAGCAGTGCCAACCACTGTGCCACCCAACATCTCCTCTGCAATCTCCTCCCACGTTTCCCAAAATATTTATGTTCTTCCAATTGCAGACTCTGGTTGCCACACTTTCAATTGCTCCACCATTGGAGCTGTACCTTCAGGTGACTAGGACATAAAGCTCTGGAATTCCCTCCGGACACCTTTCCACCTCACTTTTCTAGTTTAAGATGCTTTTGCTTTGATCATCTGACCCAATACCTCCTCACATAGCTGGGTATTTTACTTTGTTTTGTAATGCACTGTGAAACACTTTGGAGACTTTTCCTTATGTTAACGACACTATATTTTAAAACTCAGTTGCTGTTCGGTGATTCACTACTGCCCAGCCCTAAATTTGCATCTTTCCACGGTTTCCACTCAGGTGTTCAATAAGACCTTGTTCTTGCTCTCATGACCCTATTCCCAATGAATTATTGGCCATCCAACCTCTCCCCCAACCCCTCCCTCCACAGTACGCATGTTAGCAAATATTGTTAATGGTTCTCACGCTCTTCAGGAGCTATCACGGAGGGTCATTGGAGATTATATACACATTTTTTAAAAATACAGGTAAAGAAAGCTGTGTATGTTTGAGAGTTCAGGGTCAATTAAACAGGGAGGTAACCACCGATGGTCTGCAAGGGCAAACGGTTCACGGTGTTAGATTGACACATTTGGATTGAGAGATTATGGCAAGTTTGAGTCACAAGTAAACAGGCTGAATTTGAAATTTATATTCGGAGATAAATGAAAACATTATTTTTCAGCTATTGAATTTCAAACAGGAGTTCAGAGGTGATTTTTGGATTTTAGCAACATTTGCATTTTACAGGGGTTCCATGAGTAAATAGAGGGAGATATATTAAATTTTACTGGCCCGAAAAGAGAGAATTTTTAAAAATTAAACATTTTCAGTTCTAAGAGAGTTTAGGGCAATGGAATTTGATATGCAAGAAGAAAAAGATATTTAAGGACGTTTAACTGAGTGGGCGGGGAGAGAGCCCCAAGGACTAGCTTGTTTGTGTGCGAGCTGTGACACAGCCACGTGATGTTAAACCAGAAGAGTCTTTGTTTTAGGATGCAGGTTGTTTCTGAACCTGGTTTTGGAATTCCTCATCAGATTAGAAGTGCCCAAGTCGTAAAGTGTACCTTTATTTCTTGACCTGGATAATATTTCTCGATATAAGGGGCTCTTGCCAAGCAGGTTGGTTTATTGTTGGTTTTGCTCACTTGGCTAGACAGTTTGTTCTTGATGCAGAGGAAGGCCAAGTTCAATTCCTATACCGCTGAGATTATTCATGAAGGCCCTTGCCTCTGGAGGCGTGGTGATTCTCAGGTTAAACCAGCACCAGTCAGCCATTCTCCCCCCCTCAAAAGGGAAAAGCAGCCTATGGTCATAGAATTTATAGGGCAGGAGGCCACTCGGCCCATCGAGTCTGCACCAACTCTTGGAAAGAGCACCCTACCCAAGGTCAACACCGCCACCCTATCCCCATAACCCAGTAACCTCACCCAACACTAAGGGCAATTTTGGACACTAAGGGCAATTTAGCATGGCCAATCCACCTAATCTGCAAATCTTTGGACTGTGGGAGGAAACCAGAGCACCCGGAGGAAATCCACGCACACACGGGAAGAACGTGCAGACTCTGCACAGACACTGACCCAAGCCAGGAATCGGGTCTGGGACCCTGGAGCTGTGAAGCAATTGTGCTAACCACTTTGCTGCCATGCTGTCATCTGGGACTATGGCAATTTTACATTTTGTTGAATTGAGTACAATTGATCACGACAGGTTTTTTGGGTGTGTTTGCAACTGTGTAACTTTAATTTTTTTCAATTTAAAAAGAAATTCCTCACGGTGTTACTGGAGTTCTGAGCTGTTCAGGTCAGTAGCTCTTGATCCTCCTTTCATAATAAGTAAATGTTAAGGATCAGTGAGACAAGACAGACCTCGATCTGGAGTCTGGCCTGCTCAGCAATAACATCTGTGACTGCAACATCACCACTCTCCTCAAAAATCCAACTGTGACACCCATCTTCCTTGCAAACCGCGCAGAATACAGCATAGTGGCCAATTCATTGCCCATCAGCCAACCAGTCAAACCAAGTCCCACCCCATCACTCAGGTGCCACAAAGTCTGAGCCTGCTATTCTAAAATCAGCATCAAATAACATGTTGCAACTTCTGGAATTCCTCCTTCTCCCCGTTGCTGGACAATTAAGCAGTGATGGATCAAAAATTATACAGCTAAAATAAGGGGACAAGGGAATCAACAGGAAGGACCCTTCCAACGCCTAGCTGGCATCTCACTTTCTACTCTCCATAATCCCGAGGTTATCCAAACCTCTGCTTGCACATGGTCTTTACTCACACCAAGTCCTGTTTGTTTAGCAACGCTTTGTGCGCATATCTACACTGCTTCTTAGTGCATATGCTACTTGCATTTCTGTAGCACCAATCTTTGTTTCATTGATTAAGCAACTCCTCGAACTGCAATTCTCGCCTCCGAATGAAATCCGTCCACAGCTTCATTCCTCCCCATCTCCAATCACCTCCAAACCTGAAGCCCACTTACACTCTGTAATCTCCTCCAGCCCAAGGCCCCTTGAGATTTACCGTGGACAAATTTTTGGTCATTTCCCCTTATAGCTCATGTGGCTTGTGCCAATATTTTTTTGTAACGCTGCATGAACTGCCCTGGGGAAATTTTATTACATTTAAAGATGCTGTATAAACGCAGTTGCTATTACTGAAAGCCTGTAATAAAATCCAGCACCAATTTTAAAACCAACCAAGCATGAGACTGTACTGTGTGCAATTCAATCTGTATACTTCAGCATGCATAAGGAGGGTTTCACTAGTCTGTCATGCAAAATAAAAGAGTCATGCAGATGCTTCACTTGACACAATACATTCTTTAACAGGTTTGAGGGAAGTCTGCAGTGTTAGATGATTGAAAACCAAAAGGAGAGAAAAGGAAATCATAGCAGCAGTGCTTTAATTTAAGACATTCACAATGAACCAGCCAGGACTCCATCTTGAATTTGGTACAGATGAGTTGGTAGAGATCACATCACATTCTATCATGGAATGACAGCCATTCACCTGATCCCGTCTGTCTCCAATCCGACTAATCGAACTTGCCTGCTCGCTCTCCTCATACCTTTGCAAATTTATTTCTTATTTATCTGTGGAAATAATGAATCACTAATTTGCCTTGTCAGCGTACACAATCTTCAAGACCCCTGTAAAATAATTTGCTGCTAGTGAACATGATTACCCAGGTTTTACAGTTTGACGCAGGCAATCTGTGACATACAGAACTGATTATTACATTTTAATGCGAACATCTTGCTTGCAATAAGACATACATCAGATTGTAAGACACACAGAAGCAAATTTTGCTAATGAACAATTGCACTTTGATAAGCTCTATTACATTTAAAGGCAGTATACAAATGCAAGTTGTAGTAGATCAGCCAACCCAAATATAAAGTCTTGCCCTAGCCAATACACTTCCTAGCAGGATTATGAAGTGACTTTGGGAGGGGTAGTTTTAATCATAATCTTTAATAGTTTATAAATTTAATAGGATTACGTCTCCCAGGTACATGGTGGCAGATATCTTATTCATGTGCAGCCAGCAAGTGGGAAAACAGCACAGAAAGGACAACAGAGGAGAATAATCTTTGTATACGACAAGCACTAGTTAGGAAAGACAGACCCATTCATGCCCCTTGTCTGGACTAAAACTGCAAGCAGGGTAAACAGGCCATGGCAGCAGGAAAATAGGTTAGATCCTACTGGAACTTGCATTGAAGTAGTCAGTCTTTTAAAAAAAACCTGAAAGATATGAAAAAAAAAAAAAAGTGTACAAGAACTATTCCGTTTCATTCTAACTGTAGTTACGCCCAGTGATTTCAGTTTTCCAGGAGGAATGGAGACACAAGAGAAACATCCAAATCTTGGATTCAGCCACCAGAAGAGCCAGAAAGCTGATCTTTAGAGTCTCAGGATTTAGTTGAAGGAAGTTGTGACGAGAGAATCTCAAAATGCACAGTACAAGATTGTAAACAGCAAAGATAAATAGATAAGGCTGTAAAGTCAAATTGTAAAACACAAGAGTGCAGAAAAAGAAAAAAAACAACTTGTTTATAGAGCACCATTCAGAGCCACAGCTAGTCGAGAAAATTCACAGCCCTCAAACGATTTGAAGTGTTGTCTTTGTTGTAGGCAGATGCACAGCCAACTAATGCACGGCTAAGCCCCACGAACAAAGAAATTAGATCATCTGTTTTTAGGAGATATTAGTTTGAGGGCTAAATGCTGGCCTGGACATTGGACGATTTCCCGAACTCTCCTTCGAACAACATCATAAGTAGTTTTAGCAACAAGGATTCTCAGTTTTAAACACCTCTTAAAAATCAGTGCCCCATAAAGTGCAGTAACCTGACCTGATTACATGCTCGAACTCTGGAGTGGGAATTGACCTCATAATATTCTGACTCTATGTCAAGGGTGCCACTAATGTAATTCAAAGTTAAAATCACTGCTGAACTGGGCAAGTTCTCCCCAAGCAATGAACTTTGCTGAACGTACTACAGGTAGTCTGAGAACAGTGGCCCAGATGTCACACTATTACCTCAAGTCAGAAAGTTGGGATTTCAAGTCCCACTCCATAAGCTAGAGAACAAAATCTAGGCCGACGGTCCAGGGGAACGCTACATTGTTGGTGGTGCAATCTTTCAAAAGAACAATACAGCACAGGAACAGGCACTTCATCACTCCAAGCCTGTACCGGTCATGATACCACCCTTGGCCAAAACCCTCAGCACTTCCTTGTGGCATAATCCTTCTCTACCCATTGTATTCATGTATTTGTCGAGATGCCTTTTGAACACCGCTAATGTATCTGCTTCCACAATCTCCCCAAGCAACACGTTCCAGGCACTCACCACCCTCTGAAAAAAAAAAAACCTGCCTCACACATCTCCTCGAAACTTTGCCCCACAGACCTTAAACCTATGCCCCCTAGTGACTGACCCTCCCACCCTGGGAAAGAGTGCCTGCCCATCCACATCTATGCCTCTCAATCTTTAGACATCATGTCGCCCCTCAACCTCTGTTGTTCTAATGAAAACAGTCAGAGTCTATTTAGCCTCCCCGCAAAGCTAACACCATCCAGAACAGGCAACATCCTGGTAAACCTCTTCGGCACCACCTTCGACCCTCACATCCTTCTGGTAGTGTGGCGATCAGAATTGTGTGAATATTCCAAGTGCGGCCGTACAACTGCAACATGACTTGGCAGTTTTTATACTCGATTCCCCGTCAAATGAAGGCAAGCATTCTATATGCTTTCTTGACTATCTTGTCCACTTGTGTTGCCACTTTCAAAGATCTGTGGACCCGTACGCCCAGATCTCACAGATTTTCTATATTCCTAAGAGTTTTGCTATTTATGGTATATTTCCCCTCTACATTAGACCTTCCAAAATGCATTACCTCACATTTGCTGGATTGAACTCCATTTGCCAATTTCATAGAATTTACAGTGCAGAAGGAGGCCATTCGGCCCATCGAGTCTGCACCGGCTCTTGGAAAGAGCACCCTACCCAAGGTCAACACCTCCGCCCTATCCCCATAACCCAGTAACCCCACCCAACACTAAGGGCAATTTTTGGACACCAAGGGCAATTTCTCATGGCCAATCCACCTAACCCGCACATCTTTGGACTGTGGGAGGAAACCGGAGCACCCGGAGGAAACCCACGCACTCACGGGGAGGATGTGCAGACTCCGCACAGACAGTGACCCAAGCCGGAATCGAACCTGGGACCCTGGAGCTGTGAAGCAATTGTGCTATCCACAAGGCTACCGTGCTGCCTCTCTGCCTAAGTCTCCAACCTATGTCCTGCTGTATCCTCTGACAATCTTAAACACTATCTGCCACTCCACCAACCTGGTGTCATCCGCAAACTTATCAGACCAGCTACATAGATTACATAGATTACATAGAACATACAGTGCAGAAGGAGGCCATTCGGCCCATCGAGTCTGCACCGACCCACATTAATCCCTCACTTCCACCTTATCCCCGCCACCCAAAAACCCCTCCCAACCCTTATGGACACTACGGGTAATTTAGCATGGCCAATCCACCTAACCTGCACGTCTTTGGACTGTGGGAGGAAACCGGAGCACCCGGAGGAAACCCACGCACACACGGGGAGAACGTGCAAACTCCGCACAGACAGTGACCCAGCGGGGAATCGAACCTGGGACCCTGGCGCTGTGAAGCCACAGTGCTAATCACTTGTGCTACCGTGCTGCCCTACATTTTCCTCCAAATCGTTTATGTATACTACAAACAACAGAGGCCCCAGCACCGATCACAGTGGAACACCATAACATTCAGAAAAAACACCCTTCTACTGCCTTCTGTGACCAAGCAGTTTTGTATCCATCTTGCCACCTCACCTCTGATCCCAAAAGAGACATTAAACAAGCTGCCCCTACAGGTGAACAAGATTGTAGTTTTGCACTATTTCAATGTTGCACTATTTCAGAGTAGCAGAGGAGTTCTTCTCAGTGCTCTGGCCAATATTTATCATTCACCAGAAAAATTACTTTAAAAAAAACACCGATCATCTGGTCACCTATCACATTACCAACTGTGGGAATTTGATGATCGACCAGAAACTGAACAGGACCAGCCATATAAATATTGTGGTTCCAAGAGTAGGTCAGAGACTGGGAATACTGTGGCAAATAATTCACCTCATGACTCCTCAAAGCCTGTCCACCATGTAGAAGGCACAAGTCAGGAGTGTGATGGAATACTCCCATTTGCCTTGATGAGTGCAGCTCCAACGTTCAAGCTCGACACCATCCAGGACAAAATCCAGGATTGGCACCCCGTCCATCACTGACACACAAGTGTACACTATCTACATGATGCACTGCAACAACTAACTAAATCTCCTTTGACAGCACTTTCCAAACTCACAATTTGTACACTTAAAAAAGGACAAGGGCAGTAGATGTATGGGAACACCACCATCTGCAGGTTCCCTGAAAGCGACACATCACCCAGACCTGGAACTATAATCACCGTTCTTTCACGGTTGCTAGGTCGAATTGAAGTGCCTCTCTAACAGCAGTGTGGGTGTACCTACACTGGGTGGACTGTAGTGGTTCAAAAAGGCCACATTTCCACCTTCTCATTATTGACCTTGGGCCACAACCGAGGTTGTGGATATGTAAATCTAAGTCACTCTTTCTTTAGGATACAATGATGGGGGAAACTGCAGATACTTCCTGGATCATAGAATTTACAGTGCAGGAGGCCATTCAGCCCATCGAGTCCACATCAGCTCTTGGAAAGAACACCCTACCCAGGCCCACACCTCCACCCTATTCCCACAACTCAACCCAACACGAAGGGCAATTTTGGACACTCAGGGCCATTTATCATGGCCAATCCATCTAACCTGCACATCGTTGGACTGTGGGAGGAAACCGGAGCACCCGGGAGGAATCCCACACACACATGGGGAGAACGTACAGACTCCGCACAGACAGTGACCCAAGCCGGGAATTGAACCTGGGACCCTGGAGCTGTGAAGCAATTGTGCTAATCACTATGCTACCGTGCTGCCCAAAGGGTTGAAAGAGGCAGATCGCTGAATGGTCTTACTCAACACTACCTTGTGACAACGTGATGCCTTTGGGCTCTCTGCACATTTCCAGAGATCCAGAACTATCTTTACTGTGCAGGGAGGCTGACTACCCACCTCCATGAGGTTTCCATTCAAAGCAGCCAGAAGGCATCCAAATACAGACTATTCATCCTGCTTTTCTGTCCGAGACTTTGCTGTGGATCTCACGCAGCAGGGATAATGGAGGAGAAAAGGATTTGGTCCAAAGACAAGAAGGGGAACAGTAACAAATGAAGGCGGCAGACAAGCAGAAAGAGCCAACGCATCAAACCTTCGTTTTTAACTATCCACATCAAGAAGCTGTGCACGTTCAGGAACATGGCACAGTTGGGGAAGGCAGTAACATAATGAACACCACTGGATGAGTAGTCCAGAGACCGAGTAAAGCGCTGGGACCCAAGTTCAAATCCCACCTTTGCAGATGGCGAAATTTGAATTCAATTAAAAAAATCTTGTTATTAAAAAGTCAAACTAGTTTGTTGTAAAAATTCATCTGGTTCAATAATGTCCTTACCTCGACCTACATGTATCCAGGCCCACAGAAATGTGGTCCACTCTTACCTGCCCCCTCAAGGATAATTAGAGACAGGCAATTAATGCTGGACCAGTCAGCGGCATCCACATCCCATGAATGAATAAAAAAATTAAGTGCTACCTTTAAAACGCAGGGATGTAAATGAGCCAGATAAGTGCACTGACCTTGGGTGCAGCAAATTGTTCAAGCCAAGGTACCCAGTTGCTTAAAAAAATTTTTTAAAGAGTAATCGGGGCTTTATTACACAGAGATGTGTGGCCTCCTACAGCTGCTGCCGAAATGGCTGCAGTTCGGAGAGCACCCACATTTATACTCCACCTACTGGGCGGAGCCAGCAGGCAGGGATCTACCCCCGTACCTGTAGTACAGGGAGGGGCCTTACCGTTATACCCTCGTATGCAGTACAGTATATACAATATAATACAACAGTGGTGACTACCACACCGAGCTTAAATATTCTACTATTCCTGGGACACTATTATGCTGTATCTGTGCCCTGTGTAAGCTTTTGTAACAACCTTTACCAGGATGTTCATATAAAACAGTTTGGAAAAGTTCCATCTGATGAGATGTCCTGGGCATGTATCTGCAAAGGCTTTTGGGCAAGGTCTGTTGGCCTGTTTAACTAAGGTAACCATTTATTCATTTCTGAAGTATAATATCCTAATTATACATGAATTTAATTATTTATATTTCACTTAACTAATCAATATTTCATGACAAGCTGTATTGGTGTTATGGAACTGAGGCATAAAAGATTGCCTTTATAGCCACCTCGCAGCCTGTGAGATTTACCATCCCAACGTTTAAGGATGTAAATAGCATAGGGAAGCAACCTAAGGCAGTAACACAGTTTTAAACACTTGTAGTGGAAAACCTCTGCTCACCCCAGCTAGAAGCCCAGAAATCAACAATTTTCATTTATCTGGCGTTTTAAATCTAATAAACAGGAGATTCAGTCATCTCCCAAATGATCCCACCAGGTCACTTCTGCAGATTGGAAAGCCTATCCTAATACTTCACTCATTACCCTCAATATTCAAAGGAGCAGAGAGGTTTACAGCCATTTTTGCCCATAGCAATTATAGTTAGGGTTGTGGAAAGCCAACGCCACAATGCACAGCGTCAGCGGCCACACATGGCCAGTGCCTCAGAGCTAGGTAAATGGTTGGTTTGCTGATTCAAGGTAATATGTTTCAAAGCCAACACGCAGATATTCAACACACACAACACACACAACACACACAACACACACAACACACACAACACACACAACACACACAACACACACAACACACACAACACACACAACACACACAACACACACAACACACACAACACACACAACACACACAACACACACAACACACACAACACACACAACACACACAACACACACAACACACACAACACACACAACACACACAACACACACAACACACACAACACACACAACACACACAACACACACAACACACACAACACACACAACACACACAACACACACAACACACACAACACACACAACACACACAACACACACAACACACACAACACACACAACACACACAACACACACAACACACACAACACACACAACACACACAACACACACAACACACACAACACACACAACACACACAACACACACAACACACACAACACACACAACACACACAACACACACAACACACACAACACACACAACACACACAACACACACAACACACACAACACACACAACACACACAACACACACAACACACACAACACACACAACACACACAACACACACAACACACACAACACACACAACACACACAACACACACAACACACACAACACACACAACACACACAACACACACAACACACACAACACACACAACACACACAACACACACAACACACACAACACACACAACACACACAACACACACAACACACACAACACACACAACACACACAACACACACAACACACACAACACACACAACACACACAACACACACAACACACACAACACACACAACACACACAACACACACAGGGAGGTAGTTACCTCACGTGGAATGCAAAGTACATATGAAGGTCAACTCCAACAACTTTTGAAACAAAAATCAATTCTCCCAATGCCGCTCCTGAAGGCGTAACCATAAGCCAGGGTACAAGTTCCACAAGAGACAGATGCTCTCCAGTATATCAGTTAACTGGTATTTTCTTTGGGCAAGCTAAACAGCGAGACAATAGACATTATTTGAATCGATGGGGTATCAGTCAAGTCCAACTTAACTAGCATCCAACTGCCCCCACACCCACCTCAGAGCAGTTAACCAAAGACCGACCAAAATCAAACACAGTAGTGTCTGGTCCAAGCAGCTGCTTCCAAGGAGAAGAGAGTGTCAGGGGGCAGGATATTCATCAGAGCCTTTAAATCAACTGCAGTTACTTTTAAAACATCCTGTCAGAAACATCACCTCACTTAATCCTTATATCTTCAAATGAAAACAAAAGGTTGAGTGCTGGCCATAGATCATAATTCAGACACAGATTTAAGTGATTGGATTTTATTTTTGCAAAGCACTTCATGTCTAGCCGAATTCTTCCTGTGCAAGATATCATCTTTGTCTAATCTCCCCCTCACTGGAAATTCCACCATTACAAACGAGCTCTTCCCAAAAGAAAACTCCACAGACATGAAGATGCTCAGTCCAACCCTGGTCTGTGGCAATGTAGACCACTGCAGTCAGGGTAGCAACCACAAAGGCAAAACTGAAGATAAAATTAGGACTAGGTTACCTGCAGCAATCACTGGCTTAGCTCGATGTTTGGGTGCAACACCCCTCATACTGCAGGCTGGCAATCTATGCATAGATTCACATTAAGTGCCAGCCATGACTCAGTTGGTAGCATCCCTGCCTCTGAATCACGAGGCTCTGAGATTCAAGTCCCAAGTTCAGGGCTCGAGCTCAAATATTGAGGTGGACACTCAGTTGAGACAGTAAATAGAGGCCTCATCTGCCTGTTTGGGTGGTCGTAATAGATCCCATGGTGCTTTTTTGAAGAGCATGATTTTTTTCAGTGTCCTCACTAATAGGTACTCTTCAATCACCATTGAAGAACTAGATTATCAGATCATTACAATTTGCTGTGTGGGTGGCACAGTAGCACAGTGTTTAACACTGTTGTTTCACAGCGCCAGGGTCCCAGGTTCAATTTGCAGCTTGGGTCACTGTCTGTGCAGAGTCTGCACGTTCTCCCAGTGAGTGCATGGGTTTCCTCCCACAAGTCCCGAAAGGCGTGCTCGTTAGGTGAATTGGCCATTCTGAATTCTCCCTCAGTGTACCCGAACAGGCAGCAGAGTGTGGCGACTAGGAGATTTTCACAGTAACATCATTGCAGTGTTAATGCAAGCCTACTTGTGACAATAATAAAAGATTATTATAATCCTGAGCCTACACCACCTTGTTACAAACAGAGATCTAGCCTCGGAACACCCATTTTCACAAAGTAATCTCTTACAGTAAAAGTACGCCAATGAAGGACCAGTCAAATCACTGGGTCACAGCCTCCTCTGTGCAGCGTACAATAGTAAAGAATCATGTGCTCCGGTATTTAGGCACAGCAGAGAACCATCACCCTAACTACACAGCTAAAATTATAAACAAACAGGAAGCAGCAGCGGGGCGAGTCAGTCCATAGGAAGACTGAACACCTTAATATAGAACATACTCTCACTCTTCAGTCTCTGTTTCTACAATTTCACACAACTGCACACTCTCACCAGTGATGTCAGGCCAAACTCAGGCTCTCTTTTACCAGATTATTGAAATAGATTTTACAAGGACTATGACAAAACTGATCCCTATGGAACATCTAGAATGCCACTGCTCCAAAACAGCAGAAGGATTACAGTTGAAATTCTGAAGTTTCCATTATTTGATATTTCCAAGTTGTTTTCCTTCCAGGCATCCAGCAGATTTGGTCTTAAACAGTCCTGCAAGAAAGCAGAGAATGCGGTCTCGCTTGGGGGCTCATTTCGTAACTGTACTGCAGGTAGAGGCAGAGGTGGAAGGCCCCTGCTTCAATTGCACTGAACACCATGGTACTCAGCAAGTGCTCCCAACTGGGGCAGCTATGATTTACCAAAGCATCTTTTATGTTGGGGCACAAAGGACACTGGATCCTTCTCCTGGTCATTATCCAGCAACTTCCCTGCTGGAATGTGCACCGAGAGCACGATTCAGCTTTGTTCTGTATATCGGCCAACGCTAACATGATTCAGTTTATACATGATTTTATCCGATTTTAAAACTGGTCCTTGGGAGTTGACGATGCAGACAATGTGCCCAGATTCCTGGAAATGGACGGCTTCTTGCTTTCAGAAGAGAACGTATTCTGACAGGGTGTGTGTGCGTGTGTGTGTGTGTGTGAGTGGGGGGGGGGGGGGGGGGGGGGGGAGTAATGGAGCCAAAGCAAACTTTGTTTCACAAGAGGAGGAATCGATAACGTGATCATTGGAAACTTGGATCCTCAAGAGGATATTACACAAAAGAAAACACAAGCCATGGGAAATAGCGGTTAAGTTGCCATAGTCGAGACTTCCGGGTGCGGCGATGACCAGCTAAGTCGCACGTTTCGGCAGCTCCCGGTGGAACGGACTTTTGGGCTCTTAATAGGAGCCCCAACGGCAATTTTAACAGCTAAAAACACTGTGCGGTAAACCAGAAGGGAATTCCCCCTGGACATGGATGGAAAAAGGAGGGGAAAGTGGCCAGATTGCAGTGGATCCTTTGGAACAGCGGCAAGGAAGGCAAGCAAAAACCAAGATGGCGTCGGAAGGTGGCAGTTTAACATGGGGCCCTGAACAACAAGAGTTCTTGAAATGCTGTGTGGAAGAGATAAAAAAGGAAATGAAGAAAGAGCTGTTGGCCCCGATACTACAGGCGATCGAAGGGCTAAAGGAGGAACAAAAGACCCAGGAGCGGGAGCTTCGGGTCGTGAAGGCGAAGGCAGCCGAGAATGAGGACGATATACAGGGCCTGGTGGTGAAGACGGAGACGCAGGAGGCACATCAGAAACGATGTGTAGAAAGGTTGGAGGCACTGGAAAACAACGCAAGGAGGAACAACCTGAGGATTCTTGGTCTTCCTGAAGGTGTGGAGGGAGCGGACGTCGGGGCATATGTGAGCACAATGCTGCACTCGTTAATGGGAGCGGAGGCCCCGGCAGGACTGTTGGAGGTGGAGGGAGCATACCGAGTTATGGCGCGAGGACCGAGAGCAGGAGAAATTCCCAGAGCCATAGTGGTGAGATTCCTCCGTTTTAAGGATAGAGAAATGGTCCTTAGATGGGCGAAGAAAACTCGGAGCAGTAAATGGGAGAACGCGGTGATCCGCGTTTATCAAGACTGGAGTGCGGAGGTGGCGAGAAGGAGGGCGAGCTTTAATCGGGCCAAGGCGGTGCTTCATAAAAAGAAGATAAAATTTGGAATGCTGCAACCGGCAAGACTGTGGGTCACATATCGAGGGAGGCACCACTACTTTGAGACGGCGGATGAAGCGTGGACTTTTATTGTGGAAGAAAAACTGGAATGAGTGGGTTATTAAAAAGAACGTTCGAACAAAGTGGTGGGGCGAATGTGGGGGGCAAAGAGGGGTTTTATGTACTAATCCTGCGATGTGGTAACTTTTCTCTCTCCCACAGGTGGTGATGGGGGGAGGTGGGGAGGTAGAGGAGATGGGGCGTTGGCCATTGGGGGCGGGGCCAAGGGAGAAGCGCGGGCTTGGTTCCCGCGCTATGATAATTATGGCGGGAATAGAGAAGCAGGAAGGAGGGGGCGTCGCACGGTGCGAGCCGTGGTCACGGGGGGAAGCCGAGGTCAGCCAGAGTTCGCTGACTTCTGGGAGCAACATGGGGGGAGTAATTACGCTAGCGGGGGATCTAGCGGGGGGGGTGGGAGGGGGGAATTACTGGGTTGCTGCTGCTGGGGAGAGGGGGGAGCGGGTACGGGAGAGGATGGGCGGGGGGGCACCGCCTGGGGGAGATACAGCTGCGTGGGAACTGGGTGAGGAGCTGGAAAAAGGTGATGGCTAATCGACAAGGGGGGGGGGGGTAGGAAGCCCCCCAACTCGGCTGATCACGTGGAACGTGAGAGGGCTGAACGGGCTGATAAAGAGGGCACGGGTACTCGCACACCTTAAGAAACTTAAGGCAGATGTAGTTATGTTACAGGAAACACACCTGAAACTGATAGACCAGGTTAGGCTGCGCAAAGGATGGGTGGGGCAGGTGTTCCATTCGGGGCTAGATGCGAAAAACAGGGGGGTGGCTATATTAGTGGGGAAGCGGGTAATGTTCGAGGCAAAGACTATAGTGGCGGATAACGGGGGCAGATACGTGATGGTGAGTGGCAAACTACAGGGGGAGACGGCGGTTTTGGTAAACGTATATGCCCCGAACTGGGATGATGCCAATTTTATGAGGCGGATGCTAGGACGCATTCCGGACCTAGAGACGGGAAAGCTGATAATGGGGGGAGATTTTAATACGGTGTTGGAACCAGGGCTGGATAGGTCGAAGTCCAGGACTGGAAGGAGGCCGGCAGCAGCCAAGGTGCTTAAAGATTTTATGGAGCAGATGGGAGGTGTAGACCCGTGGAGATTTAGTAGACCTAGGAGTAAGGAGTTCTCGTTTTTCTCCTATGTCCATAAAGTCTACTCGCGCATAGACTTTTTTGTGCTGGGTAGGGCATTGATCCCGAAGGTGAGGGGAACGGAGTATACGGCTATAGCCATTTCGGATCACGCTCCACACTGGGTGGACTTGGAGATAGGGGAGGAAACAGGAGGGCGCCCACCCTGGAGAATGGACATGGGACTAATGGCGGATGAGGGGGTGTGTCTAAGGGTGAGGGGATGCATTGAAAAGTACTTGGAACTCAATGATAATGGGGAGGTCCAGGTGGGAGTGGTCTGGGAGGCGTTGAAGGCGGTGGTTAGAGGGGAGCTGATATCAATAAGAGCACATAAAGGGAAGCAGGAGAGTAAGGAACGGGAGCGGTTGCTGCAAGAACTTTTGAGGGTGGACAGACAATATGCGGAAGCACCGGAGGAGGGACTGTACAGGGAAAGGCAAAGGCTGCATGTGGAATTTGACTTGCTGACTACAGGCACTGCAGAGGCACAATGGAGGAAGGCACAGGGTGTACAGTACGAATATGGGGAGAAGGCGAGCAGGTTGCTGGCACACCAATTGAGGAAAAGGGGAGCAGCGAGGGAAATAGGGGGAGTGAGGGATGAGGAAGGAGAGATGGAGCGGGGAGCGGAGAGAGTGAATGGAGTGTTCAAGACATTTTATAAAAAATTATATGAAGCTCAACCCCCGGAGGGGAGGGAGAGAATGATGGGCTTCTTGGATCGGCTGGAATTTCCCAAGGTGGAAGAGCAGGAAAGGGTGGGACTGGGAGCACAGATCGAGGTAGAAGAAGTGGTGAAAGGAATTAGGAGCATGCAGACGGGAAAGGCCCCGGGACCGGATGGATTCCCAGTCGAATTCTATAGAAAATATGTGGACTTGCTCGCCCCGGTACTGACGAGGACCTTTAATGAGGCAAAGGAAAGGGGACAACTGCCCCCGACTATGTCTGAAGCAACGATATCGCTTCTCTTAAAGAAGGAAAAGGACCCGCTACAATGCGGGTCCTACAGACCTATTTCCCTCCTAAATGTAGATGCCAAGGTAATGGCAATGAGAATAGAGGAATGTGTCCCGGGGGTGGTCCACGAGGACCAAACTGGGTTTGTGAAGGGGAGACAGCTGAACACGAATATACGGAGGTTGTTAGGGGTAATGATGATGGCCCCACCAGAGGGAGAAACGGAGATAGTAGTGGCGATGGATGCCGAGAAAGCATTTGATAGAGTGGAATGGGATTATTTGTGGGAGGTGTTGAGGAGATTTGGTTTTGGAGAGGGGTATGTTAGATGGGTGCAGCTGTTGTATAGGGCCCCAGTGGCGAGCGTGGTCACGAATGGACGGGGATCTGCATATTTTCGGCTCCATAGAGGGACAAGGCAGGGATGCCCTCTGTCCCCATTATTGTTTGCACTGGCGATTGAGCCCCTGGCGATAGCGTTGAGGGGTTCCAAGAAGTGGAGGGGAGTACTTAGGGGAGGAGAAGAACACCGGGTATCTTTGTATGCGGACGATTTGCTACTATACGTGGCGGATCCGGCGGAGGGGATGCCAGAAATAATGCGGATACTTGGGGAGTTTGGGGATTTTTCAGGGTATAAATTGAACATGGGGAAAAGTGAGTTGTTTGTGGTGCATCCAGGGGAGCAGAGTAGAGAAATAGAGGACCTACCGTTGAGGAAGGTAACAAGGGACTTTCGTTATCTGGGGATCCAGATAGCTAAGAATTGGGGCACATTGCACAGGTTAAATTTAACGCGGTTGGTGGAACAGATGGAGGAAGATTTCAAGAGATGGGATATGGTATCCCTGTCAATGGCAGGGAGGGTGCAGGCGGTTAAGATGGTGGTCCTCCCGAGATTCCTCTTTGTGTTTCAGTGCCTCCCGGTGGTGATCACGAAGGCTTTTTTTAAAAAAGGATTGAAAAGAGCATCATGGGTTTTGTCTGGGCCGGGAAGACCCCGAGAGTGAGGAAGGGATTCTTACAGCGTAGCAGGGATAGGGGGGGGCTGGCACTACTGAGCCTAAGTGAGTATTATTGGGCCGCTAATATTTCAATGGTGAGTAAGTGGATGGGAGAAGAGGAGGGAGCGGCGTGGAAGAGATTAGAGAGGGCGTCCTGTAGGGGGACTAGCCTACAGGCTATGGTGACAGCCCCATTGCCGTTCTCACCGAGGAACTACACCACAAGCCCAGTGGTGGTGGCTACACTGAAGATTTGGGGACAGTGGAGACGGCATAGGGGAAAGACTGGAGCCTTGGGGGGGTCCCCGATAAGAAACAACCATAGGTTTGCCCCGGGGGGAATGGATGGGGGGTATGGAATGTGGCAAAGAGCAGGAATAACGCAACTGAAAGATCTGTTTGTGGATGGGAAGTTCGCGAGTCTGGGAGCGCTGACCGAGAAATATGGGTTGCCCCAAGGGAATGTATTCAGGTATATGCAACTGAGGGCTTTTGCGAGGCAACAGGTGAGGGAATTCCCGCAGCTCCCGACACAAGAGGTGCAGGACAGAGTGATCTCAAAGACATGGGTGGGGGATGGTAAGGTGTCAGATATATATAGGGAAATGAGGGACGAAGGGGAGACTATGGTAGATGAACTAAAAGGGAAATGGGAAGAAGAGCTGGGGGAGGAGATCGAGGAGGGGCAGATGCCCTAAGCAGGGTAAACTCGTCGTCCTCGTGTGCCAGGCTAAGCCTGATTCAGTTTAAGGTATTACACAGGGCGCATATGACTGGAACACGGCTCAGTAGATTTTTTGGGGTGGAGGATAGATGTGCGAGGTGCTCGAGAAGCCCAGCGAATCATACCCATATGTTTTGGTCATGTCCGGCACTACGGGGGTTTTGGATGGGGGTGACAAAGGTGCTTTCAAAAGTAGTGGGGGTCCGGGTCGAACCAAGCTGGGGGTTGGCTATATTTGGGGTTGCACAAGAGCCGGGAGTGCACGAGGCGAGAGAGGCCGATGTTTTGGCCTTTGCGTCCCTAGTAGCCCGGCGCAGGATATTGCTAATGTGGAAAGAAGCCAAGCCCCCGGGGGTGGAGACCTGGATAAATGACATGGCGGGGTTTATAAAGCTAGAGCGGATTAAGTTCGTCCTAAGGGGGTCGGCTCAAGGGTTCACCAGGCGGTGGCAACCGTTCGTCGAATACCTCGCAGATAGATAGACGGAATGGGAAAAAGAAGGCGGCAGCAGCAGCAGCCCAGGATTCGGGGGGGGGGGGGGGGGGAAGGAAACAGAAGGACTCTCAGGGTTGTTAATATATACTGTATAGTATGTATAGGTCGTTGCCACAGATAATTATATATTGGACTGTTAAATTATATTTTTGGAGAGTGTTACTTGTGACAAGGCAGTTGCCAATTAGGGCTAGTTTTCATTTTTGTTATTTAGTATTTATTCATTTTTTGTTTATATAAAATAGGTCATTGTTATTTGTGCTGTTATAATATTGTGTAAAGGATGCACAATGTACTGTGTTGGTTGACCAAAAATTTTCAATAAAATATTTAATAAAAAAAAAAGTTGCCATAGTCCCAGGTGGCCATAGGCTGCTTCCCTTTGAGGGGACGAGCTGACTGGTGGCGCTTTAACCTGAGGATCACCACACCTCAGATTGAGAAGATGGGCCTTCATGAATAACCTCAGCCGGTAAAGGAATTGAACGCGTGCTGCTGGCCTCCTTCTGCATCACATACCAGCTGCCTAGTCCACTGAACAAAACTAGCCCCCAAAGAAAGAATAAGAAATACAAGACTAGCAAGTGCGAATTCAAAGACCAGATACACACAAACATACCCCGGTGCCTTCAAACACTTATGCAGCAATCACGTAACATTATCCCAATGACTCAACCAACGAGCCCCACATTTCAGGTAAAATTGCTGTCCTGGTTACAATGAAATCTACCAAAAGGACCACAGGAAACAGCGACCAGCCATCAATCCTTAACATACGCATCTTGGCTTGGAGCCTCCACTGATCCCTCACCATCTGTCAAGATCACTTGCCCGAAGACAAGTGGTGCCAATGCAGAGTGGAATACACATATGCAAGATTTATGCACATAAACACAACTTGGATTTGCAGCAGCTTTAACATAGTTAAGCATCCCAAGTCATATGAAGCAAACTTCGACCACAGGAAATGATATTATAAGCCAAAAACTGGGTTTAAAGGAGGGTCTTAAAAATTAAGGGAGCAAATTTCAGTCTTTAGGGCCTAAACAGTTGAAGGGACAGCCCAATGCTGGGACAAAGGAAAATGGGGAGATGCTCAATTATTGGAGGAACCAAGTGTAGGAGGTTAGAGGGAGACATCAAAGGATCTGGACACAAGGATGAGAAATGCAAAACAGCTAGACTGAATTGGGAGGCCAGTGACGGTTAGAGAGCGGTGATGAGGGAATGGGACATGATGCAAGTTCATATACAGGCAGCAGAGTTTTGAGTGAGATTGTGTTAGAAGGGTGAAACAAGAACATTGTAGTGTATTCTGGAAGCAACAAATACATATATGAAGGTTTCAGCAGGGGTGCAGCTGGGCAATATTACAACTGAAATGGTTGTGACAATTGATACAGGACTGGAAGCTCCTGTATCAATAGGATGCCGATGTTGCAAAGAGTCTGGTCCATCTTCAGACATTTGCGCTCTGGTATTACTAAGAGTTTGCCAAATAGTAAAGAAGTCTCTTCCCCTCCTCTACAATATCCAAGTGACAATATAAACATCAAAACGAAAGTAGATAATTCAGCCCTTCAAGCCTGCTCCGCCATCGCCATTCAATCGGATCATGGCTGATCCTCCATTTCAATGCCATACTCCCACTCCCTCCCTCCCTCCACCCCGCCCCCCCCACCCCCCTTGATGCCATTCAAATCTTTAAAAAATCATCTCTTTCTTGAAGTTACTCGGCCTTCACAGGTAGCGAATTCAACATGCTCATTAACGTTTGAGTCAAGAAAGTTTCCTCATCTCAGTTCTAAATGGTCTACTCCACATCTTGAGACTGTGTCCCCTGGTTCGGACTACCTAACCAGGGAAAACATCCTCCCTGCATCTAGACTTCCCAGCCCCGTTAGAACTTTATACATTACAACCGGATCTCCTCTCATCATTTTAAACTGTAGCGAATCCAGTTGAGTCAATCTCTCCTCATAGGTTGATCAAACCAGGGTTGGCGGGAGCATCCTATCTACTGCACTCCCTCTACAGCAAATAGATATATCCTTTCTTAGGTAGGGAAACCAAAACAGCACACAATGCTCCAGGTGCGGGACAGTCAAAGAGGAGAAATAACAGCTGGAAAACATGGCTGCTCTTGCATCCCAACTGGCTCACTTCAGCGCCCAATCAGGTTCTTCAGACAATAGATATTATGCATATGAAATGGAATTTAAGGAAATCTAAATTTAGCACAGTTAAACATTTATTGTACAACGGCCATTGCAAGGCACAAAACAAAACAAACCTATCTGCTCAATAACACCAGTGGGACTGCTTATTCAGCCGGTGTCCTCCAAAGACATGGTTTCCGACAGTCATCGCTGTGGCTAAACCTCAGCGGTGCTCAGCTCATGATACGACTGGGTTCAAGAACATGGAAAGAAAAGGCCCACAAATGCAATCGAATTCGCACTGAAGCTTAAGAGGTCAAAATGGTGCATCGGTGGGGCCTGCCTCAACCAGAAACAATTAGAGACTTCACAACCACCAGCCAAGAATGCAACCTACTCCACCATTTTCTACCTACAATGACTGAATACACGAGTGTGATCTGAAGAAGCTACTTACTCAGCTGAAGTCAGTGAAACCTTTTAGGTTCACTCACACTAGTCAGAGAGATCTAGGTGTACAGGTCCACAGGTAACTGAAAGGGGCAACACAGGTGGAGAAGGTATTCAAGAAGGCATATGGCATGCTTGCCTTCATTGGCCAGGGCATCGAGTATAAAAATTGGCGAGTCATGTTGCAGCTGTATAGAACCTTAGTTAGACCACACTTGGAGTATAGTGTTCAATTCTGGTCGCCACACTACCAGAAGGATGTGGAGGCTTTAGAGAGGGTGCAGAAGAGATTTACCAAGATGTTGCCTGGTATGGAGGGCATTGCTATGAGAGGTTGAATAAACTCGGTTTGTTCTCACTGGAACAACAGAGGTTGAGGGGTACCTGATAGAGGTCTACAAAATCATGAGGTGAATAGACAGATTGGACAGTCAGAGGCTTTTTCCCCAAGATAGAGGGGTCAATTACTAGGGGGCATAGCTTTAAGGTGTGAGGGGCAAGGTTTAGAGGAGATGTACAAGGGAAGTTTTTTTAAAAAAAAACACAGAAGGTAGTGGGTGCCTGGAACTCGCTGCCGGAGGTGGTGGTGGAAGCAGGGACGATAGTGATATTTAAGGGGCATCTTGACAAATACATGAATAGGATGGGAATAGAGGGATACGGACCCTGGAAGTGTGGAAGATTTTAGTTTAGACAGGCAGCATGGTCGGCGCAGGCTTGGAGGGCCTGTTCCTGTGCTGTACTTTCCTTTGTTCTAAGAAGCAACTTTGGTGAATTTGTGTTGAGCACTGGGGCCCTGGTGCCTGTCTCCAGCCAGTACTACTTATAAAAGGCTTATAGTGACATCACAATAATGATTGCAGCCCTCCACAACCCAGGTATGAGGCAGGAAACCGAGGAGTTGTACAAAAGACAACACACCTCGGAAAAGACAAATATAAATAAATATATATATTAAATTTGACTTGCTTGGTACTTCAAGAGGTCCAGGTTACAAGGAGCAACCAATTACTTGCTTTGAGGATATTGCCATGGTGACTGGCAAAACAGATCGAATTCAAATCAAAATCCTCCAGGCCAAGAATCCAAGATCATTACAATAAACAGAATACAGTGCACAACACAATGATTATATAGGGTTGCCTAATAGCTAGTGCATGCCATAAAGCACAGGTGCCATATTGTAGTGTTATTGGGGACACCCAAGGAGGAATCAAATATTTGTACAAATACCACAGATGGGGAAAAAAGGGAGGTGTGTCAGGTAGATCTTCCAAGTGAACATTCAAAACAGCAAGCAGAATGTCAACATTGTGGCTTGATAAATGCCCAAGGTTGCATGACACTCTTAATCAGAACATTCTAGGATTGCCTTACTTGAGCAGGGGCAAGGTTTCTTTCGGCTCACTGGTGTCACACTTGCCCATGTCAGAAACTCGCAGCTTCAAGCCCCTTGGGCACAACATCTACAATTGGCATTTCAATGCAGGACTGAGCAAGTGCTGGGTGCCATCTTTCAGGCTAAATGTTAAAATGAACTCCGCGTTTCCTGATCACCATGCTGATGGTTCTTTTACGGGCACAAAGACGAGCAGACAATTCTCCTGGTATCGCGGCCAATATTTATACCGCCACCATCAGCGCCGTAAATATTACCCAGTCATTTACCTCATACTGTAGAAAGGCATGCTGTTGCATCTGCCTTCAAACCGAACATTCACTTTAAAAGGAATGATAAAATACGCTCAAACAGTTTTTTAAACTATAAGGACAGCAGTCAGTTCTTGTATCATCCTGACATACACAGTATTTGCTTATGCACCCATTGTCCCCTATCCGTGTTTGGTCAGCATCATATGCATTCTGTGCAGCGAAGATATCAGAAAATGTTACAGAGAGTCAGGAGCTGAGGTGGAAGGGAGATATGCAGAAATTGAGGGCAGAGATATTTTTGAGTGATGTTCCACAGAACAGGTGCATAGGAAGAAAGAGTCAACTTTGCTGGGGCAAGTGTCCAAAGTATGCAGCAGTGTTAAGAGCAACACCAGGAAGACAAAATTGTATAATGAAATCTATATCATAACAAAAACATCTTGAACAGCATGAAGCAGTCAGCACTTGTGTGTAGGGTCAGGAATAGCAAAGTTTAGCTGGATGAAAATATGGAGTTGGAGAGTGCATGCAGCATGAGGTTGAATACACACAGCACCGTTGTGGCTTACGCACTCGCATCCACCCCCTTACAAAAAAGCCAGCAAACCACTTCTCTCAATTTAAAAAAAAAACGCAAAATAAAAGCCCTTTCTCTCTGGATCTATCAAGATAACCATTTTTTTTTTTTTAAAGGGGGGGAGTTACAAAGAAAAAGCAGGAGCAAATGAAAGACCTACCTTAGGGGCACTGAGAGAAACCCTAAAAATAAAGAGGGTAAACAGACAAAGCCTCACTCTCTTTTATCCCCTGAACAGCCACCTAAATGCTGGCCACTACAGAAGAATAAAACCATTTTACCTATTTTCTTCAAAATCTAAAAATTGAATACTACTCGAATAAAAAGGAAACAAGACGAACAGACCAGTGATTTGCTAAAGAGTGAACAATGCCAGGGGACCGAATATTTGGCAACACCAGTCAAGAAGAGGTGGATGGGATCATCTGTAAATTCACATCCAGACAGGGTTTAAAGTGGAAACTGGGGATAACATTCTGAATGCCTCCTCTTGTAAATATTTGATATAAACAGGTTGTGTATTTGATAGGGCTTGTAAACAGAGGGTGAAAGAGGGGGGGGGGGGGGGGGGCGTCTCCACCCCCCTCTCTGTCTGTCTGTCTGTCTCCCCCTCCTTTCCTCTCTGTCCTGACGAGAGGAATGGTTTATAACGCTCTCCCCACCCCTCCCAAACCCCAGCCCTGTGACCGGGCTGCCGGCCGGTCTGGTCTGAAACATCCTCCAAACAAAATGGCGCCCGGCTCCAGGCCGGATCCTCCCCGGCACCCAAAACATTCAAAAAGACTCTCCCAATAACCGTCCAACCGGCAACCATCCGCCCGCAATACTCACCCGGGCTCCTTCCTCCGGGCCGACACTATCTGGACACCGATTGAAAAAATAAATAACGCGACGCCAGGCTCCGGATGGAGTCGGATTGTAAATCTCCGCGGCCGGCCTCTTTCTTTTTTTTTTAATCCCTTCTCTCTATTTCGCTTTCCCTCCCCACACCACCCCCCCTCCCCCTTGATATAATCATTGAAAAAAATACCCGGCTGCCTAACGGCTGCGGCGGCCCCGCCCCTCCGGCCTCATTGAGCATTCATTATTCACGGCGCAGCGGCCCGCTCCACCAATCGCGTGCCGAGCGATTAGCATATACTTTCGGATTTGTGGCTGGCTCCTTCGCTTTGGCCGGAATTCTCCTCCAGGGAGGGCGGGGCCCACTGCGTGACGTCTGAATTTTCTTAACATATATTAGACTAAATCTCAACGGGGGGGTGGGGAAGATCACGTCCAGGGGGCGGGGCTAACGTGATGCGCGAAGTCTGACAAGATCCGTCTCGCAAGCATATTTTATGTGGTCGGCCAACTGGTCGCCTCCTGGCGGTGGGAGGACTCAACAGCAGGTTGCCTTTATTTGTTTTGCTTCACGATCTTCCATTACTTATGCCGCTTCCCCCACCCCTCATCCATGCACCCACTGATTCACGTGACGGGCTCAGAAATTTCTCGGATGCAACCCTGCTGGAGAGACTGGAACGTAAAATCTAGGCTGGCAATCAGGATAGAATCACATATAATTGCAGTGCTGAAGAAGGCACTTCACCTCTCTCCCTGCCCCCATTGCCAGAGCAATTCACCCCTAATTCTCTCTAATTCCAACCGCCAGCTCTTGGTCTGTAACCCCTGAGGTAACAGCACCTCAAGCACTCATCTGGTGTTCTTGATTAATAAGGGGCTTGCTTGATTAATAAGGCCACGATGTGGAGATACGATGCTGGACTGGGGTGGGCACAATAAGAAGTCATAGGTTAAAGTCCAACAGCTTTATTTGAAATCACAAGCTTTCTGAGTACTACTCAGAAAGGGCCTGATCTCGAATAACGACGAGTCAGAATACAGGCGGGAGATAGAGAACCTAGTGGAGTGGTGTAGCGACAACAATCTCTCCCTCAATGTCAGCAAAACTAAAGAGCTGGTCATTGACTTCAGGAAGCAAAGTACTGTACACACCCCTGTCAGCATCAACGGGGCCGAGGTGGAGATAGCAGTTTCAAATTCCGAGGGGTGCACATCTCCAAAAATCTGTCCTGATCCTCCCACGTCGACGTCACCACCAAGAAAGCACAACAGCGCTTATACTTCCTCAGGAAACTAAGAAAATTCGGCATATCCACATTAACCCTTACCAACTTTTACAGATGCATCATAGAAAGCATCCTATCGGGCTGCATCACAGCCTGGTATGGCAACTGCTCGACCCAGGACCACAAGAAACTTCAGAGAGTCGTGATCACCGCCCAGTCCATCACACGAACCTGCCTCCCATCCATTGACTCTATCTACACCTCCCGCTGCCTGGGGAAAGCGGGCAGCATAATCAAAGATCCCTCCCACCCGGCTTACTCACTCTTCCAACTTCTTCCATCGGGCAGGAGATACAGAAGTCTGAGAACACACACGAACAGACTCAAAAACAGCTTCTTCCCCACTGCCACCAGACTCCTAAATGACCCTCTTATGGACTGACCTCATTAACACTACACCCTGTATGCTTCATCCGATGCCAGTGCTTATGTAGTTACATTGTATATGTTGTGTTGCCCTATTATGTATTTTCTTTTCTTCCCATGTATTTAATGATCTGTTGAGCTGCTCGCAGAAAAATACTTTTCACTGTACCTCGGTACACGTGACAATAAACAAATCCATTCCAATTCTTCATTAGGTGAAGTGATGATTAATAAGGAAATCAGGTTATGGGGAGAAGGCAGGAAAATGGGGATGAGGAACACCTCAGCCATGATCAAATGGTGGAGCAGACTCAATGTGCCAAATCGCCTAATTCTGCTCCTATATCTTATGGTTCCAATCTCTCACATTTACCCCATCGCCTTGCAATTATTTACTCTTCAGATAATTAATTATCCAATTCCTTTTTGAGTGCCTCCAATATTGTTTGAAAGTCCATGTACACCACATCAACCACATTGCCCTCATCAACCCTCTGTTGCCTCATCACAGATTCAAGTCTGTAAAACGTAATTTGCCCTTATTAAATCCAGGGTGGCTTTCCTTAAATAACTTACATTTAGGTGGGTAGGATGTGTTTGTTTCCCTTTGATTTTTCTATCTTCCTCACCCTTTAGGATTGGTGGTTACGCTACAACAGGGAAAGGAGTAAGCTGTTTGGTGAGAATATGGTAAGTGAGTAAGTTTTACTCTTATGGGCAGCATGGTAGCACAAGTGATTAGCACTGTGGCTTCACAGTGCCAGGGTCCCAGGTTCGATTCCCTGCTGGGTCACTGTCTGTGCGGAGTCTGCACGTTCTCCCCGTGTCTGCGTGGGTTTCCTCCGGGTGCTCCGGTTTCCTCTCACAGTCCAAAGACGTGCGGGTTAGGTTGATTGGCCAGGATAAATTGCCCTTAGTGACCAAAAAAGGCTAGGAAGATTTACGGGGATAGGGTAGAAGTGAGGGCTTAAGCGGGTCGGTGCAGACTCGATGGGCCAAATGGCCTCCTTCTGCACTGTATGTTCTATGTATGTACATTTGAGTATTGCGGGGAAAAAGAGGCATACTAGCAAGGTTTTACATTTTGCAGATTTGCAACAATACCAAATCTCAAAGGGAACAACAATTGATACAGCATGAGAAGATTATCTCAGTGTGCTGCTTTTTCTGCTTCATCTTACCCTCTGATCATCCAAGGAGCTTTGGATTTGTTTACCCCTAGCTTTCACCTACATGCGAATGAACTTTGACTGGACCCAAACTATTGGCAGCCCACTATTCCTTTAGTGTTTTTCCTTCCAGTTTTCATTCCAGTTTACCTGGACCAGATCCATTTTTACCCCATGGAAATTGGCCCTCCCCCAATTAATGATTCTTTTTATCAATTGCTCTTTTTCCTTTCCATAGCAAAACCTAAGATGTCACAGTCACTTTCACCAAAATGTTCAAACGGACAAATAGGGTGCACCAAGGATCAAAGGCCAGCTTGGAGGATGGTAAGTGGGGAGGTCGGTGAAATAGGTGGGTCGGGTGTGTTTTTTTCCCTTTGATTTTTCTACCTTCCCCACCCTTTAGGATTGGTTGTTACAACAGGGAAAGGAGTTAGCTGTTTGGTGAGAAGATGGTAAGTGAGTAAGTTTTACTCTTTCCCTCCGGTTTAAAATAATGCACAACCTATAAATTGCCCCATAAATAAGTAAATGATTGAATAAAGTAATTATTTAAAACACATCAAAGATGGAACGAGACACCAAACTAGACATGATGAGGAGGAAGTGGGAGGAAGATGCACAGTAGCAGTGTAGCCATCTGGGATGGCCACGTCCCGATTACAAAATGGACACCCGCAAAGAATCCAGGGAACATTGGACAATGCTAAGAAGCAAGCATGTGCAAGCTCTGCCTGTTGATTAGAATCTTAAACTCTCAGACAGGACAGAAACCACCAAACAATAGAAAAGGGAAACATTTAGATACCGGGCAGGCTACCCGGTGCCAGAAGAAGCTAAGACAAAGCAGACCAACAGTCACCTCGGATATGCCCAGCGATCAGGGAACCACCCCTCTATTGGAGAAAAATCGATACAGATGATTGGGAAAGACCCAATTAGTTGAGGCCAAGTTCAAGGCCCGCCCAAAAGCACGCAAAGCCCTTTTTAGTATAAAAGGTATCCCCGAAGGGAGAACCGCCCTCCTTTGGCTTTGGCTCTCACCGAAGAGAGAGACCTGCCTAGCAGCTGCATCAGACTCAGTAAGTCCCAAGTCAACGCACACTACGAGATAGACGCTCCTAGTTGCTACCCTGTAAACAGCTCAACCCAGCAGCCTCAGAACCGAGCAACGGCCATTGTTCCTCTGACTGCGTGGGCACCCAAAGCTAAGTATAGGCTTTAATAATAGTGGTAGTTTAGTTTGTAGAGTTTATGCATAAATAGATTGGACTGTGTGTAAATAAATGAGCATTGCTTTTGAACTACTAACTGGTGTATCGAGTCATTGATCAGTATTTAGTTCTGAACCTTGTGGTGGTGTCGAAAGATACCTGGCGACTCTTGAGCAAATGTGATTAAACAGAGCCAAATTAAGAGTCAACAAAAGAGAGCAACAGCATGGTGGTTAGCACAATTGCTTCACAGCTCCAGGGTCCCAGGTTTGATTCCCGGCTTGGGTCACTGTCTGTGTGGAGTCTTCATGTTCTCCCCGTGTTCCTCCGGGTGCTCCGGTTTCCTCCCACAGTCCAAAAATGTGCAGGTTAGGTGGATTGGCCATGCTAATTGCCCTTAGTGTCTAAAATTGCCCTTAGTGTTGGGTGGGGTTACTGGGTTATGGGGATAGGGTGGAGGTGTGGGCTTGGGTAGGGTGCTCTTTCCAAGAGCCGGTGCCGACTCGATGGGCCGACTGGCCTCCTCCACTGTAAATTCTATGATAATTCTATTGGCGTTCGAAATAGGGTGGGGATTCTGGAGCGAAGCACTACATAGGGTCAACTCCATCTCCACGTGTGAAGGATAGATGTGAACGGTGCCAAGGAGGCCCGGCCAACCATGTCCACATGTTCTGGCCTTGCCCCAGACTCGCTGGGTACTGGACAGCCTCCTTCGAGGCAATGTCCAAAGTGGTGGGGATGAGGGTGGAGCCATGCCCGAACGTGGTGGTTTTTGGGGTATCAGACCAGTCAGATCTCTTCATGGGGAGGAGGGCGGACACCCTTGTCTTTGCCTCCCTGATTGCACCACCTAAAGCTGCAGACTGAATGTCCGACCTATCGGAATCTATCCAAACGGAAAAAATCAAATTCACCATCCGTGGGTCAGAAGAGGGCTTCACAAAACATGGGAGCCATTCACCCGACTATTCCGAGACCTGTTTGTGGCCAACACATAAATAAATAGGTAGCCAAAAGCCAGGGACAAAAAGCCAGGATAAGAGAGAAGCGAGGGGGGACCCGGGGGAGGGGAGCAAGAGGAGGTAACCAAACCCAGTGGGAAAGAAAAGGGGGGGTAGCAGAGAAGGGGGAGGAGAGGGGTGGGCAGGGAGGGAAGGGGGGGTGGGGGAGGAGGGAAGAACAATAGAGGGGAACCAGAAGGGGGAAAAGATAATGGAACACGAAAGGAGGGGACAACACAGGGGAAGACAACGGCCGCAACTACCACAACACAGCGGGAGAAAGTAATAAAGAACGAGAAGGACAAACGGGCAAGGGCCGAAGGAAAGGAAACCGCACGAGGGAAAAAACAAATAATGTAAATAGCATTAGGGGGGCACCACCTATGTGCCCCCTCCACCCTAGTTTGTTGTCATGTAAAAAGAAAAAAGAAGGGGGAGGGGAACGACCTCTCCTTTAAGGGTTTCCTAGTCCCTTTGTTTTGCTATGTATATACCTGTACTTATATTATGTACAAAACCCAATAAAAACATGATTTTTAAAAAAGGATGGAACGACGGGTGATGTGTCAGGGCTGCAGCATGTGGGAGATCCTGGATCACATTGTTTTCCAGGGCAAACATGTCCTCAGTAAGTGCTTGTGGCTTGAGGAAATTAGGCTCATTGAGATAGAGGCTTAGCTGCGGACACGGCAACACATCAGAGAGGGAGAGAATTACCTGGATGATTTCTTTCAGGAGATGGTCACACCCCTGAGGCTTAGGATTCCTGACTTTGAAAGTGGTCAGGAACAAGGACGTGTGACTGCAACTGTGGCAAGTATGGGAAGCAGAGTGCAGGAATGTCAGCCTCTGCAATTTTCCATCAGGTTTGAGGCTCTCTCAGCTTGCTTGGGTAAGGGTAGATGATCTGGCTGGCATATGGGAAGATATTCAAGTGGACATAAGAATGTAGTGGTAGTGTTAGGAAAGCAAAGGGAGTTTTAAGGGATTTATAATTGTACACATTAGAAAGAAGTTATAGTTTTAAGTAGGTCTAAATTAATGTTTTTGGAAGGGCAAAGATTAAAATGATTCACAATCCTTTGAGTTAAGTAATTCCTCCTCATCTATGTCTAAAATCGTTGCATTGTAATTTGCAGACTATGTTAGATCCATGCTGGACAAATGTGTTTGTATGCGTGGGGGTTGGTTTCAATTCCAACTTAGATTCTACTGTGCTTAGAAAGGGCTACGGTGTGAATAATAAATAGAAGTAAAGCATTGCTTTGCAACAGGAGGCCACTTCCCAGAGAAACTGGAAACCAGAGCAGTTGCAGAAAGAAAATCAGAGAGGAAACATCTCCCAGCTCTGCTCGAAGCAGCTAAAGTTGTACAATATGCAAGAAAGCAAGCTGAAGTGTAACTAAAGCAGGCATTTTTATAGCGGGGGCGCGACCCGTGGGTGTCGGGAGGGTTGCGGAGCCATCCACCGCGGCGATCCCAATCGCGGGAATTCTGTCAGAACGGCTGCAGCAGCCGGCTTTTAAAAATGCCGGCTACGAGCGGCTTAAAACATTACAGCCATGACCGGCTTTAAAAATGCGGACGTGCTGCGCATGCACGGCAGCTCAGTGCGCATGCTGAGCCCAGAGAGAAACACCGCCTCCTCCTGACGTCAGCACGCTGACGGAGAAGATTTTTTTAAAAATTCAATTCAGTCTTCCTGTATCTGCCTTGAATATGCCCAATGGCTGAGCCTGCAGCACTCTCTTTGATAGCAAATTTTAGAGATTAAAATGATTCACAATACTTTGAGTTAAGTAATTCCTCCTCATCTATGTCTAAAATCGTTGCATTGTAATTTGCAGACTTTATCCCCAGGCTGTAAACCACACATTTGAGGAAAACTTACATTCTGCAACTGCTCTGTAGAGTCCTGAGAGAATAATGCCTGTTTCAATGAGGTCATTTCTCATTCTTCGCTACTCTAGACTATAGAATATAAGCCCAGGCTCACCTTTCGCATTAAAGGTAAGAGAAAATGGTGGGTCCCGAATGTCAGCCGGCGTGGTTCGCGGAGGTCTGCCGGCCTCGGTCAAGAAGGTCGGCCAGCGTGGATCAGAAAGGTTAGTCGGCATGGGTCGCGAAGGATGGCTGGTTGGTATAAATGGGTCCCGGGCAAAAAAGTTTGAAAACCACTGAACTAAAGGACGATTAGTTCTAGAAACATGGAAATAGACCAGAATACTGTTCATGGGCATCACAGACAAAGCAGAGAAGGAATTGGCTGGTGAGAAGCAAGGGGTGAAATTCTCCGTAATCGGCGCGATGTCCGCCGACCGGCGCCAAAAACGGCGCAAATCAGTCCGGCATCACGCCGGCCCAAAGGTGCGGAATCCTCCGCATCACGAGCGTCCGAGCCCTAACCTTGAGGGGCTAGGCCCGCGCCGGACTGGTTTCCGCCCCGCCAGCTGGCGGGAAAGGCCTTTGGTGCCCCGCCAGCTGGCGCGGAAATGACATTGCCGGGCGGCGCATGCGCGGGAGCGTTAGCGGCCGCTCACGGCATCCCCGCGCATGCGCAGTGGAAGGGGTCTCTTCCGCCTCCGCCATGGTAGAGACCGTGGCGAAGGTGGAAGGAAAAGAGTGCCCCCACGGCACAGGCCCGCCCGCGGATCGGTGGGCCCCGATCATGGGCCAGGCCACCGTGGGGGCACCCCCCGGGACCAGATCACCCGTGTCCCCCCCAGGACCCCGGAGCCCTCCCGCGCCGCCTTGTCCCGCCAGTAAGAGAGGTGGTTTAATCCTCTCTTTTTAATCGGCGGGGGGTCGGAGAATCTCGCCCAAGGTTTCTGAAGTAACCGCAAAGGTTTCTAAAGTAATCCTAAAGTTTGGAATGTCTGACTACAATCTGTGACAAATTTTAAAGTAATTGGGAAGACAATTTTGGCTGGATATCAGAGTTTGTGTGAACAGTGGAGACAATTGAGACAAAGGAATCCTGAAGGAAGAGGTGCACATCTGTGACTGGGCTCGCTGTTAAAAGTGGAGCAGAAGCTTTGTTTGAAAGTGTCATTTGAAAATCCTGGACTGGATTTTGGAATGTAAACCGCTAATGGAAAACATGATAAAGAGAGAAGATGTTAAAGCATATTTTGGGAAGTAGATCTTTGAAACTCTTACATGAAAATAATCTGGGGGAATCATTGACAGACATTCATCTGGGGTTTAAGAGGGGAGTGTGTATTTGACCACAGACATCTTGCGTGCGTCAAAGGGACTTTGTGTGTCAATGAGACCATTGCAGCTTCTAATGTACTTTGTCATCCATGTTAAACTTAAAACCTGTGTACATTTGTTAAGCTAAGAGGGGATTGGATTAAAGGAGTATTGTATAATAATCCAACTTTTCATGTTTAATAAATCTTTTCTTTCATAGAATCATAGAATTTACAGAGGGAGGAACTTCAACCCATCGAGTCTGCACCAGCCCTTGGAAAGAGCACCCTACTTAAGATCACGCCTCCAGCCTATCCCCGTAGGCAGCACGGTAGCATTGTGGATAGCACAATTTCTTCACAGCTCCAGGGTCCCAAGTTCGATTCCAGGCTTAGGTCACTGTCTGTGCGGAGTCTGCACATTCTCCCCGTGTGTGCGTGGGTTTCCTCCAGGTACTCTGGTTTCCTCCCACAGTCCAAAGATGTGCGGGTTAGGTGGATTGGCCATGCTAAATTGCCCATAGTGCCCAAAATTGCCCTTAATGTTGGATGGGGCTATTGGGTTATGGGGATAGGGTGGAGGTGTTGACCTTGGGTACGGTGCTCTTTCTAAGAGCCGGTGCAGACTCGATGGGCCGGATGGCCTCCTTCTGCACTGTAAATTCTATGATTATATGAACCCAGTAACCCCATCTAACCTTTTGGACACAAAGGGGCAATTTAGAATGGCCAATCCACCTACCTACACATCTTTGGACTGTGGGAGAAAACCGGAGCAAACCCACGCAGACACAGGGAGAAAGTGCAAACTCCACACAGTCACCGAGGCCGGAATTGAACCCGGGTCCCTGGAGCTGTGAGGCAGCAGTGCTAACCATTCTGCCACCACGTCGCCCCTTGTTCTTATCACTAATTAGCGGTCCTCTGACTCTGTTCCTCCCTGTCTGTTTAAAAAAAAGTTTAAGTTACAGTCGTTTGAGCTATAGTTCCATTCTGGAATCTTCCCGTCAATTTATACCATTAACTGGAATCATATCAGTAGTGAGAGGGAAGGTAGCCACACTGTTCTGCTAGAAGCAGTTGGTTTAGAAAGCTGGAGAGGGAACATCTCTCTTAACTTTGCTAGATACAAAGCCATACCATGCAGTAATAGTTAAGAAAGCAACTGCAGAGATCGGAAGAGCAGCTAGTTAAGGAAACTAGAGAAATGAAGAGAAGTTTCCAAGAAGGCTAAGATTAAAGGTAGCAGAAGAGGGCACTCTTCACGACAGACAGAAGAAGGCCGAGATACCACAAAGAACAATACAACACAGGAACAGACCCTTTGGCCCTCCAAGCCTGTGCCGGTCATTATACCACCCTTGGCCAAAACCATCAGTACCTCCAAGTGCCGTATCCCTCAATACCCATCCTATCTATGTATTTGTCGAGATGCCTTTTGAACGCTGTTAATGTATCTGCTTCCACAACCTTCCCTGGCAGCGCGTTCCAGGCATTCACCACTCTCTGTGTAAAAAACCTGCCTCCCACATCTCCTCTAAACTTTGCCTCACGGACCTTATACTAATGCCCCGAGATGACTGGCCCCTCCACCCTGGGAAAGAATGCTGCCTGTCCACTCTATCCATGCCCCTCATAATCTTGTAGACCTCTATCAGGTCGCCCCTCAACCTTCGTTGTTCTAATCATGGAATCATAGAATTTACAGTGCAGAAGGAGGCCATTCGGCCCATCGAGTCTGCACCGGCTCTTGGAAAGAGCACCCTACTTAAGCCCACACCTCCACCCTATCCCCGTAACCCAGCAACCCCATCTAACCTAAGGAAAATTTAGCATGGACAATCCACCTAACCTGCACATCTTTGGACTGTGGGAGAAAACCGGAGCACCCAGAGGAAACCCACACACACACGGGGAGAAACTGCAGACTCCGCACAGACAGTGACCCAGCGGGGAATCAAACCTAGTGCTGTGAAGCCATAGTGCTAACCACTATGCTACCGTGCTGCCCCCAGTCCGGGTCTATTCAGCCTCTCTGCATAGCTAATACCCTCCATACCAGGCAACATCCTGGTAAATCTCCTCCACATCCTCTCCAAAGCCTCCGTATCCTTCTGGTACTGTAGCAACCAGAATTGTGCACAATATTCCAAATGCTGCCCTACCAAGGTTATAAACAACTGTAGCATGACTTGCCAGTCCTTATACTCGATGCCCCGTCCAATGAAGGAAAGCATTCCGTCTGCTTTCTTGACTACCTTGTCCACCTGTGTTGCCACTTTCAAAGATCTGTGAACCTGCACGCCCAGATCTCTCTGACTTTCTGTATTCCTAAGAGTTTTGCCATTTATTGTATATTTCCCCTCCATGTTAAACCTACCTCACATTTGTCTGGATTAAACTCCATTTGCCATTTCTCGGCCCAAGTCTCCAACCTATCTATCTCTTACTGTATCCTCTGACAATCCTCGACACAATCTGCCACTCCACCAACCTTGGTGTCATCCGCGGACTTACTAATCAGCATTTTCCTCCAAACCGTTTATGTATACTACAAAGACCCCAGCACCGATTCCTGTGGTACACCACTAGTCACAACATTACATTCAGAAAAACGACCTTCTACTGCTACCCTTTGCCTTCTGTGACCGAACCAGTTCTGTATCCATCTTACCACCTCACCTCTGATCCCGTGTGACTTCAACTTTTGTACCAGTCTGCCATGAGGCACTTAGTCAAAGGCTTTACTGAAGTCCATGTAAACAACAACCACAGCCCTCCCCTCATTAATCATCTTTGTCACCTCCTCAAAAAGCTGAATGAAGTTAGTGAGGCACGACCTCCCCTTCACAAACCCATGCTGTCTATCGCTCATGAGTCCATTTGTTTCCAAATGGGTATAAATCCTGTCCCTGAGAATTCTCTCCAATAATTTACCTATTACCGACGTGAGGCTCACCGGCCTATAGTTTCCAGGATTATCCCTGCTACTTTTCTTAAACAGTGGTGCCACATTAGCTATTCTCCAGTCCTCTGGGATCTCACCTGTAGCCAATGTGGATACAAAGATGTCAGTCAAGGCCCCAGCAATTTCCTCCCTTGCTTCCCTCAGTATTCTGGGGTAAATCCTATTCGGCCCAGGGGACTTATCTACCTTAATGTCTTTTAAAACACCCAATATCTCCTTTTTGATGTCAATATGACCCAGAAGATCACACACCCTATCCAAGGCTCATCTCCCACAAAGTCCTTTTCTTTGGTGAACACTGTTGCAAAGTACTCATTTCGTACCGCGCCCATTTCCTTTGGCTCAACACATAGATTTCCCCCACTGTCCTTAAATGGCCCAATCCTTCCCCTGTCCACCCTCTTGCTTTTTACATTTAAATAAAAAGCTTTGGATTCACCTTAATCCTACTTGCCAAGGACTTTTCATGACCCCTCCTAGCCCTCCTAATTTCCTGCTTAAGTACCATCCTACTTTCTTTATGCTCCTCAAGGGTTTTGACTGTCCCCACCCTTCTAGATCGTACAAAAGCCTCCTTTTTCTTTTTGACGAGGCTCATAAAATCTCTTGATATCCAAGGCTCCCTAAACTTTCCATACGTATCCTTCGTTCTTTCAGGAATGTGGCTGTAGCCATCTGGGATGGCCATTTCCCGATTACAAAATGGACACTTTGCAAAGATTGCAGGGAAAATGGACAATACTGAGAAAACAAGCAGGTTCAGAGCTTGTCTGTATATTGGAGCCGCAGCTCCCAGACAAGACCAAAACTGTAGGACCATTAGCATACTAATGGCCCGTCTCCGGGAACAAAAGAGTAACATTTGAGTAACCGATACTAAGGCAGACACCCCGGCGCCAGAGGAGACCGAAACAAAGCAGGTCAACGGCCACCTAGGACACGCCCAGCCATCAGGGCACCCACCCCTTTATTGGATGAGATCGATTATGAATGATCAAGAAACGGTCCAATTGATTGGGGCCAAGTTCAAGGCCCACCCAAAAGAAGGCGAAGCCCCTTTGGGTATAAGAAGGAGCCCCCAAGAGAGAATCGTTCTCTTAGACCCGGCTCTCACCGAGGAGAGACCTGTCCACCAGCTGCACCAGAAGCAAGTAAGTCCAAGGTCAACGCACCTTCAGACAGACGACCTTAGCTGTTCCCCTGTACCAGTTCAACCCCAGCAGCCTCAGAACCGAACAACGGCCATTATTTCCTCTGATTGAGTGGACGCCCAAAGCTAAGTATAGGCTTTAGCAGTAGTGATAGTTTAGTCTGTAGAGTTTTCGTGCATGAGTAGACTTAACTGTGTGTGTAAATAAATAAGCATTGACTTTGAACTAACTAACTGGTGTACCGAGTCTTTGATAAGTATTCGGTTTTGAACCTTGTGGCTGTATCAAAAGATACCTGGCGATTCTAGAGCAAACGTAATTAGAATTAAGGAAGGCGACCATATTTACCGCCATATTCAGAGCCAACCAAAGAGAGCAACATTTACTGGCGACCTCTGACGGGGCTCAACCTAGAAGTGGCCTAGTCACTCCGAGAGAACCCAAATTTGAATTAGAATCCAATTGGAAACAGAAAAACCACAAGTGTGAGAACAATACTGATCAAACCTCCAAGATTCGGAAGTATGTTAATGCATGCGTACTAACAGGGATATAAGGTAAACCTGAGAGATTTTGTTGCGTAAAACTGTCGGGAGTTTTGTAGGCCGTACCCATGTTTACATCACCACTTTATCACCCCCTGTTCCAAATTCAGTAGAGAACCCAGAGATAGAGAGAAAAAGGCAATGAAGGCAGTGGAACGCCTTATGAACCCCCAAGAATACGAGGTCGCAGCGACCAGTAGAGTAGGACAGTGTCCCATATGGGAAGAAGAGATCAGAAAATATCCCAAAGGGAAAGGATGGCCCCTTTGGAGTGAATTCTGCGCCAATGACGAAACAGGTCCCGGGAGTATAGGACATACTTGGTGGGAGAACCTGTCAGAGATTCATAAGAAGAGCTTGGGGAAAGCTCGCAAGCCGATGGCAATCGTGTCCTGCTTGGCACAATTGTGAGGCACAGAGGAGGTCGTTAAGATGCTCCGTAGAGAGATTGAGGAGAGAGACAGAAATATTGAGGGACATGTGAGCGAGTTTGAGAAGGAGAATAAGGAGTTAAGAGAACAGTTAGCAGCGAGGGATAGAGAGGTGGATGATGCCAAGTGGGTACACCAGTCTTGTCTCGCCCATTTGAGTAGTTTTCAGACCCAGTACGATAAGGTCTACCAGGACACGCAACGCACGGTCTTGGTAAGCCAAGAAACCGAGCAACAGGTAGAGCAATTGCAGAAACAGTGCAATGATTTAAAAGCAGCCCTACGAGTGCTCCACACTTCCACGACGGAACAAAGGCAGAGCTCCGTAGATCACGCAAAGTGCCGGAAGCAAATTGCAGAATTGCAATCTTTGCTTTCTGTCCAGAATGGGTTTCAAAGTACGTTTGGACCCCAGTTAGACCAGGAAAACGGCCCCGATTGGCAGGAGTTAAATGAAACTACCCACAGATACGCACATGGGACATGTACACAAGAAAAACCACAAAAGAGAAAAGCACCCCAACCCCCGACTGAACAGGCAGAACACACCCCCATGAACACTGTAACCACACACCGCAGGGCCGCAGCAGAAAGAAACGCAGATTTCCTATATACAACCCCGTTAACCGTGACCCAATTGCGGGACGCGTGTGGAAAAATTACACCGTACCTTCCCACATCAGACCCCCACCAGTTTTTCACCAGAGTTAAACAGCAGGCTACCATGTACGGCCTGGACGAAAAGGAGCAAGTGAAGCTCACGGTTTTAAGCCTCGACCCTTCAGTCGTGGCAGCCCTTCCCGACCCACAGAATGTAGGAGGAGGCACACTCCAAGAAATGCACTCAGCGATCCTGGATGCGATCAGCTATAACAGTGGAGACCCCGTAGAAGACCTAAACAAGTGTAGGCAAAAGAAAACCGAGCACCCCACAGCATTTGCTGGATGCTTGTGGATACATTTCACAGCAGTATTTGGAGAGTTAGCCTGCGCCCATTTGTCCGCGGATAATATGGCCAAATGGACTCGAATCCTAGTCTCTCATGCGACAGAGGCAGGACAGAGAGCTTGCGCAAATTACGACCCCTCAGACGAGGCCCACAACAAGAAATGGGTTTTGAAAAGATTGTCCCGCACTTGGGAATAGTCCGTCCAAGGCAAAACCGCATTTGCAAAACCAGAGGAAGAGCAGGCAGACATGCATCCAGTTAGGACGCACCAGAACCCCGCATGGGTAAATGAGGGCAGGAACAGCCCACCGCAACCAAAATCCCAGGAATGTTACAATTGTGGGCAATTAGGACACTTTGCACGAGAGTGCAATGCGCCCCAGAAGCAGCAGAGAAACCAACAGCCAGGCACCCTAAATAAGAATAGGGCAAAGCCAATCCATAGTGTTAGCGCCCGTTCAGAGAACGCAGACATGAACGGCACCGACTGATGGTGTTCGGACTCCCCACCTTGGGTCTGCAACACCCTTTGGGACAATTCCGGTAGACCGGTAGTAGCAGGCAAAGTCCGGGGACACCCGGTAGAATTTCTTTGGGACACAGGAGGGTCCTGCACCACGCTCAATTCCTCCATGATGTTTCAACGAGACACGTGGCCCACAACAGACACCATCAGAGGTCATTTACAACAAGGACACATCACAGCCCCTGTAGCGATACAAATAGGGAATGTTACGACTAAACACCCCATAGTTTTGGTCGATCTACCCCAGACAGCTGAACACATCCTGCGAATCGACTTTATGAGCTCCCACAACCTCTCATTTGATCCGGTAAATAAATGTGTGTGGAGAATGGCAAAGGCAGCATGAGCCCTTCTTTTACAGGGATGGGCATTACAGTTAAAAGAACCAAGACCCACATTTTCCTAGCTGACAATTTGCAATATGCAGGTACTCCACATGAGTGTGAGATCATCACCACAAACCATAATTCAGGCCCAT
Organism: Scyliorhinus torazame; assembly: GCF_047496885.1. NCBI lineage: Eukaryota > Metazoa > Chordata > Chondrichthyes > Carcharhiniformes > Scyliorhinidae > Scyliorhinus > Scyliorhinus torazame. The sequence goes on from NC_092720.1 coordinate 206,028,339, forward strand.
TTATACCCAAGTCAGCTCCCAGGAAAGCAGGTAATACACCCCAGAGACCCCAGCCCACAGACACGTGCACACCCCTGAACATTTATGTGGATGGCTCCCCCACAGTTTTGAATGGAAAGAGAATCACCGTTTGCGGCATTTATGTAGAGGACGTGCAGGGACGCGCCCTTGAAGAGATTTCATTAAAGTTGCCAGGACATCTAGGCTCGCAGGCAGCAGAACTGGCAGCCATAGCATATATTGTAGACCACCCTGACTCGTTTCCGACCCCAGCAGACATATATTCAGACAGTTTATATGTCTGCAATAGTTTAACAGAATTCCTACCCCTGTGGGAAACTAGAGGATTCATTTCCACAGACGGAAAGCCCCTTCCCTCAGCCCCATTACTCCGGCATATCCTAGAGACAGCTAAAGATAGGAGATATGGTATAATTAAGGTTTGCAGTCATCACCGTTCTTCCCCCCATGGTAACGTTAAAGCAGACACCCTAGCAAAGGCAGGTTCCAGGCATGGTTACTTTTGGAACCCCCCCCCCCCGAGAGCACCCCAGTACACGTGGTTCAGGTCTCACAGACCAACATTCAGGATCTAGCGAAAGCCCAAAAGGAAGATGAAAAGCTCAGGGAAGCTTTAAAAGGAACCTTCCCAGCCTCGTACGTTAAGTTTAACAACGCAATAACCACACATGACAATGTGATTTTGAAAGACGGCATTTATGTAGTGCCCAACCAGGACAGGAACCAGATTATTTGTCAGTTCCATGACAATCATGGACACCAAGGCATTGAACCCACCCTAACCCACCTCAGACCTCTCTGCTGGTGGCCTGATTTAAAAGCCGATGTTACTCACTACATTGAAAATTGCTTGATTTGTGCCCAGAACATTCCGGACAGATATGCAAGAAAGACTCAGCTTAGTCACACCCGCCCCGTTAATGGCTCCTTGACGAATTTGCAGATAGATTACATAAGATCCCTACCCCTCTGCAGAAATGGTTTTAAGTATGTGTTGGTGGTCATCGACACCTTCACAAAATGGGTGGAAGCTTTTCCATCCAGAACGAATATGGCCAAAACAACAGCTAAAATCCTAACACAGCACATCTTTACAAGATGGGGCCTCTCACGCAGTATTGAGTCCAATCAAGGCTCCCATTTTACAGGACGAGTAATGAAGCACGTCCTCACAATTTTCAGAATTAGGCAGAAGTTTCACATAGCATACCAATCCCAGTCAAGCGGCATTGTAGAGAGGATGAACAGAACTCTAAAAGCCACTCTCAGGAAAATGGTGCAACAGAACAACAGCACCTGGGATTCAGTTCCCCCATTTGCTTTAATGTTCTTATGAAACACGGTATCCACATCCGCAGGATAGACCCCCCACACCCTCATGACCGGACGCCCCATGAAAGGGACAGTATTTATTAGGACTGGATTTGGCCGGCCCCGCAGTCACAGCCCTCACGCATGAAAATGCTGTACAGCAGCTTATTGAGAACATAAAGGCAGCCCAGCTCGCAGCAGCTGTGAGACTTGGGACCAGGAGGAAACAAAGCAAAGCTTTTTTCGATAAAACGGTACACACCACCGAGTTTGTAGTAGGGCAGCAAGTGATGCTTTCCCTATACAACCCCAGTTCATTCCTTTCCCCCAAATTTTCCGGACCGTACTCCATTTCAGACAAAGTCAGCCTCTCGGTATACAAGATCACATATCACAATGGCAAGTCTGTGTGGTTTCACATAAACCAGCTCAAGGCTTATGGCTCGCAGAACAACCATGCACACCACATCTCGCTCGCAGCAGCAGACAAGCACGCCCCGCCCACAGATGACGCATTCCTACCCTCCCCCAGCCAGCCCAGCCCGTCCTCAGACACATCTTCAACTCCACCCCCAGAGGCACGACTCCACCTCTCCCTTCCTTCAACCAGCAGCGACAGCGACAGTGTTAGCGATAGCAATGACGAAAGCCACAGCACACCACTTTGTGATTACACCCTTCCACCAGGCCCCACTCCCAGCGAATCCGAGCATGAACCAGTGACTCCTTCGAAATCACGTACATCAAAGCCCTTGACCCAGACCCACCGCCCGACGATTACGGATTAAAATTTAGTAGCTCCAACCTCGACACATGATTCTGGCACCAAGACAACTCGTTCAGGCTCATCCGGAATGATGAGATGGACCCCAATTTGCCCCAAGCTGTTTTAGCCAAACTACTCCAGTCAAGAGTATGGCAGCCGGGAAGATGATGACATAGAGTCTGACTCCCACCAAACAAATCCCTTTGTGACCCTGTTCACTACTGAGCAATGAGGTGTCCACATGATGGTAAAAAGGAACCGATGGAGAGACACGGCGTCCTTTCTGATGAAACCTGCACCATGTTTGCCAAACGTTTGTTCGTTTAATGTACATGTTAAATGTTGTTTGTGAATTTAAAAGTTTTCATGGCCCCACGCCACCACTCTTTTACCGCCCATTGGCAGTTAATGGAACAAGTTTGTCAACAGACAACCATTCAGAGGAACTAGTTTGTCGGCAGACACCACTCATAACTACTCTCCTGATTTGAAGGTAATCACGAGAGGCAGCCCCCACGACGACCACATTCTTACTCGTTCTTCCCGGCCGCTCTGACAGTGGAGAAACTGCACTGGTCCCCGCCCTGCCTGAGGACCCCCCTCTGGTCAGCTACGCTCGGGTAGAGCACAAACGGCACTGATCACCTTCCTACCCGGGGATTCCACCCATTCTTACCTGCCGCGTCCATACGCATCCCATTTTGGCACATTTAGTTCAAAACTTTTTTGTTTGTTTCTGGCGACCATATGCTAGTTACATCCTCAAACACTAGGATGGTAGATCGCACAGGCTGCGAGATGGCTCGCACTGTGTCAGTATTTTTCTTGGATATCTTGTCCAAATATTCGTTTTATTTAAAAAATGAGGGAGTCACAGATGGTGACCAATTATAATGGGTAATTGGCAACAATGGACAGACAGACAGACATACGAGATCTTAAGCAAGATAATAACAGATTATGCTTGTGTCCACAGAACTCCGGAACCTCAGGAGCCCCAGAGGAAGAAAAAGAAGAAGACCGACAAAAGGAAAGATGAAGACAACCTTCATGTTCTACACCTGGATCTTAGCGGGATCCCTTCAGTTGTGCGCGGACACTACCCCCCTGACGCCTACTACACAGGCTGTGAATGATTACCACCCCTGCCATACACTTTACCCCGAGATAGTTAACCCCGGGATAGTTAACCCCGAGATAGTTAACCCCGAGTTAGTTAACCCCGAGATAGTTACCCCCGAGATAGTTACCCCCGAGACAGTTACCGACACCCCGACCTGGTGTGACAAGTTTATCACCTGGTGTTCACTATCTTGTATCGTAGAAGCACTCTTAGTACTGGCGATACTCTGCAGTGTCGTGCAGACACTTAGATTCAGAAAATGGCGGAGGAGAGCCTCCCGCAACCGCACTCCGGTATACACATTTAGATCCCCTATCTTCGGACTCCAACAAATCCCCCAACCCCTTTAAGTGAATTAAAGTGCATCCGTTTTTTCTTTGTGTGTGTTTTGTTCATTCAATAAAGAAATGTAAACCTCTGTACTTGATTGCCAAGCCAGATAAACTTGTGTTGCTGCTATTTGTACAGTTTAAAATGTTGTAGATTGTTGTTGATTGTTTGAGTGAGGATAGTTTATTTAGGATAGTTAGAGGTTCCAGTTTTTTTATTTTGTAATGCATGCCTGAATGTCATAGCGCCCCGTAGTGTTTTATGATGATGTATGTATGTAAAATGATTTTAGGTAAAAATTGTGGTTCATAGAATAGGGCAGTGTAGAGCCCGTGAAGTGTTTATGGGTGCCCCGCGGTCAGAGAACGAAGACGACGCGGTAATGTGATCCTTCATGCTTTGCGTTGAGGATCACAAGGAGGGTCTGTAGCCATCTGGGATGGCCACTTCCTGATTACAAAATGGACACTTTGCAAAGATTGCAGGGGAAATGGACAATACTGAGAAAACAAACAGATTCATAGCTTTTCTGTATATTGGAGCCGCAGCTCCCAGACAAGACCAAAACTGTAGGATACTAATGGCCCATCTCTGGGAACAAAAGAGTAACATTTGAGTAACCGATATTAAGGCAGACAGCCCGGCACCAGAGGAGACCGAAACAAAGCAGGCCAACGGCCACATAGGACATGCCCAGCCATCAGGGCACCCACCCCTTTATTGGACGAGATCAATATGAATGATCAAGAAATGGCCCAGTTGATTGGGGCCAAGTTCAAGGCCTGCCCAAAAGAGCGCGAAGTCCCTTTGGGTATAAGAAGGATCCCCTAAGAGAGAATCATTCTCTTGGACCCGGCTCTCACCGAAGAGAGACCTGTCCACCAGCTGCACCAGAAGCAAGTAAGTCCAAGGTCAACGCACCTTCAGACAGACGACCTTAGCTGTTCCCCTGTACCAGTTCCACCCCAGCAGCCTCAGAACTGAACAACGGCCATTGTTCCTCTGACTGAGTGGGCGTCCGAAGCTAAGTATAGGCTTTAGCAGTAGGGATAGTTTAGTCTGTAGAGTCTTCGTGCATGAGTAGATATAGCTGTGTGTGTAAATAAATAAGCATTGACTTTGAACTAACTAACTGGTGTACTGAGTCCTTGATCAGTATTCGGTTTTGAACCTTGTGGCGGTATCGAAAGATACCTGGCGACTCTAGAGGAAACGTAATTAGACTTAAGGAAGGCGACCATATTGACCGCCATATTCAGAGCCAACCAAAGAGAGCAACAACTTCCCATACTTATCCCTCATTCTCTCAGGAGCGTGACATTCCTGATTCCTAATCAACTGTCGCTTGAAAGACTCCCACATGTCTGATGTTGATTTACCCTCCAATAGCCGCCTGATTTGAAGTGAGTTTCAGGTTTCTGTGATTTTACTACAGCCTGTGGAATGTCAGTTGAAGTAAGGATGAAAATCGGTGCCTAGATGCCAGAGTTTGTGTAAAAGCAGTTAAGGTAAAGGAAACCTAAATGGGGGGGGAGGGGGGGGGCAAAATCTTGGACTGGATTTTCTGTGTTAAAAGTGGAGTCGAAGCTTGAGTTAAAAGTAGAATTTGTAAAATCTGGACTGGATTTTGGAATGCGAATTGCGAGGGGAAAGCATTATTGTGAGAGAAGGTTTTAAAGCATGTTATTAGGTGTGGTGTTTGGAAACTCTCATGTGACAATCATCTGGGGGCACTATGAGGAGACATCCACAAACATTAACTTGGAATTCAGAATGAAGACTGTATTTGCCCACAGTCATCTTGTGTGTTTAAAAGTGACTTTGTGCTAATGAGACTATTGTGGATAAAGATGTACTTTGCAATATGTCTTAATTCTAAAACCTGCGTGT